>NC_141898.1:21694468-22319468 GCF_030686135.1 Camelina sativa | reverse complement strand
CTCTCTCGTAAGCTGGATCAGCTCTTCATTGCATAATTGAAGAGAAAAAAAAAAAGGTAAACTCTCTAAACCCCTACTTAAGCTAGCCTAACCTGTATAATTTATGCAATGATATACCTGCAAAAGATGCACCCAATCCTTGTCCACCATTATATGATCTAACCTTACTACATAAACAACATATACGATTTATTGACAGAATCTTAGACATGAATCACAATCACAAACACATATATCGCATATATTAAATCAATAGCAATCACAAACACAAAACAGTATTTAGACAACTATATCGGATATATTAAATCAATAGCAATCAGAAACAGAAAACAGTATTTAGAAACAACCAAACAGAGAAAAAAAAAAAACAAGATATACACTTAGCAAGATTGTTCGATACACATAAGAGACAGAAAGAAAGAAGCTACTAACCTGTCCTGTAAATGAAGATAAATAAAAGCTTGTTCAGTTCCAAGATGTACACTTAGCAACACTTGCAAAACATAATTAGAGAAAGAGTATAAGTTTCAATTGGATACTTAAACAAAATCAAAGTGACTAATTGGATACATAACTAATCGGATACTAATGAGCTCTAATACAGTTAAAAAAATCTATTGCATGTCGAAAAATAATTGTGTATTGTTCCAATTTCATAATTGTGAATCAATTTCATAACAAATCGGGTACTAATATGCTCTGAATCAATTGAAAAAATCTATTGAATGTCCAAAAATCAAAACTTATATAAAACAAGCATATGAGGAAGCAAACAACTTTCGAGTGGAGCTCAAATCCAGAACTTAACTCCGGCGGTACTTCAGAGGGCGGTGACGGCGACGGCGAATTAGTGTGTGTAAGAGATTTACGGGTAACTGGGTGAAGTGCAGGAGAGAGACTCGAACAAACCAATCTTCAACTGAGATTAAGTCCGGCGGTGCTTCAGAGGGCGGCGACGGGGAGTTTAATAACGAAATTGCCTCTCGAGATTTTAGGGTTTCAGCAACCAAAAGAGAAAAGGGGTGAAGTGAAGGAGAGAGAGTGTGATAAAGTGTTTAGTATTTTTATTTTTTGGTAAAATTTGCTGAGTGTTTGGCGGAATAAGTGATTTTAGTTCCCGCTTCTTAAAAAAACTATTATAGCGTTTATACAATGCTATCATATGGTAACCAAATTATAAACTCAACTTCGATAGCAGTTTTGAAAATCGTGCTATTACGAGGTGCTATCAATGTATATATTTTTTGTAGTGATAATTTGGTCGAATTCTTTTTTTTCTTTTTCTTTTTTTTTTGCTAAACTGCAAATATCATATAAAATAAACTAGTGGTGTTTCCACCCTTTCAATTGTTTTCTTGGCAAAAAAATAAAACATGAGAACAATAAATCTCAGTCAAGAATGATTCCTTACAACCAACAACTCATTAGTTTCTCAAACCGTTTGTTTAGGCGCCTAGCAATGATCACGTTCCTTATCTCCCGATCGATGCCTTTGAAGAGTACATATGGTAGCACTTGAGCTTGATTATGATGAAGGTTGTTTCTCTGTTTCCATATGGCATATATGACTGATTGAGTAACCAGTTTCCTAAGTGTTGGTGGGGACCTGCAGTTCTTTGTTCTTGTCCACAAGATCAAGTCCGACCAAGAGGTGAAGGATAATTGAGGGAGGTTCAATCTCACTCTTACTGCTTCCCAAAGGACCAGGGCATAATCACAATGGAGCATCAGATGATCCCTCGATTCCAACTGAGAAGAACATAGATCACAAGTTGTATTGATATTCAGTCCCCAGTGAGCAAGCCTTACTTTCGTTGGAAGACGGTTAAGGTTTGTAACCCACATATTGAACGCATGCTTGGGTATTGCTCCCTTGTACCAAACCGTGTGAAACCAATCTACCAAGGCTGCTCTGGGTCGTACGCTAGCCCATGTGCGAGATGAAGAGAAGCCTTCACATATATGATCCTGCACCACCCAGTCATAAGAGTCCATACCTTGATCATCATGAGGAATTTGAATGGTAGTTAGATAAATCTGTAGGTTTAGGGCCTTGTCCGATCTCGGGTTGGTTATAATCCATCCATCACTAGCGCAAACCTCTCGAACTTTGGCATTTTCGAGTACTTGCAAATCCCTGGGGCCATCCGCACCGATATAGTCAATGAGGGGGCCATAAGGAGTCCATGTATCATATCAAAAACTGGCTGACCTTCCATTTCCCACATTACATCTGACAAACTCCCTTGCCAAACCTCGTAACCTCAATAAGCTTCTCCAGTTCCATGAGTCTGAAAATTTGGTCGAATTCGGACTTGGAAACTAACAATTCCATTACAATTAGATAAATGATATTTTGATCCAAAGATACATTTCTCATAGATGTATATGTCGTTACTTAAAGACAAATTCGTAGCTTATGTTTGCTTAACCGACAAAAAAAAAAGATAACTATAAACAAGTAAACAACACAATCAAAAACACAAACAAACGTCCATAATTAAAGGGTAGTGCTGGTAAGACTGAAAGGAAAAAGTAAGCACTAACCCGCAATAATTAAACATTAATTGATACCTAATTAACGTTAATTATTGACAAAGTGAGTCAAATCCATACTCTCTTAGTTAATAATTTTATTATTTGGCACGGTCTTGGATGATATCGAAACCCATCTCCGTCGGATCAGTGGCTTGAAGCTTATAGTGTATCCCTTCCAACACTCTCCTCAGTCCATCCTTTGACGTTGCGTACAATATCTTCGCCCTTATCCTCGACGCCTCCGGCGACCTATTACAATTACCATTTTATCCTTTTAGCCCATACAATGAATCGTGGACAATAGCGTAAACTTACGTATAAAGAGCATATCAAATCCAACACCACAACAAATATAGGGTTTGAATGGTAACTGCGGTCAAGGCGGCCAAATCCATCTACGATCTGGACCGTTTTATTTTTGGGTGGACTACAGACCGTTGCAAACCAATTCTATTTGTATGTAAAAGTGGTTCGCAGTTGGTCCGCAACAGTTTTGTCTCTGTTTTATTTGGATCGCACCACTGCAGATTACATTGGCTAAATGGTAAATAAAAAACGGTCCAGTCCAAAAACTGATTTGTCCGTTCTAACCGCTGCAATCATTCACACCCATAATTGCTAATTTTTATATTTTTAAGAATAATATATATATATATATATATACTTTTAAGAGTAATATTTATATTTAGCGTTGAGTATTAACGAAATATCTTTTTTACCCTTAGTTAAGTGCATGATTAAGAGGGGTAAAAAGGTAAAAATAGGACTAACCATGCAATGAAGAAGATCTTGCTCTTGCGGCAGTTATCGACAGTGACGAAGTCGAAATCGAAGACGGCGTAGCGACAGTCGTCAACAGGTAAAGAAGCGGTGAGATCGTGGTAGTTTTCGCCGGCGCCGCCGACTTTATCGACGGTGACTTTACGTGACTTCTCATCGATCTTGAAAACGATGTATCTGTGGATTTTTTTCCATTTCATCTCCATGAATGAGTTCGTACACTCATCCGTCACCCGCATCCCTGTCGTCGCCTGCATGAACCATCATCATCATTAGAATCAAGAATCTTTAAAACGGAGAAAGAAAGAAAGAAAGTTTTCTGAGTTTTACCATCTTGAAAGCCATCGCCATTGTTGCTGCTAAAGGTTGTAAAGTTTGATTCTTCTTCTTCTTCTATCTCTTTCTTTTTTTTTTAGGCGTGGAGAGCCTTTTTTTGGTTCTGTTCAAATGGTAAAGACTTTGAGGTCTTCTTTATATAAAAAGTAAAGCATATACAAAAAATTACTCTTTTTAGTTCAAAAAAAAAAAAATACAAAAAGTTACTCTTATTACAAGATTACCCTTGTCAACTTTTTTCGTTAGTGGGGAATATATTTGATTTGTCGTCGGCATGTACACGTACGTCATTGTGTGTTGTGCTTTGTGCACTAAAAGTAATTCAGTACTTTACATATTGTTTTGTTGTCTAAACATGTTCGTTTGTTATCAATATATTTTTGGCTGTTTTACAAATCTAAATCTAACAGTAGATTCAAACTCAGATCAGATCTGGTATATATCACTTAAAATATTATAATCTAATTGAAGTATTGAACTAACTGCGTTTTTGATCAAGCGTTTTTCATTTTCCATTAACAGAAAAGTATTCATAAAAGCGTGATTATATATTACTTCAATTATTAATTTCGTAAATGAGAAACTCGTTTGAAAGAAGAAGCTTGCAATCCTAATTTCCTAAGTTAAGATTATTTCAAGATTTTGCTTATGTAATGTGTTGTTTGTGAAATGTCGTTTCTCTTTTGTTTTAAATACAAACCCTTAACTTCAAGATAGCGAAGATTCTGACATTTGATATTTGGCTTTTCTTTCATCCGGTGAAATTTCGAAGAAATAGATGGAACATCAGATTAGATAGTTCAAGAGATGCAGCTGGAAACTTTGATAATTTCATTTTGTTTTTTAACTATTAATTATAGTTCAAGGACATTAAATAGGTGCACTGAATAGTATATATCCGTATTGACTTGACCAGTAAAATATCCTAAATTTTTACTAACCGTGAAATATATAGTAGAAAGAATAATATAGCAATATATATATATGATCACACTGTTGACTAACATTTTAAATGTTATATTATAATTAGATTGGTATTCGTGCAACGCTCCAAATTGTTTTTAGATTATTTTTTATTTATTAATTTTCTTTTGTAGTTTATGAAATACTATTTGTTTTTATTTTATGTTGTGTGGAACAAATATATCATAATTAATAAAGTTTTTTGTAGTGGTTAATGACAATTTTTTTGGTTTTTCGTATTTTTATAATTTGTTGCAGGTTTCAAACTAAAAAATGAAAGAAAAAAATTTGACTTAAATTAATTGTGGTTACTGTAATTTTTGTAGGGTTATGTGTCAACAAATTGTGGGTTCATATTTTTTTTATTATAACTCGAACTTACTCATTATATATCACTACCAAGTAAAATATTTTTGCTAATCAAGCTCAATAATTGAATTCATCCAATTTAGTTAAATTTTCCAATACAACATAATAAACCATGATAAGATTTGCCTTTGTAAAAATTATTCGTGGACGTTGATTTGCTAGCTTGACGACTTTGGAATAAAGTGTTTGATTTAAATCATTGTCTCCTTCTCCACAAGATATCCTTTATAAAGCTTTGAAGTCTTGGACATGCTTAGGAGAACCAACGACTTGAACCAAACATCGTGAATCACTTTCTGATATAAAAGTGGTGATTCTGTTTTTAATGGTGTTCTCTATATGGCATGTGAATGTAGTAGGAGAGCGATGGGTATTGCGATGAAGTCGGTTGTTTCGTTCTGTCCATAACTCATATATTGAAGCATGCCTACACCTTGAAGTGCGCCTCCAACCATTCTAGATATTGTAACTACATAACCGATCATGATTTCAATATATCATATGTTGTTTGCTGCAAATCAAAGATGAAGCTTTTGAAATTTCCTAAGATTGAAAGAGAAATAAAAATGATTATTTTCACATAGAGAATTCTGGAAGTAGTAGTAAGTAATATGTATTGTACTAAACCTTGAAAAACCAAACGTTCTGGTCCAAAGCAGCAATTTGCTCAATCTCATCTTCATTCAAGACCTAAGTCAACAAAGAAGAGCTGAGTCAACTTACACAAACACTTATATTTCTTCTTGAAGCAACCCTAAAAGCTTGAATAAAAACGACATCTTTACCTCAATTAGACCTGCGATTCTAAAAGAAATCAATGAACTTTGTCATGTCCAAGTTGCTCTTTTGTGAGTTTTTTAATCTTTTGTATATCAGACGACAATTGTGTGGTTAGGGAGGGGCTTATATGAGGAATTGATATCTCTATGTATGTCTTCTCTTCTTCCTTCATCTTCACATCACTATGTGAAATGACCCGACCCATTTTTTTTTTTATAATAAATACAATACATAATTAAGCATCATTTACTACTTAATTACCAACCCAAACCACAACTCATCATTAAATCAGCAATAACCATTAAGCACAGCGGAAACATACCAATAATACAAAACCAATACACATCAATACAATAACATTCCTAACCATTCTAACAACCTAACATAACTCTAACCGAGGTTCCAACATAATAAATATAACCAACAACACACAACCGAGACCCTAGATCATCCTTCTCCTCATCGCCATGATTCTACGCTACACATTACCTGCACCACAAACACAATGAGATGCGTGAGTATTACCAGAAATACCCAGTGAGACGATCCTCCTATCTACAAGCTATACACACAAGCAAATCAAGAGTACAACCACAAATAAAACACAACAAACCAGCCATTGAACAGAACATCCAATAACACATTTATCACACCTACACAACTTCACACAAAACAAGTTATACAACCCAATCGCTTAGATAAGCTCATGGTCACGCACTCACCTTAACAAGTGATTCTAACAACAAATATAACCATGAGAGACTTTCCACGCACCTGAAACAGTCCAAAAACGTCCTACAACCAGTCACACAACCAAAAGCAACCTTGAAGCAAACTAGACAGAAACATCATAAAAGAACAGTCCCAAAGACAAAACTCTAAAATAAAAACCAACCGTTAACTATCAAATCTCTCCGGTGAAAAGCTAGCCCTAGACGTCACGAAGCTTCCCACCAAATCTCGCGCCGATCAGGAACCAGACGAGACCATAATATCAGTTACAATCCCTGATGATTCCAACTCGCGTCTCAGAAAACGTGTCTCACGAAACTGCCAATAACTCATCAAGTTTAAATCCAAATCTACTTCTGTAAAACGACGAATGACGATGAAAGACTTGGGAATAAACCTACCAAATTTCATTACCTTTGACAACGATTTGATATGCCGAAATTGTTTCCTCCCAAACCCTAACGATTCTGCTCCCTTCTCCTTCTCACTAAGACAAAGCTTTGTTGATCTCTTTCTCCTTCTCTTTCAAACCAAAACTACCAAGGCTCTCTCTCTCTCTTTTTCTGATTACAATGTCGACAGTAGCACAAAAGGAGAGTAGCGTAAGCAATAAGATGAGAAATTAGGGATCTTTGGTTTAATTAGGTTAAACCAGGATTTAATTAAACCGATAATTAAATTAATAATTAAACCGAAATTAATTAAAATCCACTTATTTGGTTTAATTAATACAGCCCAAAATACAATCCCGGAACACAGATGTTACACTATGTATCTCTCTCTCTCTCTTTTCTCCTTCTCTGTCTCTCTATTCTATCTTTTCAAATTTCTTCCCTATCCTAATTTTTAACCTCGCTTCTTCTTCCAAAGAGTTCTCGATAACCGGCAAATTTGATTTCAGAATCTGTAGATTTTGATGAAATTCTTGTTCGAATTAATCAAATGTGAATTTGGTGAGATTGCTTTGCCTCTTTAACAATGACCTATGCTTCTTCCATGTCTCGTGCCGCACGAGTCGTGCGTTTTCTTCTCTTTATGTTTGTTTCATCGAAGGCAAAACTTTGTGACGGTTCTTTTGTTTCTTCTCTCTAACTGAATTCAAGAGCAGTTAGTGTGAAGGAGACGAACAAACAATTAGAGTCTTCGTATTTTTTTTAATTATGTTGGCAAGGGTTTATGAAGTGAAAGACAATGCGATGTGGCACATAGGAGTGTCAATCGGGCTGGCTCGACCCGGGCCGGCCCGAAAGCCGCATATATTTGAGCCCTTCTCGGCCCAGCCCAAAATATTTCCGAGCCTATATTTCAAAGCCCACCCTGGCTCTAACAGGGCTACATGACTTTTCGGACTTTTCTGGGATTCTCTTACGGAACAAAAATTCAAACTTATAAGTTAGTTTATAACATGTCTTAAAAAGCAATGTTTAAAGGTGCAATATGAAACAAATCAATCACAATTTAAATAACTCAGTTATATTCACTAAAACCAACTTAATCTAAAAAAAAAAAAAATTAAAACCAAAATTTTTTTTATACTTTAACCAAATAAAAATAGATATAATTCATATAAAATATCACATATAAAGATTTAAAAAATATTAAGTAAGGTTATTAAGTAAATATGAAAACTAAGATTAGAGTTTTAAACTTTATTTACAATCAAATATTGCAATCAAACAAAATTATTAACAAAAATGTTTAATTATATTTGTATAAGGGCTTTTCCGGGCCGGCCCGAGCCTGATCGGTCTTAGCCCTAAAAATTCTATAGCCCGAAAGGGTTGAGTCCAAAATATCCAATTTTTCTGGACATATATTTAAGTCCGAGCTCAGTATTTTTCAAAGCCGGGCCGGGCTAGATCAGCCTGCAGACTCTGAACCTAATTGATATACCTAGTAGCACATAGTTTTTTTTTTTTATTGATTTAGAAATCTTAGCTGTATTAATTCAAATATTTTTATTGGCTATTGATTTTAACCGAGGTGTCAACATCAACTTCAATGTTGAAGCTGATATATCACACAAGGAAAGGAAAGCAAAACATTTTTCTTTTATTGTATGTTTCGTAATTCAATTTTTTTAGTAATTTTTTAAGCAACAAAGAAATACCTCTTTATGTCACCATTTAGATAGAGTCAAAAACATATAAAGCATAAAATAATCTAGCGCAATTTTGAATATGTTTCTAAAATCTTACAATAAATTTACTTTACCAAGTAAATTAGTTTAATGTATTTAGTCGATTACCTTATAATCATTAGTACTCCTTTTGGTTCAAACAATTATAAGATGTTTTAGATCAAAGGACACATATAAGAAATTGTTTTTATAAACTAAGCATCATTAATAGTTAAAAATAAAATTCAACTAAACATGAAAGAGGCTGCACAATTAAAGAGTCAATAACACCAAACAAAATTAAAATTTTGTATAGAAATTTGTAAAACATCTTATAAAATAAAACAAAAGAACTTCTTAAACATTTTATATTATGGGACATATTAGAGAGTATCGATGAGAATGTTTCTGAAAATCTTTGGAAGATATTTAAAGTAAAGATCGTAATAGTAAGATTTTAGAGGAAAAAAAAAACTCATAGTCGACAATTTCGTACCGACGAGAATGTTTGGAAAAGCCTTTGAAGAATCGACTAATTAAACACATTATGGAGTAAATACAAAGAAAATCAGAGTATAGGATAGGGACAAGAGGATAGAAGTGCAAACAAGGGAGCATTTCTTATCGCTCAAAGTGTTACTAGGGAGGATCGAATACAATCATATGTTGTAGTGGGGCACCCTTTATGGCTGCAAGACTTGTTCATTCAAGAGAGTTTCGTTACTGTTGATTGTTATCGATCCTTAATTTTTTTGGTAAATCTAATTAAATGATTTCAATGCCTTGTAAAATAACTTTGGTTTGGTTTATAATGAATTATTCAGACAAAAAAAAAAGGATAGGGCAAGAGAAATAATAGGTCAATGGTTGCTTGGTTATATGCAATTAAAATACACAAAAAAAAAATAAAGAAGTGTGACGCTAGGAATGGAGAGGGTGGTCCCGATAAATAAGAGAAGTGGATCTCCAAGTAACTCAACATCCACAATTTCCATTGATCTCTACAATTTTGTGTTACTCAAAACTCAAGTGACCCTTTACGTGAAAGCTAAGAAATGGAGGTATAGATGAGTACTGTTCCATTTTTGTTTTCGTTAGTTTTTTCAACTCAACTATTAGTATATCAGTTGACAATTCAAACGTATAATTCACCGATGAGATGGGGCATTCAAAACAATAGTAGTCTAATATTAATAGGTAAGAAAATATTAATATATTCATGTGGAGTACAAAGCAAAAATGTTTTTCATACGCTACATATAATAATTAATATAATTTATTTATTTGATGAAAATATAGCATAAATTTTGGACAGTTCTCAAAAATACGAATAAAATATATTTTATTTCAAAAATACCATTTTTAATTTTATTTTTCAAAGATAACACTAAAATGTATATTTTTTTAAATACCATAAAACTAAATTAAAATTTTAATATCAAAAACTAATTCCTAAATCCTAAACACTAAACCCTACTCCTAAAATCTGAACTCTAAATTTAAAATTTTCAACGCAAACCTAAAAAAATGAACTCTACACCTTCAAAAATCATTTTTTTTAGTGTCTGTGATATTTTTGAAAAAAAAATTCAAGTGTTGTATTTTGGGGAAAAAAAATTTAAGCACGGTATTTTGAGGATTTTTTCTAAAATCTTCGGCTCCTACTGGAAACCATTAGAAGAACAAAAAGAAAAGGAATAAAAAGAACAATGCGGAATGGAATAAACAGTTTTTGAGGAATGAAAGGAAAATCTGCAGAGAATGAACAAAATTGTAAATGGTAACCAAACAATAAAAATGTTTTTAAAATATATTAAATACATTTAATTTGAATTGTAATACTAATATTATTCTAATGTATATATAATAAATTTTTCAAATTGAGCCTTAAGATTAGTTTAACATAAAATTCCTATCAAAAATATTTTTTTTGTCAATACATTATGAATATACGAAAGTTTTTATATTACAAAATTTAAATTTTATTAATAAACATATTTTTTATTTATTTTAAAATAAAAAACGAATTTGAATATTTGTTTTTTTTTTTGTTCCATTTGTTCCTCATCAATTTTGGGGAGGAACATTTTTGTTCTATTGTTCCTTATTTTTTGAAGAATGTAGATGAATGTAGGGGAAAAAATATTACTTTCAAATGGTAAAAAATTATGGAATAGAGAGGAATGTGATATTCCTCCTCATTCTTTTCCTAAATTTTGGTCACCAATTGAAGCCTTCATGTTATTATTAATAAAAAGAGAGAGAGATAGAGTATAAACTTCATGTTCCTCTTAACATTCTGTGAATGTGCTCTAACTCGAACTTGCATGTAATTTTCTCCGTGACTATATATATATCACTTCTTCTTTCTGATGAATTGTGTAATTGATTAATCAACTAGAGAAATTAATGTACATTAAAGTTTCTATCTTCACCTATTGAAAGTATAAAAAAGGAAAATATCAATATCAATGACTTGAATACAAAACTAGAAAGCAAGTGAAGAGTATAGGCGACTGCTTCTCGTCGACGAAAGTGCTGTTGCAAGCCATCGTTGCAACAACACCTTCCTATTTTGCAATTTAAAGGGAAACGTAGTTAAAGTAATGTCTTCTTGATTATGTTTATTTTGGTTGAGTACAACTTTTTGCTAGCTAGTTGTGCAACAATCCCTTAAATGTTATGCTAATATGAATTATAAAGCAATCTCAAGATCTAATGATACATATACTCAAATTAACGATGATCAGTGATAAAGCTTCTGGTTTTAAGAATTCAGTATATATATTCTAGGCTTGATCTTGATTATATAATGAGTCCATAGAATACGTTGAAGGCCACTAGAGAATTCCAAGACTTATTTTTCAATCCCGATCGAAGCTGTTATAGTCTTCCCATAATATTGTCCAATGCATCAGTACGGTATAAATTCAGCAACTTCACAACATCTGTATTATTATATATGTACAACTTGATTACATTTGTGTGTGTGTATAAGTAATTAATTAAGTACTAGAATTTTACCAGTGCTCTTAAATTTATTTTATTTATTTTGTAAGTGGTATATATATATGATTATTTAATTTGTTTTAATTTTTTTTACTCAAACACTTATGCCATGAAATCATATGTTGAATATAACTTATGAAAATAACATCTATTTTTTAAGATGTATTCTAGTAGATCTAGATTTTGACCTGCGGTACACAGCAATTTAAGTTATTTGATAAAAATATTAATTTTTGTATGTTAATTTTATTTGATTTGATTAGTTTTTAAAATTATATATTGTATTTTGATTGTTAATTATATGAATTAACCTACACTATACCACATATTAATTATTTTGTTACATATTAATTAATCCATTTAATTAGATACGTCTATTAATATAATATTCATATTGTTAACAAAATAATGAGATGATATTTTATCCATGTAGCACCGTATTAATGACATTTTAGGTTTCTATTAATATCTACTCAAACATGTCTAGCCATATAACCCGTCGTGTGATATTTTAATTCGTTGTACACCACAGAAAAAACTTCATAAAAATCTAAATATATTTTTAAAATTTAAAATATTTTAAGAAAGTTTCTTTTTTTTAGAAATTGAATTACTTATAATATTTAAACTTCTTATAAAGTTTAAATATTATTAATATCTTAAACAGTTATAAAAATTAAATGTTTTAATAATTGAAATATTATTAATCTTTAAAGTTCTTAAAAAGTTCACAAAATAATGAGATGATATTTTATCCGTGTAGCACCGAATTAATGATATTTTAATTTTCTATTAATATCAACTCAAACATGTCCTGCCATATAACCCGTCATGTGATATTTTAATTCGTATATTTTATTAAAATTTAAAATGTCTGAATAAATTTTATTATTTTAGAAATTAAGATACTTATAATATTTGAACTTCTTATAAAGTTTAAATATTATTCATATCTTAAACATTTTATAAAAAGATAAATGTTTTAATAGTTGACATATTAATAATCTTTAAAATTTTTAAAAAGTTATACATTTGAATTTTTAAAGTTATTAAAAGTTGAAATTATTTAAAATAAAGAACCATAATAAAATGTATAAATTTTTTAATTTCAATGCCTGATAAAGTAAGGTTTCTGCTCATTCGTATGCAAAATCATTTTGGTATCTTTTTTATTAATATGACTTTGAATTTTTGCCTAGTTTTCTTAGATGATGTAGGGCATTTTGTATATTTTTTTATTCATCAGTTGAGCAATATATGTCCGTTTAAAAAAAATTTAAATTACATCATATGCAGAAAAAATCATAAATTTTATTAACTAACTATATTAGATAAAAAAAATTTAAAAAATTTAAATATAAAATAAAATAAATGTGAAAGAAGAATCACATATTTTTATTTTTATTAGGTTGAGAGATTTCTTTATCTTTTAAATGTTACCTATAATTGATTTATATGTTACTATAATTAACTAAATCCATACTATCATTACTTACCAAAAATCAGATTAACCCGTATATTATGATACACCTATGTCACAAGTTTATAACCAAAAAATCATAAATATATCTATTATATAGTCTATAAAAATGTCGTGTACTTCCGTTTTATTATATAGGGGATATGTACTTAAAGTAGATATAAGAACATTTTTTGTACATACGACTATGAGTACCCGCATGTACGTGCACGCTCACCTAATGTTCGGGGAAATCAAAGTACCATACATGGGGACGTAAAAGATCATTCCAAAATACCAGACATCAAAATCTAATGTTAGGTAAGAAACAATATAAATGGCCACGAGAAGGTCGACAAGCCTTTCACCTCCAATCCTTTTCCGGATTTTAAACTTTTGCTTTAGGAAAAATTAAATTAAATTGAAATCAAAGTCTAATACGATTCTGTTTCAATATGATTATCGTACTACTGCTTTGGTTTCTGAAAATTTGGAAAACCTTGTTGGTGGAAGAAGTACATTAGTGAGAGATCTAAGAAAATGAGATTACATAAGAATAAGAATAAAGTGTTGTATAGAGTAACGCAGAAATAAACATAATTTAATGCTTTTACATATGTTGATGAGTTGATGTAATCTCAATGTATAACTCAGTAATGACTAATGATTTTGGATTTTGGGTAGACCAAATCGCTAGTTAAACACATTAAAAAACCCTTATCTCTTAAAATTTTATTTTGACATTGGATGATGAAGTAGTTTACGAAGGATATATATATTTAGCACATCCATTAACTAAAACTTGCAAACTCAACAATTTTTTTTAGTGTAATCATTTAATTTGGAAATTTAATCTAAAGTACCACATTCTCTTAACAACTTTTCAATTCTATCACATTGAAAAATATCTTTTCTGTTATACTATAAGGGTTATTGAAAAGTCGAAAATACCCTTACACTTATGAGTGGAAATTTAGAATTAATTATATTGTTTTTTTCTGACTACCACATGAAACCTTTGTCTGATGCAACATATATTTAGATAACTCCAAATATCATTATTATTTCTTAATATCTTTATTTAATTATTTAGATAATTCTTTTTTATTGTTTTAAGAATATTCAAGAGATTTTATCTTTATTCTAAGTAAGGTTTTGAGATCTAGGGTTTTATTCAGTTTTAAGATTAATATTTGTTTTTATTAATAAAGTTGAGAGATTTCTCCTTTATAAACGAGCTTTCTAGCAGAGGGAAGAGTATTCCCAAATCTATCCTTTATCGCTACCGCTTTCGCATCTTATCAGAGCCGAAATAGTTTTTCTCATGTCATGGCAGTGGATATTCCCAAGTTCTATGGTGAAATGCGTGTTGATTCATTCTTAGGTTGGCTCATGGATGTTGAAGACGTATTGGTGTTTTAAAGCGTTTCGGATGATGAACTGGTTTTGCTTGTGACTAAAAAGTTTCAAGGACATGCATCATCATTGTGGTAGCAAGTGAAGAAAACACACAAGCAAGCTGGTAAGAATCCTATCAAATCATGAGAAAAACTTAGGCACAATCTATGCGCAATATGTTTACCTCGTAATTACGATTATACAATGTCTTATCGTTTGAAGAATTCGTAACAAGGAGCGAGATTTGTGGATAATTTTGCTGAGATGAATTGTCAGTTTCAAGACAACAACGTCATCAGTGAGCTTGTCATGATCGTTATGAGCATTTTGACAATATTCAAGACGAAGACGGTGATGTTGCCGCTGTGGATGAGGATGGTGAAGTTGGTGATTTTGTTGATGAGGATGACGACAACAACGATGTTGAGTACAAAAACATGTTTAAGTACCAGAAAAAATAATCAACATGGTGGCGGAGCTTGAAGGTTGGTTAAGTTGGCGCAATCCAGGGCTGATTCTTTGCGGTTCGCCGTCGTGGTCCTCTTGTTGTCTTGTCTCAATAATGGGTCGCTGGAGGTGCAGTATGAATCGGAGTGAGTGGCGGTTTGGTTCTTCTCTGGTGTGTGGAAGTGGACTTTGTATTCATTCCGGTAGGATCTCTCCTCAGTTTGTGGTCTTCCGGTTTGGTTAGATTGGGTTTTTGGTTGTTGTCATTGTGTTCTTTGTTTTGTTGCGTGGAAGGCTAGGCGTGAAGCTTAGGCGAGGATTTCGAGGTTGAATAGAGGCAGCGGTTCAGTCTAGTTAGTGTTATTTAACCTGTATGCGTCATGCTCATGATTGGTGGTCGAAGGCAGCGGTTCAGTCTTGTTGGTGTTCTACAGCTTCTCTAGCTGCCGTTAGATGCTCTCATGCCGCCGGTTTGATTATGACCTCTCTAGCTGATTCTTTCTTGTGTTAGTTCTCGGAGAAGTTTTAAGTACCTTTTTGTTTGGTGGTTTTGAAGGCTGGCCTTGAACAGGGTTCACCTTTAGCAACAACAATAAGGACTCGAGTTTCTTTGAAGCTGAGGTAATCACACAAATGTCTGATCTTTGTGGTTCAGAATTGGTGTTTCCTCCTTGGACCTATGCTACTTGTTAATCATTTTTGCTTTCTTTGTCATATTTATTGGTCTTTCTAGTTTGGTTGTTGTTGTTGTTGTGTTGCGGGTTGGTAGGCTAGGCGTGAAGCTTAGACGAGAATTTTGGGGTTGAATAGAGGCAACAGTTCAGTCTAGTTGGTATTCCCTAACCCGTGGGAGTTGTTTCTTGATGCGTCATGCTCATAATTGGTAGCCAGAGTCGGCTTCTCTAGCTGCCCATAGATGCTCTCATTCCGTCAGGTTTGATGATGACCTCTCTAGTTGTTTTGTTTTTGCGTTAGTCTATGAAGAAGCTGTAGGCACCCTTTTGTTTTAAGGTTTTGAAGGCTGGCCTCAGACATGGCTCGCTCGTAACAACAACGATGAGGACTCACGTTTCTTTGAAGCTGAGGCAATCACGCAAATGTCTTTGCTGTCCACAATTGGTGCTTCTTCCTTGACCTCTTCTACTTGCTTATCGTTTTACTTTCTTTATTGTATTTTTTGTTCTTTTTAGTTTTTGGTCTTTCCGTTTTTTTTTAACTATAACTTCTGCCACAATTCAAAAATGGTGAAAAACTTTACATTTACCCAAAAAAAAAGTTAAAAAAACATAATCAACATCAAGATTGTAACTCCCGCCAAAAATCCCGGTTTTGGGATGTGCATTGATCGATGCAGGGCTGCATCGGTCGATGCAAGATATTCTTTTGTGGGACAAGTTAAGTCGAAACGCACGTTTGGGTTGCGTTTAGGGATTGGAAGCACTAGGGGTCGATATTAAAGGGCTTATTGTCAACGCCATTGACCTTTTTTGGCCTTGTTTTACTTCTGCAAAAGAGAGAAAAGGTTCCAAAGAGTTTTTTGTGAGTTTGGTGCCTGTTCCTAAGCGTTCCTGACCAGTATGAATGTCCTACATGCCTCAAGCAATTATTCCATAGACAATGAATCTCTAAAATCTTGTTAAAACACTCTGGTGATAGAAACAATCAACTTTAATCACTCCTCTACCCAACTCTCGTTGGAGAAACATGACCAAGCAGGCAATACAAACCGATTCATTATTGTCAATAAACTCCTTACACATCTAATCTCTTAGGCTAAGTGAATAAATCTCTAGCATTGATTGATCAAGCATTTCATCTACACCTCTCGATGGTAAAACACCCTAGATCTAATCTCAACCTCTCGGTCTGTTGATAGCATTAAGAACACCAATCTAGAAGGCTGAAGACATGAGAGGAGCTTGCTAAGAGGATGTTTTCGTGGGTTTTAGGATTGGATTCGCCATTCTCAAAGGTGAGTGCGGGACCATGGATTATCTAAGCGATTAGATGTGTGTTTTATGTGTTTTTGGGTGTTGATTGCTTATGTGATTGTTTGCCTTGAGTTTGGTGGTCTTTGGAGGATGTATTCGGCATCACGAAGCTAAGAGAAGTCGGTGGAGATCGTGTTTTGCGATGTTTCGCGCGACTGCATCGATTGATGCAAGGTGTGCATCGGTTGATGCAATTAGAGATTTGATGGAGACTATGGAAGTTGCATTGGCCGATGAAATGAGTGCATCGGTCGACGCAGGACGCATTGCATCGGTCAACGCAAATAGTGCATCGGTCGATGCAATCATTGCATCGGTTGACGCAAGGTCGCAGGATGATGGATGTGTTCAGAATTGCCTAGTTTACTTGTTTTGTTATTGATTGTGTTTTTCTTTTCGCTTGTGTTTATAGCCCAGTAGATGGGAGGATCGACTCACTGAGTATTTGTGATAATACTCACGCATCTCAATTATTGTTTGTGGTGTGCAGGTATGTGACGTGGAATCATGGCGATAAGGAGGTGAATGATATAGGGTCTCCATTGTGTGTTGATTGTTATATCATAGATCTTGTTATGTTGCTCGAACCTGGTTTAGTAGCATGCTAGGTTGGTTGTTTGTATTGGTTATGATTAGTATTGTGTTGTACTATATTGGATTTGGTTTGGTATGTCTTCCGCTATGTATGATGGGTTGTCGGCTGGTTATTATTGGTATTATGGTGGGTTAGTGATGTTTATGTTGTTCGTTTAATTAAGTAGTATGAGATGTTTAATTATATATTATTAAAAAAATGGGATGGATTGTTTAAGTTTAATATCAGAGCCCTTATGGTTCTAGGGCGGGTTAATGGATGGTTTAGAGCGGTTTATGAATTTAATTGGTTGAATTATTTTCCTGTTGCTTGAGGCATGATGTTTGCGATAGAATTGATTATGAGTAGTTAGTCAATTTGCATGTGGTATGAAGTCCTAGTATCATCCTCTTCGAGCCTTCAATGAGATTCCACGGTGAGTTGTGTGTTTGGGTATGCTGTTCGAACTGTGTGTTTAGCCTTATTTCTTGGTAGTGCAGATGGCTAGAGGTGGTGTTGTCGCAGGTCGTGGACGCGGACGTGACCGTGGTAGGGACAAGGGCCCAGTTGCTAGTGACATTGTGGACCAGAGTGTGACAATTATGGGCGTCAGCGAGTCGTAGGCATTCCAGGAGGGGTCCGTGAGTGTGGCCGGTGGTGGTGCCGATGAGCCGGTGGTGCTGGACTTCCAGGTGCGGAGGTCGCAGTAGGTGGAGCGCCTAGTAGAGATGTTAACCTAGAGGGCTTGCTGGCGCAGTTGTTGGAGCGGTTGCCAGGAGTTGTACTGGCAAAGACTCTGATGGTACCGCCTGCAGTGGCGGGGATGCAGAGGCCAGTGGCTGCAGGAGCGGGAGGTCACTCCCAGTACGTCGGTTTGCTGCGGGAGATGGGTATGATTGGTACGACGTGGTCTCGGGCTGTACCGACTCTACTGTACCTGAAGCGTGGAGGACGAGGCTGGAACGCAACTTCTAATCTCTCATAAGTCCTCAGAAGTATTGGGTGGACATAGGGGTCCACCACCTGACGGACTATGCTCACTTGTGGTGGAGGTCGGTGGCTGCCAAAAGAACGTAGATTGGAATGACTTGGGTTGATTTCGTGGAGAAATTTAACCGCAAGTATTTTTCTCGGGAGGCGCTAGACCGTATGGAGGTGCAGTTCCTACAGTTGTTTTAGAAACATCAACGACAAGTATTTTAATCACTGGTCAGATTATTTTTAATTATATATTAAATTAAGTTTTTAATTAAAAACATATATTAGTTTTTTCAAAAACTTGTCCTTTTTTATTTTGTTTTTTTTAACTCTGTGTGCGTGTTTTTTTGTTTTGATAAAACGTGAATTATGTAACCAAAAGGAACATTACTGTTTACAAAAACTAGGGGAAACGAACCCAAAAAAGGAATTAAAACCCCATAATACATATAAACAAATGAGAAACTAGGCATGAGAAAATAAACATCCATATTTCAGCTAAGATATAATGGGTTGTGTTATAGTTGGGGTTCTATTAGTCGATCTATTCTCTTGTATTAGGTTATGTAACTCTCTCTTGTACACTAATGTATATAAGGCTACAACCGTCGAACATAATAAACAAGAATCCTTTCACAATTACTACGGTTATGTTCATAACCATAAACAAGGTGGAGATAAATTTGCGACTCGAAGTACTAAATCAATTTTTCTTTGTTATCCTTTTGGCAAGAAGGGATGACGCATTTACAACATTGAGACAAGGACAGTTTATATATCACGAGTTGTGATCTTCAATGAAATGGAGTTTCCACTTGTTGTTTCTCCTTAATTGTCTCCTGTGTCATCAGAAACTTCTACTCCTATGTTTCTTGCTGATGCAGATTTTCTCTCTGATACGTCGTCTTTGCCTGCAACACCTTCTCCGTCTGGACCGGTCTATTCTCATTCCCGATCAATTGATCCCTATGTCTTTGAGTCTTCTGTTTTAGTTCCTCTATTCACCCGGTCGATCCAGTGTCTCGCCCGATCGATCCCTCTGCTGCTTTTGACACTGATACAAACACTGCTAAATCGATCGATCCGGTACTTGGTTCGGTTGATCCTCACCATTTCCATTGTTACACTGCTATCGTGGGACTGAATGATTCTGATGATGACTCTCCTTCTTCTCTAGGGCTAGTCGAGTTATTGGGTAGAAAACATCGCAGGAAAACACCATCGGTTCTTCTTAAAAATTATGTTGTTCCTCTAGTTTACACCTCCTATCGTGTCGTGCTTTCTGGTGCGTTACCCATTGTTTCTTCTTCGTCTTCCTCCGAACATATGGCTGTCATCGCTGATGGTCCTTCGCTCCAAGTTACTAGTAAGCGCAACCAGAAATCGCCAACTACACTTCCTGATTATGTCTTAACTATTCTCATAAATCCTTATCCTTCGGCTACTCCCTATCCAATGGATAATTACTTGTCAAGTGCAAGATTTTATGAGAATATCTTTTTGCTATTATTGCTGTCACTAAACCCAAATCTTTCAAAGAGGCGGTTTTAGATGAAAACAAGAGGTTTTCTATGAAAGATGAAATAATATCTTGTGAGGATACTGGTACATGGACTACTTGCGATCGTCCTACGGGAAAGAAAGCTCTTGGTTGTATGTGGGTTTATCATCTCAAGTTTAACGTCGACGGTACAAGGCCCGTCTTGTTGTTCTTGGCAATCATCAAACGGAAGGTCTCGACTATAACAAGACTTATGCTCCGATCGCTAAAATGGTTATGGTATGTGCTTTTCTTCAACAAGCAGCATCTTTCAACATGCTTTTTTTCATGGTGATCTAGATGAAGAGGTTTATATGAAATTTCCACCGGGTTTTCGTTCGAGCGATCTCAATAAGGTATTGCGTCTGCATAAGTCTCTTTACGGTCTCAAACAAGCCTCACGATGTTGGTTTGCTAAGTTGAGTAAAGCATTGGAGGACTATGGGTTTCTACAAAATGATTCTGATTATTCACTATTTATATTCGAAAATGGTGTTATTCATTCACGTTTGATCAAAGGTCAATTAAAACCTAATGTGCACTCAACCACGATCTAGTGGTGTCGTCGTAACACTTCAGGATCGAATCCACAGAGACCAAGCAATTGCACTATGAAATTATAAAGATTAAATATAGCTAAGACAAAAGAGAAAGTTTTGTAAAACAAGTAACTATCAAAAATGGAAAGTAAATAAGCTGTTTTAATTCAAAAAGGAAATATTGGGCGAAGGGAATCTATGGGAATATAATTCTCGGACTAAGGTGGAAAATGGGGTTGCATTAGACACCGTTCTAGAACTCAAATCACTGATATAAAACTAACCTACTTTCACAGCGTTATCTATCTATGCAATGAAATCTACTAAACCCTAAACCGTCGTTTGGACCTAGCAAACCAAGCAAGCAATAAAAGTTTAGGTTTGATCTGTTCACAAGGTGCCTTAACTTCAACTTCCGTTGGCTAAGGTCCACCTTGCTCACCTAAGTTCTTTTCTAGCAACTCAACAACACTTTTGGTGCCCTGATGAATTAAACCTAAAATCAGAAACTAGGTAGCTAATCTAGTTTAAGCATTAAGAACAACAATAGATGAAGAACAAAATAGATCAACCCGAAATCTAAAACACCAACGTTAGAGAATCATAAACCCCTTTGAAACCTGAGACCCAATAGAATAACTACTCAGACATGGAGATAAAAGAACAACAAATCAAAGATGAAGAAGACATAATTGAATTGCAAAGAGAAATAAAAAGGAATCAGAATTCTTCTCCAAAGTGTTAAAAAGGATTAGAGATCTTCTCCCAAAGTTTACAAGTACTTAAAAGCTGCGTAGAATAGAAGTTGTGTCTCTAGAGGTCAAGCCTCATGCTTAAATACTAAAATAAAATCCTAAAAATCTGTTTTAAACGAAAAAGGAAAAGTTTCTTCGGGTACGGGATCGGTCGATCTCGAATGAGGATTAGCCGATCCTGGATGATTTTTCTGTGTTTGCTTCATCTACTTGCTAGTCCGATCAGTCGTCACAAAATTGACTCCAAATGCTTGTTTTCATCCCCAAAATATTCAATTTCCTTCCAAAGTAGCCTAAAACCTGTACAGACTCACAAAAGACTAAAAAGACTCTAAAAGCACACTTTGACTCAATAAAAGACTCAAAACAAATGTTAAAACTATGGTTAGAACCTATAAAATACAAACACATCAACGTTCTATTGTACGTGGATGACTTGATAATCATGGGAACCTCGCTTCATGTTATCACCGAGTTCAAAGCTTGTTTAAGATCTTGCTTTCACATGAAGGATCTTGGTGTGCTGCGTTATTTTTTGGGTATTGATGTTGCGCGTAGTCCTGCTGGAATCTACTTATGTCAGCGGAAATATGCTCTTGATATTATTTCTAAGACATGTCTTTTGGGTGTTAAACCTGTTTCTTTTCCGCTAGAACGGAATCACTACCTACATATTGATAAAGGCAACCCCCTAGTTGGTAATGATGCTTAACAATAATGCCGCTTAATTGGCCGCTTGGTCTATCTTGGTGTTACTAGACCAGAGTTGGCTGTTCCCACACTGGATCACTGACTTACTACTTTTCGTGTCGTCTGCTACTTCAAAAATAGTCCTGGTCAAGGGATAGTTCTTCAAGATCATACACCATTGGTTATAACTACTTGGTGTGATTTTGATTGGAGTAAGTGTGATGTGATCATGGATGGAGCTAATGAGGAGCAGCTTGTAGCTGAGCTTGAACCCGATAAACTTATAGCTGAGCTTGTAGCGGAGGAACCATTGCTTGTACCTGAAGGACCAATGACTAGAGCAAAAGCTAAGCAGCTAAGGAATGCACTTAATGGACTAATTCAAGAGCTTGTGGCCAAAGAAAACATGAGAAAATCTATTGGGGATGATACCTATCAAGTCCAGCCCACTTTGAGCCTAATTCAAGTCCAAGAAAGCCCAACATAATCACTTTATATTGTGGTCAAAGAGGGGTGACGAAAATAGAATTCAACTCACCTTGGGAAGAACACCTTGGGAAAGAAAACTTTAAGAACAATTAATACTTGGCTTTGTTACCAAGTTTTTTATCCCTATATAAACACACGTAATCTCATTTGAGAATCATCAATCAATTTTCCTTTTCATTTTATGAGTCTATCTCTTTGTTCTTTGTCTAGAACAATTCATTGTTTCTTGGTGTGTAATATCCAAGCAATATCCTCCTCTTGCTGGACTAGTGTGTCATATCTAGCAGCGATTGGAGTTGGGAATATCAGCAGCCTTCCGCAACTGCTGTGCGACCCCTCAATCCATTAAATCTCCCTCGTTTAACCTTGCACCTTGGTGAGTTTCTATCTTTTCTAATCCAGCTGAGTGATCCTCAAATTTGGGCGTATCAAGTGGTATCAGAGCCACTCAACCGGTACTTGTCTGTTCATCTTCTCATCTTCCATTTCTAAATACTTTTCTTTTTCTTCTTCTTTATATCTTAAATTTGGGTCATCTCCTTACCTAGGCCATTTCTATTTCAAAAATAAAAAAAAATTAAATTAAAAAAAAAAAAAGATTTGCATTTGGCTAGGTGGTGGAAGAGAAATCTTGCTGGCTGAGGAGAAATCCAGACTTTGAGTGGTTAAAACAGATTTCACAAAATTCTCTTGTCTTTCTTTCTTCCTTCTTCCCTTGTTGCTTGGGAATTCCATTGGGTTGCTTGGATTTGTTCTCTTAGAAATTAGGGAGAAAGCTCTTGAGTGACCTACCAAAATCGAGAGAAACACTAGTATGTGTGAGAATTATTTATCTGCTAATTTTTGGTGTTAGGTTTTCAGGAAACCATGGAAAGTGATGGAGAAAGAGATCGGCCAGGAAATTATGTCGCCGAGCTATCTAACTTGCAAATGAGGTCATTGAATGACACTATTACTAATCATATGAATACAGGTCTAGAAGAACTATACCAAAGGCTCGACGAGATTCAGAATAGCCAACTAACTCGTTCTAGACCCGCAGCCAGGAGAGAACGTTCAAGGAGGACTTACAGGCCCGAAGAAGAAATTGAAGAAGAGAAGTTCAAGGAGGACTTACCGGCCCGTGGAGGAAACCGACCTAGACGAATTCATATAAATCGTGACCAAGGTGATGTTAATCCTTTTGGTACAAGAATTGACAATTTAGGTGGTTTAAAACTTAAAATTCCAACCTTTGAAGGTAAAAACAATCCGAATGTTTACCTAGAATGGGAAAGGAAAATGGAGTTAGTATTTGATTGTCAAAAAAATTTTCTGAACTTAAGAAGGTTAGGTTAGCAACAACTGAGTTTATAGGCTATGCTATTAACTGGTATGATCAGGTTGTGACTCACAGGAGAAGGAAAGGTGGAAGACCAATAGCTTCATGGGATGAGCTCACTACCTTAATGAGGAAACAGTTTGTGTCGGCTCATTACCACAGATGATGTGGTTCTCCCCAGGAATCGACGCTCTAAGGTAGGTAGACTAATAATCCTAGAAATCCGAAGGCTCGCGAAGCTGGATGATAAGGCGTGAGATGAACTCGAATATCCTTATGCCCTAAACTATCTTTAAACAAACCAAACAAAGCAAGGCGGTTGAACATTAGATAGAAGCTTCGTGGAGACAGATGAAAAGGCGTGAGACGAATCCTGAAAATCCTTGTGCCCTAGACTCTCTTATAACGACTCTTCAATCCTCAGCTAGTGAATGGCAACGTCAAGTGCGGTGGAATCACTTGATATACCGAAAACTCTTTGATGTAACCCACCAAGGAGAAAGAACAAATTCCAAAAGGAATAAAGGAGTTTACCACTCTCAAATAAAAGATAAAAGATTTCTTGATTGCTTGATGTTTCTCAAATGAGATTACATGTGTTTATATAGTGATAAGAAACTTGGTAAGAAAGCCAAGTATTTCTTGAAACTAAAAAGACAATAAAGATAGTAAGTTGAATGAAGACCCAATGTTTCCCTTCCCAAGATAGTTGAATGAAGACTAACTCTCAGTGCATGTTTCCCTTCCTAAGGTGAGTTGAACTCTATTTTCGTCACTCCTCTTTGACCAATAAATAAAGTGATTATTTTGGGTTTTCTTGGGCTTGTATTAAGCTCAAAGTGGACTGGACTTGATAGATATCATCCTCAATATAATTTACCATGTTCTCTTTGGCCATAAGGACTTGAATTGACCCATTAAGTGTTTCCTTAATCTTCTCTCTCTTTGACTCTTTGATCCAACTTGCTGCTGAGAAACAACATGGACTGTACCATTTATTCCTCTTGGTCTTAGTAGAAACACATCCTGGTTGCCAAACATAATTCTGGAAGCACCTAAACCAATTGGTTCTAAAACTCTTCATGTGAAGAATTAGATTGACCTCCTTTGGAAAATAAAGTGTATCCTTATATTCGTTGGGCCAAATTTTCAGTTTCTGAGCTTCTTGGAAACATAAGAGATCTATTAGCATCCTCCAAGTAGTTTTGTGTCTCAATTGTTGCTGAGTTGGTCTGTGTAATACGATCTTTGACTCAGAAGTGAAACTGGATTTGAGATAGATCCACTGACTTGAAATATCCATATCTTTCACATATGAACTGATTTCAATGTGATTCCAATTCTCCATGGTTTCGGAATGGATCAAGATTCCAGACAGTTTGGTTCATAGCTTGAATCCTTTGACTTTGTCAAAATCCTCCGTTGAATACTCGTAGGTCCAAATCGCGTAGCCATGAGTTCACCTGATTTGTAAAATAAATAACTCCTTCATCCGAACTCTGATTGGACTGATTCCACTTCGAGATATGCTCTAAATGAGGTAAGAATATATCCCAAATAGTCGTTTGGCTGGAAGAAGTGATCTTCGACTTTGTTTGTGTTGAACAAGACTCAAGAGTCGTTTTGGATGGTTTCCTGATCATATAAACAGAAATCTCCACCAAGAACTCAGATGCTTGCTTCAAGGAACCAATTCTGTGGAGGACTATTCCAGGACATGAAAAGCTTAATAATCAAGGTGGATGTAGATGAAACCTTAGAAGCTACCATGGCCAGATTCCTTGCAAGCCTCAACCGGGACATTCAGGACAAAATGGAGCTTCAAGAATATGAAAGCTTGGAGAATTTGTTGCACAAGGCGATTCTAATCGAACAACAAACCAAGAGGAGGGGTTTCTCTAAACCTTCCTTTGCTCCAAAACCAAGTTATCAAGATAAAGGTAAGTCTCCAACCCCATCAAATTCAGTTTTTAAGACTAATGCTCTTGCTCGTCTTGATAAAGGAAAGGCAGTCAAGACCAACAATCGGGCAAGGGATATTCGATGTTTCAAATTTCAAGTACTTGGACATTATGCCAACAAAAGTCTGAATCAAAAGGTAATGATCCTCCTAGACAACGGTGAAGTGGAGTCCGAAGACGATAAAGAAAAAGAGGAAAATCTCGGTCCAATATTTGACGAAGAGGAAGAACAGTTTGAATATCCAACACAAGGGACACTTATGGTCACTAGGAGATCATTGAGCGTTCAGCCTAAGTCTAATGACCGAGAACAAAGGTAGAATCTCTTTCACTCTAGATGTTTAGTTCAAAATAAAGTTTGTTCATTAATCATTGACGGTGGAAGTTGTACTAATGGTGCTATTGATACTCTTGTTAGGAAGCTTGGACTTGAGACCAGACCTCATCCGCGGCCTTTTAAACTGGAATGGTTGAATGAAACGGGCGAACAGTACGTCAAGGAGCAAGTCACTGTTCCCCTTACCATCAGATGATATGAAGATGAGATCTTGTGCAATGTCCTTCCCATGGATGCAAGCCATTTTCTTCTAGGACGACCTTGGCAGTTTGACATGAGGGCGATTCATGATGGCTACACCAACCGGCATTCCTTTGAGCATAAAGGAAATAAGATCACTATGGTTCCTTTGACTTCGTTGGAGGTCCATCAAGACCAAGTCCAGTTGAAGAAAAGCCGAGACAAAGAAATTAAACCAGCAAAACTTGAGGTATCTCCTAAGAACTTCAACTTCTTTGTCAAAGAGAGTCAAGTAAGGAAATCCTTGTACTCTCAATAGCCATTGCATTTTCTTCTGTATAAAGAAACACTAATAGCATTTTCTGACCTTGCACCGGAGCTCCCGAGTGATTTGATAGATGTTTTGCAGGAATTATCAGATATCTTTCAAGAGAACCTTAACGGTTTGCCGCCAATAAGAGGTATAAAACACCAAATTGACTTCGTCCCAGGTGCGTCACTTCCAAACCGGTCGGCTTGTCGAACCAATTCGTTGGAAACAAAGGAACATCAAAAACAGATTGGAGAGCTTCTTGAAAAAGGTTACATCAGGGAGAGCCTAAGCCCATGTGTTGTACCTATTCTCCTTGTGCCTAAGAAGGATGGCTCTTGGCGTATGTGTGTAGACTACCGTGCCATCAACAACATTACGGTAAAGTATAGGCATCTGATCCCTAGGCTTGATGACATGCTAGATGAATTGCATGGTTCTTCTGTTTTCTCAAAAATAGATTTGAAAAGTGGTTATCACCAAATTCGCATGAAAGAAGGTGATGAATGGAAGACCGCATTCAAAACTAAGCTAGGATTATATGAGTGGCTTGTCATGCCTTTTGGCCTTACTAATGCACCTAGTACATTCATGCGTTTGATGAATCATATCTTGCGATATTTTATTGGTCATTTTGTTGTTGTCTACTTTGTGAGGAACATAAGCTGCATTTGAAATCTGTCCAATACGTCCTTAGGAAAGAAAGGTTATTTGCAAATCTTAAGAAGTGCTCTTTTGGAACAGATCACGTGGTTTTCTTAGGTTTTATTTTAGGTGCTGGTGGACTCAGGGTGGATGAAGAAAATATCACGGCCATCCGTGATTGGCCTAGCCCCAAAACCGATGGAGAGGTAAGGAGCTTTCATGGGCTAGCTGGGTTATACCGGAGGTTTGTTCAGAACTTCAGCACAATAGCAGCTCCACTCACAGAGGTAATCAAGAAGAATATTGGTTTCAAGTGGGAACAAGCATAGGAGGAGGCGTTTCAAATACTTAAGGGAAATTAACTCAAGCTCCTTTACTTACACTTCCGGATTTCTCCAAAACTTTTGAGATAGAATGCGATGCCTCAGGAGTGGGTATTGGTGCTGTGTTGATGCAGGAAAAGAAACCCATTGCCTACTTCAGTGAGAAATTGGAGGAGCCACACTCAATTACCCTACATATGACCAAGACCTAAACGCTTTGGTTAGGGCACTCCAAACATGGCAACGTTATCTTTGGCCAAAGGAGTTTGTAATTAACACAGATCACCAATTCTTGAAGCACCTCAAAGGCCAGCAAAATTTGAAGAAAAGGCACGCATGTTGGGTTGAATTCATTGAAACATTTCTCTACGTCATAAAATAGAAACATGGTAAGGAAAATGTGGTGGCTGATGCCTTGTCTAGAAGGTATGGAAATTGTATGCAACTGACCAGGATTTTAAGGAGATTTATAGAAAATGCTATAAAGTCGCTTATGGAACCGTCTTTGTGTGCCCCAATGTTCTTTGAGGGAGTTATTTGTCAGGGAAGCACATGGAGGTGGACTGATGGGACATTTTGGAGTAAAGAAGACCCACAAAGTGGTTCATGAGCATTTCCACTGGCCGAGCTTAATGAGAGATGCGGAAAGAATATGTGGGAGGTGTGTCACTTGTAAGCAATCTAAGTCTAAACTTCAACCCCATTCCTACTGAACCTTGGACTGATCTATCAATGGATTTTGTGTTAGGATTACCTAGAACCAAGAAAGGTAGAGATTCTGTCTTTGTGGTTGTTGATAGATTTTCTAAGATGTCCCATTTCATTCCATGTCACAGAACTGATGATGCTACAAACGTTGCTGATTTGTTCTTTAGAGAAGTTGTACGATTACATGGTGAAACGACCCGATCCTTTTTTTTTAAATAAATAAATAATAAATAATAATAATAATAATAATAATAATAATAATAATAAATAAACAAACTACATGAGTGATCCCATACCCACTAGCCATCTAACCACAATAACAACAAACAGCGGAAATAACCAATACCAATATCCAATAAATATCCAATAATAAAACTAACAGGAAACATAGAACCAACAACCTAGCAATGTTTCTAATGACCCAACTCTAGCAACCTAACAATGCCAGACAACAACCAATCGAGTCCTTAGAACATCTTTCTCTTCATTGCCTTGATTCCACGATCACACTTTGCCTTTACCTGCACCACAAACACAAATTGCAATGCATGAGTATTTAATAAACACTCGGTAAGGCAATCCTCCCATCTACTGGGCTATACACACAAGCAATAGAGACATCTCTAATCATCAACCAACAATCAACAATCAACAATAACAAATCAGGACTCTGTATCGACCGACACCAAGCATGCATCGACCGACACCTGTTGGGGTTGCGTCGACCGACGCATGATATGCATTGACTGATGCAAGGTTCACTTGCATCGACCGATACAAGGTATCTGATGATAACCAGACGCCAGATCTACCTTGGAGAACCAAGTAGCACCCCTCAACTGATCCAACAACTCATTGATCATGGGAAGAGGGTACTTGTTCTTCACAGTGACCCGGTTCAAACCCCGGTAATCAATACACAACTCGAAACTCCCATCTTTTTTCTTGGCAAATAACACCGGTGCTCCCCACGATGATACACTAGGACGGATGAATCCCTTACTCAACAAATCCTCTAGCTGCTTCTTCAGCTCTGCCATCTCTGCTAGAGCCATTATGTAAGGAGCCTTGGATAACGGCATCGTCCCCGGTTCCAGTTCAATCGTGAAAGGTGGTGGTAATCCCTGCAATGACTGAAACACATCCTCAAATTCCTCAACAACCTGAATACCGCTAACCGTAGACTTCCCCACTGAATGGCCGAGATCACGAGACTCCCTGAAGTCGGTCTAATACCCTGAAAAACCAACTTCCCCACTGACTGCGTCCCCTAAGACAACAAAAGGAACATCACCTCCAACCGGTCCAATGCCTCTCTCGGAAAGTACTTGCGGTTGAACTCCCCCACGAAGTCAGCCCAAGTCATCTCCCTCTGCACTCTCCTAGCAGCCACTGATCTCCACCACACCTGAGCATCACCAATCAAGTGGTGGCCCCTTATGTCCACCCAAAACTCCTCATGACATCTCAAAGTCTAGAAGTTACGTTCCACACTCGTCCTCCACGCATCTGCAGCAATAGGATCTGTACCACCTGAAAACCATGCAGTATCGATGCCACACATCTCCTTGAGCATAGACAATTAATGACTATGCCCTCCCACATCCGTAGCCACTGGCTGCCGCTCCTTCGCCACCACAGGTGGCACTACCTGAGCCTGAGCCGATACCACTCCCAGTAACCGCTCTATCAACTGTGCTAACAAGCCCGCAAGATTGACACCAGGGACTCCACCCGCTGGGACTCCCACACCCGGGACCCTGACATCACCGGCCACTAGAGCATCAACACTGCCCCCTCCGGCCACACTCATGTAATCCTCCTGGACACCCTGCGACTCGCCAACAACCTCAGTTGTCACACTCTAGTCCGCAGTCTCACCAACCGCTGGGACTCTGCCCCTACCACGACCACGTCCGCGTCCACGATCACGTCCGCGTCCTCGACCACGACCAGCAACAGCACCCTCTCTAACCATCTGCACTACCCTGAACAGAAGGCTAAGCACAAAGTCATAAACTCACTGTGGAATCACACTGCAGGCTCGAAAAGGATGTTCTAGGACTCCATGCCACACACAATTGACTAACTCACAAAATCAATCAAGACATGCAATCCCAAATATCTACATCACAAAGCCTAGTGAACCCAAACCTAGAACCGTAAGGGCTCTGATACAAAACTCAAACGACCCGATCCTTTTTTAAAACAACTCAATAAATAATAAATAATAATAATAATAATAATAAAGAAACTACAGCTAGTGGTCCCATACCCACTAGACACCTAACCACAATCACAACCAACAGCGGAAATAACCAATACCAATATCCAATAATAAAACCAATATTATAACATAAACAATATCCAATATTCAACCAACAAGAAACATAGAACCAGAAACCTAGCAATGTTTCTAATGACCCAACTCTAGCAACCTAGCAATGCTAGACAACAACCAATCGAGTCCCTAGAACATCCTCCTCTTCATTACCTTGATTCCACGATCACACTTTGCCTTTACCTGCACCACAAACACAAATTGCAATGCATGAGTATTTAATAAACACTCGGTAAGGCAATCCTCCCATCTACTGGGCTATACACACAAGCAATAGAGACATCTCTAATCATCAACCAACAATCAACAATCAACAATAACAAATCAGGACTCTGCATCGACCGACACCAAGCATGCATCGACCGACACCTGTTGGGGTTGCGTCGACCGACGCATGATATGCATTGACTGATGCAAGGTTCACTTGCATCGACCGATACAAGGTATCTGATGATAACCAGACGCCAGATCTACCTTGGAGAACCAAGTAGCACCCCTCAACTGATCCAACAACTCATTGATCCTGGGAAGAGGGTACTTGTTCTTCACAGTGACCCGGTTCAAACCCCGGTAATCAATACACAACTCGAAACTCCCATCTTTTTTCTTGGCAAATAACACCGGTGCTCCCCACGATGATACACTAGGACGGATGAATCCCTTACTCAACAAATCCTCTAGCTGCTTCTTCAGCTCTGCCATCTCTGCTAGAGCCATTATGTAAGGAGCCTTGGATAACGGCATCGTCCCCGGTTCCAGTTCAATCGTGAAAGGTGGTGGTAATCCCTGCAATGACTGAAACACATCCTCAAATTCCTCAACAACCTGAATACCGCTAACCGTAGACTTCCCCACTGAATGGCCGAGATCACGAGACTCCCTGAAGTCGATCTAATACCCTGAAAAACCACAAACACAAATTGCAATGCATGAGTATTTAATAAACACTCAGTAAGGCAATCCTCCCATCTACTGGGCTATACACACAAGCAATAGAGACATCTCTAACCATCAACCAACAATCAACAATCAACAATAACAAACCAGGACTCTGCATCGACCGACACCAAGCATGCATCGACCGACACCTGTTGGGGTTGCTTCGACCGACGCATGATATGCATCGACCGATGCAAGGTTCACTTGCATCGACCGATACTCCCATTGCACCGACCGACGCATGCTCGACATAGCACAAAAATCCTAAGGTTTTACGCGTCGTCCTCGCACTTGCATCACTCGACGCACAAAGTGCATCGACCGATGCACATGCCGAGCATTGTTTTCCCCCAAAGCTTCTGGCCGGATCTTCGTTCCTACAACCACAAAACTCGATCCCAAGTCTCAAGAAAGCTTCCCAACATCCCAAATAACATTCTAACAAGCCAAATAACACATAAACAAGTAGATCAGAGAAATCTACAGCTTAGATAAGCCATGGTCATGCACTTACCTTTTCCAAGATGAATCTGAACCTCAAACAAGCAAGAAAACACTTCCAGGAAGCTCCTACAATGATCCCAGCTACAGATCTCTACCGGAACAACCTCAAATCCCCAAAAATCTTCAAGAACACTTTTCTCTCTTTCTTACCTCTCAAAACGACTAAACTCGTTGAATGAGACAAAAACTCGAGTTAAGGGTTTTCCCTAACCCCAAAACGCAGCGTTTAACTTAAACCTACTGGCCTTGCATATGTGCATCGACCGATGCAATCCCTTAACCGAGATTTTGGTTTGCGGATGTTACAGATCAATTGGTGACAACTTGTCTTGTGGGAAGGTTGTTAAAAGGTGGGGACCAGGGTTCGAGAAACGCCTGGCGCACTAATAACCTACTGGTGGATTTGGATGAATCATTCCACTTCAACGGTGAGGGGTTAGGATCGATGCCCTGCATGGCTAGCTCGGGGTCCATTGGGGCAAGCTAGCGGTGGGCTAGTGGGGTCACGGGACAGGTTGTCACATAAAAATCAATTTTTATGTAACAACCCGCCTAGTGGACCCCACTACCCTACCCGCTAGCTTGCCCCATATGCCCCAAGCTGGCCCTGCAGGGCATCGATCCTAACCCCTCACCGTGGATAGGAACTCACATCTAAATCCACCAGTAGGTTATTGGTGCGCCAGGCGTTGCTCGAACCCCGGTCCCCACCCTTTAACAACCTTTCCACAGGACAAGCTGTCACCACTTGCAGCCGCGAGTGGGTTTCATGCACGCCATGTACCGCCAAGTGTCAGCGCATGCGCTACACTTATCCAAGCAAATCCAAAAGGAGAGATGGGCTTAAATTCCTATATAAACCATCTCTCAGCTTCATTTGCGACATTCTTTGCCCAAAAGAAAGACCTAAATTTCTCTAAGTGCTGATCATCCTAAGAAGAAGAGGCCGGAGCTTGCGGACGCTAAGGGGACGCTGCCGGGACGCTAAGGGAACGTTGTCCGACCATTCATTCCTCTGCTAAGATCACTATGAGTTTGCCGTATTTTGTGTGGGGTGCTGCTTGAGCTTTAGGGCTCTTATACGCACCTATTGTTTGCTGCATTTAGACCATGATTCATGCTAGAATCAATTGAGTTAAAAGGAAGTTGCATGCTAAAACTGGTAGGATTCTTGCTAGATTCTTGTTTATGAACATAGAATTGATGCTAGGGTTGCCATGCATGTTTCAAAAAACGGTGGGCTAGAAAACCTAAGTTTACATGACGAATTTATGTTTACTTGATGCATTGTTGCTAGCAAATTTGGATTGCTCAAAAACTGGAAAAAAGGACTTGCATGCATGAATAAATTGTGGGAAATTAATCTTAATTGATGAACATGGTTTACTTGATGAATTTAATTGCAATTTATTTTGCATAAAATGGGTTTGCATGCATATAGAACAATCTAAGTTGCTTGAATTTATTCTTGTTGCTTGCTGATTGTTGCTTGATTTTCTTGCTTGATTTTTTTTGCATGATATTGCTTGATTCTTCTTGCTTGAAATTGTTTGTGGCTCGAAGTACTTAATTCTTGGCGTTTTTTACTAACTCTTTGAATTGTAGTACTTATTTTAGCTAGTCTTTTGAATTTTATTTCTGGAGTCTTAGCTAGAATAGAGTGGTCGATCTTTTGTTCCAAGTGTGTTGAGAGGATGTCTCGTGAGTCTAATCCCAAGTGGCTACTCACACTAAGAGACAATTTAGTGCCTATCTAGCTACTAGCTTGACCGCTGCATGACGATGCGACCTTTGTGGCTCATGTTGGTAACCTTTGTGGTTTCAGCATGCGAATTCGTTGTGGAACGGAATAGATTATCGAGGGCCCATAGGGTCGAATAGTCTAGAGTAATTGAGTCATCTTGATTTATTTTTACTCTTCTTTTCTTGTCGCGTGTTTCATAGGAGTGAATTGTCTAGGTTTATCGAGTCTAGTCTTGATTTATCTAACCTTCATTGCTTGTTGTTGTTAAAGTGCTTCCGCCATGTTTCTACTCACGCAACTTTGTTTATTTTATGCTTGTTGGGGTAGTCAGGGAGGGAAAGATTAGCATGCATGATAGGAAAAAAGGGGTACCCAGCTCACTGAGTAATCTTAGATTACTCATGATAATATTTTGTTTTGCAGGAAGCCTAGGATGAGTCTGGAGCTTGAGCAAACACTAGAGTGCCGGATAGGGAATTTATGTGTTTTTGTAAAACTATATTTTTCCTACTATGTATTCTATAAAAAGGATCCGACTATATTTTGCTTTGGTAACTTATTTGAATGTATAACTTACAATAAGTAATACTAGGTTTGACCCTGTGGTACACCACGAGGCAATTTTTTTAAAAAAACTTTTGAATATATTATAAATAGATCAAGTTTCTTTGAGTTTTGATATAAATGTTATATTGTTATATATGTGTGTGTTCTCACAGTAATTAATAAAAAGGTTAAGATAGATATTCATTATATATTAAAATAACTCAAATGTGAAATAATATATATCCGAATATATTTGTTTGGGTACAAAAATTCTAAAACAATTTTTAAAATATATATCCGTTTATAAAAATTCAAATCACATCATATGCTAAAAAAAATCTAAAATTTTATTAACTTAAAGTATTAAATAGTAATTTAAATAATTAAATATAAAATTAAATAAAAGTGGAAGGAGAATTATATTTTAATCTAACATATTGCTTTAAATTAGGTAGATAGATTTTAGGAAATTAATATTATCAAATAAGGAAATCATTGTGTTTGGTTGTAAGGATTGTATAGAATTTAATTGGAACTTGTTTGGATACAAACATAAGAAAGGATGACACAAAAATGTACTCCAAAAATGTTAAGATAGATAAATGATTTTTGGGGAAAATCTATACTAGTATTTTTGCTGCACTTTTTGCTCAAAAATATATTTATGGAAACATTTACCATTGAATGTCATTTAATGTTTATATTCATATCTAAAAAAGTTTAGTTAATTCGATCTACTATCCTTTTAACCAAACAGAATTAAAATAATTTAAATATCCATATATATAATATTCTATAATTAATATAGATATTTAGAAGATTTATTCTATATTAAAAAAATATTTTAAAATTTAAATGTAGTGAATCATCATATAACACATAAAGTTAATAAAATGTAAATTTTTCCCTGCATATATTGTGATTTGAATTTTTTTAAACGAACATATATTACTCAATTAGTATAAAAAGTGTGTGTTCAACATACATATATAGTAAATTTACCGTATATAGTAAATTATAGAATTTTAATAAGTTTATAATTTATAATTGATATATCTAAACTTAATAAAAAGTAAACTTATGAATATTTAAGCATATTAAATTTTCAAAATAACACAAACGAGTTATATTACATGACGGGTTATATGACATTACATGGTTGAATTGATAATACAAAAAAATAAAATATCATTAATATGATACTTCAATACAGGTTAAATCCTTAATTTACTATTATAACAACACCAAAATAAAATATGTCGAATCAAACTGATTTAATTAAGATTGTACTAAACAAAAATTATTGTGCGGTATACCACGAATTATATACTAAATCACTAAAATTAACAAAAGAGTACATTAGCAAAATTAGTATTAAAATAGTACATTAACAAAAAAAATAAAAAGAAACTTTCTCGCGGTGTACCGCGGGTCATAATATAGTATGACAAGTAAATTTGATACTTGGCCTTATCCGGGCCAACACAACGCACCAGGACGCGAGGGTTGCAAAGCCTAAGCAGCCTTGGTCGCAGGTGGAATTGCATCCATTGAGGACCGGTCGGGAAGCTGTAGCTTCCGTCCCTCGACTAGACCACCCGGTGTAGTTCCTATCGTAGCGTCCCGTGGCTATCCGTTGGCTCGTCCGGCTATAGGACGGTTCAGGGGCGTTAAACTCCCCACAAGTTGTTTGAATGTTGTGGGATCAACAGCTTCTCCAACTCCCACTCTTGACAAAATGGTTTCAGGTACAATCGGATTCTTCACATCATTGCATTTCTCCATCCCATACTTCACCAACAGTTCTTCAGCATATTTATGTTGATTGATGAAGATACCCCTTTCATCTTGAATAAATTCAACACCTAGGAATTATTTTATCTTTCCGAGATCAGTCATGGTCCGAGATCAGTCATGGAGAACTCTCTCATCATTGATTTCTTGAACTCTTCTAGCATTGTGAGTGAATTTCCTGTGTAAATCAGATCATCGACATACAAGTTTACTATTAGGATGTTATCTTCTTCTTTCTTCACAAAGAGCGTGTACCATCAAAGAGCTTTCTCAAACTTCTCCTTTAGAAAGTAGCTCTCAATCCAACTGTACCAAGCTCTTGGTGCTTGTATGAGCCCGTACAATGTCTTCCTCAACTTGTATACTTTATTGGATTCATCTTCAACTACAAATCCCTTTGGCTGTTCTACACAGATCTCTTCATCCAACTCTCCAAGTAGAAAAGCACTTTTCACATCAAGTTGAAACACTCCCCAATTGTTCTCCGCAGCCAAAGCAAGAATCTATCTGATTGTATTCCATCGAGCAACCAAAGCAAAAACCTCATGACACTCCATACTTCTGATGATACCCTTTAGCCACCAATCATGTCATGAACTTATCTACCTCATTGAACTTCATTTTATACACCATTTGACACCAAGTACTTTTGCTCTGTGCGGTAGATCCATCAGCTCCCAAATGTTGTTTTCTTCAATGGCTTTGATTTCAGCTTCCATGGCCTTTTTCCATACGTCTTGCTGCACTGCATCCTCAAAACGATATGGATCATCATATGCAATAAACATGGCCAAAATGTTATTTTCACCTTCTTCTGAAATCACAAATCCTGCATTTCCTACATTTCCTGTGACATAATAGTCTTTTATCCACACAGGTGCTTGGCGATTTTGTTTTGTCCAATGAGCTATTGGTGTTTGATTGGGACTGGTTTTCTGAATATCCACTTCTCCACCCTCTTCTTCTTCGTTGTTTTCAGGAGAATGGGGTGGCACAGGTGCTTCATTCTCATTCTGCTTGTAATGTCCCTTCTTGTGACATTTGTAACACTCTACCATCTCTCTTGAAGAGTTTTCACGCCCTCTTCCTTGGTAAATGATGTCACTATATTTTACCATATTTTAGGTCTTGTTTAGTTCATGTTTTGCATCATATAGAAGTGATTCCTTAGTATTTATCACCATTTCTGTCCAACTATGCATTTAGGATGTTTAGAAGCATGCATTGCATACATTTATGCATTTGGAGTATTATTAGGTATTATGGAGCTCTAAAAGGGTAAGGAAGGACTTGCTGTTATTTCTGGAGCTAAACAAGAGGATAGGGAGTATCAGGAAGGTTCGGAAGTCCACTCGACCACAGCACTGGATCATGCACACGGTCGAGTACTCGGTCGGATGCATATTGAGCTCCTCAAAGATCGATCCGAATGAAGATCTTCCGTTGCGATTCAGCTTCCGCATCCTTCACTAGAGTTGTAGGAAATTTCTTTAAGTTTCTAATGCCGGTGGTTTCAAGTCAATCGGAGGTGTTGTGACAGAGTAATACGGATTTTACTGAATAAATATCATCCCAGATCGAAGACTGAAGCTACTTGACGGACATACCACTCGACCATGCACTCGACCGAGCACATGGTCGAGCTGACCGCTATCTCTCTGTTTTGTCCTCTAGCTAACTAGGGCTTCTCTCTCTTTACTATATATATGTGCTGGCACTTGTGGCCGAAGAAGAGAGACCTTGGAGACCATGTAGACACCTCATAACCTAGTTTTTTCCATTTTTAGCTTCTTTTACTTTATTGCATCATCTCTTATCTTTTCTCTAGATTTTCATAGATTTGTAACCTTCATAACTTTGAATATGTTGAATATTTGCTTTCACTTCTTTGTTCAATATTGTTCATCTTTATCTCATCTTTCTAATCATGATAGTTTCATTAATTTCTGGGTTTGTGTTCTTCATGATGATTTTTAGATCTTATTAGTGGCTTAGGATCTTAGGGATGGATTAGGCTGGGTAAAGGTTATAGTTGTTTAGATTGGTCAAGCTTGATTGTTATATATCTCTTCTAGATTAGATATGCTCTATGCTATTCTTATACCGAGAGGGTAAGGATAGATCTTAAGCTTCTTAGCATCACACCAATGTCTAAGTTGTTAGATAAGGCTAATGCTAGAGATTATTATGAAGCATGCTAAGAGATTAGATGTTTAAAGTGATTTTTGACATTGATGATCTGGGTTTTAATGCCTGCTTTGATATGTAATAGCTAGTGAGAACTAGGTCTAAGAAGTATCTTGGCTTGATTGTTATTGTCATGAGAATGGATTAACATGTATTAGAAGATCATTGTCTAGAGATAGCTCATTGTTGATTGAGGTTTGTTGACCAATTTAGATAGTCATATCTTGAGTCCATCCTATGAATCCATCCTTAGGATTTTCTTTGTTTATTGATTTCCCTGTTTAAGTATTGTTAATTGCTTGTTGTTTGCTCTGTTTTCATTATTTGTTCTGTTTCTGTTCATTCGCTTGTCAACTCGACCATGCACTCGACTGAGTGCTAGGTCGAGCTCCATTTTACTTTCTTGCTTATGCATTGTTCTGTTCATGTTTTCTTCTGCTTATTAGTTAATTCTGCTTAGTCTTGTTTATTGCACTTGTTCTACAATTTAATTCAGCATTAGTATTGTCTTAAGTTGCCTTAGTTCATTGCATTTCATTATTGTCATTAGGTTGTTAGAAACAAATCAACTTGATATTTGGCTTAACTTGAATGCATTGATCACATCTTGACTGCTTACATATCACACTCTTTATGGATTGACATCCTTTATGCTACAACATCATAAGGGTATTGAAACACCTTACATACATTTTGATCATCTTAGCCTAAGTCTGTTTGTTTGCATGTCATCATTCATTCATTCATAGGTTAAGATAGAAAAATCCATGTTTCAATTGGCGTCGTTGCCATTAGGGTGTTTATATGTTCCAGTTGAGATTTCATTGTTTCAAGATTAAGCTATGTTACTTTTGATTCTATTACTCACCTCTCTCTTGTTCTGGTGTTGTGTTTTGATTCTCAGGTACCACTCGACTAGGCACTCGGCCGAGTACCTCAAAGCAAACGGTCGAGTGGTTGTTCGAGCACCTGGTCGAGCACCTGCTCAGAGTCTAAAAAAAGCAGAAAAAGAGGTGGAAATGGAACTTCCACAGAATCTGCATGAACCTCAAAGGAGAAGGAAGATTGGTGATAGTGACGCTCCCACTACTCATACTCAGAGATATGGGATAGTGCCTCCTCCTATCCACAACACAACCTTCACAATCAAGACTAGTCTGATCTCAATGGTTAAGAGCAGCAGATTTCATGGCCTGCCTACTGAAGACCCACTTGCACACCTTGATGAGTTTGATAGGCTCTGTAGCCTTACCAATATAAATGGAGTTAGTGAGGATGCCTTGAAGCTGAGGTTGTGTCCTTTTTCTCTAGGAGATAAAGCACATCAGTGGGAGAAGACTCTACATTCTGGAAAAATCACCTCTTGGGTTGATTGTAAGAAATTCTTCCTTTCAAAATACTTCACTAGTTCAAGGACTGCACATTTGAGGAATGCAATTTCAGGATTTCTCCAACAGAATGGTGAATCTTTCAGTGAAGCATGGGAGCGCTTCAAAGGCTACCAGACACAATGCCCACATCATGGATTCAGCAGGGAATATTTGTTTTATACTTTGTATAGAGGTGTTCTTCCCAAGATCAGGATGCTCCTAGACACAGCCTCCAATGGAAGCTTCATGAATAAAGATGTAGATGAAGGTTGGGACTTAGTAGAGAACTTTGCTAAGTCCAATGGCAATTACAATGAGGAATATGATAGAAGCTTAAGAGAAGGTGTTGCTTATGAGGAAGGGCATATAAAGGAACTACAAGCCTTAGATGAGAAGCTTGAGAAGCTAGATAAACTACTTCTAACCCAACAAAAGCAAGTACCTGTTTTTTGTGAAGATGAGAAGTTTATGGTTCAAGTCTATCCTCCACAACAACTCCAACAAGCTCCTGCTCTAGATCAAGAGATGAAGAGTATGCTTCAACAATTGCTACAAGGCCAAGCTATTGGATATATGAAAAAAAGTACTAAGCTCACAGAGATGAAAAACAAGATAGACTCCACATATGGTGCCCTTAATATCGAGATTGAAGCTTTAACTTGCAGAATACTTCACCTTGAGAGCAAGAGTGAATCTTCTTCTTCTAGACAACTCAATGGGACATCAATTAAAAATCTAAAGGAGTTTGCCACTGCCCAAGCTATCTCTCTCAAAGAACTACCTACAAAGCTCACTGAGGACAATTACAACCAAGATAGGGAGGATTTTCTTCAACCAGAGGTGCAGAATGAGAAGAGAACTGAGCTTGAGACACCACTCGACCATACACTCGACCATGCACACGGTCGAGTGCCTAGTCGAGTGCCTGATCGAGTCATTGCTCAAGAATCTAGCAAGCCGGTTCGGTTCATTCCTCCTCCCTATCAGCCACCTTTGCCATTGCCAGGGCGGTTTAAAGAGCAAATGCTGAAAAAGTACAAGGCTTCTATTGATAAGCAGGCATTGATGGTCTTGAGTCATGAACCTTTGTTACAAGATGTTGAAATGATAGAGAAGCCACAAGTTAAAGAGCTTGAGCAGAAGAAGCCAACTATTGATGGGCAGACCTTGAGGATTGAAGAGAAAGGTCATGAAACTGAGTCTAAAATCTTTCAGGGTGTGAATGGGGTAGAAACAGAGATTTTAGGTCACCCGACCTTCCACTCAACCTACCACTCGACCTACCACTCGACCGAGCACCTTAAGTCACTCGACCGAGTGGTACCAAGTCACCCAAAATGCCCAGACTTCATCCCCAAGCTTCACCAACAACAAGAGCCAAGAAATCCTTCCTCTAATGGTTTGTCTGAGCTTCAAACTGTCAACATCCTACATGATTCATTGAGGGAGTTAAAAACTAAGGATGAGGAGATAAGTGGGCAAATCAAGAAGCTCCATGGTAAAGTCAGAAGTTCCTCTCCAAAGAAAGCAAGGCAAGGTCTGAGCATTATTAGCAGACACAACTCTTTTAGCATTGACCCAGGAATAAGAGGAGAAATGCAATGTTTAAGAACATAGGGGACTTCATCACCTCTCTATAACCCTTCCAAAGCATAATAAGTATGCAAAGTCAAGCTTAGAGACTTTAAATAAGCTCACTTGGGAGGAAGTCCCAAAGGTATCCTTGTACATATTGGTTTATGTTTCTTGTTATTTTGATCTTGTTTTCTTTAGTGTTATGGTTGGTTAGGTAGCATGGAGGCCCTTTAAGCACTTGGTGGATATCAAATGAATCCCACCCTTAGCCCATCCCAAGTAATACTCCAACTCTATCTTTGTATATAACATTGCATTTTTTGTTTTTGTGTTGTTTCTTGATTCTCTTACAAATTTCCAAGTAATCCTCTTTCAAATTTCTCTTACACAAGGGACTGTGTAATTTAAGTTTGGGGGAGGGTTTGAGATGACATTTGATGTTGTGTTTTGCTTTCTTATTTCAAATTTTTAGCATAATCATGTTAGTACTTGCATTTCATCTCTCGCATAAAAAACCCTAAAAATTTGAAAATTTTTGCAAAAATCTTTACAAAAAAAAAAAAAAAACAAGAGTGTTCATGTAGTTTGCATTGCATATTATGATCTTGTTAGTATGTTTCATGTAGGACTGTTTCATATTTGCATTAGGGATCTATGATGAGTTCAGCCTTGTTAACTTGTTTAAATTAGCTAGACTAGGATCAATGCCCAAGTTAATAGTACTTTGATGCTAGTTGAGTGAGCTAGAAACATAAGATTGAACCAAGCCCTGAATTCCTATATTGCATTCTGGTCTAAATTGAAGCATGTTGTGATTTGATGTCATTTCCTACTTATAAGAACCTAATATTGACTTGTAATCATCTGTTTGTGCATTGCTTTAAACTCATGGATACCATATACATATTTGGATCATCTTTTTCCTTTTTACCACTCTTGTTGATCCAAGTAGCTGATTGAATCATTAAAATCAGTTTCCAATACCCTTAACCAACCCTTCTTTCAAGCCATGTTTAAAGTTTTTAAGTACAGCTCATTCACCTTGCATCATAGTACTAGTAACTTGGACATCGATTCTAGGTAGCTCATTAGTAAGTTGTTAGGTTCTAAGATCCCACTTTCAAACCTCACCTTCCTACTTATGTCTTGTTTATTTGCTTGAGGGCAAGCAAAGACTAAGTTTGGGGGTGTTGATGTCACTATATTTTACCATATTTTAGGTCTTGTTTAGTTCATGTTTTGCATCATATAAAAGTGATTCCTTAGTATTTATCACCATTTCTGTCCAACTATGCATTTAGGATGTTTAGAAGCATGCATTGCATACATTTCTGCATTTGGAGTATTATTAGGTATTATGGAGCTCTAAAAGGGTAAGGAAGGACTTGCTGTTATTTCTGGAGATAAACAAGAGGATAGGGAGTATCAGGAAGGTTCGGAAGTCCACTCGACCACAGCACTCGAGCATGCACACGGTCGAGTACTCGGTCGGATGCATATCGAGCTCCTCAAAGATCGATCCGAATGAAGATCTTCTGTTGCGATTCAACTTCTGCATCCTTCACGAGAGTTGTAGGAAATTTCTTTAAGTTTCTAATGCCGGTGGTTTCAAGTCATTCGGAGGTGTTGTGACAGAGTAATACGGATTTTACTGATTAAATATCATCCCAGATCGAAGACTGAAGCTACTTAACGGACATACCACTCGACCATGCACTCGACCGAGCACATGGTCGAGCTGACCGCTGCCTCTCTGTTTTGTCCTCTAGCTAACTAGGGCTTCTCTCTCTTTACTATATATATGTGCTGGCACTTGTGGCCGAAGAAGAGAGACCTTGGAGACCATGTAGACACCTCATAACCTAGTTTTTGCCATTTTTAGCTTCTTTTACTTTATTGCATCATCTCTTATCTTTTCTCTAGATTTTCATAGATTTGTAACCTTCATAACTTTGAATTTGTTGAATATTTGCTTTCACTTCTTTGTTCAATATTGTTCATCTTTATCTCATCTTTCTAATCATGATAGTTTCATTAATTTCTGGGTTTGTGTTCTTCATGATGATTTTTAGATCTTATTAGTGGCTTAGGATCTTAGGGATGGATTAGTCTGGGTAAAGGTTATGGTTGTTTAGATTGGTCAAGCTTGATTGTTATATATCTCTTCTAGATTAGATATGCTCTATGTTATTCTTATACCGAGAGGGTAAGGATAGATCTTAAGCTTCTTAGCATCACACCAATGTCTAAGTTGTTAGATAAGGCTAATGCTAGAGATTATCATGAAGCATGCTAAGATATTAGATGTTTAAAGTGATTTTTGACATTGATGATCTGGGTTTTAATGCATGCTTTGATATGTAATAGCTAGTGAGAACTAGGTCTAAGAAGTATCTTGGCTTGATTGTTATTGTCATGAGAATGGATTAACATGTATTAGAAGATCATTGTCTAGAGATAGCTCATTGTTGATTGAGGTTTGTTGACCAATTTAGATAGCCATAGCTTGAGTCCATCCCATGAATCCATCCTTAGGATTTTCTTTGTTTATTGATTTCCCTGTTTAAGTATTGTTAATTGCTTGCTGTTTGCTCTGTTTTCATTATTTGCTCTGTTTCTGTTCATTCGCTTGTCAACTCGACCTCCCACTCGACCATGCACTCGACCGAGTGCTAGGTCGAGCTCCATTTTACTTTCTTGCTTATGCATTGTTCTGTTCATGTTTTCTTCTGCTTATTAGTTATTTCTGCTTAGTCTTGTTTATTGCACTTGTTCTACAGTTTAATTCAGCATTAGTATTGTCTTAAGTTGCCTTAGTTCATTGCATTTCATTATTATCATTAGGTTGTTAGAAACAAATCAACTTGATATTTGGCTTAACTTGAATGCATTGATCACATCTTGACTGCTTACATATCACACTCTTTATGGATTGACATCCTTTATGCTACAACATCATAAGGGTATTGAAACACCTTGCATACATTTTGATCATCTTAGTCTAAGTCTGTTTGTTTGCATGTCATCATTCATTCATTCATAGGTTAAGATAGAAAAATCCATGTTTCAGTGAACACCACGGCATCGACCTCGGTTTGATGATCCGCCTTTGCCTCTGCCATAGTTTGGCCTCCATTGAGCCTCCACCTTTAGTGCATTCTCTTCTCCTCTAAGCCTGCTAAGTTCTGCTCATACACCATCAAAGAACTTTGCAGCTCATCTATTTTCATCATCTTGATGTCATTTGACTCTTCTATGGCATACACAACATATGTGAACTTCTCCACCAAAGTTCTAAGGATCTTTTCTACCACCTTCGGACCTGGCATGACTTCTCCAAAATTTCTTATGTTGTTGGTGACCTCCATCACTCTTGAAAATAGTCGTTAATGGTCTCACCATTCTTCATCTCAAGGATCGCAAACTCTCTGCGCAGCCTCTGCAGTTGTACGCTCTGAACCTTGACATTACCTTGAAACTTCCTCTTCATTGACTCCTACAGATCCTTGGATGTCTCCTTCTTTAGAATTGTTTTGAGAATCTTCATGTCTATGGACACAAACAGGTAGTTCTTCACCTTGTGGTATGTGATGGTCTTCTCCGCCATCTCCGTTCTTTGTGGTCCGGTGAGAATCACATTCCTCTCCTGTCATGGAATCCCAATCTCAATGAGATCCCACCACTCCTTGGATTTGAGCAGATTCTCCATGCGCATCACCTTGTGCTCATAGTCTCCATACTTAGGCACGATCAATGTTTCCTTCTCACTCATTCTCTCTGTGTGTTTTTCTCTCAGGTTCGTAAGAAAAAAGACTCGGATACCACTTGTTAGAGGTGGAACAGATAGCTTTGCTAAAACTAAGAAAGACTCTTAATTGACCTGAAACAAATTTGGTATTTTATAAGAACCTTAAACCTGAGAACTCCGAAACAAACGCAACTAAACAGATTAGAGATCATGTTACAAACCATGACTACGACTTATTCAATTTGAAACATTCAAACTTAACCAAACAATCCTAAAGACATGTTTTATTCTTCGGTTACCACACCCACATCCACCAGTCCTAGTCGTAATACTTTTTTGGGTCTAGAAGAATTATGGGCTATTCCTTAAGGGACCTACAAAGCATAAAGGCCTCAAAATTTGCCATGTGGCATCAGCTCTTCTTCACCTTTGGAGAAAGAGAATCAGAGAACAAGAGTCTGTGACCAAGACGACGTTCCCTAACAACTCCCGTAAAGTTCGTAAGATATCTCCAGTCAAGGCCTCATCAGAGAATCTACAAAGATATGAAGATCATAGCTATAAGAAAAGAAAGTCTCTCGTGGGTTCAAAAGGTTGTGTGAAATCATTGTGTGAAAAAATTAATGAAAAAAAAAAGAAAAAAGAAAGATGATATCATCTATATGCGTGGTTGAGTTTCAAACACACGAGTGATGGAGAGAGGAAGGAAGTCAAGAACCAATGATTAGAGGCGGACCCACAGCTACCAAGGTGGTGGCAGCTGCCACCAGAATATATATATATATATATATATATATGAGTTTGTATTGGTTTTATTATAACTGTAAATAATTACTACCACCAAAAACCAAAAAATTGCCTCCACCAGCGAATGTAAAATTTACTTTTGTCTCAATGGTCCTTCCATCAGTTTTCTAAACCTTTTAGAAGGCCACACCCCACATTATTAATAATTTTTTAATAAATAAAAGCCTGTAAACTAAAACTAATTACCTTTACAAATTAAAAACCCTAAACTAGTTTTTTGTCGTTTCTCTTTCACCTCCTGGCGTTTTTGCAGAGGAAAAAACAGAAAAATGGTAAATTATTTTTTCTTTCCTCCTTTATAACTGTTGATAACGCTTATTGTTTCGTTTATATTATTTCTGAACGATGAAACATTATAAGTGTATTTGAATTACTGTTTTTCATTGGCAGATATATGTTTACCCGATGGTTATGCTTTTATGGAATTTTGTTTCATAATTCAATGAGTATAAAATTCATAATTCTTTAGAGATAGTGATGTGTCTGCATTTTATAGGATTTTAACTATAGTTTGTACACTTGTTTTGAGTCTTTTATTAGGTCCAAAGTGTGTTTTAGAGTCTTTTTAGTCTTTTGTGAGTCTGTACAGGTTCTAGGCTACTTTTGAAGGAAATTGAGTGTTTTGGGGATGAAAGCATGCATTTGGAGCTAAATTGGTTGAAGACCGATCAGACAAGCAGGCAGATGAAGAAAATGCAGAAAAACATCCAGGATCGGCTAATCCTCATTCGGGATCGATCGATCCCATACCCGAAGCAACTTTTCCTTTTTTTTTAAAACCGACTTTTAGGGTTTTCTTTTAGTATTTAAGCACGAGGCTCGACCTCCAGAGACACAAGTGTTATTTTACGCAGCCCTTGAGCACTTGTAAGCTTTGGGAGAAGATCTCTAATCCTCTTTACTTCTTTAGAGAAGATTTTTGAACCCTATTATTTTCTCTTTTGCAATTCAAACATGTTTTCTTCTTCTTTGATTTGCTGTTCTTTTATTTCTGTTTGAGTAGTTTATCAATTGGGTTTAGGGTTGTTATGATTAATTGACGCTAGATTTGTTAGACTAGGGATTGATCTTATTGTTCTTCATCTATTGTTGTTCTTAATGCTTAATTTAGACTGATCACCTAGATTAAGATATTAGGTTTAATTCATCGGGGCACCAAAAGTGTTGTTGAGTTGCTTGAAAGGAACATAGGTGAGCAAGGTGATCCTTAGCCAACGGAAGTTGAAGTTAAGGCACCTTGTGAACTAATCAAACCTGAACTTGTTAATGCTTGCTTGTTTTGCTAGATCCAAACAGAATTTTAGGGTTTAGTAAATTCATTGCTTAGATAGTTATCGCTGCGGAAGTAGGATAGCTTTACAAACGAGATTTGAGTTCAAGAACGGTGTTTAATGCATCTCTATCTAATTGTCTAAATTTGTTATCATATTTCCTAATGATTTCCTATGCCCAATCCTCTCTCTTTTGATTTTAAAACCCTTAATTACTTTCAGTCTTGATAGTTACTTATCACACAAACTTTCTCTTTTCCTTAGCTATATTTGGTCTATATAACCTCATAGTGCATTGCTTGGTCTCTGTGCATTCGATCCTGAAGTGCACATGAGGTTTTAATTGACCTTTGATCAGATAGTTTAATGTATTCTTTAAGTAATTCATTTTACTGAATTCATGTGATGACTATCGACTGATGTGATAAATTATTGTATTTTTCTAATTTTTCAACTAGTGACATGTTTTTGTTTTATAGATAAATTACCAATATGCAAGCCAATATGAAACGATTTTTCAAACCGATTTCTGGTTCAACATCCAACACCAATGTTGATGATTTGCCATGGGATCCTGCTGAGAGGAAAGAGATAATGAGTTATCATCCGAATGAAAGAGACGAGATAAGACGTATATATCTTGTTAGAGGTGCATGTCAAACTTATGATCATCCTTTAAAAAAGAACAAAGATGAGTAATGCAATGAGGCGATTTAATCCAGCTTGGTTTTAGAAGTATGGTACTTGGCTAGAGTATAGTGTATCAACAGAGGGAGCTTTTTGTTTGTGTTGCTACTTATTTAAAGATGATGTACGAAAGAAAGGTGGGAATGATGTGTTTGTGAAAGAAGGGTTTTGTACTTGGAATAAGCCTGACAGGTTAGACACTCATATCGGTAAATCATCCAACAGTTCTCATTGTTGTGCTGCTGAAAAATGTGATAATTTGATGAAGCAAAGTCAGTCTATCGTGCATGCCTTGTTTAAGCAAGACGATGTGGTGAAGAAGGAGTATCGCATTCGTTTAAATGCTTCAGTTGATGTTTCCAGATATTTGTTGCGACAAGGATTGTCTTTTCGTGGTCACGATGAGTCAGAAGAATCTGCCAATAGAGGAAATTTCTTGCAACTCGTGAAATACACAGGAGAACAAAATGATGCTATAAGTAAGGTTATTTTGAATAATGCTCCAAAAAATAATCATATGATTTCTCCATAGATTCAGAAAGAGATCGTAAATTCTTTTGCAGAAGAAGTAGTGAAGTCAATTATTGAAAAAATTGATTATGGTGTGTTTGGTCTGTTAGTTGATGAGTCTGTAGATATATCTCACAAAGAACAAATGGTTGTTTTATTCTGATGTGTTGATAAGAGCGGAGCAGTGTAAGAAAGGTTTATTGGACTTGTTCATGTAAAAGAAACGTCATCTGCATCTTTAAAGTCTGCTATTGATAATTCGTTTGCTAAATACGGGTTGAGCTTGAAAATGCTGCGAGGGCAAGGCTATGATGGAGCAAGCAACATGAAGGGGGAATTTAATGGCTTGAGAGCATTGGTTGTTAGAGAAAACAGTGTTGCTTATTATGTTCATTGCTTTGCTCATCAACTTCAGTTGGTGGTGGTTGCAATCGTAAAAAGCCACTTTGAGGTTGGTGATTTTTATGATATGATTTCTACATTATTGAATGTGGTTGGAGCTTCTTGCAAAAGGCAAGATATGATTCGAGAAAATTATCGAAGAAAAGTGCAGGAAGGAATTAGTAGAGGTGAGATTAACACTGGTACAAGATTGAATCAAGAAATTTTGCTTCAAAGACCTAGAAATACTCGATGGGGTTCTCATCAGAAAACATTGGAACGATTAGTTGAATTGTTTTCTACTATCATTGAGATTCTTGAGTATATCCAAAATGAAGCCATTGAAGACTCCAAAAAACGTCAAGCATACGGTCTTTTCAAGTACTTTCACACTTTTGATTGTGTGTTTTATATGCAACTAATGCTACTTATTTTGGGATTGACTGAGAATTTGTCAATGGCTTTGCAAAGGAAAGATCTAGATATTTTGAATGCCATGTCATTGGTGGAATCTACTAAGTGAGAATTGCAGAAGCTTAGGGATGATGGATGGGATTCACTTATGAATAAAGTTTCATCTTTTTGCGAGAAACATAATGCTGAAATGCTTGTCATGGAAGACGTCTTTGTTGATCCAAGGAAACCAAGAAGGAGAACCAATATAACCAACTTGCATCATTATAAGGTTAACTGCTTCTACACTATTCTAAACTTACAGCTTCAAGAATTCAATGATCGTTTTACGGAGGTAAACATTGATCTACTTATATGTATGGCTTCTTTAAGTCCTCTTGATTCATTTTGCAAGTTTGACAAAGAAAAATTGGTGAAGTTGGTTAAGTTTTATCCAGATGACTTTAGTTATGGAGAGACTTTGTGCCTTGAGCAGCATCTGGATATCTACATTGACAATGTTCGTAGAGATGAATGATTTAAAATCTTGAAAAGTCTTGGAGATCTTTCTTGTTTGATGGTAAAAACCCAAAAGCATCTTGCACATACTTTGGTTTACAGGCTTTTGAAGTTAGTCTTAACTTTACCGGTTGCAACAACAAGTGTTGAGAGATGTTTTTCGGCAATGAAATTGGTGAAGACGGCTACACGCAATAGAATGAGACCAGTTTCTAATGAAAAAGTGTTACTTAAATCTGTCACAAATGAAAAAGTGATAGAAAGGTTTCAAATGTTGAATGAGCGTAGGGTGGTTTTGTAAAATGTTTGAGAGTTTTCATATGACAATTTTAATATGTTATTTAATATATTAATATATAAGTTTTTGTTATATATTTGCCTCCAGCGAATAAATTTTCTAGATCCGCCAATGCCAATGACGATGAATGTCTCCATTATAAGGTTAACTGCTTCTACACTATTCTAAACTTACAGCTTCAAGAATTCAATGATCGTTTTACGGAGGTAAACACTGATCTACTTATATGTATGGCTTCTTTAAGTCCTCTTGATTCATTCTGCAAGTTTGACAAGGAAAAATTGGTGAAGTTGGTTAAGTTTTATCCAGATGACTTTAGTTATGGGGAGACTTTGTGCCTTGAGCAGCATTTGGATATCTACATTGACAATGTTCGTAGAGATGAATGATTTAAAATCTTGAAAAGTCTTGGAGATCTTTCTTGTTTGATGGTAAAAACCCAAAAGCATCTTGCACATACTTTGGTTTACAGGCTTTTGAAGTTAGTCTTAACTTTACTAGTTGCAACAGCAAGTGTTGAGAGATGTTTTTTGGCAATGAAATTGGTGAAGACGGCTACACGCAATAGAATGAGACCAGTTTCTAATGAAAAAGTGTTACTTAAATCTGTCACAAATGAAAAAGTGATAGAAAGGTTTCAAAAAGTGATAGGGTGGTTTTGTAAAATGTTTGAGAGTTTTCATATGATAATTTTAATATGTTATTTAATATATTAATATATATAAGTTTTTGTTATATATTTGCCTCCAGCGAATAAATTTTCTAGATCCGCCACTGCCAATGAAGATGAATGTCTCCAAAACAAAACATTCACATATTACATACACACACAGTTCAGATTAAACCTCACAAGAGGGTTATGTTTAGTTTAACGATGCTTTAAAATATTATGAGATTTTGTCATTAACTAAAAGGGCTGCCTGTAGTGTAGCAATTGAGATGTAGGGTTTCATTCTGTGTCTTTTACTTTTTATTTTGTTTCTCTGATTTGTTTTGTTACACAAAAGAGAAAGAAGTCAAAAACCAATCAAGATGATTGATGAGTGTCTCCAAAACAAAACAAAAAATCACATATACACAATTTCAGATTAAAAATCACAAGAGAATTAACGACGATGCTATATTGAATCAAGATATTATCCAGAGTGAAGACATGAATTTTAATGTTTTGAGATAGCTGTACCTGTACGTAGCGACTAGCGAAGCTCCTTCTGACCGGTCGGCCCGCATCCATCTGGGCCGTCCGCAGCGGGCAATTTTTATTTTTTGGACCGCAACGGGCCGGCCCGCAGACATAAAAGTTATTTCCAAGCCCCGTGGGCCTAAATAATAAAAAAATTATTAAAATAAAGTAAAAGTAATAAATAATAATTTTAAAAAACAATTTTAAGTGAAATCAATGTTTATATTAATTTTTTATAGATGTTTTAATATTTTTACATTAAATTAATTTTGTCACCACATACTTTTAAAAGATATATATTTAAAATTATATAAAAATAGTTATTTATCTATATTAAATATTTATTTTAATTTAATATTTGAAAACCGTGGGCGGACCCCCCAACCCGCGGGTATAACCCTCTTAAACTCGCAATCCGTTTGGGCTAGGCCCGCAAGACCCACTTTTTAACGAGCTTAATATTTGGTGTCAATGCCTGCCCTGCTGAAGTACTATTTGGGCTAGGTCCGCGGGCATGGAACCTGCATGACACCTCTACTTCTTCCCGTGTACCTCAAATAATCTACGTTTATATTTAATCATTTCCATGCACTAACAAAAAAATGTTCTAAAACTATTTATAATGGTAAGAAATCCCAAAGCATTTGTAATTTTATGGAAATTTATTTTAAAATAGCACTAAAACATGTTTTATAAACAAAAATAGCGTAAACTCCACAAATTTCTTAAAATAGCACTATTTAACACAATTCAAATATTTTAAATTAATTTTTAGAATTTTTTTTTGGTTTGGATTCTTACTTTTACATTTAGGGTAAAATTTTGAAGGGGTAGAGTTATTATTTTGAACTTAGTGTTTAATTTTAAAAAATAAATTTTAAATCTAGTGCTATTTTAGAATTTTAGAGATGTTGTGCTAGATTTGAAAATAAAACAATCTTTAGTGCTATTTACGAGAATCATCTAAATTTCATCAAAACCGAATCGATTATGAACTTCTATCGGTTAAATTTTGACAAATTTGTTTTTACAAACCGACCTAAATCTTAATAACTACCAAACCAAAACGAACAGAATCAAATTTTTGTATTAGTCCAATTCTGTCACATTTTATAAAAACCAAAAAACCAAAATTTTAAAAGTTGTGTTGGTCATGTGATCGGTTTGGATCATGGGCTCAGCTATATACTCCATCGGTTTCAAAATATATGATGTTTTAACTAAAACAATTCTGTATGATATAAAATACTAAACTAATCTAAAAGTTGTATTAAAAATTGAAAATATTCTATATTATAAAACAAAAAACTTCTCTAAAACATCTTATATTTTGAAACGGAGGGAGTATATTTCAACACCATTTTTACCTCTATGGATCATAGATTTTGCTTCTATCTTAACATTTTTGGAGTACATTTTTGTGTCATCCTTTCTTATCTCTGTATCCAAACAAGTCCCAACTAAATTCTCTACAACCAAACACATTGATTTCCTTATTTGATAATATAAATTTCCTAAAATCTATCTACCTAATTTAAAGCAATATGTTATATTAAAATATAATTCTCCTTTCACTTTTATTTAATCTTATATTTAATTATTTAAATTACTATTTAATACATTAAGTTAATAAAATTTTAGATTTTTTTTTAGTATATGATGTGATTTGAATTTTTATAAACGGATATATATTTTAAAAATTGTTTTAGAATTTTTGTAACCAAACAAGTATATTCGGATATAGATTATTTCACATTTGAGTTATTTTAATATATAATGAATATTTATCTTAACACGAGGTCAAACCTAGTTTAATAATAGAAACAAACACCTAAGTGGTGCAACAGTGAAGTTATTTTAGTTAGAAAAATTCGTACCTAAAACGTACAGATAGTTCATTTCATATTAGTACACAATTAGGAACAATTAGGTCTTAATTAGTCAAAATCATGGATTCAAACTTTAAGCATCCACACTTGATATTGATATATAAGATGGTTACATATAAACAAATTTTAATAATTCTGACGTTTCATAAGAAACCTTACTTTAAAATCCAGTAACATCATTAGTTATTACACTTCTTTTTATAAAGTCCATTAAATTTATAACCTTGTAAAAACCACAAACATTAAATTTCAATTAATTAAAATACTAAATTACGGCATTAATTAAAACTTAAAGAATAAAAAATAGAAAAAAAATATATGCTATAAATATTCCAAAAAAAGCTATACTGACTGGGAAAGACGGGTTCGGTAATGGCCGGATTAGCAGGAGGAAGGTCTTGAAGAGCCTGAAACAAAGAAAGATGTACTTAAAAAAAGAGGCTGGTTATGGCATTTACTTGATAGGACTCATTTCCCATCCTGGGAAGAGGGGATAAAAAAAACCTTGCGGAAGCCCAGAACAGATAAGATGGTAGTTGGCTATCAATCTTCTTTAGCTTCGACAAAGTTGGCTAATCGATTTAGACTATTATAATAGAATGCAGTGTCGTCCCTAGCTCTCCTTATTCATAAAAATCAATATTACGAGGAAACCTAAAGAGCCAAGGAAGATGATGTAAAAGCATCAATTTAAAATTGATTCCGAATATCATCATCAATTTAAAATTTTGTTTGTCTTTTCTCACATCATGTCGATTTATATAGAAGCGCAGATGTTGAAACCTCTAGTTATGTTGTTTTTGTTGTCATTAACAACAAACTGTATTGTGTACCACAACAACAAAAAAAGCGTATAAATCTATATTAATATAATTGCAGCACCTTTTGCTCAAAAATATGTTTTTGAAAACATTTAACATTAAATACAATAAAATATTTATATTCATATTCAAACAAGTTTAGTTAACTCTTTCTACTATCCTTACAATCAAGCATAATTAAAATATTTTAAATATTCATATAAATAATATTCTATAATTAATATAGATATTTAGAAGATTTATTCCAGATTAAAAGAAATTATTCTCCTATCATCTCTTTTTGGTGAATAATCATATAATACATAAAGTTAATAAAAATAAATCTTTTCTGCATATATTGTGATTTATTTATTTTTTAAACAAATATATATTCCTCGATTAATATAAAAAATGTATGTCTAACATACATATATATATATATAGATTTATCGTATATAGTAAATTATAAAATTTTAGGAAGTTTATAATTTATAACTGATATATCTTAACTTAATAAAAAAAATAAAATTATGAATATTTAAACATATTAATTTTGCAAAATAACACAAACGAGTTATATTACATGACTGGTTATATGACATGACAGGATTCATTGATAATACTAAAATAAAAAATATCACTAATATGATAATTCAATACGGGTTAAATCTTCATTTTACTATTTTAACAACACAAAATATGTCGAATCAAACTGATTTATTAAAGTTGTATTAAACAAAAATTGTTGTGCGGTATATTGCGGATTATATAGTAAATCACTAAAATTAACAAAATAGTATATTTGCAAGATTAGTATTAAAATAGTACATTAACAAAAAGAAATTACGTAAAAATTTGTTTTGAGGTATACTACCGTTTATAATCTAATAGTGAGTTAAAATTGTATTAACCCATCCCATCTAACTAGTTGAAATGGTACTATACATCTCGTGCATTAAAAACTCGGTAATAGAGTACTTTTTTCTTTTTTTTCACTGAAGATTTTCATTATATCATACATCGGTAATAGAGTACTCAACTACACTTAATTTAGGGAAATAGTCTGACCTTAAAAATTTGGTTCATCTCCTAGAATGTCAAAGAAGAAGAAAACAAACGGTGTGAGTTTCAAGTTGAGGTCCAAATAAATGGTCACCACACCAGTCTGCCGCTGTGGCTTGTACCAGTATTGGTAGGTAAGATATTTCATCACGTCACTTAATTTTGTTCTAGACACATTCTCTATTTTTTTTTTCCTGTTCAGTTGTACTTTTTTTCAAACTTTCTCTTTGTCTCTTCTTGCTTTTATTTTCAGCATTTTCATATTAATTATTAAATATTTGATCTTAAGAAAAAGAAAAAGTAATAAAAAAACCTTTATATGGTTGTCACATTTGACTCGATCAAGCATTATAAGATTTGATTAGATGCGATGCGACATGTTTTAATTTTATCTTGTTGCAACATGGTTATTTAAAACTTGGATGATACAATCTGCGTCATTGTTAAAATAGACGAGCATGAAGCACATCGCTGTTCTTATTTAGATTTTGTAAAGTAATGGCTGTTGGGGACATCCACTTGTAGGTTGCCTTCAAATCAAAGAGACGGAAAACTTCGTCCTTTTCAGTTTTCATGGCGTACACTCATGAACTGCTAATATCTATCTTTGTTTTAGGATTAGGAAGAGCAAACCAATTTGTACACTTGTTAAGCCATTTTTTTCTTCTTCTTATTATGAATGTTTTTCTTTTTTTTGTCAATAGCGTATAATACTAATTAAAAGGATCAAAGAGCACGTACCCATATCATTATGAATATCTTTGTTTTTTTTCTCATTTGAAATTTCTATTAATAGTAACAGTTACATCAAGAAGCCTTGCGCCATTAGCGTTAGTGTTGTTTATACAGCTGCACTAACCTCCATAACATAGACTATTACAAGTTTTAACGAGACAAACCAAATGCACATGGCAAAAAATTTCTCACTCACATTCAAATAAATCATGCAACCAGTCTAGATAACTTTTGGCCTAAAGCATTTCTTGTTGTACTTAAAGTTATGAAAGAAGCTCCTATCGTAGATGAAGGATCATTGCAGTGAATTGATGAGAAAAAAGGACCAAGCTTTTAGTCTTTCCACTACTTTGACCAGTTGAGTTTCTTCGGATGAAAAGATGACTTTGTGTCCAGCTACATACTCAGATGCTCTTGGTATACCAGAGTAGACATTGCAGATGCACGTAATCTTTACTTGCCAAAAGATTCTCAGAACTCAATATAAATCCAACTTTTCTTATCATCATCAAAAGCGTTTACGGATAGCTATAGCTAGCTACGATGCGGTGATTTTTCCAAAACTTTAAACGAAACCAGTCCACCACAGCTTAGGTTCTAGTCATTGTCAGTCACCAGAACTTTTGTTTCAGTGTACTAATTAAATTAAGTAATCATACATCAACATTTCATTTTCAGCCGCAAAACAAGCTCACCCACTTGCCTAATGCCTACTGCTTTGGTTTGTTCCTCCATGTAGGTAAGATATTTCTTTATGTGATTGTCACTAATTCTATTCAGACATTATCAGTTTTTTTTTTCCTTCTTTTTTTCTGTCATTTTTCTTCGTTCAAGTATATATTTTCTGTTTCGGTTTTATCTTAGATTATTAGGCTTCGTGATTTCCAGTTTAGAGATATTTTAGTTTTGAAATTCATATTCAGACAGTTGAAACAAACAAAATTGCTGACATTTTGTTAGTTGCAAGTTGCAACAAATGATTTGTATTTCCTCTTCATGCGGAATTGAAAAATTCCTAATAAAGGGAAAGTCAAACATTATGCGACACATGATTGAGATATACTCAAGCCTTGGAGACGAGTTGTTCAAAGGTGGTAGTGACGACTCCTGTCTCCGACTGAATGACCAACATTTTGTAATCTCAAGGATGGTTTTATTTCTTTTAGATATCAGTTTAGAAGTCGTAAGTATGATTCTTTTTCTGGTTCACAAAAGTATTTTGAGTCGAAAAGGTAACATGAAGTTACATTTTCATTTCGACACATTTGATTCCCTCAAGCATTAAGATTTGATTCTTTTATTGTTCTGTTAAGTGCAACATGGGTTATACGATTATTAAACTTACTAATGGCTTTTGGAAACCACTTAAGGCCACATGTAGATTTGCCTTCCAACTGATTTTTATACTACTAAAGTAAACTTATAAAGTTATAGTTAACAGCCAATTTATATATTATCTTTCCAGATTAGGAAAAGCAAACGAAGCTGTACACTTGGTTTTTATACTACTTATTAGCAGCCAATTTTATTTTAATTTTTTATCTAGCAAATGTGGTTATAGATAAAATTGCTACTTAAGAAACTTTTGTTAGAACGTTGTAGGGCTATCAACATATCGAGAAGTGCATTTCGTGAGTTTCATCTAAGCTTCTGTTAACCAATAATATTCATCTATTGGTCCAAGGTTTTATGAATTTTATGATCTATTGGTAAAAAAAAAACTACATTACATAACAATGGTACAGTTCACATATCTCTCTCTCAGCCGTTGGATCCATCACTTTTAAAATCAGATCAGATCATATCATTTTAAGACAGCCTGTAGAACGCCCGTACCAAAGAGATAACGTTCTCGAAGTGCAAGTTTCTGTCTTTTTCGAATGTGATAAGCAAATTGTGATAACCTCTCCCGCAAATCGAATCAATGGTTAATAAATAATAAGTCTCTACTATCGTTGGTACTATCAAACTACGGTAGATACTAGATAGAGAGTCGTCTTTATCAGTCTATTTCTCTTTTGTCCCCACCATTTTTGCAACTTGCACGACATTTATAGTTTGACCATTTCAAACCCATTACAGTATTACTCTTATCTTTTTTTTTTTTGGACGAAACAGTATTACTCTATCTTTTACTGTAAGTATTACTCTATCTTTTACTCAAAAATACAATATTGTTTTTACATTATAGTTATACTAACTAGTTGTAACAACAATATTTTTAGTTATCAAATTTATAAATTCTTCTAATTTTTGTTATATTTATATTAATTTAATAAACTTGCATGCATTGTTATCTAATTTATACCTTTATTACTACATAGTGATAGTGAAAATATAAGCTTTTATTTGTCTTGTGTGTATGGTCACCCAGTTCAGAATGAAAGATACCATCTATGGGAGAGACTGGAAAATCTATCCTACTATCGTCATGATCCTTGGTTATTCATAGGGGATTTTAATGAAATTCTCAACAACTCAGAAAAACTTGGTGGTCCAGCCAGGACTGATTGGACATTCCGTGACTTCCAACACATGGTGACAAGTTATGATCTTGAAGATATTTGACACAGAGGTGATAAATTTTCATGGGTAGGAGAAAGACATTCCCATACCGTTAAATGTTGTTTAGATAGAGCGTTTCAAAACGGTCCATGGGGAGTTGCCTTTCCTTATGCTGAAGTTGAATTCTTAGACTTCACAGGATATGATCATAAGCCAATCTCAATAAACTTTAATATCGGATCCCCGTATAGAAGAAGAGCCTTTTACTTTGATAAACGATTATGCGAGGTTGATGGCTTTAAAAAGGTTGTTAAACAAGGAAGGCAAATACGAACACAGGACCAGAACATCCCAATATCCAGTCGAGTTGTCTCTTGTAGGAAAGCGATGGCAAACCTTAAACACGAAATTCAACTGAACTCTCAGACTCGGATAAAGGCTTTGCAATCTCAACTTAATACAACAATGGAAAGCCTAAACCTTGTTATACGAAGGCATATCCCAACCTTACAAGATGAGCTTACAAAGGCGTATTTGGATGAAGAGAAACATTGGAAACAAAAAAGTAGAAATCAATGGATGTTGGAGGGGGATCGAAATACAGGTTTTTTCCAAGCTTGTGCTAACATATGATACACGAAAAATCGGATAAACTCGATCCAGGATACATATGGAAATATGTTGTATGGTAATAAAGCAATAGGAGAGCACGCTCAAGTTTTTTTCCAAAACATATTTTCCACTAATGGCCACCAAGTAACGAAAGATGTATTCTCTGATTTCCAACCAAGAGTTACTTCAGATATGAATGATGACCTTACTCGACCCTTTGATGCTCAAGAAATCTATGAGGCAGTGTGTCAAATAGGTGAAGATAGAGCCCCTGGTCCCGATGGTATAACAGCCCTTTTCTATAGAACATGTTGGGATATTGTTGGTACTCATGTTATAAGAGAAATACAACAGTTCTTTGATACGACATCAATGCCGCAACAGTTGAACCATACCAACATATGTCTAATCGCAAAAAAAAGATAATCCAACCACTTTTTCTGATTATCAACCTATAGCACTCTGCAATGTCATGTATAAAATCATCTCAAAGTGCTTAGTTTATCAGCTTAAAAAACATCTGAATGGGATAATTTCAGATGCACAAGCAGGTTTCATTCCAGGACGACTGATTCAAGATAATGTCATGTTAGCTCATGAGGTCATGCACTCCCTTAAAGCCCGTAAGAGAGTGTCTAAGTCGTATATGGCGGTCAAAACAGATGTTAGCAAAGCTTATGATCGTGTAGAATGGAACTTCCTGAGATCTACACTTCAGCTCTTTGGTTTTAGCGAGAAGTGGATCAATTGGATCATGGCCACTGTTGAATCGGTGAGTTACTCTGTACTAATCAATGGTTCACCTTTTGGACATGTCAAACCGGAAAGAGGCATTCGAAAAGGGGACCCTCTTTCTCCTTACCTCTTCATATTTTGCTCGGACATACTGAGTCATCTCATTCAATCACGGGTAGCGGATAAAGATATAAAAGGTGTTAAAGTTGGAGATATGCACCAAGAATAACTCATCTCCAATTTGCAGATGACTGCCTTTACTTTGCCAAGCTAATAGGAAAAACTGCAAAGCATTGAAAGATGTTTTTGATGTTTATGAATACTATTCGGGTCAACAAATCAACACGGCAAAATCTATGATAACCTTTGGTTCCTGCGTATATGGTTCAACACATAATAGATTGAAAGCAATACTTGATATCCCGAATCATGGAGGTGGTGGCAAATACTTGGATTTGCCAGAACAGTTTGGTAGGAAAAAGAAAGAAATGTTTGAGTATATAATTACAAAAGTGAAACAGAGAACATCTAGTTGGGGTGCGAAGAGACTCTGTCCAGCAGGCAAAGAAATAATGCTCAAATCAATTGCACTAGCCATGCATGTGTATGCGATGTCTTGTTTTAAACTCCCTAGAGGTGTCATAACAGATTTTGACTCGATATTCATGAAATATTGGTGGGAAAAAGATGCTCAACATAGGGGAATCACCTGGATAGCTTGGAAAAAACTGCAACATTCAAAGAAAGAAGGGGGACTTGGTTTCCGAGATCTTGAAAAATTTAACGATGCTCTTCTAGCTAAACAGGCGTGGCATCTAATCCAATATCCAAATTCAATGTTTGCACAGATAATGAAGGCTCGTTACTACAGAGACACGACGGTGTTAGAAGCAAAACCAAGGAAGAACCAATCTTATGGTTGGTCATCTATTTTAGTAGGCATCTCGCTAATAAAAAAGGGTTCAAGGTTCAACATCGGAGATAGAAAAACAGCAAGAATAGGCATTGATAATGTTCTTGATTCACATCCTCCAATACCAATTTCTGCTGTCAACGATGAAAATAACGAAACTATAAACACTCTCATGTCATATTCGGGACAAGTTAGATCTTGGGACATGGCAAAGTTTCAAACACAAATCAAACTAGAGGACATTGATGAAATCCAAAACATGTTTCTATCACAAGCAGATCAGCCGGATACACTCATATGGAACTACAGTACTTCGGGTGACTACACTGTTAAATCAGGCTACTGGCTGTTAACGCATGATCCCCTTTCCTGTGATATCCCACCAGATATACCTCATGGTTCCCCTGAACTTAAGAACAAAATCTGGAGACTACCAGTAATTCCAAAGCTTAAACACTTTCTTTGGCGAATTATTTCACGAAGTCTTCCAACTTTAACACGATTACGCTCTCGTGGTATGAATTTGGATATGTTTTGCTCTAGATGTCGTCAAGCAGAGGAAACGATCAACCGTGCATTATTCACATGCCCTTTTGCAACTATGGTTTGGCGCTTTTCAAGTAGTTCTCACATAAACATAGCAAATTTAGCAAATGATGCGGAATAGAATATTTCTAATCTCATTATTTCAATTCTCAACTCTGCAACTTCAAATGCTGAATCTATGCTACCAATTTGTTTATTATGGAGAATTTGGAAAGCAAGGAACAACAATGTCTTCAATAACTATAGGGAGAGTCCATCAAAAACTGTCTTATGGTCGAAATCAGATGCGAAACAATTCTATGATCTCACCCATTGTATAGATAGTCATAACCAGAGGAGGGATAGAAATCGAAATATTCATCGATGGAGACCACCATCTGTCGACTATGTGAAATGCAACTTTGATGCTGGATACAACAATCATAATCATGAAGCAACTAGGGGTTGGATTATTCGAAACAACATGGGATCGTCATTGGCTTGGGGTGCAACTCGTCTCTCACATACGTCTTCACCATTGGTAGCGGAAGCAAAAGCTATGCTCGTAGCTCTACAATAATCTTGGATCAGAGGATACACTTCGTTAATTTTAGAAGGAGACTGTGAAATTTTAATAAACATCGTCAATGGCAAAACGAGACACAGACAGCTCATTAACATCCTCCTTGATTTAAAGCTTTGGATATCAAAATTTTAATCTGTTAACTCTGTTTTTACAAAGAGAACTTGTAATAAGTCAGCTCATTTGTTAGCACAGCTTGGATGTAATTCTTCTCTTTTTTATGCTGAATCTGTAGTCAAACCTTTATGGTTTCATGAATAATTATGTATCGATCATCGTTAAATCAATAATATAATATTTTTGAGAAAAACTACCTTGAGAAAAAGTGATAGTAGAAATAAATTACTTTTGAAGCAATATTTTTTGTTGTCAAAGAATTTTGAAGCAATATTGGAAATAGAAAATGACTTTTCCGATTATTTTAGTTTTGCTGATTTTTTTTTAGTTTCATGATCAACCACAGATATTAAAACAATCTTTCTCTTTTAAGATCTTTTGAAGACGACGGCAACATCGTGAATCTAGACAAAAGTGGCAACATATTATTTTAATTTAAGTTAGATGAATTTGGTTACAGAGCACGTTTTCTATAATTTTTTTTAATGTAGTCCAAATTATGATGGTCCACAATCGTAAAGCGCCCAGAGGCCAGAGGTCGAGGTTTGTACATTTTTACTCGTTGGAGTATAATTAAGATTTGTCTAAACTCCTTGTAAGGGAAATTAGACCTTCGAGAATTGATATCGAAAACAATGTTAGAACTCAGTTTTTGACAAAGTGGTTTAGGTTGTTTAGAAATTTTAAAAATCTTGTAATTTTGATGTGTCAAAATGAGTAAAAATATCTTATATTGGAAATTAGGTGGAGCTCCGCGTATTGCACGATATTATCTTTTTCGTTTTACATTTATTTTTTATGTAATAAGTGGTTTTTGGTAATTTTTAATAGTTTTAAGAGAGAACTCTACTTTTTTTTTAATTACTGTTAGTGAAATTTTGTGTTTATATATAAATATTAGAATATGACCCGCATGATGTGCGGATTTTTAAAACTATTTTAATAAAATTAAATTTTTAAAATTTTAAAAAATATAGAAATTTTTTTGTAAGTGAAATATATTTTCCGGAAATAAATAGATAAATACATTTACTTAGAGAGAAGTTTTTAATTTAATACATTAATTTATATTTTAAAATTATTATTACAATTCTTATAATAGTCTAAAGCTAAATTATCGACCACCAAAATGTTTTTTAAACATAACTATTACGAATATTATTATTGTCAAAATTCAAGCAACAACTTATTCACAAAATATTTTAAATGCAATCAACCCGTCAAAATGTTTTACTCTATATTTTACCATTAATAATGTATTTTTACACCCTAAAATATTTTATTGTTAAAATACACATTTTATCACCACTTATAAAATGTATCTATGAATAAATTAAACTAAATTTTATCTCTTTACTTTCAATTTGACGTGGTTTCTTTTCACCACTAAACTTTGTAGTGCCAGTTTGTTTAACCACTAAAAGTGTTTGCTCGGAAAATATTTTGGATGAAAAACTGTGGAGAAAATAGCTACACGATTGCAATGAGTTTATGACCAACCCAACAAAATTTGAGAAATTAAAAGACAGTTAAAAACTAAAAATTTATAACCACGATGATATAGAAGTCTTAGATAACTATAGATATAAAATATAAAACTAAAATAAAAAATCTAAAAATACTACAACATAAGAAATTTAACATATTTATTTTAAAAGGAATAAACAAATATTGATCTGACATATCTTTAACTGAAAAAAAAATAAACTCAAAATAATATAGAAACATTTTTAAAAAATATATAATCACAAAATTATAATAAGAAAATCAAATTTAACTAAATAATATAACTAAAATCTAGAAATACTACAACATAATTAAATTAAAATATTAAAAAAAGAATAAACAAATATTGATATTACGTAGATTCGTCATCCAAAATTGTACAAGGCAAATAGACTAAAAGTTCTTACCATTTTCTAAGTTGCGAAGTTGTAATTTAGGAACCCTGGATTTTGGTAAACTATGTCAGGCAATAAAAACCAATGAAAATTTTAAAATATAATGATGTCTATTATTCATATATGTGAAAATAGTGAGATAAGTGGAAGTAGTCAAAGATATATGTGTAACATTATATAAATATTGTACTTACACATTGATTTAGTTTGTCTATCCATATATGAAGCGTAGTTAAATCTAGCCTTATATGAGGTTTATCTACAGTGTCTTTTCGATCATAGCAATCGGATCATCATTCATGATACTCCGTTTTTTTTTGCTAGCAAAGTTTTTTGATATCTCATTGTTTGTATTTGTCTCTTTGGTGTTCATGATTTTCTAGCGTACTTAAGGTTTTGATTTGATATGGGATACCACTAAATATACATCTTTATATAATAAGATATATGCTTAATTTCCTTATGTGATAGGTAAATTTTTCTTTTTTGCTTTTGGATTAGTTTTTTTTGTTTAGTAAATATTTGTTTACATATAATACATTAATTTATTTTCGTACTATTTTTTTCTAGTGATTAACTTAAACACATGTCAAAATCTAAGATCGTTAATTTGACACATGTTGCAATCATATTAAACATTAATCTGAACATGTGTCAATATCTTATCGATACAATTGACACGTGTCACGATTTCGTTATTGAGTAATTTTAATATCAAACTTTAAATAATAAAATATTTATTTGTTTCTTCTATATTTTATTTTATATTTAGGGATATTTGGAATATGTTTAAATTATCTTAATTAACTTTAGTTTAAAATATTAAAACCTTTAACTTTGTTTTATCTAACTCTTTTCCAAATCATTTCCAATTTTTTCGGACAGGTGGCAGAAGGACATGTATCACGTGTCAAGCTCTGCAAACAAGTTTTAGGGGAGAACTCTACATTATTTTATAAGATATGAAAACTTTGTCACTAGTGAAATTAGTGAAGAACTTACTACAATGTTTATTAGATTTGGAAAAAGGACACTGAAAAGTTTGTTATTTTTTACATAATTTTTGATAAACTAAAAGTTGTTGATTACGTCAAAAATACCTATATATAATTTTTAAGTACATTTTAGAGAGTACGTTTTTCTATAAATATTAGTATAAGGAATGACAGAGATTTTAATTGAAAAGAAGTTAGAAAGTTGATTAAAGGTAATTATAGAACAACCTTATAATTAATTCTCTACTACTCATATAACCAAATACAATTAAAAGATATTAACATTTATTATAAAATTAGAAATATCAATATAATGTTCGATAGTAAATGATATCGATATTTAAAAGATTTTTTCCAAATTTAAAATTATGATCCCCTTATCATCTTTGTTTAGTTTAATTCAATATAATTATTGATATATTTTAATTTCATACAAAATTTAAAATATTATGAATATTTCAAATTACATAAAGTTTAGTATATCATTGGACGGGCTTTGATGGACATTAATAGAAATTTAAAGTATTATTAACTATTAGAATATTAACCATATTGAATCGTGTTAATTTAACTAAAATTATGTGAAATAAGAATTGTCCCACAATACACCACATGTTAAATTCTAGTTACCTAATATTTTTCCAACTTTATCGTTGCAAAACAAGGAAAAATATTCTCTCACTCTTTATTTTACCTTATTTTACAAGGATAAAGATAAAATCTTTGTTTAGGTTTTAGGGAATCAATTATCAAAAACGGGTAAATGGAATTGAAACATTTGGAAGCAATTTTAATAAAACTTATAGGGAATGGATATTATCTTTATATCAATACACAATACATCATATTAAAAAAAAACAACACAAATCTAATATTTAGATTTTAAACGACTCAACAAGATAAATAAAAATTAAATAGTTATGTTCTTACAACAAATACTAAACTAATATCTCTCAATGTTAAGTCATTAAATCACTTCGGACATCTCATTGTCATTTCTCCTTTTCAAAATAAAATACAAAGATTAGTATGTAAAACTTGTAAATTGCAAAATCGATTTGGATTTTGTAAAAAAAAATATCAAAATCAATTATATATCGAGTACAAAAGCAGAAAAAAAAAAACTTTACAGAAATTCCATTACATACCCCTACGAAAACAGAAAACAAAAACAAAAAAAAAAAATCAAATCAAGAGCAAAGAGGTAAACTAACTGAACAAAAACATGCGGATCTTTAATGATCCGGTATTACCTTATTCGGATCATGTTTAGGATACAAGTGTATCCAAACATATTTTTCCTCTTATACCTGCGAGCAAAATTAGTAAATAATTAGAGAGATAAAATAAATAATTAGAGAGATAAAATAAGCTAATTTATCATAATAAATACTGTATTACGGAAAATTAGGAAACAACCATATTAATTAAAACCCTAAAAAATCTGATTACTCGAAAAATGCCGTTTACAGCAACTAACCAATCTTTGAATAAAAATATCAATCATTAATCATTATATTAAAATCCCAAATCAAGAATATTAAAAACCCTAAACTTAAACCTTTCCAAAACTAACAAAATCAGACTCTATCATCTCCATAATCTCCGAATCATCATCATTCGGAATATGCTTAACTCAAGAAAAATACATGTGAGTCGTTTATGTTCGTTTTTGAACAAATCTTTAAGTTTTTGTGTTTTTAGCATTCTAAAAGTGTTCTTTTACAGATCAGAATTACAAGCCAGTCATGGAAGCAATTAAAAAAAAACATACCAGATATGAATCTGTAAGTCTCTAAAAATATAGTATAGATGAGCTACTAATATTTGTTTATTTCATAAAAGTAGTTGTTCGTTTTCGAACTAATCCTTCAGTTTTTACGATTTTAGCATTCTAATAGTTTTCTTCTATTACAAACAGATCACAATTACAAGTTCCTCCAATCATGGAAGCAATTCACAAAACATACTTGATATCAATCATTGAGCCTCTAAAAATATAGTATAGATGCACTACTAACGTTTGTTGATTTCATATGTTGAATATCAACAAGTTATCTAATTTTTACTTCTAACAATTTTGCAGGTGAAAGACAATCATCTAGAGCAATTGAAAATTCTCTAAATCAGATTCTCCACTACAAGATCTTCAAACAATCAACAACTGGTAAGGATTTATTTACATCTTAATCTAAGAATCTAATTATTCTTTCAACATTTTTTTATGATTGTATAGGCCCTTGATACGTTTTCACTTCTCATAATTCTAACATGTTTTCACTTCTTTGTTTTGTTTTATTTTTAAAACTGAAATGTGTTAACTTCATGGTTCAAATAGATTAATATCGTTTACACACGTCTTCTATCCTTCATCAATAAATCAAGTTAAACATATAAAAACTAACTATGTATCTTTGTTTAGAAAACACTCACAATTAACCAAAATAGCAACCATTGGGCATTCAGACCACTATGCAATAAGGTGTTTGGAAACATTACAAACTCACCTTATAGTACGACTCTATTGCCGGTGAACTTCTGTGAGAAGGTAAAAAATTTATTCAATTATTTTGTTGAATCTAAATCAACGAGTCCCAAAAATATATAGCACAACTATTTATCACCTGATTTGGAGCTGAATCTGAGAGGGATAACGATAGAAGAAGCCCAACTGATCAATCGGCTTCAATATTGAAGCCAGCTGGTCTCGCAATGGCCGCGGGATAAAATCCGATGTGTTTGGCGGTGGCTAGGGTTTTGAGGTGAGAGTAATACAACACATGATCTAAATACAACACAATTTCAAGACTATGAACGTGAATAATCATCATCACCAAAGATTAGAGAGTATTACATGGGCAAAAAAATGCAGAATAGTCAAAATAAGCAACACTACAAGAACTTTTACAATCAATTAATCAGGATGAGATAATGATAATGAAGTAAGCGAAGCATGATGAGATAATAAATTAATCAAACTATCAAAGATTCGGCTAAGCAATCGAACTCCTACAATTCAATTCAAAGTGAGAGCAACGACGAAGATGAGAGGTGAAAGAAATCTGAAAAAAACTTACCCTCCCCAAATCGAAAACTCTCTCTTAAGATGAGGATGAAAGATGAAAGAAGCATAAACTGAGTATGCTTACCTTCACCAAATCTCCGAAAATTGAATTCCCCCTCGACAACCCTAGAATTTGGGGAAAATAATTGTAAAGGCCTCTACAATAGTGGAGTTAACATGTATGTCATTTTCCCTTTCTCAAATGGCATAACAATCTTTTTTGTATATTTAAAACGACAAGGCGTTATATTCGTTTTAGTAAAGCAAAATATACTAAATTTTTAATTAAAATTGAAATAATATAAAGCATTAGAATTTTTTTTAGACGGGTGGTTTACATTATTTTAAATATATTCCACTAATCAAAATTGTAACTACATAAACTAAAATATACCTTTAGAACGTATTATAAATAATTATTATGTCTAGCCATATTATTTTACTTTGAGCTAAGTTATCTATTTATTTTCACTATTTTATTTTTGAATTATAGTGACATATTTTTAAGTAATTGTGCTAATTTTTTGCTCTATGTTTTGAAGGAATGGGAGGACGAGAATAAGGATTACAGATGGGAACATGATAGAAGAAAAGATGACTAGACAAGAACATAAATTTCCAAAAAGAAAAATCTTAGAACATGTTGTAGTTAAAATAAATTAACGCTTACTATTTTTTATGTAACCTTTTTAAGAAAGGCATTAAAGTATGTTTAATAATATTAAAAAAATTTAAAAAAAAGAAACATAATGCAATATAGATGAACAATACATAAAATAATAAGAATAAAGATATAAAAATATACTAAGAACTATATTTGTGTTTGTCCCAAATGGTATTTTGGTAACTTTTGTATTCGTTCCATCCAATGTTTTAAACCCGGATCGGATCGGTCCAACCGCGATCTGATAGACATTCTGGTCCGGGTCACCTCTAAAAACCAGACAACTAAAAACCAACAAAAAGCCAAAAATCCGCTAAAAACCTGTAAACGTAAAAACCTATAAACCGGTGGATCGGACCAACGGATCGGTATCAAATTAAAATATTTTACTTTTATCACACTTTAAACTCAAACCAAATTAAAATTAAATGTTGTTGTTTATAAAAAAAAATCACTTAGTTATTTTATCTAATCATTTAAAAGTTTTATTTTAGTTGTATAGTACTTCATTATGTATGTTTTGTTCGTATATATATAGAAAGTAGATGTTATATTTATAAAATGTAAACAAACCAATAAACTAATTGACCCATGGTTCAACTGATCCGACCGGTTGACCCAGTGACCCGAAAGACTTTCGGTTCATCTTCCGGTCCAGTTTTTGAAACATTGGTTCCATCCCATTCCAATCGGGAATAATTTTTTGTCTTATAACGGAAATGTCATATATGCAGAATCTTCACTATCTATACAGCTATAATTCAAATGTGAATTACATCCACTCGGAAATATTTGTATCAAACACATGTTTTAATGATTTTTATATTTTTTTACATGCACTCTTATGTGTTTTTTTTAGCAAAAGTTATAAATGTTATATCAAGTCATTATTTTTACAACTATAATTCCGCACGTACGTGCGGGTCCATCACTAGTTTTACTTTATTTGTGGCATCATGTTTTAAAAGAAAAGCGCAAGATTTCAAAACGGAATCATGAGCTTTCAGAGGTGATTTTTTCCTGAAAAGTTTGTATTCTAACACACGTTTTTAAAAGAAATAACATTCTAACACACTTTTATCATAGTGTTTTACTTTCTTATCCTCTCTAACTATCTCTCCAAACACATTGCTATCTAGTTTCATTTTCTTTTTATTTTTTACTTCCTTTCTTTTATTTATTTATCTTTATTTATTACCCTCTAACTATCTCTTCATCTCCAAATAATTTTTTTATCTTTTTTATTTATTTATCTTACTCAATTTCTTTGATATATGTTTGAATAATCTCGAGTGGTGGATAAGGATGTGTTTCTAGCTCAGATTTAATAATATAGATTTCTTCGTCACATTCGTATCTTTTTTAACTTTGTATTTTTATATATTTATCATCCACAAAATCAAATCCAAATGTTTATATGTTTATGGTTATTTAGCTTTATGGTCAATATATATAATGTCATCCATGAAATGATGTCATACAAATCATGAACATATGAACAGGTTTAGGTGGACATTTCTAGTTAACACTTGCTTAGAGACTTTCGTGAATGAAATCTTTCTATTAAGCTCAAAAGATTGAGGTGCCAAATTCCAAGGGTTTCTAGCACAAAAACCAATGATTTAATCTCCAAATCTTTCTTTAACAATTAAGAACAACATCAATGAATTCTAAAATTTATAATAAATGTAATACAAGAAGTAAAAAATTTGGCTTAATTTAGGTCAAAGTTTACAGTTTTAGGGGCTAGTGACTACTTTGTCATCTATAATTTTGAGGTCAATTTCATGTTTTCTAGTAAAAGATCTTTAGATTATGGTTTAGGATTTAAGGTTTAAGATATACACTTTAGGATTTAGGGTTTAGTGTGTAGGGTTTAGGGTGTAGGGCTTAGGAATTGGAGTTTTAAGGTTAGGATATAATGAGTTTTATGCCTTGGTTTTTAGGGGCTATGATTAGGTAAAAAATGTTTGTTAATTAACCATGACTACTTCACCAAACCACAAATAGTTTTTAGTGGACGTGTATAACTCATCGTCCATGTGGACTTGATTTTATGGACATGAAGGATTAAAATTGTTTGATAGTTAACTATGACTACTTTATCCACAAGTTGTCTGATTAACTAAGTATTCATATATTTTTCTCTGATCATTCAAAAGTAAGTATTCATCTATGCATGTTAACCATCTACATAATAACGAAGATAAATAATTCAAATATAAATGGATAATGTATAACTAATATGTATCCATAGCACCTCATCCACATGGTGACATCAAATTTTCAGTATACAATAGATGGTTATGTGTTGATAAGTGGTATGGAAGGATATAGAAACCTAGTTTTTGATGGATATGAACGAGTTGATTTGTTATGTGTTGATGGTTGTATGAATAAACGTGGATTGGTTATCAATGCATGGTTGTATGAATGAACAGACTAGCTAGTAAATATTAATGACATGCCAGTCATATGAACAAGTGGATTCAACCGCTTGGATAGATTACCACATAGATTCAACTGCTTGGATAATTGACCACATGAATAAGTATTTCTAAGATGTTACATTATATGACACACAATAACAACATAGATTCAACCACTTGGATAATATCTCATGCAACATTATAATATAGACAACATGACTATAAGTATCCATCTATCTGGTTTGAGTATCTACATAGTATTGAACAAATATTCAATGATAAATGGATAATGTGTAGTATAATTATTTATTTTAAATATAGTAAAACTGATTTTAAACTGTAGAAAAAATATAATTATAATGCATTATATCAAAAAAAATTGACAATATATGTGTGAATAAATAAATAAAGTGATTACAAATATAGAAAAAGAGAAAAATAAAAGGAGTTAAGAAGAAAAAGGAAAGAGAGATGTAAAATGTTATATTAAAAAAAAAGGAAAGAGAATTGAATTGCTGAAAAGTGGGAAATAGAATGAAGAGATGAGAAATTAAGTATGTTATAGAGGACAAAATGGTCTAAAAAATAAGTGAACAGAATAATACTGGTAAAAAAATGTACTATGGTCAAGAAATGTGTCAAAATGAATAAAGTTTTACAGAAAGTGGGTTGATGTAAGATTCTGGAAGTGAGATTTCGAAAGCTCAATTCTGATTCCGGGTATTCGAAACCCAAGTTTTTAAACTTTAGTACACAATATAGTATATTCATCCGTAACCGCTAGTAATTACATGTATCTCTCTGTATTAAAAATTCCCGATACTCAGAATTTTCAGAACGGATCGGAATGAGTAATAGATCAAACCGTATATTCCTGAATGATCCAGCCCCAAGTTGGTTGGTCACCTACTATTATTAAACGACTGGAGAAAAATAAACACAAAATATGAGCACGCCGTATTTTTTTAATATTCCGTGTCATAATACATCCACTGTTTACACACCAACTTTAACCGTACATGTCGGTGTCGTACGCACCTTCCCTGGTCTCGTTCCACATGTTAAAATTAAAATACAACTTGTTATTTTATTTATTTATATATTTCCTTTGTATACAATAGAACTTGATATTTACAATTGTTTGACAAAAATGTCTAAATCTAATTAATTAAATAAAAAAACACGCAAAACCATAAAACCCTTTTTCCTTTTTCTATTTCTATAAAAACCGTCCATAAGGTGAGGTTCCACGACCCACACACACTTTAAATCTTTTTTTCATAATTCACACAATGGGTTTCCGAAGATCTTTCTCTTCTTCTCCCTCTCTAAAATGGCTTGGGTTTGTGACAGCGGTTTGGGTTCAAGCCATCTCCGGAAACAACTACACTTTCTCCAATTACTCCGGCGCTCTCAAGTCTCTCATGAACCTCAACCAACTCGAGCTCAATAACTTATCCGTTGCTAAAGATGTCGGCAAAGCTTTTGGAATCCTCGCTGGTCTCGCTTCTGATCGTCTTCCAACTTCTGTCATCCTTCTTATAGGTTGCTTCGAGGGTCTTCTTGGTTATGGTGTACAATGGCTTGTTGTTAGCCGCACCATCCAACCAATCTCTTATTGGCAGGTACTAACAACTACTTTTTGCTAGTTTGTTTTTTTGTCAACCGCACATTAATCAAAAGATTTTTAGATGATTGGTTACTCAATTGTGCCGGTGGGTGTCATTAGTACAACAATGTTACAAATCCAAATCTTAAAATTTTATTTTTTTACTTCTTGAATTGTTCAGATGTGTATATTCCTCTGTATGGGAGGGAACAGTACAACGTGGATGAACACGGCGGTTTTAGTGACTTGCATACGCAACTTCCGACGAAACCGTGGTCCGGTCTCGGGTATTTTGAAAGGATACGTCGGTTTAAGCACTGCTATATTCACAGATCTATGTACTGCTCTGTTCTCAAACGATCCGGCGTCGTTTTTGGTTTTACTAGCGGTCGTGCCTTTCGCCGTATGTCTCACGGCGGTTTTTTTCCTCCGTGAGATCCCACCGGCTTCTTCCGCTGAAGAGGAGAACGAAGAGACTCGTTACTTCGCGGTGTTCAACATTGTGGCGGTCGTTGTTGCTGTGTACCTTCAGTCTTACGACATCATAGGAATCAAAACCGGAGTGTTCTCTGTCGCTTTTGCTTCAATACTTCTCTTCCTATTAGCTTCTCCGATCGCTATACCTTTCCACTCTTTCATCAAGAGCTTGAACAACGGTGAACAAGGTGATGACTTAGAAGGACGGATTCAAGAACCGTTGCTCAGATCAGAGATCGCGGCCGCAGCGGCGGAGAAAGAAGTAATTGTTGTAGCTGCTGAAGAGGAAGGGGTGGAGAAGAAGAGACCGGTGTTGGGAGAAGACCATACTATAATGGAAGCAATAATGACAGTTGACTTTTGGGTGCTTTTCGTGTCCTTCTTGTGTGGTGTAGGAACTGGTTTAGCTGTGATGAACAATATGGGTCAGATTGGTCTTGCCCTTGGCTACACAAATGTTTCAATCTTTGTCTCCATGACTAGTATTTGGGGTTTCTTCGGTCGCATTCTCTCCGGTACTCTCTCCGAATACTTTCTCAAGTAAGTTCTCCTTTTCACTCTGTATGCATTTTTTTTAGCTATGCACATTTTGTTTTGCCATAGTTTACTGTTTTCTTAATTTATTAATCTGTGTCTTTCTGAATGATGCTACCATTGAAAATATCAATTCTCATTCTAACATTAATTACTAATATTCATTACATAGCTGTACCTGTAACGTGACGTGTTAATTTTTCATTCTCATATATGGACATGCAAAATTCAATGCGGTTTGATTTGTATATCTTTTTCCCCCATCAGCATTTTCTTCTTCCTTGAATGATTTTTCTCATATAAAGAAAAGGGATCTTTTAGAATTTTCTGGTTGATTCATTTAACTAAGTTTTGTTCTTTTACATAGACATGTCCAAATCCAATATTTTGATTTTTTTCCTTATTTCGGTTATAAATTTCTCTACTAATTTTTCTTTGGATTCTTTAGATATTTTTTTTTTGTTTTTTTAAAATTATTTTTTATTAAAAGGTTATGTATCAGTATCACATAGATCATATCAATAAGCATGTTGATTTTATACTTTACTAACCAAAAGAATGTAAATTTGTTCTCTTATAGGAAATCTGGAACACCAAGACCACTGTGGAACGCAGCCTCTCAAATCCTTATGGCCGTTGGATATATACTAATGGCTTTAGCCGTGCCAAACTCACTCTACATCGGTTCAATGGTGGTTGGAGTTTGTTACGGTGTTCGTCTAGCCATAACAGTACCAACAGCATCTGAACTCTTTGGTCTCAAATACTACGGTCTTATCTACAACATCTTAGTACTTAACTTGCCACTTGGCTCGTTCCTTTTCTCGGGTCTGCTCGCTGGCTTCCTCTACGACGCGGAGGCCACACCAACTCCAGGTGGAGGAAACACGTGCGTTGGAGCTCATTGTTACCGTCTCATCTTCATAGTCATGGCATTAGCTTCTGTTATTGGAGTCGGTTTGGATCTTGTGTTGGCTTATAGGACGAAGGAGATTTACGTTAAGATCCACGCTAGCAAAAAGTCCAAGAATAAATCTGGTGGTAGCCTTAGTTAAGAAATTGTAAATCTAGTTCTGTCGCACTTGATTGCTCGTCACGTTTCAGATGCTGATTCTTTTAGACATGATACAATATCGAATTCAAGATATTGTTGAATTAAGATTTCAAGTACCAGTGATCATTGTTGTAGCCTTGTAGGAGCACCGCCAATGTATTTTATTTGAAGATTTTGTTCAGAATTAATTATATATAAATGTTATTAGACATTTTGATGTTACCAAGTCCAGTACTTCTTTTCTATCCTTTTCTTGACGTATAATATTATGGACCAAAGTCGATCTAAATCATTCAGGACCTGACCCGACTCGAGTCTTTGCAGCCAGCAACCGATTAGCCATAATACAGTAATTAGAGACAAATGAATACGTTGTTTCTATACAATTAATTAATTTAGTCATGAATACAAAAAATAAAGCAGAAACTCACCAAGATTTCACCGTTCAATAAATCACTTGTTGCAATACTGAGCAGTCGATCATAATTAAAGTTCAAGAATTAAAGTTGAATATGACCATAGTCAAATCACATGGAAACTTGAATATGACCATAATTAAAGTTTAAGAATTTTGACGGTCACATATACATACACACATTGACCATGTTATTGGCACAACGCCACTCCCATATAAAAGAACCATCCATAACGTTTTATTTTCATAACTACCTTTCATATTTCAATCATTATAGCAGTGGAGAAAAAGAAGAAAAAAAATGTTTTGGAGAAATTTGTTTTCGAGAGTTGCAAAATGGTTGGATTCTGCGAAAAACATGGTTCATAACTTCATCTCCCCAATTGTTGAAAGGGTCCAAGAAACGTTGTCCTCTGCGGTTGCCAGGCTTCGTGGTTTCTTTGTTGCCATCATTACTAAGCTCCGCAACTTCTTTGTTATGACCGTTGCTAAAATTCGGAATTTCTTTGCTATGGTTATTGGTAAAATTCGTAATTTCTTTGCTACGGTTATTGCTAATGTTCGCAGTTTCTTCGATACTGTCAAAACATTGTATCGTCTTTTTCAGAAATTGCAAAAGCCACTCAGCCTAATAAACGACTTGTTGGATATTTTGGAGAGTGAGATGACGCCCTTTAGCAAATTGCTTCGTGTTCTCAATATCTTTAATCGATTTGAGGATTTGGGAACTATCTTTGGTGGAATGGTACAACACTGATGAAGCCTTCTTATTCTAGTAGTCGATCGTTTGTATTTTTTTTTATTAATCATATGGATAATAAATTTGATTTTGCAGCAGCTATTATTGTTTTATATAAGAGAATATTGCATGATTTGCATCCACACCTGCTTTTTCCAAAACTATTCACCAGTCCATTACACCCACTTTCTACTATTCATATACTTTTCTTTAGTAAAATTACATTTTACCCCTCAAACAAAACTAACCTCTTCTATCTCTAACTAAACTAACCCCTCAAAAATTCTCTCTCTCTCTGCGCATCAACGGAAGATCTGCAGAAAGATAATAAAGAAGCCGATGACAAGAACCATTCTGACAAGGGTAGAGATCCAAAGTAAGAGAAATCTTCAGATGAGTTTTTTAGTTTGATTGTCATTTTACTGATTGTTTGTTGTCTTGTGAGTTTTTAAACTTAAATTTCAATCCCATCAGAAAAATTGAGTTTTGGGTTTACATGATTAATCGATTTTGATTCTTGGAATTTCCAGAATTATATGCTTATTTAAAAGATTAGATGTACTTAATTGTGATATTGATTTTTTTCTTGGTTCAAAATGTCAAAATAACGAAAGCAAAACATAATAAACAGAGCATTATAAAAACAGAGCATTGTAAATACACAATAATGAAAGCTAAAACAAAGACAAAACAAGTACGACCATTACATGCTTGGGAGAGTTATTAAACTTAAACGAATTGGTGCATATCACAGATGGTAAACTTAAAGCAATACACAATAACAGCAAAACAGCAAAACAAAAGTTGTATTCAATTTTCTTGATTTAGTTATTTATTTCTCCCACAATAACAATACTATACCTACAGAATATGAATAAACAAAACACCAATAGTATCCATGCTACCATGTACACATGGTTATCATTTGTAGCAATCAAACTAAACTAAATGATATCCCACAATAACAATAATATACCTACAGAATACGAATGAACAAAACACCAATGGTATCCATGCTACCAAGTACACATGGTTATCATTTGTAGCGATCAAACTAAACTAAATGATATCATAGCAGAAGAAAGCATGTGCTCATGTCCAACAAACATATGTTGACAAATTAGGATTAATGAACATGTGGTCAAAGTTAAGTGGATGGGCTTGGATGGAAATCATGAATCTTAATGTATGAATATACTTTGTTATTGCCGCACATTCCAAACTGGTGGTGGAAAAGAGACTAACCTTGGAAAAATTTACTTTGTTTTGAATGAATCCATGGAGACTTATCCATAATTTATTTATCCACTAAACTTTGTTTATTTTTTTTTCAAGTTAAGATCCGTAACGAATCATCATAAGCTCTTTTTTTATGTTCTTTGAGTTTTGGGTAACACATGAACCTTGCAAAGAGATCATAACATAACTGATCAGAGTGGTTTGGGTTTTGATGCTCAAATTAACTCCGACAAAAATCAGAGCAGAGAAAGTTGTCGGAGTCGGAGTGGAGGAGGCTGCCGGAGCGGAGGCGAATAGTTGTTGGGTCTCCATGGATTACAGAACTAGCTTAAGATTTGTAGATAAATTGTCCAAATGTAAAGAATTTTGCTAAGATCTGAAAAAGCTACACAATCTATTTACAAAAGAAAAAAAAAACACTTGAGTTCGAGAGAGAAGAGAGAGAAAAAAAAATTGCCCGAAAGGAAGTTTCTTCCACAGTTACTTACAGCCCTCAGATCTAAAAGCTAGTTACGATCTAACGGTCAAACACAACTGCCATATAACCATTTCTACTTGTTAGTTGCACAGTTATCCACAATAGTTCCAGGGCAGTTTTGCCAATAAATAAAGACACCTAAGCTAATAAGTTGGAAAAGTATAGTAAGAGTAGAAAGTATGTGTAAGTAAAAGAAGATGGAGCAAAAGTAGGTCTAAGTGCTAATCTCTCTTTATATAATGGATAAATAGGATCAGACCCGCGCTATAACGCGGGGGAATGTTTATAAATATAATATAATTTGTAATAAAAGTAGGAATATACAAACATATTATAAAGAATTACATTTGTAAAAAAATATAAATTCAGAGTATATTTTTGACGAACCAACCAGTAAGAGATTGCATTTGTAAAAAGTATACTTTCACAGTGTATATTTAGACAGACCAATCCCTAAAAGATGGCATTCGTAATAATATGCATTTGTAAAAACACACTCACTATATATTTTGACGGACCAACCCGTAAAGATTGCATTTGTTTAAATATAAATTATAACCCGCTGTACCATATGATTGTGAGTTTCGAAAACCAACCTGTGTTAACTTAAAAATTCTTGATAGTCTTATATATATATATATATATTATATTTGATTAACTTTTAAAAAAAAAATGTTATTGAGAAGTAAATTTTAGAATATTACACATATTGTAAATCCTTATAATATAGGATTATAATACAATAGAGGTTTAAATCCAAAAACCATATCAACTAATATTTTCAGATCATTTTTGTATTAATATAGTGTTATTACATATACATGGTCATTGTTTGTAGTTTAAGTAGTTATACATAATATAGTTTAAGAATAAAAAATTTGAGTTTAATATTTGAAATAGTTTAGTTTCGGAATAAACATTGTATGTAAAATAATCAAAATTGTTTTATTGATATAACTTCTCACATTTTAACTATAGTTAAAAATGTGGTTTCTTTCTAGTTTGGAATAGTTTTACAATATGCATCTAAAAATTTAGATTGAAGCTTCGGTTTAAAATTATTCATACTAAATCCCTCGGATTATATTGCATTTTTGTACTTTCAAATGCAAGTTATGAAATATTAATCTTTACCTTAATTTGAGTTGTTATACGTCTAAAATATCAAAGGAATTTAGTTATCAAAAATTGAATTAGTTGAGTATTCAATATAGTTTATATCTATATCCAAATAAAAGATTGGTAATGTTAATGGTACAATAGGATTGCTAATGTAAAATTGATTTTATTCTATCTTAGTTAAGTTTTAACCTTGTTTAGTGGTGTCAAAACGGGCATGCCCGCGACCAAACAGTCTGACCACGACGGTCTTGGTTGTCGTCGGATCCGCTGCGGACAGGCCCGCCACGGGCGGCGGGTTAAGTACTACTGCCCATACCCGCCCCGCTTACCTTAGCGGTCTAACGGGCATGCCCGCGGGCGTAATGGGCATTGATCTTGGAGGCTACAAGCATGTAAAGCATCGTCTCTCATCAATTGCTCTTTTCGTTCTTTAACTGTTATACCACTATAGAGAGTCTAAGAGCATGACAAAACTGATTCAATACAAAAATACTAAGAGTCTAAGAGAATAATTAACTTGGTATAAAAATGGTCTTTCGTGAATACAAAGCAGACCAGCTCATACGAGCAAATGTGTACGACCATACGTGGGTTGATTTTAAAGATTCTAAGTGACAAATTAATTTTAATACATTCATTGTATCACATGTTCAGATTAGTTTCACGTGTCTCTGTAGAAGATGACGTGAAAATGGACTTAGTCTCATAAGATTTAAAAAGAGTAGTAAGCTTACCACGCAAATGTTTAATCCTTGTTTGAGCAGAACTCTTGTCGTTCGTTTCAAAACAAAAAGTTACCAGTGTTAGCTTTAATCTTGGATCAAGCACTGTAGTCATTGCAAATACATCACTAACCTCTTCCCAATACTTATCAAACCTTTCCTCATTAGAACAATCATATTCCTGATGACTTCATCTTGATTATGTGAATTCGATATCAACCAATTGTTGATCTTCCAAACTTGCATGAAATACAAGTTTGAAGTTGGATATGTAGAACCAGAGATCAGATTAGTGATTTGATCGAAAGGCTCCAAAAATTCACAAATCTGCTTCAATTGGTGCCATTCAACTTCTGTAGGGTGAAAGTTGTAGTTTCTCCCATCAATGACTTTGAGATTACCAAAGGCAGCTCGATACTTGAGAGCCCTATCAAGCATCTTGTATGTTGAGTTCCATCTAGTTCTCACATCCAGTATCAAACCCGCTTTCATCTTTATACCAACAACTACCACACATTTTGCAAACAATATCTCACGTTTTTCAGAAGCTTGAACATATTTGATACTCTCTCTGATCTTCTCCAATGCATCATCTATTTCTTTCAGGCCAATCTGAACAATGATATTGAGAATATGTGATGCACATCTGACATGAAAATACTCTCCTCCCCATAACAAATCACTCCGCAACATGAGCTGAGATTTCAGAATCTCTTGTGTTGTGTCATTGTTTTTAGCATTGTCTAACGTGATGGAAAACACTTTTTTCTCAATTCCCCAATCCTTCCACTTCTCTAGAATCTCCATTGCTATGTGCATACCTAAATGTGGAGGCGGAAAAGCATAGAACGCAATAATCTTGCTATTTAATTTCCAGTTCCTGTCAACATAGTGTGCTGTTAGACACATGTAGCCCTCATGAGTGATTGCAGTCCACAAATCAGAAGTGAAGCTAATCCTCCCTGGAAGGTTAGCTAATTCTCTCTTTAAATTCTCTGTCTCAGTCTCATAGAACTTGTAAACGTCAGCTGCAGCTGTGTTCCTGCTTATAAACTTCACATCTGCGTTCAAATACTTCCAGACTGATCTAACTCTCTTATATTCAACATAGGCAAATGGGAGATCATGCTGAATGATACACTTAGCTACCATTTCACGAAAAACCATATGATCTATCTTCCTTGCTTGTAATCTTGCCTCAGAGTTGAGCATCACTTTACTAATATCAACCTTACTAAGCCGAACCTTACAAGTTCCCATATGACGACTGTAAGATTTTGTACCGTTCTTGTGTGAATTGTAGGCATAATCCCTCTTGCAGTGATTGCATTCGGCTCTGTCTTGAAGTTTTCCATTAATAGTCTTCTTAACCACTGTAAAATGCTCCCAACAATCTGCATACTGCTTTCTCTTTGTCGATTCTGTTGATGTTGCTTTCTCTTTTCCTTTATCTCCTTCCACATTATCATGGAGACCATCATCACCATCAAACTTATTGTGCTTTCTCTTATTCGGTTCTGTTGATGTTGTACCTTTGTCCTTTTCGACATCATCATCATCAATATGAATTGTTGCTCTTTTACGAGATGTAGATGGCTCTGCTCCATCAAACAAACGTTGTTCTTCTTCAGCATTTGCAACATCAATTACTCTTTGAGACTCCAAGTCTATTGATCTCAGATCATAAGAATCATTTGAATCCTTTACAAACAAAAAAACATTGAGATATAAGATCACAAGAGTTTAAAGGATTGAGGTTTTGACAATAAACAAAAAGGAACAATTTATAACTTACCATCACGATTCACAATTCAGAGCTTTGTTAGATCTCTAACACTTTGAGGACTGGAGTCGTGGTCTCGTCAAGTCGTGGTCTCGTGAAGTCGTGTGTCTCGTCTCGTGAAGTCCTATGTCTTAGGGTTTTCACTTTTCAGCTTTTATAGAAAGTACAAACTCTAAACGACTAAATCTTCTAATATCTAGTTAGTATATACTAATTACTAAATATCTTTTAAAATTATCTTTCAAAGCTTCTAGCTGTGTCACAAGGTTTGGTTTAAACTTTTAAACAAGTTGGACAGATGGTTACTTGTACGCTGTAGGCTGCAACCAAACCCAAGGTGCGTAAAAACAGTACTAGCAGAGCACTTAAGTAACCTAGAGCTTATACCAAACCTAGTATTTTCAATGCTTTCCTTGTTCAGTTCAAGGTGCGTAAAAACAGTACTAGACCAAAAAATATATGGATTGAGCCAGTGATAACACAAAACCACATGTGCAGAGAACTTAAGCTAAAGACAATGCCAAGATCTAACTCAAGATTTTCCTCATTCAGTTCAAGACCACATATATGGATTGAGCAAGTGATAACAGGAAACCTTAAGCAAGAGGTTACTGCCAAAATCTAACCTTTTCAATGTTTTCCTCATTCATTTCAAGCCCAGTCTCTTCATCTGGAACTGCTTCCACAACAACTATTTCAGGGATCTTTTCCATTAGGCGACGCTCAATACCCATCTTCATTGTCATAGTAGAACTTGGGCATGATCCACACTCTCCTTGCAGCTTCACTCGCACAATATTTCCATCAATCTCATGTAACGCCACATTACCACTATCAGACATAAGGTATGGTATGATTTCGTCCAGAACGCTCTCTACATTTTCCTCAGTTAAAGGTACTTCCAAGATTGGGCCTGGGTTGCTACTGCCTGTACAACTGCAAAATCCAGAAAATCAACCATAAACTTAAATACATATTTCTCCTGGAGAAGATACACACACAAGTAGCAACGAATACATTTCAAATCTATGGAAAATGGATAACAAACTTAAGAACAAAGACCTTTTTCTATAAACTTTGGAGAAACGTTGTAACCTTATAATGTCTGACAGCGAGATGGGACGAGAAAAGCATTTCTTCACAAACTATAGTTCAACTGTACCCCTAAAGCAACCCAGAATTAAAACAGTTCAACAAATTAATTAATTTTAATAATAAATAGTTTTACCATAAATACAATATGGTTTCAGAAAACTTAAATTTTGATAATTATGTCATATCTATTACAAATTATTATAAGATTTTAATACTATATATTAGATAATATATATATATATATATCTGGAAAATATATAAGATATATAATTTGATGTTTTGTTTATTTTGAAAAGCTCATAAACAACTTGAAAATCCTCAGGATTCACCAAAAAATACATATATTTAGATATCCTAATTTTCAAATCTTGTCACGCTACCCGAAATTCTCATCTGGTATTCGATCAAAAATAGTTTAAAAATTTATTTTATTTTATGAATTACCGTTCACGTCTCATACCCGTTAGTTGAAATAAATAGCTCTACGAAATTTTTTGAATATATATTACTATCTCGTCCTTCTTGTATTTCCTAAAACTTTTGAAGTTATTATAATTCATATGGATCAAATGCATTTAATCTACTATGGCAATGTGTGTTATCAAATGGATTATATAGGTTGGTATTTCTTTGGCTTCATCGATTTCTAAATATTACGACAATTTTTTAAAAAAAATTCTCGTGGTTATTTACATTTTTTTTTGGCAATTTTTGGTTTATCTTGTTTTTTCCATCCTATTATGTTTCCGTTGTACTTTTAACTTGAGACATTCATAAAGTAAAACAAATTATTTCCAAGTTTTTGTCTTGTTCCCATTCTCGATTTTTTTATCTTTAATTACTATGTCCGAACCTTGACAAAAGATGATAAGTATGCATTTTTGCTCTATATATAAAATAGATGAAGTGAAATTGATGAAAACAAATCACATGAGAAGTAAATTCTTTCTAAATTCTTCACGATTTAAAAACATTTAACGATAGTTTTCTGAAGATGTTTGGAACCATTTTTTGAACACAATATCTTTATCTTGTAGTGTGAAGAGCATATATACACTTGTAACTTTTACTTAGAAGGTTATGACCACTTTTGGAGAGTTGATTTATTTAGATTGGTTATGGTAATTATTAATAGCACCCGATTTTGATGTGATATGTATATGTTAGATATTAATTGCATCCGATTTGGAAGGATTATATTATTTTATTTTGGTTTGGGTAATACCATTAATTTCAATCTGTTTGGGTCCTATAATATCAATATGTTTGGCTCCTTATTTATACTTATCTCTATTCAGTTTTGAGTGGTATTTCATTGTAATAATCTCTTAATCTATGTTTACTTATTAAAAATGCTTCCCTTTTAATAGTATAGATTAAGATTATATAAATCTGATGACCGGTTCAACATGATGATTGATGATTACGCTAAACCGGGTCAATTACAACTTACAATACATTACAAGTAAAAAAATTAAAAAACAAAAAAACTTAACCAAGATTACGCTAAACCGGGATCGACAATTCAAAACCCGATAAGCAATCCGGTTCAGTTTCAAATCTTTGCTGCTCAGTAGTGGAGTCGCCGCCGTGCTCTTTTGTCGAATTGGTGTGGTCTCTCCTCCACGCATCGACGTCGCGCCACCGTCTAATCGCTTCAGCGTCCGCCAGCTAGTTTCTCTCGCCGGCCTCGTTTACTCGGAACAAGGTAAAGTCTTTGTTCCGTTTTAGGAACTGAAACTAATATAAGTTTTGCAATTGGTTTAGAATTGGAATTGAAAAACTCAGGAGAACTAGAAATAGTTAGAGCAATCTATAGCAGAATAAATAGAGATTCCAAATTTGTATATATCTTTACACTTTCAAGAAAAGTTCAATTTTTTTTTGATTATGGGCGATCTTGTGCAGCTTTGATAAAAGCTACAAGCTGATGTCTCAAGTTTGAATCTTTGTAAAAAAGATTGATTTTGGAATTGTATCAGTTGGTTTGTTTTAGCTGATTTAAATTTTGTGGCTTTTTTCTTGTCAGGGTCAGGGGTTTCATCTTCCAGTTTCTGCCAATGCAAAGCTTGTAGCTTTTGAGATATATAGTATATACATGGCTGCCTCTGATCAACACCGCTCTCGCCACCAGGACGAAAGCCCTTCAAAACCCAACAAGAAGAAGAAGGTAAGCCGAAACCCAGAAGCAAATCTCCTCTTCAGTCTCAATTCATGCTCCAAGTCCAAGGACCTCTCAGCTGCCTTAGCTCTTTATGATGCAGCAGTCACTTCTAGTGAAGTACGCCTCAACCAGCAACATTTTCAGACCCTTCTTTATCTATGCTCAGCTTGCATTAGTGACACATCTCTTCAGAAACTTGCTGTTGATCGTGGTTACAAGATTTTTGATTGTATGGTTAGTTCCGGGATAAGTCCTAATGAGGCATCCATCACTTCAGTAGCTCGTCTGGCTGCTGCTAAGGGTGATGGTGATTATGCTTTCAATGTTGTCAAGGACTTTGTTTCTGTTGGCGGTGTATCCATTCCCCGTCTGAGGACCTATGCGCCTGCTTTGCTATGTTACTGTGAGAGATTGGAGGCTGAAAAGGGTTATGAGGTGGAAGAGCACATGGATGCTGCAGGTATTGCATTGGAGGAGGCTGAGATCTCGGCTCTGTTGAAGGTAAGTGCTGCCACGGGACGAGGAAACAAGGTTTATAGGTATTTACATAAATTAAGGGAATATGTTGGCTGCATTTGTGAAGAAACTTCGAAAATTATCGAGGAATGGTTCTGTGGAGAGAAAGCTGGTGAGGTTAGTGATAATGGAATTTGTTCTGGTGTTGGGATGCTTAGAGAAGCTGTTTTGATGAATGGAGGTGGCTGGCACGGCCATGAGTGGGTTGGCGAGGGTAAATGGATTGTAAAGAAAGGTAATGTTAGCTCAACCGGAAGATGTTTGACTTGCAGTGAGCAGTTGGCTTGTGTAGATACCAGTGAGGTAGAAACACAGAAGTTTGTGGATTCTTTGGTGGCTTTGGCTATGGAGAGGAAAGCAAAGTTGGATTCATGCGAGGCAACGGTAGTGTTCAGCGAGTTTCAGGTTAGAGAAAGAATTGTTTTTCAAAGTCGATTCTCTTAGGTTGAAAATTACAAAGAACATTTATGTTAAGTATTCAAATTTTAATTTTGGTTGATGTTGCTTATCTATATATGCTAGGGCTGGCTTGAGAAGCATGGAGATTTTGAAGCTATAGTAGATGGTGCAAATATTGGGCTCTACCAACAAAATTTTGCAGATGGCGGTTTCAGTCTTCCACAGGTTCTCATCTATTTTTACATATTTTTCTTTTGTGAAACCATTCCTGCAATACTGACAACGTTCATAGTGCAGCTTGAATCTGTGGTGAATGAACTTTACCATGAAAGTGGTAATAGCAAATGGCCCCTAATTCTACTGCACAAGAGACGGGTCAGGGCGCTTTTAGAAAACCCAACCCACCGAGATCTGGTTGAAGAATGGATTAGTAAAGGTGTCTTATATGCAACTCCACCAGGTTCCAATGATGATTGGTATGGAATTTAGCTTCTCTTACATTACATACCATCAGGTTAAAAAAAAACAAAACAATGTTTGGTTACCACACTTATCTTTTGCTTTTTTTTTTTTACCTTTCCAGGTATTGGCTGTATGCTGCTGCTAAGCTAAAGTGCTTGCTTGTTACTAATGATGAGATGAGAGACCACATTTTTGAACTGTTAGGGAGCAGTTTTTTCCAAAAGTGGAAAGAAAGGCATCAGGTAGAGTTGTAAACTTATAACATGTAACTCTTTTTATAGTAAAAGTGTAATTTTGAGAAATCTTACTATTAATTAGTTTTTTGGTTTTATGGTTTTGGTACAGGTCCGGTATACTTTTGTGAAAGGTAATCTGAATCTTGAAATGCCGTCGCCTTTTTCGGTTGTCATGCAGGTTTGTTTACCATCTCAGTCCCTTTTTTTTTCCTTGGTTTTACGAAATGGATAGTTTCTAACTTGTTTCCTCGACAAAATCAGGAATCAGAGAAAGGGTCATGGCATGTCCCGGTTTCATGCGAAAACAATGAAGAGTCTTCAAGAACTTGGATGTGTATCAGCAGACAGAGTGTTTTATAGATTCACCTAAGATTAATGGAAAGCTTGCAACTTCTTGAATTGGGGAGATTCTTAGTAGCTGCAACATCTTATTGAGTTAATCTGTTGCAGCCTAATGAATAATGAGCAACGAGATTTTGGAATCCGACAATGGAGCGAACCATTTTTGCTGTTGTTGTGACTTTTATGTTTAGTCCTTTAAAGATTAACACAAAAACATCATTGGTTCTATGATAAAAGTTTCCTGAACTTTGCTAATTAGAAAGAGCAAAAACAAAATTGGTTAAATCAATGTGCACGAGATCGGTTCGGAATGAACCGGACCGGACCGGACCGGGTTGGTTGAATCGAATTAGCACACGAGGGTTTTCTATTCCCATTATGGCTTCTCACACTCTTCTCTACTTTATTTTTGTCCACGTCAGTATCATTTCACGACTGCATCATCCACCGTACGATGCTTAAACCCAAAACGATCTGGACCGTTGATGAACGTCTCTTATCTCCTTTCTCCCGTCGTAGTCGCAGGGGCTCGCAGCCGGTAAAGCGCATGAAGGATCTTCACACTTTTTCACCTTCTCTCTCTATTTCTATCTCTCTCTCTCTAACGAACCCTCTCTGGTAAGCTCTTCGCCATTTCTAATTGTCCTTCTTCTTCGTCTCTATTCTGTTTACTTTTTGGTTCTTCGTGTGTTCTGGAGATCCCTATCAGTATATATACTTGTGTTTACGCCGATTTGGTTCAGTTCAATTGAATTTTAGTTTCTGGGATTGGTAACGGATACGTGGATTTGTTGTGGTGATTAGCTCTGATCTAGGGTTTTTCTAGCTGTGTGTTCAATTTTGTTGGGGGTTGTTGGATTATGAGTAAGAGCTTATTTGATTTGGTTTAGTTGCAATGATTTTGTGATTTGTGATTAATGACTTAGTGGGATTTTGTTTGTTTGTTTTAATTGTAGCGGTGGTGATCTAGAAAATGGGAGATGGGACTGAGTTTGTGGTTAGGTCAGATAAGGAAGAGAATATAATAAAGATTGGTGAGGATGAGCAAGTAGTGAAGAATGACTTGGTGGGATCTGATGAAACTAGGGATGATAACGAAGATGAGGTTTTTGAGGAAGCTATTGGTTCAGAGGATGATGAGCAGGAGGAGGGTACAAAACGTGAATCTTTTGAAGCCGATCAGTTGCAAAAGGAGGATGAAAATGAAGTGGAGTATTTTGAAGAGGCTGTGGGTGATGATCTGGATGAAACAAGTAGCACTGAAGGGGCAGTGAAAGATTTGAAGGTTGATTATTCTGTGATTCCTAAAATGAATGGTGATAACGGGAAAGCAGGTGCGGAAAATTCTAATGGTCAAATTGAATCTAGCTTGGATGTTGTTGAGAACACTGAGATTGTTCATTCCAATGGTTCCACTTTAGCGTCTGAGGGTGAGACTATTGAAAACAGAAAGACTCATTCTTTTTTGGAAAATGGAGCAAACTCTCCTAAAAATAAAGATCTAGCGGCTGAAGTTATCTCAGAAGCTGTTGGGCCTGAGGAACCATGGGGTGATGGCATTGAAGTCGAAAGTTGGGAGGAAAGAGTTGATGCCATACGTACAGAAGAAGTGGTTAAGGGAAATGAAGGAGCAAATACGAATAGTGTTGAGAAGGGTTCAGTATGTATTGACAATGAGTCTGAGGCAAAAAGAATTGGTGAGACCGGTGTCGACTACACTAGTAAAATTGTTGAAAATGCTTCAGGTGATAAATCTGAGAACAATAGTATTGGAGTAGCAAGTACTGAGACTTCATCTCCATTGGATAATTCTAGTTCCAGGGATAAGGGAGGGGACAATACTTGTTTGAAACCAGAGCAACAGTTGCCTTCTTCGCCGAACTCAAATCTTGAGTCTATTGAACTTCACAGCAATAGTAGCTCCCCTGGGGTAAATTGTAGAGAACACGAGGCAGTTCAAAATGCTAACAGAGGACATGATGTTCAGCAGAGTCCTCAACCTAAAACGGAAGTTGAGAAGCAGCAAAGAAGCAGAGTAAATTTAGATCCAGAGATTAAGGAAAACTCGCATGTGGGTAGAGAATCTGAGGTAGTTAGTTCTGTTTCACCAACAGAGTCGAGAAGCAATCCTGCAGCATTACCACCTGCTCGTCCAGCAGGTCTTGGTCGTTCTTCTCCTCTTTTGGAACCTGCACCACGTGCTCCTCAACAGTCTCGTGTCAATGGAAATGTGTCTCACAATCAGTCTCAGCAAACTGAGGACTCAACCACTGCAGAGACTGATGAGCATGATGAGACCCGTGAGAAGCTTCAGTTGATCAGGGTAAAATTTTTGAGGCTTGCACATAGACTAGGGCAAACCCCGCATAATGTTGTAGTTGCTCAGGTTTTATACAGGCTTGGATTGGCTGAGCAGTTGAGGGGGAGAAATGGAAGCCGTGTTGGTGCTTTTAGTTTTGATCGTGCCAGTGCCATGGCAGAACAGCTTGAGGCATCTGGACAGGATCCACTTGATTTTTCTTGTACGATTATGGTGCTCGGTAAAAGTGGGGTTGGTAAAAGTGCAACAATCAATTCTATATTCGATGAAGTGAAATTTTGTACCGATGCATTCCAGATGGGGACAAAGAGGGTTCAAGATGTTGAGGGTTTTGTTCAGGGGATTAAGGTACGGGTGATTGACACTCCTGGTCTCTTACCTTCCTGGTCTGATCAAGCCAAGAATGAGAAGATCCTGAATTCTGTTAAGGCTTTCATCAAGAAGAGTCCACCTGACATTGTACTATATCTTGATAGGTTGGATATGCAAAGCAGAGATTCTGGTGACATGCCTCTCCTGCGCACCATCAGTGATGTTTTTGGTCCATCGATATGGTTTAATGCCATTGTGGGTTTGACTCATGCCGCTTCTGTTCCACCAGATGGCCCAAATGGCACTGCTTCTAGCTATGACATGTTTGTAACACAACGTTCTCATGTCATCCAGCAGGCCATTCGCCAAGCAGCTGGAGATATGAGGCTCATGAACCCTGTTTCTTTAGTTGAGAATCACTCTGCTTGCAGGACTAATCGGGCAGGCCAGAGAGTATTACCGAATGGCCAAGTGTGGAAGCCTCATTTGCTGTTACTCTCATTTGCATCCAAGATTCTAGCAGAAGCAAATGCTCTTCTGAAATTACAAGACAATATTCCCGGGAGACCATTTGTAGCTCGGTCCAAGGCTCCGCCATTACCATTTCTCCTTTCATCACTTCTGCAATCAAGACCACAACCGAAGCTTCCTGAACAACAGTATGGTGATGAAGAAGATGAAGATGATTTAGACGGATCATCAGATTCGGATGAAGAATCGGAGTATGACCAGCTTCCTCCCTTTAAGAGCCTGACTAAAGCTCAAATGGCTACGCTTAGTAGATCTCAGAAGAAGCAGTATCTAGATGAAATGGAGTACCGGGAGAAACTATTAATGAAGAAGCAAATGAAAGAGGAAAGAAAGAGACGTAAGATGTTTAAGAAATTTGCTGCAGAGATTAAAGATTTGCCTGATGGGTATAATGAAAATGTGGAAGAGGAGAGTGGTGGACCTGCATCAGTTCCAGTTCCCATGCCAGATTTATCTCTACCTGCGTCTTTTGATTCTGATAACCCGACTCACCGCTACCGCTACCTTGATTCCTCCAATCAGTGGCTTGTTAGGCCAGTCCTGGAAACTCATGGGTGGGATCATGATATTGGTTATGAAGGTGTGAATGCAGAACGCCTCTTCGTTGTAAAAGAAAAAATACCAATATCTGTCTCAGGCCAAGTCACAAAAGACAAGAAGGATGCAAATGTGCAGTTGGAAATGGCAAGCTCAGTTAAGCATGGAGAGGGTAAATCAACTTCCCTAGGTTTTGACATGCAAACTGTTGGAAAGGAATTGGCTTACACTCTTCGAAGTGAAACAAGATTCAACAACTTCAGGAGAAACAAAGCTGCAGCTGGTCTCTCTGTAACTCTCTTGGGTGATTCGGTTTCTGCGGGGCTGAAAGTCGAAGATAAGTTAATTGCTAGTAAATGGTTCAGAATGGTTATGTCTGGTGGAGCAATGACTAGTCGGGGAGATGTGGCTTATGGTGGTAGTTTAGAAGCTCAGTTGAGGGATAAAGATTATCCGCTTGGTCGGTTTTTGACTACTCTTGGACTTTCTGTTATGGATTGGCACGGTGATCTTGCTATAGGAGGGAACATACAGTCTCAGGTTCCCATTGGACGTTCCTCTAATTTAATTGCTCGTGCTAATCTGAATAATAGAGGAGCAGGGCAAGTGAGTGTCCGTGTAAACAGCTCAGAGCAGCTCCAACTTGCTATGGTTGCAATTGTTCCTCTCTTCAAAAAGCTACTTAGTTATTATTCCCCACAAACGCAATATGGACAATGATGAAGAATATATAGGCTGATTTCACTTCCATCCCTTTGCAATGGAGAATTAGGAAATGATTAGTCACAAGAACACGTTAGAGTGAGTTGAAAAGGTACAAAACCTGATATCTATGGATCTATATCTTGCTTTGTTTGCTGATTTCGGTCTTTTTGGTTTTTCATAATGGAGTTTGCATTTTTGCTGATGTTGGTGTGGTTTGGTTTTGAGCAGGAGTTGTTTGCTAGCAAAGAGACCAATCGTTGGAGGAAATCTTGTGTCTTGAAATAGCCAGAACATAACACGTTCCCTGCCTGATATATACTAGCTCAGTGGTTGTTCATTTCCTTCTATTTCTAAAACTTTGTGATCTCTATTATGAATGAAGCATATCTATTTTTGTTCATGTTCCTCTCTCGTTTAGTCCTTTCTTTAGTCAATGGCGCATCAGATAATCATATTCATATTTGTGTGGGATGTTAAATTTGACTTATGTTTAAATACATCGTACACAATACACAGATGTACAACATTTTAGGCTTTGCAGCAATAAATACTGGTTTTATGCTTAAGAAAGATGTAAACAAGTACAAATAGGGGACTATAATAATAGTCTATAAATTTTCCAATGAATCCAAGTATAGACTTTTATAGTATTACAAAAGGTACCCTAGAACAATGGAAGAAAGGAAGATAGTGTCTGTAGAGTATGTAAGCAAAAAAAAACACACCCAATCAGTTGCAGACTGTGAATCTGCAGGTCCCGGAATTAGCCTTGATGAAACGAATAGCAGTTATGAGAACATCGTGCTGCGAGTTCCCGAGGAGAGCCAAATTGGTATGTGTGATGACAGAGATGGAATTGTAAGGAAAGCCAAGAGAGTTGTATGAATTGAGTAATGCAGTTGTTGCCTCTCTTAGGAGTGTCTTATAGGCTTCTCCTCAACCGTCAAGCGCTTCCCTTATCGTCATATCAGTACCGTATCTCCTCCCAGCCACTAGCCCGAATGCAACAGCGACCTTTGTGTCGGGGCCTATAGCTCTCCAGTAGCATCTGTACTCAGGTTTCATCCACAACCTATATACATATATATCACAAAGCCAAAATGTTATGGGAATTATATGAAACAGAGGTCAGGCAAGATGTGAATGGATTAGAGAGAAAGCTCACTGGTGAGAACAAGCTGATGCCTCTACAAATGGCATTGGAGGGATTGGAGGCAAAGGTGGAAGCTTAAACTGAGGAGGTGATGTAACTGGAGGAGGACTTACGACCGGGACCTGAGGAGGAGGCAATGTAGCTGGAGGAGGATTCATGACCGGGACCTGAGGAGGTGGCTTGACTTGTGGCACCTGCGGAGGAGGCTTGACCGGCACCTGAGGAGGTGGCATTACCGGGACTTGAGGAGGAGGCATGACCGTTGGTGGTTTAGGACAAAAAGACCTGGGCTGAAGTGGCTGAGCAAGAAGCGCATCGGTAGCAAACGTTTCGACCCCAAAAAAGCTGAACATTAGTTTAAGTTTCTGAGCAGGACCTGAAGCAATGCTGCAACTATTTGGGTCTTGTTGAGCTCCATTGTCTGAAACCTGAGCATAACAGTCACTCAGATCCGGTGTCCCATCAAATCTCATCACATAACCTCCAAGCCAATTAGTAGTCTCTTCTCTCGACATATAGACCTGTCCATTTCCATCAGAACATGTAACACTAACCTTGACCCCTGCAGCATATTAACAAACACATCTTAAGGAACACAAGCAGAGCTAGACAACAATGTAAAAATGTTATTAACTATTATTACCGGAGACAGGAACATCGAACAAAGATCTCTCTCCATCCTTGCATTGGTCACAAAATACCGAGCCTGTGACCGTGGCATATCCGGCTACTTCATTAGCGACTAAACAAAGAATGAGAAAGGATACAAAGAGGAAATTATTATGATATGGATCCATTGATGCTCAGAAGCTATAAGCAATAAAGAATAAGAAGAGATGTGTAGTTATGGTGTAGTCTTTAAAAGGCAGACGATAAAAAAGAGTAAATAAAAAGCTCTTCTCCAACCATCAACTGCTAAATATTAATTGAGTTTGTTGACAAAGACATTTTTTTTAAACAAAAACAGTGTTTATGTGTATGAACATGAGAGCATCCGTACGAGTCAAGAATATTAATGTTCCAGCCTCCAAATTTCGTAATGGACTCTTAATGATCTCCCTAACCTTATGTGCTGAGCAATAAATTTTGCTGTTCTTTTTATAGTATATATATTTTAGTGGCTTTGGAAGGTGTTGTGTTGGCTCTAACGCAATCAATACAATCGAGACTTTGTATGAATATGGTGGTTGTGTCAAAGCCTTTTACGAGATAATGGTTGTGTCAAGCTGTTAACTAATGTGTGAACACAGTTCCACACAGAACATGTGAAGTGTGAATAAAAAAAGAGAAGAAATAAATTTTACACGACCCTACCCGCACGTATTTTTACAAGTTTTTAACATATTGTACACTGCTCTTGAAATTTTCTTGGAGATGTTTGGCTGTTTTCTTGATATAAGAAGGATCTTGCAGTGTAGGAATGTGTCATGCAATTTGTATCTGTTATGCTGAATCAAAAGATGTTTATTTTATTGTTATATTATTTCACATCAAGACTTCCCTTCTTCCATGATGGTAAACAAGTTAATCAGGTTGAGAAAATACGAATATACAACACTACTAGTCTACGACATATGGTGTAAAGCTACGACATCTCATTGCAAATAAGAGTGTTATTTCTTTTAGATTTTTTGTTTTTCCAATTTATCGACGATACATATTATGTTTCACAATGAATGTTATTTTGAGATGTTTCACAATTCACACAAATAATGAGATTTTTAGTCTTAAAACTGTAAAACAAAATTAAAACCTTAAAGCAATATTTTTCTAGCAAACGGAGGATTTTTTTTTTTTTTTTTTTTTTGTGTGAAACGAAGAGAATAGTATCTAACGTAAAAACTTATGTATACTAGATAAGGACCCGTCCGATGTGCGGATTTAAATTTTTTTAAATAAAATGAAATTTAATAAAAATATATTACAACTTATTGTACATTGTTTATAATTTTTTTTTGCTATAATACACTAATTTATATTTATTTACAAATCTTTTATGTATGTTACCAGTAAAATTGTATATTTTACATCTAGGTATACTGTATGTTACAAATATTTTATTTATCACCACCTAGAAAATGTCTATATGAACAAATTAAGCCAACTATTATAAGTCTCTTTACTTTCACTTTTGCATAGTTTCTTTAATCACTAAAATTGTTGGCTCAAAAAATATTTCGAATAAAAAATAAATTACATCACAATAGTGTATGACCAACCATGCAGAGAACCTCGGTTCTGTCCTCTTCCCATATAGAGAGAATCTTACGTCCAACCTCCTCCACCATGCAGAGAACCTTGGCTCCGCCTTCATCCCTTGGAGAGATAGTCTTGCGTGCAACCTCTCCCACCTTCCTCTCTTAGGGGAGATAATCTTGCTTCCAACCTCATCCATCATAGAGAAAACCTCGGCTCTGCCCTCCTCCTGTGTGGAGAGAACATGTTCACGTCTTTTAGCTATCTCAAAGTGGCTTGCTCCAGCAACTAATGAAACTAAAGACCATTTTCCAACGTCACAAAATATTTTGATAGTAAATACTGTTAAATTTCCCAATATATTCGTGGAAGTTTCTTTGACCCACCATGATGTAGCCTCTGTTTCCGAGCTCCTATGGATCTATCAACAACGGTTTATGTTTTTACAATCTATCTATGTTTGTTGTAAGCTTGTGTTTGATTAGCCTATTTTATCCAACTATTAGGTTGATTGATGATCTTTTCCTTTTTATCTCTTTTTCGGATTGAACGAATGGTAACAATTATGTTTGCACAAAAAGGTCTATGACCAACCAACCAATAAGGTTGAGAAATCAGAAGAAGATTAATTTGACATAATTAAAGAAATAATAGAAAATTAGAAGCGGTAATACATGAATCTCAAATAATTCAGAGATGAAAATATAGAGATGAAAATATAAATAAAATAAATTAGTCTACAACTACTACAATAAATTTTAAAATACAGTATTAGAGAAAAGAAGATGCATATATTAATCTTCCATTTTTTTTTTGGGTCAACATATTAATCTTACCTATTCCTAATTGAAAAAGGAGAATGTAGGAGTATATTTGGTTTAAAAAAGTAAGGAAAATTTGCTTTCCCATTGAAAAAGTTTCACCGATAGAACAAAGTTGAAAGCAATATTTTTGAATCAAACTTCTCCACCTTCCTCACTCGGGGAGATTACTTTGCGTCCAACTTCCTCCACCTTTCTCCCTTAGGGAGATAACCTTGCGTCCAACCTCCTCCACCATAGAGAGAACATCATCTCTGCCCTTCTCATGTGTGGAGAGAACATGTTCACGTCTTTTAGCTATCTCAAAATGGCTTGCTCCAACAACCAATAAAACTAAAGACTCTTTTATAACATCACAAAATCTTTTGATAGTAACTAATGTTAAATTTTCCAATGTATTTGTGACAGTGTTTTTGACACCATGATGTAGCCTTTCTCTCTAGAACGCCCCGACTGCCACCTTGCTTACTGAACCCATGTCCACAGGCCCACTTTCCTTAGTGGGCTTCACGTCTACTCCTGGTCCATCCATATCCGACGGCTGGTTTGTTAAGTCTGGGAAGCTTTAAATACTTGTTTACCGACCCTACAAATTCCATATGATCTTTCCATGTGTTTTGTCCTCGCACAGTTCCGACAATCACTTCCCGAAAGGTTATCCATCCTGAAATATTATTTATAAAATTGAACATTTTCCTTAATAGAACAAAATTATTAAAAACATTTTACTAATAGAACAAAATTGAAAGTAATATTTCTGAATAAATTATTTATAAAATTAGAATTTAGAATTAAATGTATATTTTTTTTAATCCCATTTCTATTTTTTCGTAGAATGAATAACTTCAAATTAACAATAAATGTTATAATTTCGAATTTTATGAAATATATATATATATATAATCTCCTTATAATTATCTAAAAAAACTTTGTATTTTTTTTATAAATTCTGTAATTTTTGATAATTATCTTCTTACATTATTAATACTTTTTAAAACAAAATATTTTATTTTTGTTGTAATCAAATTTCTTCTATTAAATATTACCTTTTATACATGTCAAAATTTGATAATTTGACACATGTCAAAATTTTGTTAATGACTAACTTTCAAAAACCAATTTTATATAATAATATTTTATTTATATCATTCCAATTTCGGTTTGGGTTTGTAATTTTCTAAAGTATATCCTTAAATATTTAGAAAAAAATACTCAGTATATAGAAAAAAATACTCAGTATAACATAAATATAAACTAGATTGGTTTTTTTTTTCCCAACTTATTTCCATTGGAAAATCGGCGCTTTAATTCCTCTTTTGCAATAGTGAAGAGGGATTAAAAAAAGAAAGAAGATTGTGAGGTGTAAAATTTTCTCTCTCTTCTCTCTCTTTCATCTTTCAGAGAGAAAGAATTTTTTTTTCCGTTTTCGCTTAGCCGGTGTTTCTTTTGCGGTGACTTTTGTCACGTTTAAAGCGGTGTTGGCTGGCTTTGTTTCCGGCATAGATGGTTTCGTTAGCATCTTTGGCCGGCTATGTTTCTGATATCGGTGGTTTCATCAACACCGGTGGTCGGCTCTGTACTCCGGCATCGAACGGCTTCTTTAGCGTTGATGGTTGGCTTATCTCTAGTGGTCTCTCCGCTACTTTTGGCTCCGGTTTTTTCCGGATTTAGTATTTTCTTTTCTCTCCTTGGATTTCAATTGTGTATCGGTTTCAATTGGTTTTAATTGCATAAATCATCCTTTAATCTGAGTTTGCAATTCGCTGGTCCTCCCTTTCTTAAGGGGCTCGATTTGGTTGGGAGTTGTGGATTGGTGTCTCTCTTGGCTCTTTGGGATGATTTAGAAGCAATTAGAGTAATTGATGGTATAATTCATATGTTGATACTTGTTGGATGGAGGCAGTTTGTTTGTTTTGCAGGTTCAATGATGGAAGCTTTGATCCAATCTAGATTTGTTGAAAGGAAGTTATGTTGTTTAGAATCTGGAGTTCAAAGCTTTAGCCTAGTTTTTTTGGATTCTAAAAGGTTCGAAGAAAAGCTTGTGTTTGGTAATTCCTTGAAGATTGAAAAGATGCTAACTAAAGATGAAGAAGATTTTCAGATTTGCATAAAGTGGAGTCTTATTCTCATCAAGCTAAACTGGATTCTTGCCTTTATTTCTTTGGGCAAAGATTGAGTTCGATCGAGCAGTCAGTTTTCCGACGATTTCGGCCGGACTATATGCTTTCCGGCGACACATCAACTGCCGGTTATCGGAGATTTCCACCCCCTTCGTCTTTTCTCCTCATGTCTTCCAACTTGTTCTCCAAAAGCCACGTGTACTTTGCGCTGAATTATCAGCTTTTCCTTCTGTCTAGGGTTCCTTTATGATCTTTGTTTTGTTTTATTAGGTCTGTTGACTGTGGTGTGTTTATTTGAGCTTTGTAAATGTTGGGCCCGTCACAATTGGCTTTGGCGTTGTGGTTTAAGGCTTTCTCGTATACTCTCTCCGTTTCAAAATATAAGATGTTTTGGCTAAAAACACGCATAATAAGGAAGGTCTATTTTTTAAAAGTTTAACAAATCAAAAACAAGACTGCATAAAACAATTAATAAAAAAATATGAAATTAATCTAAAAGTTGCCTAGAAAGTTGAAGATATCTTATATTATGAAACAAACCAAAACCTCTAAAATATTTTATATTTTGAAAGAGAAGAGTAATAAATAAGACAGTTGCGAAAAAAATAAATTTATTTTTTTTTCTTTTCCAGGTTGCTTCGGATTCAGGGAAACCCCAATGGGAAGTTATATTTGTGGAGCTCTTAAATTTTTTGATTACTATATTATGCACTTTTAGAGAATAAGAACTCTGGGATTCCTAATTAAATTTTTTCCCTCGAATGGTGGGTTATAATTTTGAGTCTCTTAATTTGATTTTTTTTTTTAAATTAAAAAATTAAAATAGAATATGAAATTATTGCATTTCTCAGATTTTATAAATATGAGATTTTTTTTGCATTTCATAAATTTTTAAAAGAGATTTGACTTTATTAATTTCCTCAAGAGTGAGTCCCTTTGTCTTTGCATCTTTGGCAAAATGGAGAATGTGAAGACCAGAGACAAAAGAAACAAAATATGGAACAGATCAACAAAGCAAACTGTCGAAACTCTAATCTTCTAGATTGATGTTAAAAACTTGACATAACTAATTCCATTCCTATGAGCTGGAACATCGGACTGCTTTCTTTTGCCCCGGGAGATAGAAGGCTGATTAGACAAGACCCCAGTACCATGAAGTGAGACCCTTGAGCTGCAACTAGAAAAATGACTCATTGTTGATGCAGGTGCATCTGCGAAGAGGTATATCAAGATGAAACCAACAAAAGATGGAAGAATATATACATCACAAGCAGCCGAGAGAATTTTCTTAAGCATCTATCCATTAAGCAATCTAAACGAAAACCTTAATCAAGTTAATTTAATATCCTTGCAAATACCAAATTCTCAGCCTGAAGACTCCACCAAACCCACTCTACCTACTAGTGTCAACAACTGCAATCAAGTTTTCATCTTTGCGCCACATCAAATTGATCCAGATAACTAAAGAGAAGAGGGTTTGTATCAACTTCCTAATTACTCAGTTTAAGTTCTTAATGATAATAAACTAGGGATGGTCTTTCAATACCCAAAGATTGGCTGCCCAGATTCTATCACACTTAGACACTCCATACCCAAAGATTGGCTGCACACAAAGATAAAAAAGCACAATTTAACAATAGTCAACACAAGAGAGACACAAATTTTTCTTCAGAGTCTTCAAGAACACCAATCTAAAATATAAGACCGTTTATATATAACATTCAGTTATCTAGTTTATTGACTAAAAAGATGCATCCATATATAAGTTACAGAGACAATCCATCGAGAATTGTTCTGTTATCTGCTCTGCTATGAATGTAAGTCAAATTCAAAGGCTTCTCAGCAACCCTTACTGTGTTCATGAACTGAAACCTAACATCCTGTAACCCAAAAACACCCTGACCAAATTAGATTACACCTACCCTAGATAAACCCCACAACTCTTAGTTCTACTGCAATTGTTTGTGTTCTGCCTCAATTCTTCAGAAATTAAACTGATTTGAATCAATCAATTGAAAATAAAGGAACTTTCACTTAATTAAAAGGGGAGAAGCAAAGAGTTGTTTTTTATACCTTCTTAGGGACGTTGTACTCGACATGAACGAACCAGGCTTCTCGACGGCGAGAGAGAGGCCGTTCAAAGTAAGGCTGACGTTGAGGGTAGCATCGGTCATTCGCGAGTTCAAGTTCGGGAGAGAGAGTTTCTCGGGAGAGGAAGACGAAAAAAAAAAATCAATCGACCAAAAAACAAAATTCTCAATTAAATGGTTTTACCCAATAATTAGCTGACACGTCACAGGTCTTATATGTATATTGAGGTTACTAAATAAGACGACCTCTTGTTTTTTTTTCTTCTTTCTGATTTTTTTTTCCCGCTTTTCTCCTAAAGCCTCTCTTAAAACCCCCGTTGGGGATAACATCAAATTTGTTTTTTTCTGGATATAGAAAAGATGAATCATTTAAACCAATATTATTATGATATGGTTTTTGGAACGATCAGCTCAATTCGGTTTTGATCAGTTTATCGACACCATTGAACATCCTAACATTATATATATGGTAACGCAAAGAAATGGAATTGGGCCTCAAAAATTGTAGTGTACAATATTGTATAAATGGGCCGTCCTTACAAACTCATATTTTGGTTCTGGTTTCACTTTCTTCCTCGTGTGCAAAACATGACCACATAGCAAAAAGACTTAAACGAAAAATATCAACAAAGTTACACCCTTTTCCATGCCCTGACACCTAAAAGCCAAACCAATAACATCCATTTCATATAAAAACAATATACTTTCTTTTGGTTGTCCTATATTTTTGGTCTCTCAATTATAATAATATTATTTTGAAAAATTCTTATTTTTAGTATGAATATTATTGTCTATTTGTATTTAGTCCCCCGAATAAAATAATAATATTTTTAAAGTTTAAATATTAATTATATAAAGTTGAAAAACAAAAACATACAATTAAGACATTAAAAATATAAAACATGAAAACATCAAAAGAAAAACAAACATTTTATTCAAGTCATAGAAATTTGAAAATTAATCTTCATTATCTCGAAGATGTCCAAAGTTACTCCAAATATGCTCAATCAAATCATGTTTTAGTTGGTCATGGGCTTGTTTATCCCGAAGTCTTGTTTGACGAGTAATCGTAGTGCTGATATTTGAACCCATACCGGCTGCACCAACAGTATATGTCATTGAACAAGGTTAAGTTGTGAATATGCATCTCTTACGTATCTAAACCTATTTTCCTTACGTATCTCAGAAACTACATTCTCTAACATAACCATCTTCTGTTCATAGTCATTGAACAAGGTTAAGTAATCTACCTTCTCAGCCATCACTTCATATCGTCTATCACCATTACAGCCACATCCCACCACTTGTGAATATGCATCTCTCCATCATCGACATTTGGACATGTGAAGAACCTGCAATAAGTGAAAGAGTTAGCATATATAGCGAAACTTATACTTGCAATAAGTAACAAAACATAAAGACCTAACAACCAATGTCTAATCACAATTTATGACAAGTACACATTACAACTACCAAATTAAACAAGAAACTATGAACAAACCAGACCAAAATGTCACCAACCAGGACCAGCTAGTTCGTATACATTTCACACCTAGTTCGTATACATTACACACCTACCATATCAATTACACAACAATCACAATTTATGAGAAGTACACATTACAACTACCAAATTAAAAACCTATAATAGAGTTTGTATATACCTATAATCCTTTAACAATTAAGACAAAAAAACAAAAGTTTTAGCAAAATCAATGTAAAAAACAGTTTAGCAACCATACGATTTAGTAAACTGTCAATAGCAAACGACAGAGACACAGAGACGTTGATAATAAGTTGAACTTCGACATACTTATACAGAAACGAATCGACCTTTACACAGAGACAACTCGACCTTTACACAGAGACAAACCGATATTTACACAGAGACAAATCGATTTTTACACATGATTAAACAGAACGATTGAAACAAGGTATATACAGACACTAATCGACCTTTACACAGAGACAAATCGATCACCCTTAAGCAAATCAGCAAAATAAGACAAACCTTATTAAGTCATAACCCTAATTCGATAACCCTAATTCGATAATCAGCGATAATGAACGAAACCTCAAATTGGGGGAAGAAGACAAACCTTATTCAGCACGATTGAACCGCCGGACAAGCTTCGGGAGACAGAGAAGATCACTTTCGGCTTGAAATCGGCACTGGTTTGATGAGAGACACGAAAGATTGGCTTCGGGAATTCGTCGAGACAAATCGGGAGAGAAGATCGGACTGGCTTCGGGAGACATAGAAGATCGGCTTCGGTAATTCATCAAGAACTTCCGGTGAGAAGAACGGATCGGCTTTGGGAAATCGTCGAGGATCGGTTTCGGTTTATCGTCGCCGTCGAGATAGAAGAAAGAAGTCGAGAACTTTCTCTCGCGAAATTGTTTTGTTTTAACCCTAGACAAATTCTACTACCAATCACAATAAACCACGTGTCCAAGTCGACGGACGAAAAACGTCCCAAAATAAGAATCGTTTCTTCGATATTGGGCCTTTTTTGATTTATTTAAAGGGACGGCCCAAGTGTACGCCGTTGCACATGGTCTAAGTCTACTTCACATAAACATTATTGTATACGAAACTTGACTATTCTAAGATGCATAAGCTTTTAGTGCTTTACCATAATATCCAATTACAACTCAAGTCTACTGCTTATATGAAGCTTCGATTCTTAAGAAGATGATGCTTAATAATAGTAGAAGAAGTAATAATAACAAACCTAAGAAGAATTATTCTCATTTTTATTCAATGGTAGCCAAACTCATAACGATCACAAGAGCAAAAAGTAAAAAAAAACATATAAGTCCAAAAGAACACAGAAAAAGGACATCAAAAGAAACAATACAAAGCTACCATTGTAATACTCATCATCACAACTCTCTCTCTCTCAGAGACAAGACAGATCTAAGAGATCTGACCACAGTCAGCAATGACAACAGGCTTGGAGGTCCTTCCAGCATCAGATCCAACCTTCTCAATATCTCTAACAACATTCAAACCCTCAACAACTTGACCAAACACAACATGTTTCCCATCGAGCCACGATGTCTTCTCAGTACAGATAAAAAACTGAGATCCGTTCGTGTTCGGACCAGCGTTTGCCATAGACAATATACCTGGTCCGGTATGCTTCTTGATAAAGTTCTCGTCTTTAAACTTCAACCCGTAGATAGACTCGCCTCCGGTTCCGTTCCCGGCTGTGAAGTCACCTCCTTGGCACATGAATTTGGGGATCACACGGTGAAAGCTCGATCCTTTGTAGTGCAACGGCTTGCCGGATTTGCCCACTCCTCTCTCTCTGGTACAGAGTGCTCTGAAATTCTCGGCGGTCTCTGGTGTTGTGTCTGCGTAAAGCTCCATCACGATCCGACCAGCTAGTTTCCCACCGACGGTCATGTCGAAGAAAACTTTAGGGTTTGCCATGATCTGATCGGAGAAGACGACGATGAAGAAGAAAGGTTTGTGTTTGGTTTGGTGTTTTGTTGTGAATATGAATGTGAGAGATTAGGGTTTTGTACTGTTTTATATAGGGGAAGGCTAGTGAAAAGGAAATATTTTTGTGACCGTTGATTTGTACACGTGTAAAGAGATTAAGAGGGTTGTGTTAACTGTGGTTAGTGTTGAATCTAACTAGGGTTAAAAGTTGCGTGGATCCAAGGCAGAGAATATTGTGTGTTTGTTTCCTGCTTTTTTACTGGATAGATATTTGACTGAAGTAACGATGCCGTTTTATTCCTTTAGTTATGGGCCAAGAATAGTGAAGTCTAATGTGTTAATAAAAAGCCCATTGGTTTTGGAGCTAAGTTTTTGTGAACGCTTTTATAATTTTTTTTCTTACAATTTTTGTAATCAGGCCTTCAAAATCTTTTACATGTATATCTCAAATTTGTTATATATACGTATATCAATTTGTAACATAACAAAAGTTCCGTTGTAGCACTATCGTTAAACCTTACTGGAACAGTAATCTTTTGGGTTCAAAGCCCGGCAAGGAAAATTCTTTTGATAGATCCAATTAATAAATTCTTCACTATATATATTTTTTTTGGGTTAAATTTCAAACGATAGTTCTAGCTATTGTTTATACAGGGTTTCAATTGCTCCTCAAAATCTGGCACAGGGACATGCCACATGTCATATGCGACGTGTTCATGATGTTTATGAATTTATGGCCATTCTCATGATCAAAGTAAATAGAAATGTTGAAAAATTAAAGAAAAACATATGAAAACATCTGAAACGAAACAATATATTCGATCCAGCCACAAAATTAACGAGTAGCAAAAATAAAACCAAAAAAGCCAAAAAAAAAAAAAAAAAAAAAACTCTCAATAACACTAAAGTAGTCAATGCTCCAAATGCTTAGTGATGAGGTCTGAAAATGCGTAACCACCACCTGTTGAAGTGGTAAATAGGCGACGACTTCATCTTCTTCTTGGGAACACTCGGCAAAGTAACATCTTCGGTTGATGGTTGCACCGTTACACGAAGTTTAATCCCAGCTTGACAGAGACCGGTCTTTAAGCTTACAAAATAATGCACTCCTGGTTTGGTGAGCTTAACAAGATCGTGCCCTGTCTTGTACACGGCTACAGTAGAAGTTGGTTCACAGGATTCGAACTCAAGTTCATCGCTGATTTCTCTAACGTCGTTGATGTGCTTGTTGTATTCGAAAAAGAGGGTATCTCCAACACGAAATTGTTTATTTTCACTCCACTTGGAATAGAAGAAACTGTTATATACGCTCCATCCGCTTCAGTCACCGACCTCGTAAATCCTTCCAGCAGAAGGAAGTATCTTGCTCGATGGTGGTGGAGGAATCGGACGTGATGGGCCATTGATCTTCCTCGGTGGTGATGGGACATCGAGTTTCATTCCCCAGACGCATTGAATATGATTTGAGGTCATGAAATAGTAATGTCCTGGTTCCTTGAAGGTTACGACATCATGTCCTGTGTTGTAAACAACTCTAGGAGAAGAATTATCACATGACTCGTACTCTAAAGCGTTAGAAACTTGAGTGACGTCGTTGACGTTCTGATCATATTCGAAGACTAGTGAATCTCCAACATGGAATTCCTTATGTTCAGCCCAAGAGTCGTCCTTTACCGTCCAGCCATAATTGGAACCTCCAACTTTGTAGATTTTAGCGGAGCTGGAACCCAATAGAAACATGATCATAAGCACGAAGCCAAAGATATTCTTTGTAGCCATGATTCGAATCGTATGGATAGGAGGAAGATGTAGAAAGATGATGAGATATATGAACTCTGAGAATGTGTTGGTGAAAAAGAACTCACGTATGTGCCCTATTTATATAAATTTACAAGCTCTTATCATAGTCCTTTTAGGATTTTGTTGTTAGTTTAGTTCCTTTTTATCTAGATGAATCGTACGCAAGTTATAATTTTTTTTTTGTGTATACATAATGTAATGTAGTATTCCTTTTTTTGCAATTAGATTCACCGTTTTGCAATCCTTTTCTCATTAGGTTTTATTTTTTAGTGTTTCTAATATAGTGCAAAATCTTATTTTATTTTATACAACTACGTATGGGCTTCTTCATGAATTATATACTTTAATTACAACTATTTTTTTGTGATAATAGGATATATTGGATAGATAATATATGATTTATAGAATGATGTATTTAACTCTCGACTCTCGAGCATCTATATATGATTTGTAATTCTAACTATACGATCTCAATTTCTCATATGTCTAACTCTAACGTAACGTAAGACACCGTTAAAAGGTTAACCAATATAATGTAGATGCTCTTAATAGTAAATACATCCGGTACATCTCCAAAATTATATATATATATATATATATATATATATATATATATATATATATATTTGAGACATTTATAAAAAAAATTCTGAAGTTGCCACTTATTTACAGAGATGCCATTGAATTAATTTTTAAAAACAAAACATTGGGTTCGGAAATTAAAGTACACTAACAATCAAGGTCCAACCCCATTTGAGTTACACATCTCGCCAATCCCAAAACATTTCCCCCCAATTGCTTATATTCAAAAATTAAATACAAAATAAACTAAGATTTTATTACCTTCGACGCTGATCATATGCGAGATTTGTGTTGAAACTTCTTGATATCCAAATATTTCCCCCTCCACCAATTACCTACAAATCAATCAAATAATTAGGAATTAAATATCAGAATATATCATATCCCATAAAGATACCATAAAAAAACAGAACACATAATTATCTCTCTAATTACTCGTTTCATCGGATCTTTTTTTGGTATCGTAACAAATGTGTTGGTCGACCTAATCGGTTCCCTATAAATAATACTAACCTAAAATGAAGATTATGCATAAGCAATCACATCTATACAACACTCACAATATGGTTGCTATTTTTGCTTTCTTGAAAGATGTTCGACCCTACAAAACCGCATGGAGGGTTCAAGTGAAGGTCGTCCATTCATGGCGTCTATATACCGAAAACACTGGTGAAACGCTAGATTTGGTTTTGTCAGATTCGATGGTAAGAAATAAATTCTTACGTTTACGAGATACAAGACTTTTCTATTACTAATGCATCTTTTCTCTTTCATTTTTCAGAGTAAAAAGATTCATGCATCAGTGAAGAAAGACTTGGTTTGCAAGTATGTGAATAGACTCCCTATTGGTAACTGGGTTTTCATTGAGACATTTGGTCTTAGCTATGCAACTGGTCAATTCAGACCAACCACGCATCTGTACAAGATGTCATTCATCAATGGAACAGTGGTCATGGACAGTGACCCTGTTTCTGATGCTAGCTTCCTGACCTTGGCTAAATTTAAGAAGATCCAGTGGGGAAGTTAATCCCCACATATTTGTTGGTAAGTATCTATTTACAATTGTTCTACTAAATATTCTATATATTTATATTATTCATTATGCAGAGGTTATTGGTCAAATTGTGAGTTTGGGTGAATTGGAGGACCTCAAAGCCAAAACCTACCAAAAAACTTGCTTTTGAGCTTCAGGACGAAACGTAAGGCTTTTTTTTGCTAATACAACTATATGATTATTATGGGGGATAACATCTGAAATCACTAATCCAACTAACTCATTTTATGTGATAGAGATGTGATAATGTCATGTACCTTGTGGGGTTTCTTAGCCGAGCACGTGTTTATATCCTGTCAAGAGTCTGATGGAAGCAGAATCATCTGTGTTCTCAGATTTGTGAAGATAAAATCCTACAAGGGTATAAACATTTTATTATTGCACATTGTTTATCATTTAACAGATGTATTATTCAGTTACTTATGATTTTACTCAATCAGGTGTAAACTTTTTGACTAATTCGTTTGATGCTTCTCAAGTCCATGTGAACCCACTGTTCCATTAAGTTGATGTTTTCAGACAAGCGTAAGATTATCTATAATATAAGATTTCATTATATTTTTTGTCTTAGCATAATTAGTGAGTTTTAAATATATAATTGTATTTTAACAGGCTCCCCGATGATGGCCTCTCTCTCATATACCGTTAGAGACTTTATAGCTCCCCGAATATATTTCCAAATTTGGTTATGTATAAGTGATCAAAAACCCTTATATTACCATATGTGAGTTCAAACATGATGTGAAATCAGATACCCAACATCAAAATCAGAAACACTTTTAAGAAATCAACAACAGAAAGAACAAATCTATTTACCTGAAACCGATACTGTTATATGCGTAGGAGGAATTGTGGAGATGAAAACGATATGGAATTTTGGAGATATGGAAATCTAAATTTAAAAGGGCTTTGTAATCTATTATTTCTGGTTTCAATATGGAAGAATCATAATAAAGAACTTATGATTTCTCAGATTTGAAAAAAGCAGAATGTCGAAGATGATAAGAAAAAAAAAATTAACGTTTTTTTTTGCTGGAGACAATCAGATGAAGTCGGTGGAGACAAACAAAAACAATAGTATTTTAATAATAGGATACAAAAAGATAAAAAGCAAAAATATTTGCCATAATGACCCCAACTAACAAAAATTATTATTTTTTCCTACCTTCTTCAAAGAAGTGTTTGTAATAGCTAATAGATTATTATAAAGAGATTTGATCCATATTAATAAGTAACAAATAGAGTCTTAATCCACTTGTTGCTTCTTAAACCTACCAGGAAATGACAGTCTTGGCTCATAAGGTGGAGGCACAAATAGAGTCTCCTTGGCAATCTCATTAGTCTTCTTGAAAACTTCATCAATGGTGTTGTCTTGCTTTGGTTCCTCAACCACTTTACTCTTGCCTTTGTCAACCACAACTTCATCAGCTTCTTTGTCTTTACCCAAGTCTTTCACTACCAACTCATCTTCATCTTCAATCTCAACCACTACCTCCCCTCCTTTAGTCTCAATGTCCCTATTGAGCCCATTAGTAGGTAGTTGCTTACCACTCCTCACCATTATGGCATTGATGTATTCTTTGGGGCTTGGTTATGGTTTTCCTGGTAATGAACCCATTTGTATTGGTGAAGAGGAAGAAGCTTGTCCCTGTACTTGTGTTTGCAACCTCTCAATCTTAGCATTTAACTCACCATAAACATTCTCAACCTTGTGGTGCATGTTCTTCATTTGTGTGGCAAGTTCAATGGCACTTCTCTCTTGGCCTTCTAGGATTTTTCTAAGTAGAACATTTGTGTCATCTCCTTGACCTTGAGGGTGTGGTGCATTCATTTGTTGCTGAGGTTGGGAATAGGTTTGAGGCTTAGCTTGATAGTTCTCTTGAGGTTTTAGCTGATAGTTGGGTTGGGTGGATAACTCTGATCTTGTGGGTTTCCCATTCTCATTACACTATGTTTTAGCATTCTTTTTTTTTTATGAAACTTTTCTAGGAGACATCAGCTAGACTTTTCTTTCTCTTTTTCTTCTTAAGAGACTTAGAGCTTTTTACCAAACTTAACCTTAGAGATAAATCTTTTCTTTTCTTTTGACCAAGTAATTCCTTCCCCCCTTTTTTTTTTTTCTTAATCTCTCTTATTTCCAAACCTTTACCCAAATCAAAATTCTAACCACTTATTTCTTTCAAAAACAGTCCTATTTGCTAGCTATAAAAACTCCAAACCTAGCTAAAACAAGAGCCAGTTCTTTGTCATTCTCAATACTCTCAAGATTTCACAACCTATAGCATTATCAAGAAAAGGCCTCACTCAACAAATCAATACAAGGCTTGAAAGAAAAGGTTGAGATTCAAAGGTATGACAAGAGATTGAGTTAAGCAAAATAGAGTGGCAGATAGAGATAGTTAACCCAAATGAAAGTTCCATGAGCTAGCATTCATAGTCCATAAGCAAGATAATTTAAAGATCAAATTAAAGTCAAAATAATATAGATGCAGCAATTATCAAGCAAGCTTTACACTAGAAGAAAATGCTTTCAAGTGACACAATGCTTAAAGCTTAGACTCTTCATTTTTTCCCAAAGATTAAACAAGCACCAATGAACTATAAGTGAGGGCTGTGGGTTCAATCCTAAGACTCTAATTTTACAAGGCAACTTCATCATTATCCCCAATGCAAATGCATACTAAATGCTTCTAGACTCAATCCTAAACACAAGAATGAATATGCAAAGCTACATGCATTTTTTTGGTTTTTTTTCTTTTTTTTTTTAAATTTTTCAAATTTTTTTTTTGATTTTTCTCAAAACATAGGTATTAACATATGCATGACACTAAAAATGAAAATCAAAACAAAACACAATGTTATATGGTTAGTCCCTCCCCCAAACTTAATTCACACAGTCTCTGTGTGAGAAAAGCTGGGGAAAAAAAAAACTAACAAGAAAAATAAAGATGAAAATAAGAAAAGACTCTATCTACAAGGACTTGGAGTGTACCTCTAGTTCATGGAGGAGTCAAGAGAGTAGGAGGAGTTACTGGTGCATGGTGTTGGAGATTTCTCTGCTCTTCTCTTCCTCCTTTGTCTCCTCTCATATGCTGAAGCTCTTGGTGGGTCATAAAAACCAAGTGCAGTTGTGTCTCTCCATCTCATCCTCAACCTCATCTGCTTGTTCCTCTCTTGAGTCCACAACAACTTCAGGGTTTGGATTTGAGGTACTTGCAATGTCAAGTTTTGCTTCCACATGCTTCAATCTCTTTTGAAGATCTTTCATTCCCTTAACTAACTTCTTGATGTTCTTCCCTTGCCATTTAGCCAAACGCTGGAGAGGGTGGATGTGGGTGTGTGCTTCTCTAAGAGACTTGTTTGTAGTGGCTTCTTCAAATGGCTGGAAATCATACCTAGCACTACCATAAACTGGGCTGGGAGGAGCTGCTTGAGAAGTGTCCTCTGCTTGTTTTCTCCCCTTCTTTGAAGTTGTTATTGGAATCACTGGCCCATCATCCTTAAAGGAGTACAAGAAGTCATCGTTAATCTGGCAGTATATTCTATATTTGATATAAAGGGTTGTGACATCCTTTTGAGGGAGCAAGAGCCTCTTCTTATGCATGCTTTTGAAAATGTAGCCATAGTAGGCATAGAAACCCTTCTCAGTTTGGTCATCCAAATAAGTAGTCTTCTTGAGGTAGACTGGAACAAGCCTTGCAATGTCATGGTCAAACTCACCAAGCTCAACTCCTTTTGCTTGCAAAATGTGGGTGACAAGTCCACCCATACTTAGAACATGGGTCTTCTCTGTTGTTGTCCAAACCCAACCTTGGTAGTGAAGCATTTGGTGAAGAAAAACAGCAGCAACACAAGTATTTTCAGCATTGGACAATGGAGGATTCCTTTCTTCATAGGTTTTTATGAAAGGTTGCAGCCCTGCTAGAAGACAGCCAAGTTCATTGGCTAGAACTCCTCCAGTTTCTCTTCTTGCAAAAAGAGTGTGAGAGAGAACCTTGTGAGCATATCTCACTGTAGGATGTTGGATGCCTGAGTTCTTAACTTGACCAGCTATGTATCTTCCCATACCAATATCTTCCCAAAAAGAATTATACTCTTTAGGGTTAGTGTTGTATTCTAGCCTTGTTCCTGGTTGAAAACCATAGATAGCTCCCAACTCTCCAAAGGTCATCTTGTAGTGCTTCCCTTGAACTTTAAACTCAAAATGCCGAAGATCATTGTTCTCCTCCACCATCTCATCTTCATAATAAGTCACTGACAAGGATGCAAGGAACTCTCTTGTTCGCTCAATATAGGTGGGAAAAGCCATATTGAAGAACTGTCCTAATCCCAAAGTTGTGAAGATAGTTTGCATGTCTTCAAGGAGGCCAACATTGTGAAGGAATTCATGATCTGGATATCTAGTTGGAGCAAACTTGATCTTCTTAAGGCACTTCATCAGTTGGGAATAGGTAGGCTTCTTCTTTATTGGTTTAATCTGCTTTTCCTTGGCAGCTAGAGGTGGTGGAGAATCAGACTCACTCTCAATCATATCCCTTTCCTCTGAATCATTATCCTCAATCACAAGCTCCTTACTCTTCTTCTTGCTTGCTAGAGCTTTTTGATTACCAAGTGAAGACTTAAACTGAGTTGCTTTCTTCTTCTTCTTCTCAACACCCCTTTCTACAACTTCCTTTGCCTTAGTTTGTTTTTCTCCAGGTCTCAAGATGTTTCTACCCATTGTTCCTAATAAAAATACAAAACACTTGAAAAATATTAGTAAGGCTCACTAGGAGCCACAACTTGAATCCACAACAAACAAGTGCTAAGTATTTAAGAGATAAATCAACAAAATTAAACCAAGGAACAAATGTGAACCAACTAAGATACAAACTTCACAATCAAACTCAAAATTACTTCTTAAAAATTTAAGAACTCAATAAACCACCAAACATGATCAATTGGTCTCCAAAACTGCTAGTCTCTTCCAGGATGCTTATTTGGACAATAGACAAGGTAAGGAAACAATAAAACTTAAATTTCCCCAAAATTTTTGATTTTAAGTATTCTCAAGAACCCTAAATGCTCATAAATCAAAAATTTCGAAAATAAACACCAAACGAAAATGGAACCAGCTAACATCAATATCAAGCTAAACAACCTAAAATCAATGCATAAATAACTGGCTAGTCGATTCTAGCACATATTGGGTTCAAACTTGAATGAGAGAAAAGGAGAGATAGAATGCCTTACCTTGTTGTCGATGAGTAGTGAAATAGAACTAGTAGGTGGGGTTAGAAGTAATTAAAAGAGCTTGCAAAACCGAAACCAACACACCAATAATCTTTGAAAATGATTGAGAGATGGGAGAGATACAAAGATTTTAGTGTTCTAAGGGTTTTAGGAGCTTGAAATCGACAAAGAGAGAAAAGAAAAGAGAGTTTCGGGTTTTAGGAGGCTGAGAGAAGGAATAAACCGGCTAAAATTGATTTGAAAAGTTGAAAATCAAACTGGTTTACTAGGATTGGACCGAATTAAACCAAGAATGAGAAGGAAAACATACCTGGATGAGTTCCAGCGGCCGGCCGTTGCCTGATGGTCACAGCCGATGGCCTCACTCGGCCACGGTTTGGCTGATGGCCTGGATCGCTGATGCTCGCGATCAAAATCCCTCGTTTCACTCATCACCCTCCAGCGGCCGTGGTTTGACCGATGGCCTAGACCGCTGATGCTCGCGATCAAAATCCTCAACACTTCACGCGGCTAATGTTTGACCGATCGCCATGGCCGATGCACACACTCGGCTCTCACCTGGCCGATGATCTAGACCGCAGCTATCTCCGGTTCCCTTGGCCAATTAACCTATCTGTTTAAAGACAAATCCACACAAACCTCCAAACCTTCCCAATGCTCAAAACTCAAAAACACAAAACCTAAAACACACATACTAACAGAAAAGTAGAAGATATTTACATAAGGATACCATGGGAATGCCTCCCAAGTGCGCTTGTTTTATGTCTCTAAGCTTGACATTACCGCACCGCTTAGGCATCTTGAGGTTCTGAGAGAGAAGCAGTTGTTCCCTCCTCAATGAAGTCATTGGCTAAGTAGTGCTTCAACCTATGTCCATTAACCACAAACTCTTTTCCGGCCTTGTTCAGCAACACCAAGGCTCCATAAGGTCTAATGTCCTTGATCTTGAATGGTCCTAGCCAGCGGGACTTAAGCTTTCCTGGGAATAGCTTCAAGCGGGAATTGAACAGCAACACCAAATCTCCTTCCTTGAAAACTCTTGGAAGAATTCTCTTGTCATGGAATACTTTTGTCCTCTCCTTGTAGATCTTTGAACTCTCATAAGCTTCAAGGCGAATTTCCTCTAACTCATTCAATTGTACCAAGCGTTTCTCATGAGCATTTTTGATATCAAAGTTAAGAAGATTGACTGCCCACATTGCCTTATACTCTAACTCAATTGGCAAATGACAAGACTTTCCATAGAGAAGGTTGAATGGAGTGGTCCCAATTGGTGTCTTGTAGGCAGTTCTATATGCCCATATAACATCATCCAACTTCTTTGCCCAATCTTTCCTTGTGATACCAACCGTTTTCTCAAGAATTGACTTGATTTCCCTGTTTAAAATCTCAACCTGACCACTAGTTTGGGGATGGTAAGGTGTAGCAACCTTATGCTTCACTTCATGCTTCTTAAGAAGACTCTCAAAGACCTTGTTAACAAAGTTTTTTCCTCCATCACTAATGACCACTCTTGGAATACCAAACCTTGGAAAAATGATTGTCTTGAACAACTTTAGTACCACCTTTGCATCATTAGTATGACTAGCTATTGCTTCCACTCATTTAGAGACATAATCAACAGCTACAAGTATGTAACTGTGACCATATGATGAAGGAAATGGTCCCATGAAGTCAATACCCCACACATCAAACACTTCAACCTCTAAAATAGGATTTTGTGGCATTTCATTTCTCCTGCTGATGTTTCCTCTTCTTTGACATGAATCACACTTAGAGATAATCTCTTGAGTGTCTTTGAACATTGTAGGCCACCACAGACCAGCTTGAAGGATCTTTGTGATTGTCTTGAATGTAGCAAAATGACCACCATATGCTGCTCCAAGACAAAGTTCTACTAAACCTTCTATCTCTTCTTTAGCCACACATCTTCTGTAAATCTTGTCTTTACAAAGAGTATAGAGGTGTGGTGCATCCCAATAGTAGTTATTGATGTCCTTAAAAAACTTTTTTCTAGCATAGCCAACAAGATTTGGTGGTTCAAGACCACAAGCAAGGTAGTTAACATAATCAGCATACCAAGGACCATTCTCTTCTAACCTCATGACTTCTCCAAGCTTTTTCCAAGTATCACAACTCTTATCAAGGAGTTGTATTGCCATTAGTTGCTCTTCAGGAAGTGCATCATTGATTGGAATCTCATTGTCAATCCTCATTCTTGATAAATGATCTGCTACTTCATTTTCAATACCTTTCTTATCTTTAATCTCCAAATTAAACTCTTGAAGAAGCAATATCCATCTCAAGAGTCTTGGTTTAGCATCTTTCTTTGCTAAAAGATATCTCAATGCTGCATGATCAGTATGAACAATGAACTTTGAACCCACCAAGTATGACCTGAACTTTTCAAATGCAAAGACAATAACTAGGAGTTCTTTCTCTGTTGTAGCATACTTGACTTGTGCTTCATCCAAGGTTCTGCTTGCATAGTATATCACATGAAGCTTCTTATCTTTTCTCTAACCAAGCACTGCTCCAACTGCATAGTCATTAGCATCACACATGATTTCAAATGGCAAATTCCAATCTCGAGCTTGAACTATTGGAGCACTAACCAACTTTTCCTTTATCTTCTTGAAAGCTTGAAGACACTCTTCATCAAACTCAAACTCAACTTCTTTACACAACAATCTTGTAAGAGGTCTAGCAATCTTTGAGAAGTCTTTAATGAACCTTCTATATAATCCAGCATGACCCAAAAAGCTTCTTATCCCCTTGACTGAATTTGGTGGTGCTAAATTGGTCATCATATCAATCTTAGCTCTATCAACTTCAATGCCTTTCTCTGAAATCTTATGCCCCAACACAATTCCTTCTTTCACCATGAAGTGACACTTCTCCCAATTTAAAACCAAATTTGTTTCCTCACATCTCTTTAAAACCCTGCACAAATTAGAAAGACAACCAGAAAAAGAATCTCCATAGACAGAGAAATCATCCATGAACACCTCCACAACATCCTCAATTAGATCAGAAAAATAGACATCATGCATCTTTGGAAAGTAGCTGGAGCATTACATAATCCAAATGGCATCCTTCTATAAGCAAAAGTACCATAATGACATGTGAAAGTAGTCTTCTCCTGATCATTGGGATGTATAGGGATTTGAAAGAAACCAGAATAACCATCAAGAAAGCAATAATGAGTGTGACTAGCTAGCTTCTCTAACATTTGATCAATAAATGGTAAAAGAAAGTGATCTTTTCTAGATGCAGCATTAAGTCTCCTATAATCAATGCACATGCGATGTCCAGTTATAGTTCTAGTTGGAATCAACTCATCTTTATCATTCTTAACAACTGTAACTCCTCCTTTTTTTGGTACCAAATGTACAGGTGAAACTCATGTACTATCTGATATAAGATATATGATACCAGCATCAAGAAGCTTAAGAATCTCTTTCCTCACCACATCTCTTAAGTTAGGGTTTAACCTTCTTTGTGGTTCAATGGAAGTCATTAATTCATCATCTAAATGAATTCTATGCATGCAAAGAGTTTCAGAAATGCCTTTAATATCATCAAGTGAATAACCAATAGCTCTCCTATACTTTTTTAATTCACCTAGAAGAGTAACAGCTTCTTGTTCACTAAGTTCTTCATTGATAATGACAGGGTAAGTAGAGTTTTTACCTAGAAAAGCATACTTTAGCCCCTTAGGGAGTGGTTTAAGTTCAATCTTGGGTGCTTTAAGCTCACTCCAATCTTCATTTGAATCCACTTCAACTGAACACACCACTTGCTCTTTTAACTCAAGGAAGCTTCTATCATCACTAGAAGGCTTGTGAGAGTCAAGAATCTTTTCATACCCTTCACTATCTTCCCTTAGTAAACCAAACTCTCCTTGTTTAACTGTCAAAGAACTTTGGAGCTCATCCTCTATTGCCAATTCCTCCAAAAGCTCATCAGCTAAAGCTTCCATCTTCTCAATGTAGAAAACTTGACCATCAATTGTAGGCTTCCTCATCACTTTGTTGATGTCAAAAGTTAAGGCTTCCTTGCCTAAATTCAATTGAATCTTCCCACGCTTCACATCAATCATTGTTCCTGCAGTTCTTAAGAATGGTCTCCCCAAGATGAGTGGATCCTTTGGTTCTTCATCCATTTCAAGCACAACAAAGTCGGTTGGGATCTCAAAATGGCCAATCATCACTGGTAGATCTTCAATCACTCCTACTGGTGTTCTAACTGACCTATCAGCAAGAACAAGGGTGATCATACACTTCTTGTAGTGTGTGAAACCTAGTCTTTTGGCAACTGAAAGAGGCATCAAGCTAACACTAGACCCAAGGTCACACAAACAGTGGCTAAAAGATAAAGGTCCCAATGTGCAAGGGAGAGTGAAGCTACCAGGATCTTCAAGCTTCTTTGCTACTACCTTGTTTTGAATGATAACACTACACTCATGGGTTAAGATTACCATGCCTTGAAGAGCTTTCTTCTTTTCCATAACTGCATCTTTGAGGAACTTATTGTATGATGGGTTCAGCAAAAATGCATCAATGATTGGCATTGTAATAACAACATCCTTCATTTGAGCATTAAACATAGCTCTATACTTGTCCACTTGTTGCTTCTTAAACCTACCAGGAAATGGCAGTCTTGGCTCATAAGGTGGAGGCACAAATAGAGTCTCCTTGGCAATCTCATTACTCTTCTTGAAAACTTCATCAATTGTGTTGTCTTGCTTTGGTTCCTCAACCACTTTACTATTTCCTTTGTCAACCACAACTTCATCAGCTTCTTTGTCTTTACCCAAGTCTTTCACTACCAACTCATCTTCATCTTCAATCTCAACCACTACCTCCCCTCCTTTAGTCTCAATGTCCCTATTGAGCTCATTAGTAGGTAGTTGCTTACCACTCCTCAGCATTATGGCATTGATGTATTCTTTGGGGTTTGGTTCTGGTTTTCCTGGTAATGAACCCATTTGTGTTGGTGAAGAGGAAGAAGCTTGTCTCTGGACTTGTGTTTGCAACCTCTCAATCTTAGCATTTAACTCACCATAAACATTCTCAACCTTGTGGTGCATGTTCTTCATTTGTGTGGCAAGTTCAATGGCACTTCTCCCTTGGCCTTCTAGGATTTGTCTGATTAGAGCATTTGTGTCATCTCCTTGACCTTGAGGGTGTGGTGCATTCATTTGTTGCTGAGGTTGGGAATATGTTTGAGGCTTAGCTTGATAGTTCCCTTGAGGTTTTGGCTGATAGTTGGGTTGGGAAGGAAAACCAGGTGGTTTTTGTGGTGGATAACTCTGATCTTGTGGGTTCTCCGCATTGGTGCTGCGGTAAGAGAGGTTAGGGTTGTTGCGGTAATTGGGATTGAACTTGTTATACCCTTGTCTACCTACATAATTGACCTCCTCTTGTCCTTCAACACAAGCTTCCATATCTTCTTGATACCCTTGATAGACATCACTCTCTGTAACAAAGTGGACTGGCTTTTGATTGGCAGGAATCATTTTATCCATCTTGTCATTGAGCTTTGATTTCCTTGCGGTGCTGCTCATTCATATCAGAATGATCTCTTGGAGTTCTATCATAATCCTCCTCATAGTTTCCATCACTTTGAGCAAGATTCTCCACCAAAGTCATACCAACATCAACATCTTGGCCAAGAAAGCTACCATTACTTGTTGTTTCAAGCAACATCCTTATCTTTGGTAGCACCCCTCTGTATAATGTGATGAGAAGAGACTCCTTGGAGAAACCATGATGAGGACATTGCATAGTATAGCCCTTGAATCTCTCCCATGCTTCACAAAAACTCTCATTTCCCTTTTGATCAAAGCTTGATATTTCATTCCTTAACCTTGCTGTTCTTGTAGTAGAGAAAAACTTGGATAGGAAATCTCTCTTGCATTGATCCCAAGAGGTGACTGATCCCACTGGTAGGTTCTTCTCCCAAGCCCTAGCTCTATCTCCAAGAGAAAATGAAAAGAGGCGGAGCTTGAATGCATCTTCAGAGATACCATTGATTTTTACTGTCCCACACATCATGTCAAACTGATCCAAGTGGTCAAGAGGGTCTTCCATAGGAAAACCATGAATCTTTGAGCTTTGCACCATGTTGATAAGACTTGACTTGATCTCATAGTTATTGTTCTCAACAAGAGGTGCTCTAATTCCCATGCGGTTCCCATGAAGGTTTGGTTGATCTAAAGTTCCAATGCCTCTTGGTTGTCTTGGAGGATGGAGAAGAGCTTGGTCATCATTGTGCAGGTCATTTCCATTATGACCAGCAGGAGGTGGAGGGTTGTTGTCCATAGCTTGTCTTGCTAACCGGCGATTTTCTCGCTCAAAACGGTAGATGTCGTCAACCCGCTCAATCAAGTCTTCTTGGCCTTGACTTCTCAAGTTCATACACCTTGCAAAAGAGAATTCAAAACACCAAAGCAAACCAAGTAAGTAACAATGTAAAGTAAATGAATAGGCTCAAGCAAAGTTGAAATCCTAATGGTCAAATTGAATGCAAATGGGCAACGATGCCAAATTGATGTAGTACTTTTACTTCAATTAAATTATCAATCCACAATTTACATTAATCAACTCGCTAAGAATACACAAAGATGCTTAATCTAAACTTAATCAGGAATTGGTTTATTGTAACAGTCTTAACTAACAAAATGGATTAAAGAAAGAGAACAAAACAAACTCAAAGCAATAAAAACTCAAAACAAACAAGGACACAACTAAGAAACAGTCTTTAAATCAAGATTAAACAAGTGAACCTTGGGCAAGGTAATTGACTTGGGAGATAGCTAACCAATCCTAGATGTCTAAGCAACAATCAAGAACAATCCTATGGCTAAGAACACATGCAATCAATCCATTTCCATGATAAAGATCCTATGCTAATCAAGTGATAATCAACAATTTCCAAAGGCAATCACAAGGTAAGCATGCATTATAAACAAGTCTAAATACCACTAAACACCCTAATCATCAATTTCCATTGGCTAGGAATGCAGAGCTCTTGAATAGTTTGCTTCAGAAATTTCATCAAACACCTTATGGGCATGGAAATCCTAATGTCTAGATTCAAGCTTGATCAAGGCTATCTAGCATTATAATCACTAAACAAGATAGGAATCACATAAATCAAGCCCTAGACATCAAAGATCAATCATCTATCTCCCTAATCTACCAAGCCCAAAGTTCTAAGAGATCTGCTCACTCATCATCATGATCACACAAAGGAAATGGTTTGATCTTTGTGAAATCATAATAAGAGATTATAGATTAGGAGAGATAAAGGAAAAACTTGATATTAATAACTTAGAAATACCCAATCAATCCACAAACCAAGAGTAAACAAGTTTAAGAACCCTAAAAGCTGCTAAAACAAGAGATAAGATAAAGATCAATCTCCCCTTAATAGGGTTAGAGTAATTATAGGAAAGTAGAAGAGAACCCGGATCAACCCAAAACAAACTGAGTCAAACCCGGTTCAAAAATAAAACAAGTGTGGTGTTGGCTCCAGTGGCCATGGCTTGGTCGATGGTCTTGGCCGCTGGTGGTGGCGATCTTCCTCTTACTGAACTCCATCGGCCAGCTCTTGACCGATTGGGATGGCCGCTGGTCCTGGCGATCAAATGCATCTCCTCTTCACTCCGCCACCGTTTGGCCGCTGCTCTTGGTCGCTGGTCCTGGCCGATGATGGTCGTGTATGCTTCCTGATCCCTTGTCACTTCTCCAATTCTACTCCTCTTTGCTTCTTTGCACCAAAACAAGTCCAATTGCTCCAAATGTGTTGAGATTACTCCAAGAACCTGAGAGATAACACACTAGATGCAAATGCTCATAAAACAACCTAGAATGACAAGATTATGCAACAAAACTATGCAAAAAGGCTTAAAACCCAACAAAAACACAAGATATCACACATCCGAGATGTATGACTTTTTTTTTTTTGATAGCCTTGGGCGGCAAAGCTGTCAAACTCTCTCGGATGCGCTCAAGGTCATATTTTAACTTCATATAAAGCCAAAAAGGTAAGCACATCCGAGAGGGTTTTACAGTATCTTGTTGAAGGGCTTGCCAGTTCACAAATTGCTATCACATTGAAAGAAGAGGTGGTCTCTTATTTCCGGTTGAGAGTTTTACAGAGGCAGCAAGAGACAAGAACATTCCTTCCCCCAGGAGAGAAGTCTTAGTAGTGAAACTGTTTGATATTGATCCTTCCATACCCCAAGAGTATATATATTGATCAGATTCTCTTGATGGAGTGGGAGACATAGTTGATAACAGACTTGTTCTCAGGGGCCTTATCTCTGCATTTTTTGTTCTAGCTAGGTGAAGCCTTCAACCTTGGTTTCCATTTGCTGCCTTACTTACAGATGAGCCTATTGGTAGACCTAGCTTCCGAGGACCATCTGAGCCAATCAAGTCAATGGAGTGTGAAGGTTTTACTACTAAGGTTTTTTGGCTTCAAGAGCAAGTATTCTCGTTTGTGTCGTATGGATTATTGCTTCATGCTTTTTTTTTGTTTCTGAACTCACAAGCCTTGGTTCAATACTTGAATGATCTTGTGGAAGGAGGAAACAACAAGCCAAAGAAAAGTTGATTCAACAATATGTTTGAAATTGATGGTTTGAAATTGATTGTGATGCCCAACATGGTGAGTTGAAGTTGATTGTTTGAAAAGTTGAAAAGAAAAGTTGTTTGTTTGGCTTGTTGTTTCCTCCTTCCACAAGCCAAAGAAAAGTTGGGCATATGCTTCAACTTCAACAAGCCAAAGAAAAGTTGATTGTTTGAAACTGTTCCCAGTTGAGGTAAACCATATAGATTTTATAAAAGAATTTAGCTATAGATGTTGGTTACAATGTAACAATTTTCTTTTGTATTTTGTCATAATGGTTTTTTCTTTTGTTTAAAAATCATAATTCTCATTCCAACAATGTTCCACATTCTTTTTTGGTCCCCGACGGCAAGACCAGTCTCCTAAGGGGAAAGGTGTGGCAAACTCATGAACACGACGAGACGACACATGTAATTTATAATTTCATGTAATATATTTTATAATTTCATGTAGTAAAATATATACAACATTTTGATTAACTGTGTCGAGAAGATTAACATCCTAGAAGATTTTACAAAACCTCAAACACTATGTAGTTGTGTATGCTTGTTTAGGGCAAAGATGAAACAATAAGAACTTGGTTCCATTACTGACACGATACTTAAAGAGTTCAAATATGACTTCCACAATGAATCATATGGATCAGAACTTCAAGTAAACTCTTTCTAACCGTCATTTGACTTTGCCCTGTAAGCAATAAAACTGGTTAATGAGTGATGTAGTATCTATACTATTAATTGGGGAGCAAACTTAGGAATAAAAAAAAAACAAAAAAATGAGTATACCATACAATGCCCTCAACGTAAAAAAATCAGAAGAACAATGAAAAAAGAAATTAAGGGCAAACTGGCAATCTAATGGTGTAAAAAAACGCGGATCTTAGATGACCCGGATTAACCTTATTCGGATCGTCGCTGGACTATGCGAGTTTCCAAACATGAACTTCTACAAAACCTATAAGCAATTTTAAAGGATAATTAAAGAGACAAGATATTCTAATTAATCATAATAAATTGTTTTTTACCGACATTAAGTACCTACCATATCAAATATGTTCGACATTTAAACTCCAAATCCCAAAAGCAAATATATTAGAATCCGAAACTTACTCTTTTCCAAAACTAACAAAATTGGACTCTATCACTCCAAAATCAACATTCAAAACTTTTTACAAATAGATTAATGAAATCCCTAAACATCCTCTATAATAACATATCAAACGAAAACAAATTACAAAACATTAACTGAAAATATTTAGTTGATTACATAGAATATTCGACTAATTAATCTTAACACAAACAATGATTTATTTTATTCCTATCATCGCAACAAATCAGCTCCATTACTACTATATAACCAAAGAAGTTGGCATACACAACCAAACACATCAAACCTAAAGTAACAAACCAGAAAGTCACCTTAATATTAGTTGGCCGCCAATGATAGTATCACTCAATATCTAGCAATGATGCATTCTTCAGAGTGGGATGCCGAACATGGTGAATTGAAGTGCATACCTGAAAATCATAACAAACAAGCATCGGTGAGATGAGCCTATAGAGTGATTATTCTTTTTAAAACATCATATTCAAATACTCACAAATCTTATTACATGTACAATCATAGCATGCCTTGCGGGTTATATATTATTATGTGTAAAGCTTTCTAATAACTCATCAATACTTGAGAGCAAACAGAAGCAGGAGTTCTATCTCCAGTTCCCCACGAAGCAAATCAAAGGAGTCGTTGAGATGTTGAGGTAAAGTTATTCTTAAAACCATGATAATATTAAATCAAACATCAACTGAATTTTTCTAATGTATTTCCTGTTTAAAGGACTATTTCAATGTATTTATCTATTTCATTGCTGAATATGTATTAATCTGCATTTCATTTAGCAGAAATGTTACAACAACTTATTACTAACCTTTATAACAAAACAAAAACAGATTTTACATGGAATCAAAGTAAAAACGCACTCAAAGAGGAGTGAAGATTTAAGGACTTACAAAGATTTGTCTACAAGACATACAAGGAAGCATGTTTAGAAGTCTATAAGACGAATGATATGGTACTTTAAAAGGAAAATCTAAAATCTTATCTTATTTTTCCATTCTTTAATTGTTTGTATTTTCTTAATTATGTTAGAAAATTATCAATCAATAAACTTTTTTTCTTTAGTCTTAATAAAGTTAAAGACATTGTATTAAAATATGGCTTTGTTGAGAACTAACCTTATTTTTCTTGGTACAAACAGCATTTGATTAAATATATAAAACATACCATCTGCTTCATATCAATCCGCCAATACTTAGACATATATATAGCCAAACAGAGCACCTTCCATGCTAGCCAAATTAAATGCATTAAAAAAAAGGAACCGGATATTAAAGATTAGAAAGATGTGTAATGGCGATGCTTGATATGCTCAAATTGTAATACCCTAGTGGTACTAACAGCCTTGCAGTTATAATACTCTAGGGGTCGAATCCACATAGACTCTAGATCACACAATAGACTTATTAATCTTTTAATTATGCTAAATCAAAATATTAATTTGAAAACTATGGAGAAACAGAATTAAAAAGTGTTGTAAATTCAGGAAATTAAAAAGCTAGGCCTAGAGAATTTTTCAGGAAATTACCAAATATTAAATCAATAATTTAATAGGGTTCAAGCAATTAAAAATCAGATCTAGAACTCTAAACTCTTACGTAAAATAAATCAGTTCTCACTGCAAATATTATCTAAATTTAAAACCAGAAAATCCAAATCTGTTTGTAAATTTCTAGGTAATAAATCAGCTTTTATTTCAAGTTTAGATTGTTCACAAAATTACTAAATCAAATCTCTTTGTAAAAAAAGTAATTTTGCTCATCAAAAGGTTTTATCAGGAAAATCAATTATATTCTCATATCAATTCATTTTCCTAAGGTATTAATTCTAGGTGATCAATCAAGAATTAATATGAAGAACAACCTAAAAATAACAGATCTAATAAACCATAACAACCCTATGAAAAACCCTGAACCTAACAAGCAAACTACTCAGACATATTCAATGAAGCACAAAACATCTTTCTGAATAATAAGCAATATATATCAAAGGTAAGAAGGGAGTTTAAGAATCTTCTCTCTATAGATGAAATCAGATCTGTCTCTCCCAAAGCTCTTAATATCTCTCAAGAAGCTAAAAACTGCTAGAATCAAACTTAGGTCTAAACAATGACCATAAAAATCCTATATATACTCTAAAACACGTCTTGGGCCTTAATTGCAAATAAGGAAAGTTTGGGAAATTTTTGCAAATCTTCTAAAGATCGTGAGAAAACATCCGATTCAGCTTTTGGGGACTGCATCGATCAATGCTGAGGTAGCATCGGTCGATGCATACTCTTGAACTCGTCTCCCACCTTCGTAGATCAGCCTTAATGCTTTGATTATGCTCCAAATCATCCTCTTTAGCTCCTTTGTGTTCCATCTGTGCCAATGAGTACCTAATCCTATAAAGACTCAAAAACAACCTAGAAAACAAATCAAAAGACTCAAAAAGCACACTTATACCATGGTTAAAAACCACAAAAACCATGATATATCAACTCCCCCAGACTTAGCCTTTGGTTGTCCTCAAGCAAAACATAAACTTAGACCTGTGAAAGAGGTTTGAAAACATGGAATTCACTCAACTGCAGGTAACTGTTTTTCGCACTTCATCGCCTTGATCTTCAGAACTTACTTCATATACTTTGTCAATTGAAAAGCATCAACATTCTTTACTCAAATCCCACAATCCTCTGGAATCTCTAGTCTCACCATTGTCATCTCATTACATAAATTAAAGCAAGTACATGTGAGTTCTTACCTTGTTGTATCAATTAGTGGCATACAGACTCTTTTCAGGCCAAGACATTCTTCATACATCTCATTTTCTCTCCCTTTTCTCACTTCCAAGGGGCTGATTTTTCCCAAATTTTTCTTTCTTTTATTTTAAAAAAAAATCAAAGGTGTAAGCGAATACTGGGATCATCGGTAATTTACCTACCCCTCGCTTCCAAGCTTTGTGGGATCATTTGACTCAAGAGTAGAATAATGGGGTCACAAGTAATTTACCTACCCCTCTAAACTGATCAAAATCATCTCATCTTTTATTCTCCTCTCTTCTTTTATTTTCTGATCTTTTTTTATTTTTTTTAAAGTACTGAAGGGAAGAGAGAGGGGAGACATACTTTGAAAAATATGGCCCGAAGAAGAAGTCTAGTCCACTGATTTCAAACCCCAAAGTAAGAGATTAAGTCCCGTTTAAATCATGATAAAAGTTGAGACAACGTTAGTTTAACCAGATATCCTTTGGATAAGGGCTTTCAAGATTGTTGATACAACTCATAGCTTTTCCAAACTTCAGTTCTGAGATCTAGCATAATCAAGATTCATAAGAGTGTTAGCCAAAGAGCAGAAACCATTAGTTAGAGATCCTAATTCCAAAAAGAAAAATTTGAAAAATTTGACTCAAAAATATGGTTTTGACTGACACAACTGAAACAAGAAAGAAAAAGTAGTTAGTAACTAGCCTCCCCCAGACTTAAACAACATTGTTCCCAGTGTCATCAAGCCTGAGATTGACTAAGAAAGAAGAATCAAATTGAAAGAGTAGTGAACTAATGAACCATATTCGTGTTACCAACTGTTAGCCTTTGTGTTGACCGATGCCAAGGTTACATCGATCGATGTAGAGCTAAATCGTTCGAGAGTCCGACGTTGAATCCTGTTAGTTGCATGTTAGTTGTGTTTGTCTCATGGATGTTAGCTCTGCTAAGAAGCACTCAAACACAACATTAAATGCAACATGATAGATAATAGTTCATAATGCAATACAAGTTCAATCTAAAACAAATGACAAACTGACTCAAGGAGAAATAAAAATGACTCAAAGTGAAAAAGAAAAAAAAAGGATAAAAGAAACCGTAAACAGAAGTAGGATCATGCCTCAGGATCCGCATCACCATCAGCATCGCTATCGCTCACTGCACCAAGGGGAGGAGAACGTGATCTGCGCCTAGTGGTACGAAGGCAACAACAACGAGACAAGCGAGAAATCGCGTTCCAGATGGCATGCATGGTGGATGTCTGGTACTCCTGGTAGGCTCCCTGACTCATAGTAGCAGAAGGTTGTGGTGGCTCAGGAAAATCAGGAAAATCAAACGCTGCAGTGCCAGATGAAGAACCAAACTCAAAACCCCCAGCAGGGTGATCATCAGCAAAACCGTCAGCAGGTGGCCCAGCTGGTGTGGCAGTAGTGCTCTGATGACGGGAAGGCGGTGGCGGAGCAAAATCAGCGGCAACTGGAAGAAAACGCAACTGCTCTGCATCCTCTCCAATAGTGGTGAGGTCTGGTCATGGCAATCTGATCAGATGACTACCAGTAGAATCACAAAAACTCCAAAGCATCCCCCTCTTCATCCACGTGGTTCACCGCAAATGGTCCTCATCAATCACGCTCCTCTCCGTACAAATGGTGACAGAATCAGTAGCAATACGCAGTCTCAGTAAAATAGGAGTAAGCAGACTCCCAACATACTCTTTCTTCCCACGCCCAAAAGCCTTGACCTTCAGAGAGATCAAGTGGGTAGCAAACACTGCACCATAGTTAACCCTCTCAGGGTCAACCCAGCTCTCATCCTCATCAATTAAATCATAAACCCCATATGCCATCATTTCCAATTCAATCACTCTCATCTTCCCAGGCTCCATCTTACACAAAATAGTATTGGCTATGGCCCTATACCTGATCACTAGATGCCTTACATCAGTCATAGTGGAACGTCGGGAATCATAATTGCCAGTACCGAAGTAGGACCAGAGATGCGAGACATCTACAAACTCTCCTGGAAGTGAAACTCCCTCTGGCTCTCTGCTAAAACTGTAAATGTCACAAAGATCGGGTAAAGAAATCTCATACCGAACTCCTCTAATGAAGAAAGACAGCCTTCCTTCACTTGCTTTCGGGACCTGCTCTTTTTGGAAGAGAAGGCGGACTGAAGCCATGAATTGTCGGACCAGCTTTGGAAAACAGTCATAGTAGTGAGTGCACATGGTCCCTAATCCAATCTTCTCCAGAAGTCTCAATACTTCATCATGAATCCCAAGCCTCTACATAGTAGCAGGATCAACGAACCGAGTTGGCTTGATATCAACCTTCAGCCAAGCGTTGTAAAACAGAGTCTCATACTCTCCCCAAGTATCAAGTAGCGGTCGGTTGATGTAATCAAGCTTCTTAACTTCTTCAGTTGGACTCCCAGCCCAATTATGCTTTGGTGCAATCCGGTGTCCTTCTCTTCTTGGCCATGGATCTTGACATGTGGCTTGACGAGGTGCATTAGCAGATGGAAGTGGTTGGATTGGCCTCAGTGGAACCGGAGGAGGAATCGCCGGCGGTGGAGAGTCACGGAGGCGCGGCTGAGCGGCGGCAGAAGTGGAGTGGCGAGGTCTCTTTGATTTTTGGCGGGTCGCCATTGCTCTGAATCGGAAAGTGGATGTGGGGATCGAGTAGAGGGGAAAAACCAAGCAGTTTGGGCTTTGAATCGATGGATTTAATGAAGAAATGAGTGAGATATGAGCGATTTAAGTTGTGTTCTTCGCAGGTTCGAGTTCTGAGGAAGAGAAGCGAAGAAGATGAAGTCGGGGGACTTTAATCGTGACTCTAGTTAACTTGCATCAATCTTAATCGCGACTCTAGGTTAACTTGCATCGATCGATGCTGAGGTTGCATCGGTCGATGCAACTGTTGGGTCGATGCAACAGGGTTTTGGTCCGGCCCAACAAAACTCGATTCTTTCAAACCCATCAGCCCGTTTAATCTCTGATCCATTAAACATCTGGTCCACTTAACTTGATCGGGCCATGCATCGACCGATGCAAGTGATGTGTCGTTTGATGCACATGTATTTTTTTACGGTTTCCTGCATCACTTAGGCTCAAAACTGAATATCAATATGTTAGTAAATCCTAAAAATTAAAATATAAATAAATAAATCCTACCAGTGGGTTGCCTCCCACACATCGCTTGTTTTAAGTCATTAGCTTGACTTGGCAGTGGATTAGGCAGAAGGTGCATCATCCAAACGCACAATGTGTCCATCTGGTATCCCGACATTAGCCCAATAATGTTTCACCCTCTGTCCATTGACAGTAAACTTCTCCCCCTTGGAGTTCAGCAGCACATTAGCTCCATAGGGGCAGACTTCTTGGAGAGTGAATGGTCCGGACCAGCGAGAACGAAGCTTACCTGGAAACAACTTCAAGCGAGAGTTGTACAGAAGTACTTGATCATTAGGCTCAAAATTTCTGGAGATGATCTTCTTATCATGATAAGCCTTGGTTCTCTCCTTGTATAGCTTAGAGTTCTCAAATGCATGATGTCTAAACTCATCCAACACATTCAGCTGAACCAACATTCTCTCTGAAGCTGTCTCGGCATCAAAATTCAGCAATTTAACAGCCCAAGCTGTGATGTGTCTATATTTTATAGGTTTTAACCATAGTTTTGATATTTGTTTTGAGTCTTTTATTGAGTCAAAGTGTGCTTTTAGAGTCTTTTTAGTGTTTTGTGAGTCTAAACAGGTTCTAGGCTACTTTGGAAGGAAACTGAGTGTTTTGGGGATGAAGACAAGCATCTGAAGCCAATTTGGTGAAGACTGATCGAAATAGCAAGCAGATGGAGAAAACAGAGAAAAGCATCCAGGATCGGCTGATCCACATTCGAGATCGACCAGTCCCGTACCCGAAGTAACTTTTCCTTTTTTTTGTTTTAAACCGACTTTTAGGGTTTTATTTTGATATTTAAGTTAGAGGCTCGGCCTCCAGAGACATAAACTTTATTTTCTGAGACTATTTTGTATTGAGAGCTGGGGGAGCAAGTTCCAAACGTCAGGTGTTGGCTTACCCTTTTATTTTTATTTGTCTTAGGATTTTGGTTTTGTTTTTAGGATTTATTACGGTGAAATCACGTCAGGTGTTAAGTGTTTTCAGGAACAAGTTCCAAACGCAGAAGATGCGAAATTTTTTTTTTGTTCCAGGAGCTTCGGATCGATCAATCCTCCTTAAAGATCGATCGATCCCGGTGGTTTTCTGCGGGTGTCTCTAAGTTCAATAATGTTGCAGATCGGTCGATCCCACTCTGAGACCGATCGGTCCCCACCCTTACCAACACCACTCCAACACCAGATGCGAGATCACCGGTTTTTGTTTCTTGTCCTTACTTTTTCTTTTCCATTTTTTTTCTTATTTTCTTTGTGGGATTCGTTCTTTTCTTGGTTTTGCTTTCACATCGGGACGATGTGAAGTAAGTCCGGGGGAGGAATGTCTCCAATTTACTAATGTCGTTTTCTTTGGTTGTTTCCTTTTGATTTTTTCGAGTCTTTGAGTCTTTTTTTATTTTTTATTGAGTCAAAAATGTTGGGGAACTATGATCTTTTCTAGGAATCTTTTGCTTTAACTAACACTCTTATGATTGCTTTAGTACTTTTGATTTTTGAATGAAGCTTGGAAAGAACATGAGCAGAATCAATACGTCCCAAAAGACCCTCACTGATGAGAACTAGAAGTTGATCATGCGTTGTCTCTAGCTTTGAAAGGACTTAACCGGATTTAACTTCTTACCTTGAGACTTAGTATACATCGGACAAGATACCTCCCTTAAGCCTTACAAGACATGCATTTCCTCACAAAGTATGCTTCCCCTCTCTCTTCCCTTCAATACTCATAAAGAGAAAAAAAGAAAGAAAAGAGAAGAATAAGAGGATATAGGTAATAAAGAAGTGAACCGAGGGTTGTGCGTAAACCCGTGCATCCTTCGGAATTCATGGAAACCTGTCCAAAAGAAAAAAGCAAGGGATTGATAAAAAAAATACAATGATACTCTAGAAAATTAGGGAAAAATCGATCCTTTGGAAGTGAGAAAAGAGAAAAGGGAGCATATGAAGGAAGTCTTGGGCATTAAAAGGTTGAAGGAGTGAAAAAGTTCAATGATCGATATTCCCTCGGCGAGACCAAACATTTTCACTAATCAGATTTAGAGAGACAACAATGGGAGACTGAAGGTTCTCTAAGGCTGTGGAGTTCAGAGTAGGGAGTGTTGATCCTAATCATGGGCAGAGTACAAAAAGTAGTTCTTAATTTGATTTGATGAAGAGTGCAAAGATGAAGTTCCCAAGAATATGTGAGTTTCCACTTTCAAACCTTTTCTCTGTTCCTGAGTTTTTGTCTGTTCTTGCTTGAAGACAAGCAAAGATTCAAGTCCGGGGGAATTGATGTGTCTGTATTTTATAGGTTTTAACCATAGTTTTGGTATTTGTTTTGAGTCTTTTATTGAGTCAAAGTGTGTTTTAGAGTCTTTTTAGTGTTTTGTGAGTCTATACAGGTTCTAGGCTACTTTGGAAGGAAACTGAGTGTTTTGGGGATGAAGACAAGCATCTGAAGCCAATTTGGTGAAGACTGATCGAAATAGCAAGCAGATGGAGAAAACAGAGAAAAACATCCAGGATCGACTGATCCACATTTGGGATCGACCAGTTCCGTATCCGAAGTAACTTTTCCTTTTTTGTTTTAAACCGACTTTTAGGGTTTTATTTTGATATTTAAGTTAGAGGCTCGGCCTCCAGAGACATAAGCTTTATTTTCTGAGACTATTTATTGAGAGCTGGGGGAGTGAAACAAGAACTTTTTCAAGTATCTACTTATGAATGAATGAATGATGCAATCAAACAAACAAACATAAGTATGAATGATCAGAATGTAATGTAAGGTGCTTCAATTCCCATATGATGTTGTAGCATAAAGGATGTCAATCCATAAAGAGTGTGATATGTAAGCAGTCAAGATGTGATCAATGCATTCAAGTTAAGCCAAATATCAAGTTGATTTGTTTCTAACAACCTAATGACAATAATGAAATGCAATGAACTAAGGCAACTTAAGACAATGCTAATGTTGAATTAAACTGTAGAACAAGTGCAATAAACAAGACTAAGCAGAATTAACTAATAAGCAGAAGAAAACAGGAACAAAACAATGCATAAGCAATAAAGTAAAATGGAGCTCGACCTAGCACTCGGTCGAGTTGACAAGCGAATGAACAGAAACAGAGCAAACAACAAGCAATTAACAATACTTAAACAGGGAAATCAATAAACAAAGAAAGGTCCTAAGGATGGATTCATGGGATGGACTCAAGCTATGGCTATCTAAATTGGTCAACAAACCTCAATCAACAATGAGCTATCTCTAGACAATGATCTTCTAATACATGTTAATCCATTCTCATGACAATAACAATCAAGCCAAGATACTTCTTAGACCTAGTTCTCACTCGCTATTACATATCAAAGCAGGCATTAAACAACCATATCATCAATGTCAAAAATCATAGTAAACATCTAATCTCTTAGCATGCTTCATGATAATCTCTAGTATTAGCCTTATCTAACAACTTAGACATTGGTATGATGCTAAGAAGCTTATGATCTATCCTTACCCTCTCAGTATAAGAATAGCATAGAGCATATCTAATCTAGAAGAGATATATAACAATCAAGCTTGACCAATCTAACCAACCATAACCCTTATCCAGCCTAATCCATCCCTAGGATCCTAAGCCACTAATAAGATCTAAAAATCATCATGAAGAACACAAACCCAGAAATTAATGAAACTATCATGATTAGAAAGATGAGATAAAGATGAACAATTTAATACAAAGAAGTGAAATGAAATATTCAACAGATTCAAAGTTATGAAGGTTACAAATCTATGAAAATCTAGAGAAAAGATAAAAAATGATGCAATAAAATAAAAGAAGCTAAAAATGGCAAAAACTAGGTTATGAGGTGTCTACATGGTCTCGAGGGTCTCTCCTTTCGGCCACAAGTGCCAGTACACATATATATAGTAAAGAGAGAGAAGCCCTAGCTAGCTAGAGGACAAAACAGAGAGGCGGCGGTCAGCTCGACCATGTGCTCGGTCGAGTGGTTGGTCTATCACGTAGCTCGAGTCTTCGATCTGGGATGATATCCGTTCAGTAAAATCGGGATAACTCTTGCACTACACCTCTGATTTCCTTTAAACCACCGGCATTAGAAAGTTATCTCAATTTCCTACAACTATCATGAAGTATGCGGAAGCTGAATCGCAACGGAAGATCTTCATTTGGATCGATCTTTGAGGATCTCGTTATGAATCCGACCGAGTACTCGACCATGTGCCTGCTCGAGTGCTGTGGTCGAGTTGCCTTGCGAATCCACTTCCTGATACTTTCAGTCCTCTTGTTTAGCTCCAGAAATAACACCAAGTCCTTCATTACTCTTTTAGAGTTCCATAACGCCTAATAATACTCCAAATACACAAATGTATGCAATGCATGCTTCTAAACATCCTAAGTGTATATTTGGACATAAATGGCTATAAAAACTAAGGAATCATTTCTATATGATGCAAAACATGAACTAAAAAAGGCCTTAAATATGGTAAAATATAGTAACATCAACACCCCCAAACTTAGTCTTTGCTTGCCCTCAAGCAAATAAACAAGACATAAGTAGGAAGGTGAGGTTTGAAAGTGGGATCTTAGAATCTAACAACTTACTAATGAGCTACCTAGAATCAATGTCCAAGTTACTAGTACTATGATGCAAGGTGAATGAGCTGTACTTAAAAACTTTAGACAGACCTATCACAACCTCTACTGATTCAAGCCTTAGATATCCACATGCATTCAGATCAATCATTTCCTTTAACATTCATTAAGCAAGAACATGAATCAGATTGTGCAATGTTTAAACTCATTTGGCTTGGAGATAAAGGTTTAGAGACAAGGATGGTCTCTCTTTAGAGTGGGACTCATTAAGTCAAGGTTCTCTCATAAAAATGGATTGAGCTTTAGAAGAAGGCTAAAGGTAAGAACTAATAGACACATACAAGAACAAAACCTTGTCTACCCAAAGGCACTCAAAGTGTTTGATCCTAACATTCTAATTCCAAATGGTCCTAATTCTACCCTTTGTCTTCTTCTCTTCTCAAGTACCGTTTTTCTCTTTTTGTTTTTACGCCTTAGGAGAGGTTTCTTATTTGAATCAACTAGTGGAATGGGAACTTCTTTCTTATTGCTATGGTTCCCTTTTCTTCTTAATCTTTACGACATAAAAGCTTTTTGCTAGACTCTTCTTTTCTTTCTTTCTTTTCTTTGGTTAGAACCATCTTCATCAATCTTTATACTTCCCATTCTTTCACTAGAGCTTAAATTCTCTTAAACACATTCCCCTCCTAAAGACTCTAACCTTTTCTTTCGTTTTTTTCTCTTTTCTTTTCTTTTCTTTTTTCAAAACAACCAAGTCCCAAACCCAACAATTAAACCACCTAGTCCTATCTAGTTTGAAAATTGCAAACTAGAACTACACAAGGCTTTACTCTTGTCAGCTCAAACCTAACACTTTCTACCAAGCTCAATCCCAAAAAGGCCTCACACACTCAAGAATAAACATGGCTTGAAAGAAGGGTTGGTTAAGGGTAGGAGAAACTGATTTAAAAGTGAAATCAGCTACTTGGATCAACAAGAGTGGTAAAAAGGAAAAAGATGATCCAAATATGTGTATGGTATCCATGAGTTTAAAACAATGCACAACCAGATAATTACAAGTCAATATTAGGTTCTTATAAGTAGGAAATGACATCAAATCACAACATGCTTCAATTTAGACCAAAATGCAATATAGAAATTCAAGGCTTGGTTCAATCTTATGTTTCTAGCTCACTCAAGTAGCATCAAAGTACTATTAACTTGGGCATTGATCCTAGTCTAGCTAATTTAAACAAGTTAACTAGGCTGAACTCATCATAGATCCCTAATGCAAATATGAAACAGTCCTACATGAAACATACTTACAAGATCCTAATATGCAATGCAAACTACATGAACACTCTCTTTTTTTTGTAAAGATTTTTGCAAAAAATTTCAAATTTTTAGGACAATAACAATCAAGCCAAGATACTTCTTAGACCTAGTTCTCACTAGCTATTACATATCAAAGCAAGCATTAAACAACCAGATCATCAATGTCAAAAATAATAGTAACTCTTGAACTACACCTCTGATTGCCTTTAAACCACCGACATTAGAAAGTTATCTCAATTTCCTACAACTCTCATGAAGTATGCGGAAGCTGAATCGCAACGGAAGATCTTTATTTAGATCGATCTTTGAGGAGCTCGTTATGAATCCGACTGAGTACTCGACCATGTGCCTGCTCGAGTGTTGTGGTCGAGTTGCCTTGCGAATCCACTTCCTGATACTTTCAGTCCTCTTGTTTAGCTCCAGAAATAACACCAAGTCCTTCCTTACCCTTTTAGAGCTCCATAACACCTAATAATACTCCAAATGCACAAATGTATGCAATGCATGCTTCTAAACATCCTAAGTGTATATTTGGACATAAATGACTATACAACCTAAGGAATCATTTCTATATGATGCAAAACATGAACTAAACAAGGCCTTAAATATGGTAAAATATAGCAACATCAGGGAAAAGATCTCTAATCCTTCTTGACTCTTTGGAGAAGATTTCTAAACCTTATTCTTATTTCTCTTTGCAATTCAATTATGTTTTCTTCATCTTTGATTTGCTGTTCTTTTATCTCCATGTTTGAGTAGTTTCACTATTGGGTTTTGGGCTTCAAAGGGGTTTATGATTTTCTAAACTTAGGTTGTTAGATTTGGGATTGATCTTATTATTCTTCATCTATTGTTGTTCTTAATGCTTAAACTAGATTAGCTACCTAGTTTCTGATTTTAGGTTTAATTCATCATGGCACCAAAAGTGTTGTTGAGTTGTTGGAAAAGAACATAGGTGAGCAAGGTGGACCTTAGCCAACAGAAGTTGAAGTTGAGGCACCTTGTGAACTAATCAAACTTGAACTAGTTATTGCTTGCTTGGTTTGCTAGATCCAAACGACGGTTTAGGGTTTAGTGAATACATTGCATAGATAGATAACGCTGCGGAAGTAGGTTAGCTTTACAACAGTGATTTGACTTCTAGAACGGTGTCTAATGCAACCCCATCTAATTACCTAGATCCGAGAATCAAATCCCCCAATGATCTCCAACACCCAATACTTTCCTTTCTTTAACCAAAACAGTTTATTTACTTTCTGATTTTTGTTAGTTGCTTAAAACACAAATTTTCTCTTTTTGCTTTAGCTACATTCGAATCTATACAATTTCATAGTGCATCGTTTGGTCTCTGTGGATTCGACCATGAAGTGTTAAAATGATACCACTAGATCATGGTGGAGTACACATTAGGTTTTAATTGACCTTTGATCAAGCTACTTTGTGCTCTAACTCCACTGGAAGATGACATGTTTTCCCATAAAGCAGATGAAAAGGAGTAGTGCCAAGTGGTGTCTTATATGCAGTCCGATATGCCCAAAGTGCATCATCTAACTTGGCAGCCCAATCCTTTCTTGTAACACCCACTGTCTTCTCAAGGATTTCTTTGATTTGGCGGTAAGAAACCTCAACTTGACCGCTATTCTGGGGATGATATGGGGTGGCTACTCTATGTTGAACTCCATACTTCTTCAACAACTTATCAAACACTTTATTAATAAAGTGCTTACCTCCATCACTGATAACAATCCGAGGCACTCCAAATCGTGGAAAAATGATGGTCTTAAACAGCTTAAGAACCACAGCAGAATCATTCTTGGGACTTGCAATAGCTTCCACCCACTTGTAGACATAGTCAACAGCTACAAAAATGTACTTGTTCTTGTAAGAAGAAGGGAATGTTCCCATAAAATCAAAAATTTCAACCTCAAGGATGAAATTTTGTGGCATCTCATGTCTCTTACTAATATGTTCTCTTCTCTGACAAGCATCACATCGAGATACAAACTCATGAGCATCTTAAACATTGTTGGCCACCAGAACCCTGCTTGAAGAACATTGGACACTGTCTTGAAGGTAGCAAAATGTCCAGCATAATCTAATCCATGGCAATGAAATAGCACATCAGGAACTTCAGTCTCAGCTAGACATCTCCTGTAAACTCCATCTGAACAATGCTTATACAAGTATGGCTCATCCCAATAGTATCTTCTAAGCTCTCTCATAAATTTCTTCTTAGCATACCATGTAAACTTGTCTGGTTCCACCTCTGCAACAAGGTAATTCTCGATATCAGCATACCACAGTTGATCAGAAGTAGTTACAGCAGCTACGTCATCGTCAAACTCGTAACATGACGATTCCTGAACCAAGCGTCGATCGATGCTTAATGATATATCGGTCGATGCAATCGCCAAGTCCTGTTCGTATCGAGATTCAGCATCAATCGATGCACCAACTGTGTCGATCGATGCATTGCCACGACTCTGCAAAATTTCCCGAGACTGCGGCAATGCAGCTTGAGAACCAATATCAACAAAGTAGACATTCTCCTCTGGCAGTGAATCATGAATTGGAACATCATCTTCAATCTTTATCCTTGATAAATGATCAGCTACTCCATTCTCAATCCCTTTCTTATCCTTAACTTCAATGTCAAATTTTTGAAAAGAAGAATCTATCTTAGTAGCCTTGGCTTGGCATCCATTTTTTGCATCAAGTATTTGAGTGCAGCATGATCTGTATGAACTATTACCTTTGATCCAACCAAGTAAGAATGAAACTTCTCAAAAGCAAACACTACTGCTAGCAGCTCTTTCTCTGTTGTTGCATAGTTCCTTTGAGCATCATCAAGTGTTCTACTAGCATAGTAAATGACATGAAGTTTCTTATCCTTCCTCTGTCCTAGAACTACTCCCACTGCAAAATCACTGGCATCACACATTACCTCAAAAGGCAAATCCCAATCTGGTGGTTGAACAATTGGAGCACTCACAAGCTCTTGTTTAATCCATTCATAAGCTAAACGACATTCATCAGTAAGCTCAAACTTGACATCCTTGCATAGTAGAGCTGAAAGTGGTCTAGCTATCTTACTGAAATCTTTGATGAAGCGTCTGTAGAACCCTGCATGTCCAAGAAAACTCCTGACCAACTTCACACTATCTGGTGGTTGAAGACCTGTCATCACCTCTATCTTAGCGCGGTCAACTTCAATACCAGCTTCTGAAACCCTGTGACCAAGCACTATACCATCTCTAACCATAATGGCACTTCTCCCAATTAAGAACTAAGTGCTTCTCTTCACATCTAGCTAGCACCTTGCATAGATTATCCAAATAGCTCTTGAATGAAGACCTATATACTGAAAAATCATCCATGAAAACCTCCATATAAACTTCAATCATGTCGGTGAAGATGGACATCATACATCTCTGAAATGTCGCAGGAGCATTACAGAGACCAAAAGGCATTCTGCGATATGCAAAAGTACCATATGAACAAGTAAAAGTCGTCTTCTCCTGGTAATCGGGATGAATCGGAATCTGGAAAAACCCGGAGTAACCATCCAAAAAGAAGTAGTATGGATGGTTAGCTAACCTCTCAAGCATTTGATCAATGAAGGGCAGCGGGAAGTGATCTTTCTGTGTCGCGGCATTCAGCTTTCTGTAATCGATGCACATCTGGTGTCCGGTGATTGTCCGTGTCGGAATCAGCTCATTCTTGTCATTCTTCACCACTGTAACTCCACCCTTCTTAGGAATAACATGAACTGGACTAACCCATTTGCTATCAGAAATTGGGTAGATAATCCCGGCATTCAACAATTTCATGATCTCCTTTTTGACAACATCTTGCAAATTCGGATTTAGCCTCCTCTGATGCTCAATAGATGTCTTAGCTCCTTCCTCAAGATGAATCCTATGCATACACAAGTATGGAGAAATCCCTGCAATATCATCAAGAGAATAGCCAAGAGCTTTGCGAAACTTGCGCAGCTTGCTTAACAATAAAATGAGCTATGTGTTGTTTAAGGAAGCATTAACAATAACAGGATAAGAAGAATTTTCACCTAGAAATGCATACCTTAACCCCGCAGGAAGTGGCTTGAGATCAAGCTTTGGAGCCTTCTCAAGGCTCCAATATGATAGTTTCTCAGCTTGTGAAGAAGTACCAACCAATTCCTCTTGTGAAACCAACTTCTTCACTTGCTCATTAGCATCTAGTAGCTTGACATACCCAGTAGAAATGTCATCTAAATGCTCAGCTTCTTCAGTAGAAGCAACCAATGCTCTTTCAAGAGGATCTTCAGGATGCAGCTCCTTGAAAATCTCTTCAGCAAGATTAGACAATGTATCCACATAAAAAGTTTGACCATCTATTGTTGGCCTCTTAACCAGCTAATCCATGTAAAAACGCATCTGCAAGTCTACAACATTAAGATCAATCATAGCTCCAGCAGTGGCTAAGAATGATCTTCCCAAGATTAGAGGATCCTTAGGCTCTTCTTCATACTTCAAGACCACAAAATCAGTAGGTATCAAACAATTACCAATCTTAATTGGAACATCTTCAAGAATACCATCAGGAATGCGAACTGATCGGTCGGCAAATATAAGAGTAATCTTGGTGGGTTAGACATCTGTCATCCCAAGGCTGAGTGCTACTGATCTAGGCATTAAATTGATGCTAGAACCAAGATCACAAAAAGATCTAGCAAGCCTTTCAGTGAAGATTGTACAATCAAGAACAAAGCTACCTCGATCAGGAAGCTTTTCTGGGATCTTGTTCTAAATGATAGCACTGACTTGGGCTGAAATCATCATTACTCCTTGCTCAGCATTCAAATCCTTGATTACCATCCTCTTGACATATCTCCTAAGCATTGGAGAAGTTCTAACTGCATCAATCAATGGCAACTCAACAATAAGCTTATCCATCATAGCCTTACACTTAGCATCATCAATCTCCTGTTTAGACTTTCTTGGGTTCTTGGGGAAAGGAACTTTAGGTTTGTATACTCTTTCAGCAACTAGAATCGGAGCTTTCGTAACTTCCGTCTCGATCTACAGATTGCATTGATCGATGATTGGGTTGCATCGGTCGATGCTTTCTTGCAAATCCGATTCCTCGTCGACCACTGAGGGTTGCGTTGGTCGATGCTTTGCAGCTGCATCGGTCAATGCGTGTTCCAGATCATCAAACTCATCATCATGGTCGATCAGTTCCTGCAGTTCTTGGGCTTTCTGCTTCTTCTCAGCTTCAGTCTGTAATTGCTTGCCATTCATTAAGATCACAGCATTGCAGGAATGCTTAGGATTAGATTCTGTTCTTCCTGGTAAGAACCCTTCTTGCCTCTTCACAGCCCCAACAGTTTCTGCAACTTGGCTCTCCAACTTCTTAACTTGAACATTCAATGAATCAAACTTGCCAGTAAGTTCAGTATAGACATTGTCAATCTTCCCATTGAATGTTACTGTCAACTGTTCCTGCCCCTGAAGAATCTGCTCAAGCATTGCTTCCATCCTATTCTCAGTTGTCTTTGGAGGAGGAGACTGATAAGAGGAGTTTCCATAGGTCTTGGTGTAGCCACTGCTCTGCTGCTGCTTCTGATAATCTTGCTTAGGAATGTAGCCTGTAGAACTAGACTGATAGTTATTGCGCTGGTTGTTTCCTTTGAAAGATCTGTTGCCTTGCTGATTTCCAAACCTTTCGCCTTGATTTCCATATACAAATTTGACATCTTCTTCTACATTCTGTGGCTCTGGCTCAAAAATCTCAACATCTTTAGCAAAATGGACTGACTTCTTTCCAACAAGAATGTTATGCACTGTATCCAACTTGGCATTCACTGTAGCAAATCATACCCTTCATGTGCTCTTTTCGGCTCCAAGTCCGCATTCTTAGTGTTGTTGCTTGTTGCTAGCCTTTCAATCAATTTTCCGCTTCATATGGGTACCTTGTCTTGAAGACCCCATCACTAGCAGCATCCAAAGCCATCTGATACCTCCAGTCAATCCCGCTGAAGAAGATACTAATCAACTGCACCTTTGAGAACCCATGATGCAGACAGTCTCTCTGGTATGCTTTGAACCTTACCCAAGCAGCTTTGTAAGATTCAGCTGGTCCTTGTCTAAAGGTAGAAAGCTTAATCTGCAGCTCATCGGACATCGCATCATCATAGAAGTATTTGAGGAAAGCTAACTTGATGTCATTCCAGGTCTTCAGAGATCCTGGTTTCAGCTGCCTTGGCCAATTAGAAGCTTCCCCAGCAAGAGAGTAGGGGAAAATCTTGCAGTAGAGATAGTCCTCTGTGATTTCATTCGCCTTGATGCTTGTGACTATATCCTCAATGTGCTCAATGTGGTCTAGGGGCTTCTCATGGGACAAATTTTGGAATGGCCTTTGTCCAACAAGAGCAAAGTAGGCAGGCTTAAACTCAAAATCATTCCTTTGGAATGGAGGAGGGACAATTGCGGAGCGGTTCTCATAGAACAAGTCTGGTCTGTTGAAGTCCGCAAGAGTCTTGACAAGCTCTCCATTGTTATCCCGTCTGCCCTGAAGGTTCTGCTGGTCGTTACCCTCAAAATCCGCACCATTCGCATCTGCTCTGGCATTGCGTAGATCGATGCAAATATTGCGTTGGTTGATGCCTTCTTGATTGCGTCGATCGATGCCATTATTGCGTCGCTCGACGCCACGTGCATCGTCCTCAACCACGACGAGTTCTTCCTGAATAACTCGTCATTTAGCATCAAGTTTCTGGCCTTGCTCGTTGCGCACATTGCCCTCTTGATCCCTTAAAACTCCAGCCTCATCTGGTCTCAATATGATTGGGTTGACCATCTTTGCTGATTTGGCTGTTTTCCTGTTGTCACGCTCTAGTTGTCCTAACTCTTGGTTCGTAAGCTTCACAACTGGACCAGTAGGTTTCTTCCTGGTGTTAGGCTTAGGAGGCATGTACCTGAAACACACAAGAAAAGAGAAACAAAAGCGTGTGAGTAAAATAGAAAAATAAAAAATTTAGACAAAATCAAAGACTTTAATCTAATGGTGAATCAAAAGAGTCCCCGGCAACGGCGCCAAAATTTGATATGCTCAAATTTTAATACCCTAATGGTACTAACAGTCTTGCAGTTGTAATACTCTAGGGGTCGAATCCACAGAGAATTAGATCACGCAATAGACTTATTAATCCTTTAATTATGCTAAATCAAAATATTAATTTGAAAACTATGCAGAAACAGAATTAAAAAGTGTTGTAAATTCAGGGAATTAAAAAGCTAGGCCTAGGGAATTTCTCAGGAAATTACAGAATATTAAATCAATAATTTAATAGGGTTCAAGCAATTAATAATCAGATCTAGAACTCTAAACTCTAATCCAAATCTCTTTGTAAAATTCTAGGTAATAAATCAGCTTTAATTTCAAGTTTAGATTGTTCACAAAATTACTAAATCAAATCTCTTTGTAAAAATAGTAATTTTGCTCATTAAAATGTTTTATCAGGACAATCAATTATATTCTCATATCAATTCATTTTCCTAAGGTATTAATTCTAGGTGATAAATCAAGAATTAATATGAAGAACAACCTAAGATGAAGATCACAAAGATAATGAACCCTAAAAATAACAGATCTAATAAACCATAACAACCCTATGAAAAACCATGAATCTAACAAGCAAACTACTCAGACATATTCAATGAAGCACAAAACATCTTTTTGAATAATAAGCAATAAATATCAAAGGTAAGAAGGGAGTTTAAGAATCTTCTCTCTACAGATGAAATCAGATCTGTCTCTCCCAAAGCTCTTAATATCTCTCAAGAAGCTAAAAACTGCTAGAATCAAACTTAGGTCTAAATAATGACCATAAAAATCCTATATATACTCTAAAACACGTCTTGGGCCTTAATTGCAAATAAGGAAAGTTTGGGAAATTTTTGCAAATCTTCTAAAGCTCGTGAAAAAACATCTAATTCGGCTTTTGGGGACTGCATCGATCGATGCTGAGGTAGCATCAGTCGATGCATACTCTTGAAATCGTCTCCCACCTTCGTAGATCAGCCTTAATGCTTTGATTATGCTCCAAATCATCTTCTTTAGCTCCTTTGTGTTCCATCTGTGCCAATGAGTACCTAATCCTATAAAGACTTAAAAACAACCTAAAAAACAAATCAAAAGACTCAAAAAGCACACTTATACCATGGTTAAAAACCACAAAAACCATGATATATCAATGCTTATTCCAAAATCTATCTTGATCCAAACTTCCCGGATATTAAACATGAGAAAGATGTGTAAGTGGTTTTTAGTTTTCTGGATGAACTACATTATATTGAACTGTATAGACACACTTTATAAAAATTCCCACCTTTGAATTTTCAGCTCTGTTTTACAACAACTACCAAAGTGAGTAGGCCTGGGCAAATAAATCGAACCCGACCCGAAAATACTCGAACCCGACCCGAACCAATTCTGTCTAAATAACCAATAGGTTTTCGTTTTCAAATAACCACAAGTATTAGATATTACCCGAACCGAACCCGAGGAACCGAAGATACCTGTTTATACCCGAGAACAATTATACATGATATCACACTATCACATATGAATTGTTTTGCGAGACATGGTATGCTCAGTTTCATTTGTTTAAGATTTCATGGTATGCTCAGTTTCATTTGTTTAAGATTTAGTTCACTGTTTCTTATTGAATTTGTTAGATTATACAACTGTTTGTACAGTTATATTTCAGGTTTTTTGGGTTTTGTGGATACATTTCAAGTTTTTGTGGGTACTTTGGATATGTTCGAGTATGTACTATCCATAACCAAATATATTTTGGATACATTACAGGTTTTTTAAAGTTAATACCCAAATAACCCGAACCCGATAGGAACCGAACCTGAACCCGACCCGAAATTATATGAACACCTGTTCGGATCCTATATTAATAAACCCGAAAAACCCGAACCCGAATTACCCGAACCTGAATCCGATCCGAACACCCAAATGCCCAGGCCTAAAAGTGACTATCAAGAAAAAATTTAAGGATCAAGTATGTTGGACAGAAGTACTAAAATCAATAATGGTTGGGTGATTAAGTATATTCGTTGTTTGAAATTTTAAGAGTCGTCATAAAACAAATTTTATGGATTACTATAACTCAAATAGGAGATAGCATTATAAGCTTGATTCATAAAATAGATATGAAACGTTATTAAATTACCATTATATAGCCAGCATAATCCCAAATTCCTGCAAGGAATAATGTATTTTAAAACTTCATTCAAATGTATTTTATTTTGTTACAATTTGTTTCAACTTCATTCAAATGTACCAATTTGTTTAAACTTCATTCAAATGTACGTGCGGATCCATTGGTTTTGTTTAAGACAAAGTAGTAAGCTTAAGTGAATTAAGTTATTTTGTGACATTAGTATAATAAATATGTGGAAGCTTTAGTATATAAAAGACTTCACTTTAAATTTATAATATGGAGGACTTCACGATTATTAAATTAGAAAGTTTAAGTCAAGATTATTATTATCCTTCTATTTCCTCAAGATGTAGGGATATATTAATGCTAAATATATTTTTGTACCATTAATTATTTGTATTTCACTATAATTCTTAAAACTAATCATTCTCTAACTTTAATTTTCTAAGATAAATAATTATTTTTATTTTAATATAAATTTTTTTTTTTAATTTAATAATTATCTGATCATTATTATTTATGTTCGATTTTTCTATTTTTTTCATAAATATAGTTTTGGGTGTTTATAAAGCTTTATAATTATAAATTGCATTTGTTTTGATAATAATTTGTTCAGCATCTATTGTTGTACTCGCTGATCAACCGGTCTTAGATTTTTAAGAAATACATCCATTTTAAAACCACTGAATCACACTTCAAACTGCAAATGTCCTCTTTCACAAACTTCTGAAACTGTTGCGTTTAAACCAGTCATGCCTTAAAATGGATCTTAAGTTTATTTTACAAATATCATCTTATATGTACGTGCGGATCCAATTAAGGTTTAAGTGAAATTTGTTACAATTTTTTAAAACTTCATTCAAATGTATTTTATTAAACATATCTCTGCATGTATGTATGTGAGGGTCCATCCCTAATAAGCTATAAATGTAAAACATTTTTTCCCATAAATTTTTTATTTTTTTTTTTATTTTTTTTTTAACCAATTTCTTATATAGATGTTGATTAATTGATTATTAACAACAATACTCTCGCTAACTTTGCTGAGGATTTCAGTCCTTCTCCTTCGCTGCTAAATCATAATTCTGATTTATTCTTCAATGGCAATGCGGCAACAGTAGTAAAGGAAAACAATATGCATAATCTGGAGCTAGACTTGCCCACATCTTGCCCAGAGTCAAGAGCAAGACTTGCCCACAAAGATATTTTCGCTGACTGTGCTGATAGTATTAACCAAATCCAAATTAACAAATCCACAAAGATATAATTATTGATTATTAGTTTTATATTCTAAGGGAAAAAGGATAGTATTAAACAAATCCAAATTAACTACCACTAAAATTTGAAAGTCTTTTTCCTGTTTAATGTACAAAACCAGTAAAATATTTCATAGAGATGAAGTTTTAGATCTTACCGTTATGGAGAAGAGAATGGAAAATAAACAAATCCTCCAAATTAAGTTATTGATCTTATGATCGTAATCTCTGCTAAAAATATATAAAATTTACAAATTGTATTCTAACTGTAAAATTTAAATTATATAAATGTATATGTACATACATACCCCCAAATTACTCTTAAATTCTAGAAGAGATTGAGAGAGATGGCTTCATTGAGCATAATGATAGTCCTACTGAAACAACTTGTAGATTTTAAACCTTGTGCTATACGATACAAAACTATAGGATCTTGAGTATCCAAATACAAAATGTATGTTTTCTAGTTTTCTTTACTATATGTTTATGAAATTCGGAAATTGGAATTGTAATTTTCTTTTTTTTTTGGTAGAAATTGGAATTGTGATTTTCTTAGAAAAAGAAATTAATTCTGACAAAATTACTAAAGTAACATAATTAAGAAAAATGTTGCCTTGTAGTATCTATCGCTAAAAAAAAAAAAAAAAAACAGTAAAGTTTTTGTGAAGTTACACAAGGAAGAGGATCTCTCTACCCTTAGTATCGTTCGTGTGTTTTTTTGGTTTCTTAACAGAACGTGTGAGATTTGCTCTTAACCTACTTCTTCTTCTTTGACTTACTCGAAGATTGAGTATACGAAGTACCCTGCAGTATGCAATAAATTGAGAGCAAAATATCAATACCAAAATGCTCACTCATTATGGAAAAGATATTAGGTCTTGTGTAACGAATACCTCAAGCCATTCATCATGCGAAGCATCCTTAGTTGCTGTTCCAACTTCAACTTTTGGTGCTCTCTTTGTTTTCTGCGCGAGGAATTCACATTAACCAACCATTCTCAAAGTTATTGGAAATGTGTTTTGCCCTTTAAGAGAAAATGACAGATGAAGTGAAAGTGCAAAAAGATACGATGTACCTTAGTCATATGCTTGAAACCATTTTGGATATAGAGGGCAAGAAGAACGAGAACAAAGGTTAAAAGGCCACTAAGGAAGACTGACTCCATCCTGAAGAGAGGACCGTCTTCAACAACTTCAATAGTTCCATTGTAAAAGGTGCTTTGGTATGGCTTACCATCTATCTCATAGATGATGGTGCCAACTAAATCAAAAGCACCCGCCTGCACAAACAAATGGTTAGCTCGGATTCTTTTCTTTATTTTATAGTCATCTAAGGGACTAGAAGAACTATATGGTAAACAAACACACCAGCAGGAACTTGCTGACAGAAAAAACATATGGGAAGGTAGCTTGAGCGGAAGTTGGCACAGATGCATTGCTGAAACTCTACAAATAGAAGATACAAAAAAAAAATTACCAAATAAGAAGTAGAAAACTTAGTGACAGAATAGGAAAAGAGGAGAAATCTCTGCATTCAACAAAGCTATGGCCTAGAGAGATGACCAAAGAAAGTAGCCAGAAATACAAGATAGGTGAGCATGATTAAACAAAATCACAAAACTGGATTCCAATTGTAAATGTTTTAGACTTAAAACAGGCAATATAAAAACCTAAGACAACAGCAAACTAAGACTGATTTGTTAAGGAAACAAATTAACACTTGACATTCATCAGAGGCAACAAATGTGACGAACCGAGGTCAAACATACATGATCAAGATTATAAGCTAGAGAGCGACATTGAACTAACAAGAGCACAAGTTAGTTATAAAACTATGATAGTCCTAATAAATACAATCATGAAAGATCCAGACCCTTAAGTTATAATACAATGAGATTCAAAGTGGTGCTTAGAAACCGAAAACACACCACAGGATGGAAAAAGGCAAATGTTTGATTATGGTGTAGTAGAGTGTAGAGTGACATGAGATGAGACAAAAAAACAGGCAACAAAAAAGAACCTAATAAAGGCAAACTAAGACTGATTTGGAAAGACACAAAATTGACACATGAGAACACAAGCAATAAATGTAAGAGGAAAGCAAAGATCATTAAATTACCAAAGCAGTGAGATTCTGAACCGCATTTTGATCAAAAGGAAGATGTAAACTCCCTTTAACCGCAACAATATCTACATTGGATTGACCTATTCATATGAGCCCAATCACAAAAATTAGAAACTTTATAGCTAACTTTCAAGTAATCATCAATCATTAGTTGAAAAAAAAAAATCATTTCCTTACCATCATTTTTCATTCCAACAAGCAGCTCAGTCTCAACTCCAGCTTTTATTACTAAAATAAATTCAGACAAAATAGGATTAGCAGAACACACACAAACAAAACTGAGACTAATTTTAGAAACTAGATGTGAAAAAAAAAAAAAAACAGAGGAAAAGTCTAAACTTTTTGCAGTGTTTTTGGGGAAAACGCAAAGGGTTTCAACTCCAGGAGCTGAATTAAGTTCCAAACCAAACACTTCCTCTGTATCACTCTCTTCTTCACCAACATCAGAAACTTCAAAGCCAGAATCTTCCGAATCCGATTGGCACAAAGCAACTAATATGAATTCAAGAAAGATCATGTGAGCAACCTTAAACAATACTTGGGCAGGGCCGGATCGGTAACAAGAAACAGAGTAGGCTAAGTAAATGGATCAACAACATGATCTATAGCTATGGAGAAGCAGACAAAGGTTTTTTTACCTTTGAGGAAAGGTGAGGCAAGGAGAAGGAAAGCGAGGAAGAGAAGTCTAGTACTTGTCGTCATGATGGTTTTTGAGATTGGTCGTCGTGAGTTGAATGAAGTAAGGGCGAAGAAAGCAAGAAGACAAAAGGTGTTGATATGTCTTTTTTGACGTGTTTTTTCTTTTTCTTTAGGCTATCTGAATCTGATGACCGGAATTGCAAACAATGTAATAAACCGGCGGTGGGTCCATTATAAAAATTGGCGGTGGAGTGGTATCCAGCCCTGAGACTTACTATCCGGGATCCGGTATCCAATCCAACATCCGTCATGCTCCGTTCCGGAAGATAGGATATTTGGTATAGGCAGACCCAGATTCGGATAGTAGTTTTACGGATCCGGATCCGGATCTGGATCCGGATAGCTAAAATAACTAGAACCGGATATCCGGATATCCGAAGTAGTTGTGTATTTATGTTTATATTACATGTAGGCTTGGTCAATAGTTTATAAACAACAACGTCCAACTATTTTTATTAGAGCCCATAAGGCATAAGCCCAATAAAACACATGTCATCGTTTTTCCATTACTTATCAACAATTTTTTTTGTTTTTTTTTAATTAACTAAAGTAACAAAAGCTCGTGGAGACTGGAGAGTGGAGACATTAGGGTAAGCCGCTGTCCCAGAAAAAAAAAATTACGCCATTGTTGTAGTCTGCTTGCGATTTTGCAAAAGAGAATAAAGAGGGATCAAAACTTGCGGCTTGCTTCTACTACAGATCTTTCTTTGGAGCTTCTTGAAAGGTAAGCAAAATCTCTCACCATTCATGGTTTCAAATCAAGTATCAACAGATTAACTTGATTGTGTTCATTTTATTCAAGTATCAACAGATCCTTTTCTTAAAACAACTCTGGTATATGTTCATTTTAATCTCGACCCTTATTAGAGTATATCAACAGATTAACTTGATTGTGCTTGACATGAACGTGTTGTTGACATGAATGTGTGCTTTTATTTTTCTGTATAGATGGAAGAAGAAACTACAAAATCCACAGGCAATTGCGGCAACGCGGATGAGAGTGCTGAACCTAAGTTGCATGAGAACACTGAAGAGACAAATTTTTCAACAGCTTCTGGGTCTGAAGTATCAAAGAAGAAGTCAATAGTCTGGTTGCATTTTGTGGAGTCTGAAGTATATGGTAAGGCTAAGTGTATGCATTGTTCTGGACTGATTAGTTGTAGAACTAAGGATGGTGTCACAACTAGTGCAATGGGAGGTCACCATAAAAGATGCAAAATGATGCCTCAGGAAGAACTTGTTGGTGAAAGGAATGGGAAAAAAATGAAACAGTCAACCTTGTTTCATCAGAATCAAGGAGATGGTAGAGCTGGTTGATGTTCATATATTTTACCCTGTTTTCCCTTAATATATTCACATCTTTTGCATCATTTGCTATCCTTTTTGACCATTATTGCATAGTTTTAGGATTGTTCTTGCATTAGAGTGTAGTTGCATTGCATTTGCATCTTTTCTTGCATAAACAGGTGATTTTGGAGCCTAAGAAGCATGGAAGCAATGCTGAGGAGAAGTGAAGCAATCATGAGGAGAAAGCAAAGGAGTTAAGGCTGGAGAACCAAGGTCCGGAGCCCCACTCGACTGCCCACTCGACCAGACACTCGACCGTGTGTTGAGAGTGACTCGACCGAGTGGAAGGAGCACAAGAAAACCCAACTCGACCGGTCACTCGACCGAGCACCGGGTCGAGTTGGCCGAGCCGCCTAGCTATTTTGTCTTTTAGCATTTTCAGGGCTTCCTCTCCTTTTTCCTATTTAAGGACCTTGTACCCTGCAGCCACAAGGGGACAGCTTTTTAGATATTCTCAAACCTAGTATTTTACCCTTTTGGGGATTTATGCTTTTTGCACTTTTATTTTCTTAGATCTTGTACCTCTTTTGAAGGAGAAAACACAAGATTCTTCATACTTGTTTGTTTCATAACTTTCAAAGTATCAAGAATTCGAGTTTGATTCCTTCTCCAATTTGTAGATCTCTGTTTTATCTTTCTAATCATGCAAGTTTCGTATTTTTCTGGGTTTATGACTTTGCTGTTCATCATGTGTGATTGTTAGTAGTTTCCTTCGCTCTTAGGGATGGTTTAGGCTGGATGGATGTTGTGGTTATTTGATTTGGTCAAGCTTGATTGTTGTAGATCTCTTCTAGACTAGATGTTCTTAATGCTAATCCTATAACTGAGAGAGTAGGGTTTGATCTCAAGCTTCTTAGCATCACACCAATGTCTAAGGTGCATAGATAAGGCTAGATCTAGAGATTATCATTAGTTTTGCTAAGAGATTAGAAGTCTTGTTTGAGTCTTGACATATTGCTTAATGCTTGCTTGTATAGATTCTTTACTTTGTGAGAACAAGTCTAGAAATATATGAGCTTGATTGTTTTTGCCATGAGAGTGGATTAACATGTTCTTAGAGATTAATGTCTAGAGATTAGCTCATGTTGATTGAGGTTTGTTGATCAAGTTAGATAACCACAATCTAAGTTCAGCCCATGAATCCATCCCTAAGACCTTCCTTGTCTATTGATTTCTTAGTCTAAATCCTATTGTTTGATCGTTGTTTGATTTACTTTTGTCTTGCTCTGTTTTGTCTGCATTGCTCTGTTTTACGTTTTTGCCCAGCTCGACCCTGCACTCGATCTACACTCGATCGATTGCTTGCTCGGGTTCATTCCCAGAACTCTTGTTTATGATTTGTGTCTGTCCTGTCTTGTTTCTTGTTTTATTCTAGTTGCATTTCTGTTGCATTCATTTAGTTTCCTGTTCATTACTTTCCTTGCATTAGTTCATTACCTGCATTACTATAGTTTGATATATGTTCTAGTTTCATTACTGCCATAATCATTCTGTTCCATTAAATTTAGTATCTTGTCCATTCAGCTTTTACATTCTGCATTTTACATTCTGCAATAGGTTGTTAGTGACAAACACCCTCTATAATTGGCTTAACTTAGACAAGTATTGCACACCCTGATTGCTTGCATTCACTCATTTAGGATTGATACCTCTTATACTACAATTGCATAAGGGGAATTGAAACACCTTGCTTTCACCATTGTTCATCATCATATCATTCATTCACATTCCATTTCACACACACAAGAAAGATACTAGTTTCACTGGTAGTAAAGTGTCATCTTTAGTAGCATTTAGTCCGTCTGCAAGTCGCAAAGCATTGGTAGAAATGATTATCATGGATGAGTTACCTTTCAGATTTGTTTAACATAAGGGGTTCATACGTTTCATGCAGATATCTCAACCACTTTTTGTAATGCCTTGTCGCAAAACTGTGACTAGAGATGCATTAGAGATTTTTGAAGATGAAAGAAGCAAGCTTAGAAAGTTTTTTAGAAACTATAAAGGTAGTATCTCTTTGACTACAGACTGCTGGACAACTATACAAAATATGAGCTACATGTGTCTAACAGCTCACTATGTAGATGATGCTTGGAGGCTACACAAAAGAATCATCAATTTCTTCATTGTTGATAATCATGCTGGTGAAACCATAGGTAGTTAGATTGAAAAATGCTTGGTTTTTTGGGGAATTACTAAAGTGTTCACCATTACAGTTGATAATGCAAGTTCTAACGATCTTGCATTAAAATACTTGAAAAGGAAGTTGACTTCGTGGGGAAAACCTGTCTTGAATGGAGACTTTCTTCACATGAGATGTGGCGCTCATATTTTGGGTTTAATTGTGAGAGATGGTCTTCAAGAGGTACATGGTGCAATCTTAAGGATCCGATCAGTTGTTAGGTATGTTAGATCTTCACCAAGTAGGCTGAAAAGGTTTAGGGAATGTTTAGAGCATCAAAAGGTTGAGACAAAGGCTGGTCTTTGCTTAGATGTTGAGACAAGATGGAACTCAACATTTTTAATGCTACAATCTGCTGTGACTCTCAAGAAAGGGTTTGATATGTTGGAGCTAGAAGATGAGAAGTATGTTGTAGAGCTTACTAAGATCTGCAAGGCTGCACCAAGTGATAGTGATTGGGCTTATGCTACTGCTTTATCACCTATCTTGCAGTATTTTTATGATGCAACTGTGAATATTTCTGGATCTAAATATGTAACTGCAATACATATATGAAAGAAATATTCGGTGTGTGCTGGATGATTATGAAGATGGACACAATGGGGGATGAATACAAGAAAGCTATGGCTGAAAAAATGAAGCTCAAGTTTTATAAGTATTGGGGCAATTTTGACAATACAAACATGATGATCTATGTTGCTGCAGTTCTTGATCCGCGATACAAATTGACATGGGTAAAGTGGATGATTCAAGGTACTTATCCTAACTCTGAGGCTAGTTGTTTGATTACCAAGATCACAAACGCTTTAGACAGATTATTTGAATATTATACATCTTTGCAATTACAAGAATCAGTGGGATCCGAAGGTAATGTAAATTCAGGGTTAGATCGTTCTAAGGACAGAACACAGAGACATGTAATGATGGATGAGATGTTTGATGATGAGGAAAGTGTAGAGGCTGATTCAACAAAGTCAGAGCTGGAGTATTATTTGGATGATATTTGAGAGGATCGAAAGAATCCTGATTTTGACATATTGCATTGGTGGAAGACAACTGGATCTAAATATAAGGTTTTGTCCCTGATGGCAAGAGGTATGCTGGCCATACCTGTGTCAACGGTCGGTGCATTTAGTGCAGGTAGTCGAGTACTAGATCGCTTTCGTAGTTCGCGCACACCAAGAGTTGTGGAAGCTTTGATTTGTACCCAAGATTGGTACCGTGACAATGATGAAGATTTAAGAGTAGAAGAAATGGTTGCTGAGCTTGAGTATATTGAATCTCGTAATATGTCTTTTTTTTTGTTATATATCTTCTAGGTTTGTGAATTTTTATAGCTTTTCAAGTACTAATGATTGCTACTTATTATTTACAGAAGTGAAGCCTTCAAATTTACAGCCATGACCAAAGCTTAATGGGTGTGTGAGGATGAGGTAATCTTAGATTTTTTACCCTCTAAAATCAGAATAGTCTTTCTAGATGTTATTATGAATTTCATATATGTAACACATATTTTTCTCTCTTTTTCAGATATCAAGGAAGAGGGACATCAAGATACATCAATCTTTTGAACTTTTTGCTTTTTTTTTTTGTTGAACTGTTGGTAATTTGATGTATCAAACATAAATCTTATGTATTTAGTATCCCTAGTATTGTTTCTTTTACTAAAACAGGTAGTATTCATAATAATCAAAAAAAAATTGACTAACCGATCGGATCCGGATATCCGCGGATATCCTAAATTTTAACGGATATTCGGATGTTCGGATATCCAATTTTCCGGAGCCGGAGACGGATAATAGAATTGCGCATCCACCGGATACGGAAGCGGATACGAAGACCCTCAATTTGGCCGGATATCCGGCTTCATCTCAGGGCTAGTGGTATCATATTATGTTATCGAATATTATGTGTTTTCATATATTAAAACATTTTATATAATATTTTTAGTTAGTGTATCATATGATAATTTGATTTTTTTTTTAAAGAATCCCTACTAGAGAGTAACGCAACTTAATTGAATCGAGAACTTAGTGAAATCAGTTATAGAAGTGGTGTTGTAACTATTTGGCTAAAAACATATCCTATTTTATTATAATTTTTACTTTGAAAAGTTTAAAAATATTTTATATATCTATAAATTAATCTGATCTTAAGTTTTTACTTAGCATAATGATAAAAATATTTACTTTTAAAATTTTTAAATACTTTGTTATAAAATAATTTGATTTTAATTTTTACTTTTATAAGTATAAAAATATTTAAGTGAGAACAAAAAAAAGGAACATGTGTCAAATATTTTGATGTCATGTATGGTAGCAAGTATTTAGGAAAAGTTTACTTTATCATATAATATTTTTTATTATAATTTTTAAAAAGTATGAAAATAGTGTATATCTTTAAATTAATTTGATAAGTTTTATTTAGATTAATGATAAAAAAGTATATATCTTTCCTTTTAATTACTCTATCCTAAAATAGCTTAATTTGATTTTTTTACTTTAAAAATATGAAAACATTTTATATATCTTTAAATTTATTTGATAAGTTTTATTTAGAGTAATGATAAAAAGGGAAAAATATATAAATATTAATAAATTTTAAATGAGAAGAAAATTTAGAAAAAGATATGTGTCAAATTCTTTGACGTCATATATATGTCAGTTTGGGGTAACATGTGATTAGGAAATCTTTACTTTATTATGTAAGATTTTTATACACATGTCAACTTATGATTGAACTTTATAAAATAAATGATACACTTACCATTACCATCACACAGGCGAGTTGTGCTTTTGTATCAAGGAGAACTTATTGTGTTGAGTGTTGAAACTGAAAGTAAAACTCAACAAATTCTAAGGTCTTAAGGATGCTGCCAGTGTCGTTGTCTCGTCAAAGTCCACCGCCGTCTCCAAAAATGGCGTCACCATCTTCGATGTCTCCTGCCACCGTCTCACGTAGAGGGTTTGTTACTCTCAAAGGCTCAAAGCAAATTATAATATTCAATTGTATTGGATTTTGACAAGTTCCATAGTGTTTGTTTTTTCTTTTTCTTGTTGGCGAATATTATATCGAATCTGAAATGAATCTAGTGTAACGTTTTAATAACATTAGTAGATTTTGTTGAATACGAAATTGAATCGAATCTGAAATGAATCTAGTGTAAGATTTTTGTGTGGTTAATGTTTATTTTTTGAAGCTGATGATTAATTGTTTTGTAGATCGAGATCTCCGAGCAAAAAGGCCTTGATGAGTCCGAGTTTTGCTGACCTTCCATCAGACATCTTACGTATGATAATATCTCCTCTTGTCTTAGAAGACAACATCCGTGCATCTGCGACTTGTAAGTCATGGTGTGAAGCTGGTGTATCTGTCTGTATAGTAGAAAAGCATCCTTGGCTTATGTGCTTTCGTAAAGGTGGCGACTTGGTTGAACTCCGCAATCCGTTACAGTGGAATTTGTACACTTTGAGTCTGCTAGAGTTAGCTGAATCCACTGTGTGTTAGTCGAGGGATGGCTGGTTACTTATGGATAAAACTGGATCGAAAGAACTGTTCTTCTTCAATCCATTTGCATGGGAGCTCATAACCATGCCAGAGTGTGAGCTGGAGTTCGATATGATTGCCTTCTCTTGTTCTCCTACATCAGATAACTGTGTAGTAGTAGCGATAAAGTTTACATATTATGCTGCCACGATCAGCACTTGCGATCCTGGAGATGATAAGTGGGTTACTGCTACATTCGCTAGTCATGGAATAGGGGTTCATAAGCGGAGCAACCTTGTCTACCAGAATGATCGATTCTATTGCATCAACGCAGCAGGATTTTTGTCTCACTTTCACCCATCTTCCGGTACGTGGACTCCTTACGGTGTACATAGACTCCGATGCCCGTATATGTACGATAGCAAGAAATATGGAAGGAAGGCGAAAGCAGTTGCCTTGGCAGAGAAAGAAGGAGAGCTCTTTGTAATGTATGCATGCATGAACGAGAAGCCAATGGTTTATAAGTTAGTCTCTAAGAAGTGGGAGGAGGTGAGCAAGACAACACTTGATAGCTTGACGATCTTTTTCAGTTTTCATAACTCTTGAGTTGAGAACTAATCTCCCATGGATGAGGAGCAAAGTCTATTTCTCAAGGTTCGGAGATCGCAAACGTTGTTTATCCTACTCATTCGATAAAAGCATGTACAATCGCAAACGTCGGGCATCCTACTCATGCGATGAAAGCATGTGCCGTCCGGGCGAGGAATCGCGGAGTTGGGTAGAATTGTGTCGTCGTCAAATCCTATGGATCGATCCGCCTCCCAAGAACTTGTTGGACCTTATGTTAAGCTCTTCGCATAACAACTGAGAAGGCTTTTTTTGTTTTGTTTTTTATTGTGTTAATGTGTAACTGGGGATTTAGGAGGTTCACTGTTGTGTTTGTGTGTCAGTGTGACCAGAACCGTTTCGACTGTTGGGTTTAAATGTGCGTATGTTGTTATTAATTACTATTAGTAATTGTGTTTAATTTTTGTGTGTTTGTTATTTAATTTTGATTTTTTAAAAGTGATTATGAATAGGTTTGGTATATGAGGTCATTGGCTTAGTTTACTAATTTTGTATAAAATGTGATTTGTGTTTCAAGTTAGATCGTAGTATTTACCATGTACGTACGGTAAGGTGAGATATGTGTTTTTGGTGAGATCATAGACGTTGGTATTCAATATATCGTTACCCACATAATATATACAAAGTCGTTTACTCTTGACTTATGTGTTCATTGGTGGATGTTTAGTTCTCATATCTTGACTCTTGAGCCACCGAAGCAGGATAAGCAAGAACATTCATGTACCAATTCAGCATTGGTGGTATAGTCTTCCAGAAATTGAAGAAGAAAACCTTATTTTATTATATAAGATTTTTATACACATGTCAACTTATGACTGGACTTTATAAGATAAATGATACACTTACTATCACCATCACACATGTGAGTTGTGCTTTTATATAAAGGAGAACATATTGTGTTGAGTGTTGAAACAAAGTAAAACTCATCAAACTCTAAGGTCTTAAGGATGCTGCCAGTATCGTCGTCTCGTCAAAGTCCACCGCCGTCTCCGAAAATGGCGTCACCTTCTTCGCTGTCTCCTGCCAACGTCTCACGTAGAAGGTTTGTTACTCTTTCAATATTTTATTACAAATTATAATATTCAATAATATATTGGATTTGAGAAGTTCGATAGTATTTTTCTCTTATTGGGAAAAATTAAACTGAATCGAATCTTAAGGGAATCTAATGTAAAGAGGTTTCTATGATATTCATAGATTTTGTTTTTGTTTTTGTTTTTGTTTATTATTGTGTTAGTTTGATCATTTCAGGGTTCTTTCACATTGAGATCCGAATTTAAAAGTCACGACCGGCCTGATTTAAAGTTGATTATAATTGCTTTGTAGATCCAAAACTCCTTGCGAGAAGGCCCTGAATCCGAGTTTCGCTGACCTTCTATCAGACGTCCTACCTATAATGATGTCTCATCTTGTCTTAAAAGATAACATCCATGCATCCGCGACATGTAATTCATGGTGTAAAGCTGATGTATCTGTCCGGGTAGTGGAAAATCATCCTTGGATTATGTCCTTTCCTAAATATGGCAACTTGTTTGAACTCCGTGATCCATTAAAACGGAAGGTGTACACTATGAATCTGTCAGAGTTAGCTAGATACACTGTGTGGTACTCAAAAGATGGCTGGTTACTTATGGCTCAACGAGATTTGAGAAAGATGTTCTTCGTCAATCCATATTCTCGGGAGCTCATAACATTACCGGATTATCAGCTGGCTTTTGAAGAGATTGCGTTCTCTTGTCCTCCTACTTCAGATAATTGTGTGGTTTTAGGGATAAGGTTCATAGACGAGTTTGTTCTGATCAGCACTTGCCACCCTGGAGCAACTGACTGGACCAATGAAGAAATCCCTTTTCGCATAAGACCGTTTTATAATCAGAGTAACATTGTCTACCGCAAAGATCGATTCTATTGCTTCAACGCACGAGGAACTTTGTTTAGCTTTCACCCATCTTCCCGTACATGGAGTTATATGTGTGCAGATAAACTGGAATGCCCGTATAAATACGATAGAGAGAAATATGGATGGAGTGAGAAAGGAGTTTCCTTGATAGAGAAGGAAGGAGAACTCTTCGTCATGTTTACAAGCAGCAACGAGAGGCCACTACTGTACAAGCTAGTCTCTGCGAGGTGGGAGGAGATGAATACGACTGCACATGATGGCTTGAACATCTTTGTCAGTTATTATAACAGTGAGCTGAGAACTAATCTCCCAAGGATGAAGAACAATATATATTTCTCAAGGTTCAGTCAGAAGCGCAAACGTTGTGTATCGTATTCCTTTGATGGAAGCAGGTTCAGTCGGCCCAAGGAATGGCAGAGGTGGAGAGAACTATGTCCTCGTCAAAGCCTATGGATCGATGCGCCTCCTAAGAATGTGTTAGACCTTTTGAGCGAAATAGATAAGTAGTCATGTTTGATTCGGAATTCTCATTGTTGTGTTGTTGTTTGCCAGAACAGTTTCGGCCTTTGTTAATGTCTTCTTTTTTTAAAGTTGACATTGAACCGTTTATGATTCTCCCTTGCCTTGGTTGACAAATGTTTACATTCTCGGCACAACCTTCAAAGTAACATTGCAAACAATATAGAGACTTGTATCAGCTTTGTGGGTTAGCCTTAATTAGTTGTCCCAAAAATGGACTTTATTTCATGTTTGGATTCACCTCGTTAGTTTAAATGGGTCGTGTCCTTCCACATGTAGTCTTCACATGGTTGTTAACTTTAAAAGCATGACCATGTCCCTAACTTAGATAGATTAAGCCATAAGTATTTACTTTTAAAAATTTTAAATACTTTATTATAAAATAATTTGATTTTAATTTTTACTTTTATAAGTATTAAAATATTTAAGTGAGAACAAAAAAAAGAACATGTGTCAAATACTTTGATGCCATGTGTGGTAGCAAGTATTTAGGAAAAGTTAACTTTATCATATAAGATTTTTGATTATAATTTTTAAAAAGTATGAAAATAGTGTATATCTTTAAATTTATTTGATAAGTTTTGTTTAGAGTAATGATAAAAAAAGAAAAATATATAAAAATTAATAAATTTTAAAAAGGAAAAAAATGGGGCACTTGCAAAATTAGACCCCTAACTTGAGTCAATTGCAAGACTAGACTACACTTTTTCTCTCTCAAATATTTGCCATTTTCTGCCTACTAAATCCTCTGCCATTCATTGTATTCACATAAATGCCATTTTTTCTAATTTATTTGAATTTCTTGCGAAAATGTTTATTACATCCATATCCTCATCTTCTTGTCTTATTTACGGTTGTACCACCGCCATCAATTTTCCAACAACCATGAACAACTAAATTTGAAGCTCTTAATGCTTCAGCAGCCCGATTTGTGAGCTTAAATAACACCCAATGCTATGAGAACTTCATTTTCTTCCATCTCCTCTCCATTTTAATCGAAATTTTTTAAAGTTCATTAATCTTGTTATATCTCGTGAACAAGGAAATTGGCGCTGTGTTTCTTCAGTGGTGACTAAATACGACGTCCTCGGTGCTTGACATTGTGAAACCACCACCGATAAGGTTATTTTCCAGTAGATTTCGTGAATTTCTTTGTTTTTTTTTTGTCGAACTTAGACTTCATTTGTTAGTCCAACCGTCATAATATCATGTATAGTCTACTATGTGGTCAATTTTGCAATTTAAGATTTATCGACTTTCGAGCCCGTAGACTAAAATTTCAGTCTCCTTAATTTCATTTGAAAACAAAAAAATATGATTCAGACTGCATTATAATCTTTCCGTCAGATACTTCGTTTACAGTCTACTAAGGTGTATTTTTGCAATTGACCAAATTCTTGACTTTTTAGTGATGCCTGCTGGCCTAAGTCTTCTTACGATAATAAACGAGTAGACTTCTAGTGACTATTTTTGGAATTGACTAAAATATTTAAGCATTGACCGTAATATTATTATATTAAAATAATTATTTGACTGCAAAAGAAGTCTACTAATTAAAAATTTTAAATGTTGGTCAACTCCAAAAATGACCACGACAGACTCCAAACGAAGTCATCATTACTATAGTCTTCGTACGTAGTCTACTTGGCAAAAGTCAAACTTGGTCAATTGCAATACTAATCACGACGAAGTTTACATTTTCTTGTTGACGAATAGATGAAGTCTACTTGTTAGACAGAAGTCTACTGTAAAGTCAATGGGTTGGTCAATTGCAAAAATAACCAGAGTAAACTATAATTGAAGTTAACAGGTGGAATTTTCCATTGAAGTCTACCTATTTTTATCTATTTAATTGCAAAACTGACCAAAACATTAACAAAGGACGACCACAGAAGAAGTCAACCGGTTCTAGTAGACTTCGTCCGCTGTCTGCTTTGTTAAATTTTAATTGCAAAAATATACCACAAAAAATAGACTTCATTTGAAGTTATCTTCGTATAGTCTAGTTTATATCTACCCGTTGACGTCAACATGAAGTCAACAGATTTTGAAAACCAAATTATTGCAAATTGGTGAATAATTTTTAAGATTTTCTTGTTGTATTCTTTGATATATGTTATTTACTTGCATATGTATGTTTTTGACATGAATCCATATTATACATATGGAGAAATCAAGTTTTTTGGTTTTCATAGGCAGTTAGGTCATTAAAGTAGACTAATTTACGAAGTCAAACCGTTGGAGTTATTTGTGAAGTCTGGATATTTGAAATAGTGTTTAATTGAAATTTATAAATTTTTCTTTTTGATTTTGTAGTTCAAAATGTTTTGTATCGGTTATGTACTTGCCTCTGTCTATTATTGTCATGATAATATATTATACTTTTGGATCAATCATGTTTTTGGTTTTGTTAGGCATCTAGGTTATTGATTTAAGACTTCTACGGATAGTCAGCTATGTAATGAGTAATTGACTTGCTGCTTACTCTTTCAGGTAGATGGCGCAAATACCTATTGTTTACGGAGTATGGGCGACGAGAAATGGGTCCTGACATTTTGATATGGTTGGACGCAAAGGTGGGAGAATGTTTTTTTTGTGACACGGTTGTACATACGCTGAGCTTCTTGAAATGGCTGTAGAAGATTATCTGATTGACAAAGAAACAGAGATGGTTCAGTTATCGTATCCCTTAACAGAGATGATGCTTCAGCAATTGCCTCAAGATACCCCTCCTGTCTATGTCACAAATGATAGATCAGTTCAGAACTTGATAGATTTTAGTAGTAGGAATGTTGTTCGCCTTTGCGTCTCTACGCGATGCATGGATGGACAGTCGGTTAAGGGATGTGTTAATGATATAAATAACTCTTGTTCTATTGCCGATGGGGAGCCAACAGATGAATTTGGTGACGATGTAGATCCAGGTGCCGATGAAGGTGTAGAAGAATGTGAAGAAGCTCTCCATGACACTTCAGATGAGAAGCCAAAAGATCTTGATGACATGGATTTCGATTACAGTGAGTACGGGAAATTTGAAGATGAAGATGACGATGAAGATGGAGATCACCCGGATGTAGATGCTGAAGAAGGGAAACCGTTTATTGGTGGTATTCATGGACAGTTAAATAATCCTTGGATAGACAAACCGAAAGTAGGTTAATGCTTTCCATGCTAACATGATGTCATAACAGAGGTGCGTTTGACCGCTATTATGCTAAAATTCTCTTTCAAAATTAAGAAGTCCACAAAGTCTCGGTTGGTGGCAATATGCTCTATGCCAGGATGCACGTGGAGGGTCGTGGCCATTGTGAAGAATGATCCAACCACTTTTTAGGTCACCAAATATCTGAACGTGCATACATGTTCTATTGTGGACCGCATAGTTCACCGTAAGCGTTGCACTTCCAAATATATTGGGATGCTTTTTGTAGACCAGGTAGGAATAGTAGATGGTGTTGTCCCACAACATATCCAAGATTCAATGAGGACAATGTTCGACATGACATTGGATTACACAACTTCGTACAGGGCTATACAATATACCTTGGAATATGTGAGAAGAAACGCCGAATCTGGATATGCGAAGTTGCCTTATTGTCTTAGAAAAATAGAGCAGTCAAACCCGGGAAGTGTCGTTGACCTTGTTGTTGATGACGAGCATAGGTTTAAGTACCTTTTCCTATCTTTCGATGCTTCAATCTGTGGTTTCAATTACGTGAGGCGAGTTATTGTGGTTGATGGGACCCATCTCACTTGAAAGTATGAAGGTGTATTGCTAGTCCCTTGCGCACAGGATGGTAACTTTCAGATATTTCCGTTGGCTTTTGGAATTGTCGACTCGCAGTGTGATGCTTCATGGGATTGGTTTTTCACCAAATTAAGTGAGTGTATCTCGGATGAATATCCACTGGTAGTAGTTTCGGATAGGTGCAGTTCAATAGCTAAAACATGTCGCAATGTTATGCCATGGGCAACACGAGGGATATGTTACTACCATCTCCAACAAAACATAATTTCTAATTTCCGTGGGAAGCAACTGATGTACTTGGTGAAAGGGGCAGCATATGCGCATACGTATGATGATTAAGACTGCTACATGGCTTTCCTTACTAACGTAAATCCGGCCCTTGCAGCGTATTTGAATGAGGCAGATCCCACTTTATGGTCTCGAGTTTACTGTCCAGGAGATAGATACAACATCAAGACTAGCAACATTGCGGAATCTATCAACTCCATGCTAATGAAAGCCAAAGGTTATACCATCACATATCTCATTGAGTTTATTACGAAAAAGTTAGGTAGGTGGTATTGGAAAAGACGAGAGGATGCACTTAGTCTGATAACCACTTTTAGCCGGGGTGTTGAGTTCTTATTGGCCTTAAGGGAGCATTACGCAGATATGATGACGGTAGAACGCATTGATGGCTGGCGTTTCTATGCTAGGGGTGGGAAACGTGACTGTTTGGTTGACTTGGAAGCAAAATCTTGTTCATGCGGGGTGTTTGATGTTGAGAAAATGCCATGTTCACATGCAATTAAGGCTGTCAAGTCAAGCGGATGGCATATGTCTACCGTAGTCGAAGCTTACTATAGAAAAGATTATGTCTATGCATCATACGCGGCTACCATCATTCCCAATGTCGAGCACGATCCAATTGGGCCAAATATCCGATGTATACCTCCCATACCGAAGCAGAAGCCTGGAAGGCAAAAGAAGTATCGTTGGCTAACATGGCTAGAACTGTCACGTAAAAATGGGAGCAAGCCGAGGAAGTCTCATAAGCAATATATGCTTGTTCAAAATGCAGACAGCCTGGACATACTCAACCTCATTGTGTAAGTAACAATCTCACTTGATACATTTTTAACGTTTTGTATATGATCGTCGGTTACCCAGTGAATTATTTGTATAGGTTGCTGAAGACGGCGAGTAGATGTTAACTTCATCGTGAAGTCATCTAGAATTTCCCTAGCTATAATTTGTCTCTGTAATTTTCAGGGATTATCCCACGTGTTCAAGTCGACATTATTAAAGACTAGTACGTACCTATCATCTACTCATAAGACCATTTTATTTTATGATACTCCGCTTCTTGAACAACCACAATCAGCTAGAGAATGATGAGCCAAATTTCGGGGTCAGTTTCTGATACAAATTCGCATAAACAAATAACTGGTCCAATCTGCAACTACTGCAGTAGATCAACGATTATTGTGAAATCATGGACAAATGCAAATCCGGGAAGAAATTTCTTCAGATGCATTGTTCATGGGTTTTCCCATTGGTTAGACGCAGAACTATCACATGATTGGCAAAGGTGGAGCTTATTGGATGCGAGGGATGAGATCCGTTGGCATAAAGAAGAAATCAAGGTACTTAAAGAATCTGTAAGAGAAATGAAAGAACAAGTTGTTAACGGTTTGGTGAACTCAAGGGTGGTTAACACATATGACGAAGACAAGAAGAAGTTTGAATGTGATTTACTGGCAGCCAATGAAAGGGAAAAAATGCTTCGACAATTCATGGTTCTCTCTTGGATAGGTTTCATTGTTGTCATCGCAATGTGTCTTAGGATGTGTACCAAGTCTCTAAGTTAACTTCAATCTGATGTCTACTAAGCTTTTGATGTATGATGCGTTTCTCTCTACATTCAATGTACCCTTTCGATATCTCTGCATTCGTTGTACCCATTCGCTATCTCTACATTCGTTGTACCCTTTCGATATCTCTACATTCGTTGTACCCTTTCGATTTCTCTACATTCATTGTATCGTTGCCGTCTCAATTTCACTGATAAGTTGAAGGTGTCGTTGGTCTTTATGAAGAAGAAAAAGCAAACCAGCGGGAGGAAGGCTATAGTGTGGCTGAAGAGGACTGCCATTAAAAGTGGCTAAGTGTCAAAGAAGAGAAGTGGGGAAGAACCTCTGCGTGAAGTGGAGGGTTAAATAAAACAATAGTATCAAATAATAAAATGTTGTCCATTTATTAAAGCGGTTGGTCGCCCTAAGCTTTCTATGTATTTAAAGGGAGATCCATTATGAGGGTTTCCTTATCCAAGAAAATACATTAAGAACTTAATATCAAACGGCCGTCAAGGTCTTTATCCTTCTCTTATCTCTCTATCTGTTCTAATCACTCGATCTTCTATCTCTTTCTCATTCTGGTGGCTTCGATCTAACAAATTGGTGCTTTCATTGAGAGTTGAACTAGAGTCTCGTGTGGTTGCAGAAACTCCGCAGCCGCAGGAAACACAAGAACAGATTACAGGTCATCATGACCGTGAAATCCAGAGTATGCACAAATCGATCAACCAGCTTGTGTGCGCTCTTCAAGCTCACTTGCCGATCGTTAGCCGCTCGTCTACTCTGGTGGGTTTTTCAACACCCGTCTCGGGCATGAACCCTCTGCTCTATGGTCAGGCTTCCACGAGTGAGGATCCAAACCGAAACGATAGGATCTTGCCCTTCGTGTCCCCACGACCTACAGAGGGATTAGTTTCCACACCACAGCTACCTCAGAGAGTCGAACCGTGTCCACCGCGACTGGACACACCACCTAAGCTCGTGGATCTCCCAATGTTTGAAGGTACAAACCCTGACGACTGGTTGTTTAGGGTAGAAAAGTGCTTTGCAAAGAACCACACAATGGAATGAGAAAAGTTAGATCAGGCGGTGTCGTGTTTGACTGATATTGCTATCACTTGGTGGCGTTATTCTCATGAGAGGGACCATATACTTAACTGGAGGATCTTTAAGGAGAAGTTTCGGGAACGTTTTAATTTTAGTCGGGGCAGTTCCACAGTTGACCATCTCCTTCAGATGTCACAAACTGGAAGTGTGGAGGAGTACATGATACGATTTGAGCAGTTGTCAGTAGAGTTACCTCCTGTTACTGATGACGTGCTAGAGTCAGCCTTCCTCAGGGGAGAGATAGTAGAATATGCTAAGCTTGTTGAGTCACAGGAGAGTGAATCAAGCAGCTATCAAGTGCGCCCTCAACAGCGAGCAACAACCTCACCAGTGGCTTCCCAAACTATCCGACCCTCTACGCAATCTTTTTCCAAAGGCAATGACTACCGTAAGGCTTCGGGAAGTGGAGAAGCATGCAACTTCAATCCCTGCCGCCATTATGGTGACAAATGGTTTCCGGTGCACAGATGCAGACAGAAACTCAAATGTATGGAGGTGGAAGAAGGTGAGGAATTAGAAGGTAGTGAAGCTGGTGATCCGAGGGTTCAGGATGTTGATGAACATAAGGACACAAGACAGGAAGTGGAGACCTTACATTCCTTGGGAGGAGCGTCGGGTGAACAATATCTGATAGGTAAGAAGGAAGTCATCATTTTGATAGACTCGGGAGCAACTACTAACTTTATCTCGGATAAGTTAGTACCTGTGCTAGGTCTGATTGTCACTCCAACAAGAAACATAGGGGTCAAGATGGCTAACGGACAAATTTGAAAGAGTAAGGGCAAATGTTCACGAGTTTTGCTGGAGGTTCAAGGGATCGAAATGCAAGAGGAGTTTCTTTTGTTTGATCTGGGGGAAGCCGTTGATGTGGTGTTGGGATACCCTTGGTTAGCTTCATTGGGGGATACCAAAACCAACTGGGAGTTCTTCACCATAAGTTGGAAAATTCGTAACTCATGGGTCACTAACGTGGGGGACCCCAGTCTGTGTAGAGGACAGATCTCTCTCAATGCAATGAAGCGAGTGATCAGGTGACAAGGAGAGGTTTACCTGCTGGAGCTGACGACGCTATTCGTTAGTGACCAAGATCAGCAATCAGAGAGTGTTCTTGTGGCTATTGAGAAAGTCGTTTCTCGCTTTGGGGATGTTTGAGGTACCAAAGGGACTACCACCAGCCAGAAATAGAGAGCATGCTATCACCTTACAGAAGGGGACCTCTCCGATCAACATCAGGCCCTATAGATATTGTTTTGTCTAAAAGAATGAGATTGAGAAGCTTGTTCAGGAGATGTTGGAGACAGGAGTTATACGACCAAGTGTCAGTCCTTATTCCAACCCGGTGCTGCTTGTTAAGGAGAAAGACGGAGGATGGAGGTTCTGTGTTGATTATCAAGCATTGAACAAGGCTACCATACCTGACCGCTACCCTATACCCATCATCGAAGAGCTACTCAATGAACTTCAAGGTGCCACTATTTTCTCGAAAATAGATCTCAAGTCCGGATACCACCAGATCAGAGTGAGAAGTTGCGATGTAGAAAAGCCGGCTTTCAAGACTCATCAAGGCCACTATGAATTCATGGTGATGCCTTTCGGTCTCACTAACGCACCCTCCACCTTTCAGTCCATCATGGATGATCTATTCAGGCAATATATGAGAAGGTTTGTGTTAGTGTTTTTCGATGATATCTTGATCTATAGCCAAGATTTGACTACTCACCTTCATCACCTACAACTGGGCTTGGACATCATGAGGAAGAATCAGTTTTATGCAAACAAGAAGAAGTGTGCGTTCGGGAGTAAGGAGATATCCTATTTGGGGCACATTATTTCGGGAGAAGGCGTAGCTGCAGACCCTGAGAAGATACTAGCCATGGTGAAGTGGCCAAATCCCAAGAATGCACTAAGCTCCGAGGTTTTTTGGGATTAACAGGGTATTACCGAAAGTTTGTGAGAAGTTATGGGCAGATAGCCAGACCTCTAACGGAGTTGCTAAAGAAAAATGGGTTCCAATGGTCAGCAGTCGCCGAGGAAGCTTTCCAAGAGCTAAAGCAAGCTGTCACTAATCTACCAGTGCTGATACTACCGGATTTCACAAAAGAATTTACGGTTGAGATTGACGCCTCGAGAGTGGGAATAGGAGCAGTCTTATCTCAAGAGAGACGCCCAATTACCTTCTTACGCCAAGCCTTTTCCTCCACAGGTCGTATCAAATCAGTGTATGAAAGGGAACTGTTGGCGATTGTGAAAGCAGTTACTAACTAGAAGCATTATCTGGTGGGAAGAGAGTTTGTCATCAAGACAGAACAAAGCAGCTTAAAGCATCTCCTAGACCAGAAGGCGGTTATCTCGGTTCAGCAAAGATGGGCAGCTAAACTCATTGGACTCTCGTATAGGATCGAGTATAAACCTGGTGTCGAGAATCATGTTGCAGACGCTATGTCCCGTAGACAACCTGAGGAGCAATTCAACCAACTGTCCCTACAAGCTCCACTGAACATTGACTTCCACATCCTCGGGGAGATGATCACCGCGGATAGTGAGTTGCAAGTCATCATTAAGGGGTTGGAGTCAGGAGAGTCGCAAAAGCTGGGTTACTTGATGTTGAATGGATTACTCTATAAGGAAGGATGTTTGGTGATCCCGAGAGGATCTCCCTTCATTCCAAAGTTGCTGGAACAATTTCATTCAACCGCGATTGGGGGTCACGAGGGAGCCTTGAAAACCTTTAAACGTTTGACAAGAGAAGTTTACTGGAGAGGGATGCGGAAGGATGTAGTGCAATTCATAAAGCATTGCGAGGTTTGCGAGGAGAATAAAAACTCCACGCTCTCACCAGCGGGGTTACTGTCTCCTCTACCAATTCTACACCAAACCTGGTCCCACATCAGTATGGATTTTGTCGAGGGACTGCCACCCTCCAAGGGATTCTCGGTTATACTAGTAGTGGTGGATCGGCGGAGCAAGTATGGACACTTCTTTCCCCTTAAACATCCTTTTACTGCTAAATCTGTGGCAGATTTGTTTGTAAAGGAAGTGGTGAAACTTCATGGGTTTCCTGAGAATATTGTATAAGACAGAGACATAGTGTTCCTCAACAACTTTTGGAGTGAATTGTTTAAAAGTCAGGGTACAACTCTCCACAAGAGCACTACTTATCACCCTCAGACTGATGGCCAAACAGAGGTAGTCAACCGATGCCTTGAAACCTATCTGCGGTGCTTTGCTAGCAAGAAACCGTCAACTTGGGTGCAATGCTTACCGTGGGCAGAGTTCTGGTATAACTCCTCGTATCACTCTACAATCAAGTCCACACCTTTCTTTGTCGTCTATGGAAGGGATCCCCCTAAAGTGCTACGATATGGTGACATTCCAACAGAAAACGCTGAGGTAGAAGAATTGTTGAAGGACAGAGACAATTTACTGGTTGAACTGCGAGAAAATATGGAAGTTGCTCAGAGGCAGATGCAGAAAGAAGCTAATAAGCATCAGAGAGAAGTGACTTTCAAGGTTGGAGATTGGGTTTACTTGAAGTTGAGGCCATACATAAAAGTTTCATTTGGTGGGAAAAGAAACCAAAAGTTGGCTCAAAGATTCTTTGGTCCCTATCAGGTCGTTGAGTGTGTAGGAAAGGTCGCTTACAAGTTGTTGTTACCAGCAGTCAAATTCACCCTGTTTTCCACGTCTCACAGCTTAAGGCGGCTCTGCAACCAGGTCAAGTAGCTCAAGAACTTCCATCCTTTATGACTGTTGATATGGAATGGGTTACGGAGCCTGAAAAGATAGTGGATATAAGGCGACCAAAAGAGGGTAATGAGACAGAGGTCAGAATCCAATGGAAGGGCCTTCCCGAATTTGTATCTACTTGGGAACCGGTCACTGTCATTATGGAACAGTTTCCTGATTTTGACCTTTAGGACAAGGTCGCTTCTCTACCTGGGGGTATTGATAGGTTGAAGGTGTCGTTGGTCTTTATGAAGAAGAAGACACGAACCAGCGGGAGGAAGGCTAGAGTGTGGCTGAAGAGGACTGCAATTAAAAGTGGCTAAGTGTCAAAGAAGAGAAGTGGGGAAGAACCTCTGCGTGAAGTGGAGGGTTAAATAAAACAATAGTATCGAATAATGAAATGTTGTCGTTTTATTATGGTCGCCCTAAGCTTTCTATGTATTTAAAGGGAGATCCATTATGAGGGTTTCCTTATCCAAGAAAATACATTAAGAACTTAATATCAAACGGCCGTCAAGGTCTTTATCCTTCTCTTATCTCTCTATCTATCCTAATCACTCGATCTTCTATCTCTTTCTCTTTCTGGTGACTTCGATCTAACATTCACCTATAAATATCCTCTCAATTTCCACTCAATCTATTGTATCTCCTTCTTCGATAACAAGAGAATAAGTTGGTTATGATCTTTGTACAGTTCATCAAACAGCTTCATATCGTTACTGTAATAGCCGATGCTTTTTATTAGAAGCGGCTCATCACCTTTCGTGTAAAACCTCTAAGGAAATTCTGGTTTTCTCTCCTCGTCCATTCTGCAAGATAAGATGAGGTTTGGCGGGGAAATTAAAAAACGAGAGATTGAGAAAGAGGAAGACAAATCCAATAAGTCTATGTGTCAAATTGAAAAAGAAGGCTACTATCGAATTGCAAAAGAAGTCAACCTTCGGTTTGATCGAAGAGGACAACGGCGGCGTGTATATAGAATTCCATGCAAGTTTCTATGGTAACGACGATGAACGAGTTTCTATGGTACAGGGACAAAAGTTGCATGTATATAGAATTCTACACTTTTAAGTATAAAGTGATATGATATAGAAACTTTCTAAGAGTTACACAGACGTGAATGATAGATGATTATACACTTATATGATGAAGTGAAGTGATATAGAGAAAGTTTCAATTACCCAACCGTGATCAGTCTCCAATTAAGCGTGGATGATTTATATTGACCGATACAAGTATATTGACCAATCACCAATTTTCCATCATGAAGATGAACTACGTTCTATTTTTTTTTTAAAGAGAAAAGAAATGATTTACAGATAACTTTTTTGGTTGCAGTTTTAAAATAATCAAAAGGCCCCGTGCTGGTTTATATATACGAGACGTTAGAATAAACAGTTACATAATTAATAACGCAAACCGTCGTGTCGTAAATCATTAACGAGTAGACTTCATCCACTGACTTCTTAATGTAAATGGGGGAAGTCTACTAAATAGGTCATCTAATGAAGTCAACGATATCGTCCAAATATTACAGAAACTGAAGCAAGTTCACAGATTACAGACATAAATACGCCATTCAAACAAACGGCCACGATAAAGAGAGGTTCACAGATTTTAATTGAAAATACAACAATAAAGATTATACCGGCGATTAAGACATTCTCGACCACCACGCGTATACGACGGACTAACAAACGTAATTCCTTCATTTGATCTTTCACCTTGTCTAGCTCCTGCTGAACCCATAACATTTCATCATTTTCCTGGATGGCTATAATAGAATCCCTTTGGTCAGCAAGTCCACCTCTGATTGTTTGAAGTTCTTGCATAATAGCCTCATCCCACCATTTCATAATATGGTCCTCTCCATTGCATACCGTACCATAGAAATAAATATACCATAAGAATATTATCTATACTCAAATAATAATTATACCAAACGAATAAACCATCATACAATGTAACAACCTCATGGTTATTGCACCCAAAGAAAATCCTTCCAGGATTGTCGGCTGTGGTGGAACATTTCATAACGGTTTTCCTTCCACAGAAACATTTGTCAGGAATTCCAACTGTCAGGCCAAGAAAGTTTACTTCGGGTGGACCTTCACTCCATACTTGCAAAGAACTAGAAGATGGCTGAGTGTAGCTGTGTAACCCCATATCTGAGTGCAAAATGAACAAAAAACTATGAGTATTCAAACTATGAGAAAACCGAGAAAACATTGATTCAAAGCAGTAAACAGCTTTGTTACTGTTTCTAGGGTAAGAATGTGTGAGTATCCAATGCATTTGACTAATTGTAAGAGTTCGATATGAATTTGGAGTGTTTAGACAACATTTAAACCCGTTTTATCCATAAACATGCTTAAACAGAGAAAACAGGCTAAAACCGAGAGAAAACGTTGATTCGAAGCAGTAAACAGCTATGTTACTCTTTCTAGGGTCAAATTATGTAGCAATCCAATGCATTTGACTAATTATAAGAGTTCGGGTTGAATTTGGAGTGTTTAGACACCACTTTTACCCATTTTGTCCCGAAACAGGCTAAAACTGAGAAAATGTTGATTCTAAGCAGTAAACGGCTTTGTTACTGATTCTAGGGTCATAATGTGTGACAATCCAATGCATTTGACTAATTGTAAGAGTTCGGGATAAATTTGGAGTGTTTAGACAACACTTAAACACGTTTTATCCCAAAACATGCATAAACCGAGAAAACAGGCTAAAACCGAGAAAACATTGATTGTAAGCAGTAAACAGCTTTGTTACTGTTCTAGGGTCAGAATGTGTGACAATCCAATGCATTTGACTAATTGTAAGAGTTTGGGATGAATTTGGAGTGTTTAGACAACACTTAAACCCGTTTTATCCCAAAACAGGTTTAAACCGAGAAAACATTGATTCTAAGCAGTAAACAGTTTTGTTACTGTTTCTAGGGTCAGAATTTGTGACAGTCCAATGCATTTGACTAAATGTAAGAGTTGGGGATGAATTTGGAGTGTTTAGACAACACTTTGACCCGTTTTATCCCAAAAGAGGCTTAAACCGAGAAAACATTGATTGGAAGCAGTAAACAGCTATGTTACTCTTTCTAGGGTCAAAATTTGTAACAATCCAATGCATTTGACTAATTATAAGAGTTCGGGTTGAATTTGGAGTGTTTAGACACCACTTTTACCCATTTTGACCGAAACAGGCTAAAACCGAGAAAACATTGATTCGAATCAGTAAACAGCTTTGTTACTGTTTCTAGGGTCATAATCTGTGACAATACAATGCATTTGACTAATTATAAAAGTTCGGGATGAATTTGGAGTGTTTAGACAACACTTAAACCCGTTTTATCCCGAAACAGGCTTAACCCAAGAAAACGGGCTAAACCCGAGAGAAAACATTGATTCGAAGCAGTAAACAGCTATGTTACTCTTTCTAGGGTCATAATCTATGACAATCCAATGCATTTGACTAATTGTAAAAGTTCGGGATGAATTTGGAGTATTTAGACAACACTTAAACCCGTTTTATCCCGAAACAGGCTTAACCCAAGAAAACGGGCTAAACCCGAGAGAAAACATTGATTCGAAGCAGTAAACAGCTATGTTACTCTTTCTAGGGACAAAATATGTAACATTCCAACTTTTGACTAATTATAAGAGTTCGGGTTGAATTTGGAGTGTTTAGACACCACTTATACCCATTTTGTCCCGAAACAGGCTAAAACTGAGAAAACATTGATTCTAAGCAGTAAACGGCTTTGTTACTGTTTATAGGGTCAGAATGTGTGGCAATCTAATGCATTTGACTATTAGTAAGAGTTCGAGATAAATTTGGAGTGTTTAGACAACACTTAAACCCGTTTTATCCCAAATCATGCTTAAACCGAGAAAACAGGCTAAAACCGAGAAAACATTGATTGTAAGCAGTAAACAGATTTGTTACTGTTTCTAGGGTCAGAATGTGTGATAATCCAATGCATTTGACTAATTGTAAGAGTTCAGGATGAATTTGGAGTGTTTAGACAACACTTAAACCCGTTTTATCCCAAAACAGGTTTAAACCGAGAAAACATTGATTCTAAGCAGTAAACAGTTTTGTTACTGTTTCTAGGATCAGTATTTGTGAAAGTCCAATGCATTTGACTAAATGTAAGAGTTGGGGACGAATTTGGAGTGTTTAGACAACACTTTGACCCGTTTTATCCCAAAAGAGGCTTAAACCGAGAGAAAACATTGATTGGAAGCAGTAAACAGCTATGTTACTCTTTCTAGGGTCAAAATTTGTAACAATCCAATGCATTTGACTAATTATAAGAGTTCGGGTTGAATTTGGAGTGTTTAGACACCACTTTTACCCATTTTGTCCGAAACAGGCTAAAACCGAGAAAACATTGATTCGAATCAGTAAACCGCTTTGTTACTGTTTCTAGGGTCATAATGTGTGACAATCCAATGTATTTGACTAATTGTAAAAGTTCGGGATGAATTTGGAGTGTTTAGGTAACACTTAAACCCGTTTTATCCCGAAACATGCTTAAACAAAGAAAACAGGCTAAAACCGAGAGAAAACATTGATTCGAAGCAGTAAACAGCTATGTTACTCTTTCTAGGGACAAAATATGTAACATTCCAACTTTTGACTAATTATAAGAGTTCGGGTTGAATTTGGAGTGTTTAGACACCACTTATACCCATTTTGTCCCGAAACAGGCTAAAACTGAGAAAACGTTGATTCTAAGCAGTAAACGGCTTTGTTACTGTTTATAGGGTCAGAATGTGTGGCAATCCAATGCATTTGACTAATTGTAAGAGTTCGAGATAAATTTGGAGTGTTTAGAGAACACTTAAACCCGTTTTATCCCAAAACATGCTTAAACCGAGAAAACAGGCTAAAACCGAGAAAACATTGATTGTAAGCAGTAAACAGCTTTGTTACTGTTTCTAGGGTCAGAATGTGTGACAATCCAATGCATTTGACTAATTGTAAGAGTTTGGGATGAATTTGGAGTGTTTAAACAACACTTAAACCCGTTTTATCCCAAAACAGGTTTAAACCGAGAAAACATTGATTCTAAGCAGTAAACAGTTTTGTTACTGTTTCTAGGGTCAGAATTTGTGACAGTCCAATGTATTTGACTAAATGTAAGAGTTGGGGATGAATTTGGAGTGTTTAGACAACACTTTGACCCATTTTATCCCAAAAGAGGCTTAAACCAAGAAAACAGGCTAACACCGAGAGAAAACATTAATTGGAAGCAGTAAACAGCTATGTTACTCTTTATAGGGTCAAAATTTGTAATAATCCAATGCATTTGACTAATTATAAGAGTTCGGGTTGAATTTGGAGTGTTTAGACACCACTTTTACCCATTTTGTCCGAAAGAGGCTAAAACCGAGAAAACATTGATTCGAATCAGTAAACAGATTTGTTACTGTTTCTAGGGTCATAATCTGTGACAATCCAATGCATTTGACTAATTATAAAAGTTCGGGATGAATTTGGAGTGTTTAGACAACACTTAAACCCGTTTTATCCCGAAACAGGCTTAACCCAAGAAAACGGGCTAAACCCGAGAGAAAACATTGATTCGAAGCAGTAAACAGCTATGTTACTCTTTCTAGGGTCATAATCTGTGACAATCCAATGCATTTGACTAATTGTAAAAGTTCGGGATGAATTTGGAGTGTTTAGACAACACTTAAACTCGTTTTATACTGAAACAGGCTTAACCCAAGAAAACGGGCTAAACCCGAGAGAAAACATTGATTCGAAGCAGTAAACAGCTATGTTACTCTTTCTAGGGACAAAATATGTAACATTCCAACTTTTGACTAATTATAAGAGTTCGGGTTGAATTTGGAGTGTTTAGACACCACTTATACCCATTTTGTCCCGAAACAGGCTAAAACTGAGAAAACGTTGATTCTAAGCAGTAAACGGCTTTGTTACTGTCTATAGGGTCAGAATATGTGGCAATCTAATGCATTTGACTATTTGTAAGAGTTCGAGATAAATTTGGAGTGTTTGGACAACACTTAAACCCGTTTTATCCCAAATCATGCTTAAACCGAGAAAACAGGCTAAAACCGAGAAAACATTGATTGTAAGCAGTAAACAGCTTTGTTACTGTTTCTAGGGTCAGAATGTGTGACAATCCAATGCATTTGACTAATTGTAAGAGTTCAGGATGAATTTGGAGTGTTTAGACAACACTTTGACCCGTTTTATCCCAAAAGAGGCTTAAACCGAGAAAACAGGCTAACACTGAGAGAAAACATTGATTGCAAGCAGTAAACAGCTATGTTACTCTTTCTAGGGTCAAAATTTGTAACAATCCAATGCATTTGACTAATTATAAGAGTTCAGGTTTAATTTGGAGTGTTTAGACACCACTTATACCCATTTTGTCCCGAAACAGGCTAAAATCGAGAAAACATTGATTGTAAGCAGTAAACAGCTTAGTTACTGATTCTAGGGTCATAATGTGTGAAATTCCAATGCATTTGACTAAATGTAAGAGTTGGGGACGAATTTGGAGTGTTTAGACAACACTTTGACCCGTTTTATCCCAAAAGAGGCTTAAACCGAGAAAACAGGCTAACACCGAGAGAAAACATTGATTGGAAGCAGTAAACAGCTATGTTACTCTTTCTAGGGTCAAAATTTGTAACAATCCAATGCATTTGACTAATTATAAGAGTTCGGGTTGAATTTGGAGTGTTTAGACACCACTTTTACCCATTTTGTCCGAAACAGGCTAAAACCGAGAAAACATTGATTCGAATCAGTAAACCGCTTTGTTACTGTTTCTAGGGTCATAATGTGTGACAATCCAATGCATTTGACTAATTGTAAAAGTTCGGGATGAATTTGGAGTGTTTAGGTAACACTTAAACCCGTTTTATCCCGAAACAGGCTTAAACCAAGAAAACAGGCTAAAACCGAGAGAAAACATTGATTCGAAGCAGTAAACAGCTATGTTACTCTTTCTAGGGACAAAATATGTAACATTCCAACTTTTGACTAATTATAAGAGTTCGGGTTGAATTTGGAGGGTTTAGACACCACTTATACCCATTTTGTCCCGAAACAGGCTAAAACTGAGAAAACGTTGATTCTAAGCAGTAAACGGCTTTGTTACTGTTTATAGGGTCAGAATGTGTGGCAATCCAATGCATTTGACTAATTGTAAGAGTTCGAGATAAATTTGGAGTGTTTAGAGAACACTTAAACCCGTTTTATCCCAAAACATGCTTAAACCGAGAAAACAGGCTAAAACCGAGAAAACATTGATTGTAAGCAGTAAACAGCTTTGTTACTGTTTCTAGGGTCAGAATGTGTGACAATCCAATGCATTTGACTAATTGTAAGAGTTTGGGATGAATTTGGAGTGTTTAGACAACACTTAAACCAGTTTTATCCCAAAACAGGTTTAAACCGAGAAAACATTGATTCTAAGCAGTAAACAGTTTTGTTACTGTTTCTAGGGTCAGAATTTGTGACAGTCCAATGCATTTGACTAATTATAAGAGTTCAGGTTTAATTTGGAGTGTTTAGACACCACTTATACCCATTTTGTCCCGAAACAGGCTAAAACCGAGAAAACATTGATTGTAAACAGTAAACAGCTATGTTACTATTTCTAGGGACTAAATATGTAACATTTCAACTTTTGACTAATTATAAGAGTTCGAGTTGAATTTGGAGTGTTTAGACACCACTTATACCCATTTTGTCCCGAAACAGGCTAAAACTGAGAAAACGTTGATTCTAAGCAGTAAACGGCTTTGTTACTGTTTATAGGGTCAGAATGTGTGGCAATCCAATGCATTTGACTAATTGTAAGAGTTCGAGATAAATTTGGAGTGTTTAGACAACACTTAAACTCGTTTTATCCCAAAACATGTTTAAACCGAGAAAACAGGCTAAAACCGAGAAAACATTGATTGTAAGCAGTAAACAGCTTTGTTACTGTTTCTAGGGTCAGAATGTGTGACAATCCAATGCATTTGACTAATTGTAAGAGTTCAGGATGAATTTGGAGTGTTTAGACAACACTTTGACCCGTTTTATCCCAAAAGAGGTTTAAACCGAGAAAACATTGATTCTAAGCAGTAAACAGTTTTGTTACTGTTTCTAGGGTCAGAATTTGTGACAGTCCAATGCATTTGACTAAATGTAAGAGTTGGGGATGAATTTGGAGTGTTTAGACAACACTTTGACCCGATTTATCCCAAAAGAGGCTTAAACCGAGAAAACAGGCTAACACCGAGAGAAAACATTGATTGGAAGCAGTAAACAGCTATGTTACTCTTTCTAGGGTCAAAATTTGTAACAATCCAATGCATTTGACTAATTCTAAGAGTTCGGGTTGAATTTGGAGTGTTTAGACACCACTTTTACCCATTTTGTCCGAAACAGGCTAAAACCGAGAAAACATTGATTCGAATCAGTAAACAGCTTTGTTACTGTTTCTAGGGTCATAATCTGAGACAATCCAATGCATTTGACAAATTATAAAAGTTCGGGATGAATTTGGAGTGTTTAGACAACACTTAAACCCGTTTTATCTCGAAACAGGCTTAACCCAAGAAAACGGGCTAAACCCGACAGAAAACATTGACTCGAAGTAGTAAGCAGCTATGTTACTCTTTCTAGGGACTAAATATGTAACATTTCAACTTTTGACTAATTATAAGAGTTCGAGTTGAATTTGGAGTGTTTAGACACCACTTATACCCATTTTGTCCCGAAACAGGCTAAAACTGAGAAAACGTTGATTCTAAGCAGTAAACGGCTTTGTTACTGTTTATAGGGTCAGAATGTGTGGCAATCCAATGCATTTGACTAATTGTAAGAGTTCGAGATAAATTTGGAGTGTTTAGACAACACTTAAACTCGTTTTATCCCAAAACATGTTTAAACCGAGAAAACAGGCTAAAACCGAGAAAACATTAATTGTAAGCAGTAAACAGCTTTGTTACTGTTTCTAGGGTCAGAATGTGTGACAATCCAATGCATTTGACTAATTGTAAGAGTTCAGGATGAATTTGGAGTGTTTAGACAACACTTTGACCCGTTTTATCCCAAAAGAGGCTTAAACCGAGAAAACAGGCTAACACTGAGAGAAAACATTGATTGCAAGCAGTAAACAGCTATGTTACTCTTTCTAGGGTCAAAATTTGTAACAATCCAATGCATTTGACTAATTATAAGAGTTCAGGTTTAATTTGGAGTGTTTAGACACCACTTATACCCATTTTGTCCCGAAACAGGCTAAAACCGAGAAAACATTGATTGTAAGCAGTAAACAGCTATGTTACTCTTTCTAGGGTCAAAATTTGTAACAATCCAATGCATTCGACTAATTATAAGAGTTCGGGATGAATTTGGAGTGTTTAGACACCACTTTTACCCATTTTGTCCGAAACAGGCTAAAACCGAGAAAACATTGATTCGAATCAGTAAACAGCTTTGTTACTGTTTCTAGGGTCATAATGTGTGAAAATCCAATGCATTTGACTAATTGTAAAAGTTTGGGATGAATTTGGAGTGTTTAGACAACACTTAAACCCGTTTTATCCCGAAACAGGCTTAACCCGAGAAAACGGGCTAAACCCGAGAGAAAACATTGATTCGAAGCAGTAAACAGCTATGTTACTCTTTCTAGGGACAAAATATGTAACAATCCAATGCATTTGACTAATTATAAGAGTTCGGGTTGAATTTGGAGTGTTTAGACACCACTTATACCCATTTTGTCCCGAAACAGGCTAAAACCTAGAAAACATTGATTGTAAGCAGTAAACAGCTTAGTTACTGATTCTAGGGTCAGAATGTGTGACAATCCAATGCATTTGACTAATTGTAAGAGTTCGGGATAAATTTGGAGTGTTTAGACAACACTTAAACCCGTTTTATCCCAAAACATGCATAAACCGAGAAAACAGGCTAAAACCGAGAAAACATTGATTGTAAGCAGTAAACAGCTTTGTTACTGTTTCTAGGGTCAGAATGTGTGACAATCCAATGCATTTTACTAATTGTAAGAGTTTGGGATGAATTTGGAGTGTTTAGACAACACTTAAACCCGTTTTATCCCAAAACAGGTTTAAACCGAGAAAACATTGATTCTAAGCAGTAAACAGTTTTGTTACTGTTTCTAGGGTCAGAATTTGTGACAGTCCAATGCATTTGACTAAATGTAAGAGTTGGGGATGAATTTGGAGTGTTTAGACAACACTTTGACCCGTTTTATCCCAAAAGAGGCTTAAACCGAGAAAACAGGCTAACACCGAGAGAAAACATTGATTGGAAGCAGTAAACAGCTATGTTACTCTTTCTAGGGTCAAAATTTGTAACAATCCAATGCATTTGACTAATTATAAGAGTTCGGGTTGAATTTGGAGTGTTTAGACACCACTTTTACCCATTTTGTCCGAAACAGGCTAAAACCGAGAAAACATTGATTCGAATCAGTAAACAGCTTTGTTACTGTTTCTAGGGTCATAATCTGAGACAATCCAATGCATTTGACTAATTGTAAAAGTTCGGGATGAATTTGGAGTGTTTAGGTAACACTTAAACCCGTTTTATTCCGAAACAGGCTTAACCCAAGAAAACGGGCTAAACCCGACAGAAAACATTGACTCGAAGTAGTAAGCAGCTATGTTACTCTTTCTAGGGACTAAATATGTAACATTTCAACTTTTGACTAATTATAAGAGTTCGAGTTGAATTTGGAGTGTTTAGACACCACTTATACCCATTTTGTCCCGAAACAGGCTAAAACTGAGAAAACGTTGATTCTAAGCAGTAAACGGCTTTGTTACTGTTTATAGGGTCAGAATGTGTGGCAATCCAATGCATTTGACTAATTGTAAGAGTTCGAGATAAATTTGGAGTGTTTAGACAACACTTAAACTCGTTTTATCCCAAAACATGTTTAAACCGAGAAAACAGGCTAAAACCGAGAAAACATTGATTGTAAGCAGTAAACAGCTTTGTTACTGTTTCTAGGGTCAGAATGTGTGACAATCCAATGCATTTGACTAATTGTAAGAGTTCAGGATGAATTTGGAGTGTTTAGACAACACTTAAACCCGTTTTATCCCAAAACAGGTTTAAACCGAGAAAACATTGATTCTAAGCAGTAAACAGTTTTGTTACTGTTTCTAGGGTCAGAATTTGTGACAGTCCAATGCATTTGACTAAATGTAAGAGTTGGGGATGAATTTGGAGTGTTTAGACAACACTTTGACCCGATTTATCCCAAAAGAGGCTTAAACCGAGAAAACAGGCTAACACCGAGAGAAAACATTGATTGGAAGCAGTAAACAGCTATGTTACTCTTTCTAGGGTCAAAATTTGTAACAATCCAATGCATTTGACTAATTATAAGAGTTTGGGTTGAATTTGGAGTGTTTAGACACCACTTTTACCCATTTTGTCCGAAACAGGCTAAAACCGAGAAAACATTGATTGTAAGCAGTAAACAGCTATGTTACTCTTTCTAGGGTCAAAATTTGTAACAATCCAATGCATTCGACTAATTATAAGAGTTCGGGATGAATTTGGAGTGTTTAGACACCACTTTTACCCATTTTGTCCGAAACAGGCTAAAACCGAGAAAACATTGATTCGAATCAGTAAACAGCTTTGTTACTGTTTCTAGGGTCATAATGTGTGAAAATCCAATGCATTTGACTAATTGTAAAAGTTTGGGATGAATTTGGAGTGTTTAGACAACACTTAAACCCGTTTTATCCCGAAACAGGCTTAACCCGAGAAAACGGGCTAAACCCGAGAGAAAACATTGATTCGAAGCAGTAAACAGCTATGTTACTCTTTCTAGGGACAAAATATGTAACAATCCAATGCATTTGACTAATTATAAGAGTTCGGGTTGAATTTGGAGTGTTTAGACACAACTTATACCCATTTTGTCCCGAAACAGGCTAAAACCTAGAAAACATTGATTGTAAGCAGTAAACAGCTTAGTTACTGATTCTAGGGTCAGAATGTGTGACAATCCAATGCATTTGACTAATTGTAAGAGTTCGGGATAAATTTGGAGTGTTTAGACAACACTTAAACCCGTTTTATCCCAAAACATGCATAAACCGAGAAAACAGGCTAAAACCGAGAAAACATTGATTGTAAGCAGTAAACAGCTTTGTTACTGTTTCTAGGGTCAGAATGTGTGACAATCCAATGCATTTGACTAATTGTAAGAGTTTGGGATGAATTTGGAGTGTTTAGACAACACTTAAACCCGTTTTATCCCAAAACAGGTTTAAACCGAGAAAACATTGATTCTAAGCAGTAAACAGTTTTGTTACTGTTTCTAGGGTCAGAATTTGTGACAGTCCAATGCATTTGACTAAATGTAAGAGTTGGGGATGAATTTGGAGTGTTTAGACAACACTTTGACCCTTTTTATCCCAAAAGAGGCTTAAACCGAGAAAACAGGCTAACACCGAGAGAAAACATTGATTGGAAGCAGTAAACAGCTATGTTACTCTTTCTAGGGTCAAAATTTGTAACAATCCAATGCATTTGACTAATTATAAGAGTTCGGGTTGAATTTGGAGTGTTTAGACACCACTTTTACCCATTTTGTCCGAAACAGGCTAAAACCGAGAAAACATTGATTCGAATCAGTAAACAGCTTTGTTACTGTTTCTAGGGTCATAATCTGAGACAATCCAATGCATTTGACTAATTGTAAAAGTTCGGGATGAATTTGGAGTGTTTAGGTAACACTTAAACCCGTTTTATTCCGAAACAGGCTTAACCCAAGAAAACGGGCTAAACCCGACAGAAAACATTGACTCGAAGTAGTAAGCAGCTATGTTACTCTTTCTAGGGACTAAATATGTAACATTTCAACTTTTGACTAATTATAAGAGTTCGAGTTGAATTTGGAGTGTTTAGACACCACTTATACCCATTTTGTCCCGAAACAGGCTAAAACTGAGAAAACGTTGATTCTAAGCAGTAAACGGCTTTGTTACTGTTTATAGGGTCAGAATGTGTGGCAATCCAATGCATTTGACTAATTGTAAGAGTTCGAGATAAATTTGGAGTGTTTAGACAACACTTAAACTCGTTTTATCCCAAAACATGTTTAAACCGAGAAAACAGGCTAAAACCGAGAAAACATTGATTGTAAGCAGTAAACAGCTTTGTTACTGTTTCTAGGGTCAGAATGTGTGACAATCCAATGCATTTGACTAATTGTAAGAGTTCAAGATGAATTTGGAGTGTTTAGACAACACTTAAACCCGTTTTATCCCAAAACAGGTTTAAACCGAGAAAACATTGATTCTAAGCAGTAACCAGTTTTGTTACTGTTTCTAGGGTCAGAATTTGTGACAGTCCAATGCATTTGACTAAATGTAAGAGTTGGGGATGAATTTGGAGTGTTTAGACAACACTTTGACCCGATTTATCCCAAAAGAGGCTTAAACCGAGAAAACAGGCTAACACCGAGAGAAAACATTGATTGGAAGCAGTAAACAGCTATGTTACTCTTTCTAGGGTCAAAATTTGTAACAATCCAATGCATTTGACTAATTATAAGAGTTCGGGTTGAATTTGGAGTGTTTAGACACCACTTTTACCCATTTTGTCCGAAACAGGCTAAAACCGAGAAAACATTGATTCGAATCAGTAAACAGCTTTGTTACTGTTTCTAGGGTCATAATGTGTGATAATCCAATGCATTTGACTAATTATAAAAGTTCGGGATGAATTTGGAGTGTTTAGACAACACTTAAACCCGTTTTATCCCGAAACAGGCTTAAACCAAGAAAACAGGCTAAAACCGAGAGAAAACATTGATTCGAAGCAGTAAACAGCTATGTTACTCTTTCTAGGGACAAAATATGTAACATTCCAACTTTTGACTAATCATAAGAGTTCGGGTTGAATTTGGAGTGTTTAGACACCACTTATACCCATTTTGTCCCGAAACAGGCTAAAACTGAGAAAACATTGATTCTAAGCAGTAAACAGCTTCGTTACTGTTTATAGTGTCAGAATGTGTGGCAATCAAATGCATTTGACTAAATGTAAGAGTTCGGGATGAATTTGGAGTGTTTAGACAACACTTAAACCCGTTTTATCCCAAAACATGCTTAAACCGAGAAAACAGGCTAAAACCGAGAAAACATTGATTGTAAGCAGTAAACAGCTTTGTTACTGTTTCTAGGGTCAGAATGTGTGACAATCCAATGCATTTGACTAATTGTAAGAGTTTGGGATGAATTTGGAGTGTTTAGACAACACTTAAACCCGTTTTATCCCAAAACAGGTTTAAACCGAGAAAACATTGATTCTAAGCAGTAAACAGTTTTGTTACTGTTTCGAGGGTCAGAATTTGTGACAGTCCAATGCATTTGACTAAATGTAAGAGTTGGGGATGAATTTGGAGTGTTTAGACAACACTTTGACCCGATTTATCCCAAAAGAGGCTTAAACCGAGAAAACAGGCTAACACCGAGAGAAAACATTGATTGGAAGCAGTAAACAGCTATGTTACTCTTTCTAGGGTCAAAATTTGTAACAATCCAATGCATTTGACTAATTATAAGAGTTCGGGTTGAATTTGGAGTGTTTAGTCACCACTTTTACCCATTTTGTCCGAAACAGGCTAAAACCGAGAAAACATTGATTCGAATCAGTAAACCGCTTTGTTACTGTTTCTAGGGTCATAATGTGTGACAATCCAATGCATTTGACTAATTGTAAAAGTTCGGGATGAATTTGGAGTGTTTAGGTAATACTTAAACCCGTTTTATCCCGAAACAGGCTTAAACCAAGAAAACAGGCTAAAACCGAGAGAAAACATTGATTCGAAGCAGTAAACAGCTATGTTACACTTTCTAGGGACAAAATATGTAACATTCCAACTTTTGACTAATTATAAGAGTTCGGGTTGAATTTGGAGTGTTTAGACACCACTTATACCCATTTTGTCCCGAAACAGGCTAAAACTGAGAAAACATTGATTCTAAGCAGTAAACAGCTTAGTTACTGTTTATAGGGTCAGAATGTGTGGCAATCAAATGCATTTGACTAAATGTAAGAGTTCGGGATGAATTTGGAGTGTTTAGACAACACTTAAACCCGTTTTATCCCAAAACATGCTTAAACCGAGAAAACAGGCTAAAACCGAGAAAACATTGATTGTAAGCAGTAAACAGCTTTGTTACTGTTTCTAGGGTCAGAATGTGTGACAATCCAATGCATTTGACTAATTGTAAGAGTTTGGGATGAATTTGGAGTGTTTAGACAACACTTAAACCCGTTTTATCCCAAAACAGGTTTAAACCGAGAAAACATTGATTCTAAGCAGTAAACAGTTTTGTTACTGTTTCTAGGGTCAGAATTTGTGACAGTCCAATGCATTTGACTAAATGTAAGAGTTGGGGATGAATTTGGAGTGTTTAGACAACACTTTGACTCGTTTTATCCCAAAAGAGGCTTAAACCGAGAAAACAGGCTAACACCGAGAGAAAACATTGATTGGAAGCAGTAAACAGCTATGTTACTATTTCTAGGGTCAAAATTTGTAACAATCCAATGCATTTGACTAATTATAAGAGTTCGGGTTGAATTTGGAGTGTTTAGACACCACTTTTACCCATTTTGTCCGAAACAGGCTAAAACCGAGAAAACATTGATTCGAATCAGTAAACCGCTTTGTTACTGTTTCTAGGGTCATAATGTGTGACAATCCAATGCATTTGACTAATTGTAAAAGTTCGGGATGAATTTGGAGTGTTTATGTAACACTTAAACCCGTTTTATCCCGAAACAGGCTTAAACCAAGAAAACAGGCTAAAACCGAGAGAAAACATTGATTCGAAGCAGTAAACAGCTATGTTACTCTTTCTAGGGACAAAATATGTAACATTCCAACTTTTGACTAATTATAAGAGTTCGGGTTGAATTTGGAGTGTTTAGACACCACTTATACCCATTTTGTCCCGAAACAGGCTAAAACTGAGAAAACATTGATTCTAAGCAGTAAACAGCTTAGTTACTGTTTATAGGGTCAGAATGTGTGGCAATCAAATGCATTTGACTAAATGTAAGAGTTCGGGATGAATTTGGAGTGTTTAGACAACACTTAAACCCGTTTTATCCCAAAACATGCTTAAACCGAGAAAACAGGCTAAAACCGAGAAAACATTGATTGTAAGCAGTAAACAGCTTTGTTACTGTTTCTAGGGTCAGAATGTGTGACAATCCAATGCATTTGACTAATTGTAAGAGTTTGGGATGAATTTGGAGTGTTTAGACAACACTTAAACCCGTTTTATCCCAAAACAGGTTTAAACCGAGAAAACATTGATTCTAAGCAGTAAACAGTTTTGTTACTGTTTCTAGGGTCAGAATTTGTGACAGTCCAATGCATTTGACTAAATGTAAGAGTTGGGGATGAATTTGGAGTGTTTAGACAACACTTTGACCCGTTTTATCCCAAAAGAGGCTTAAACCGAGAAAACAGGCTAACACCGAGAGAAAACATTGATTGGAAGCAGTAAACAGCTATGTTACTCTTTCTAGGGTCAAAATTTGTAACAATCCAATGCATTTGACTAATTATAAGAGTTCGGGTTGAATTTGGAGTGTTTAGACACCACTTTTACCCATTTTGTCCGAAACAGGCTAAAACCGAGAAAACATTGATTCGAATCAGTAAACAGCTTTGTTACTGTTTCTAGGGTCATAATGTGTGATAATCCAATGCATTTGACTAATTATAAAAGTTCGGGATGAATTTGGAGTGTTTAGACAACACTTAAACCCGTTTTATCCCGAAACAGGCTTAACCCAAGAAAACGGGCTAAACCCGAGAGAACACATTGATTCGAAGCAGTAAACAGCTATGTTACTCTTTCTAGGGACAAAATATGTAACATTCCAACTTTTGACTAATTATAAGAGTTCGGGTTGAATTTGGAGTGTTTAGACACCACTTATACCCATTTTGTCCCGAAACAGGCTAAAACTGAGAAAACGTTGATTCTAAGCAGTAAACGGCTTTGTTACTGTTTATAGGGTCAGAATGTGTGGCAATCCAATGCATTTGACTAATTGTAAGAGTTCGAGATGAATTTGGAGTGTTTAGAGAACACTTAAACCCGTTTTATCCCAAAACATGCTTAAACCGAGAAAACAGGCTAAAACCGAGAAAACATTGATTGTAAGCAGTAAACAGCTTTGTTACTGTTTCTAGGGTCAGAATGTGTGACAATCCAATGCATTTGACTAATTGTAAGAGTTTGGGATGAATTTGGAGTGTTTAGACAACACTTAAACCCGTTTTATCCCAAAACAGGTTTAAACCGAGAAAACATTGATTCTAAGCAGTAAACAGTTTTGTTACTGTTTCTAGGGTCAGAATTTGTGACAGTCCAATGCATTTGACTAAATGTAAGAGTTGGGGATGAATTTGGAGTGTTTAGACAACACTTTGACCCGTTTTATCCCAAAAGAGGCTTAAACCGAGAAAACAGGCTAACACCGAGAGAAAACATTGATTGGAAGCAGTAAACAGCTATGTTACTATTTCTAGGGTCAAAATTTGTAACAATCCAATGCATTTGACTAATTATAAGAGTTCGGGTTGAATTTGGAGTGTTTAGACACCACTTTTACCCATTTTGTCCGAAACAGGCTAAAACCGAGAAAACATTGATTCGAATCAGTAAACCGCTTTGTTACTGTTTCTAGGGTCATAATGTGTGACAATCCAATGCATTTGACTAATTGTAAAAGTTCGGGATGAATTTGGAGTGTTTATGTAACACTTAAACCCGTTTTATCCCGAAACAGGCTTAAACCAAGAAAACAGGCTAAAACCGAGAGAAAACATTGATTCGAAGCAGTAAACAGCTATGTTACTCTTTCTAGGGACAAAATATGTAACATTCCAACTTTTGACTAATTATAAGAGTTCGGGTTGAATTTGGAGTGTTTAGACACCACTTATACCCATTTTGTCCCGAAACAGGCTAAAACTGAGAAAACATTGATTCTAAGCAGTAAACAGCTTAGTTACTGTTTATAGGGTCAGAATGTGTGGCAATCAAATGCATTTGACTAAATGTAAGAGTTCGGGATGAATTTGGAGTGTTTAGACAACACTTAAACCCGTTTTATCCCAAAACATGCTTAAACCGAGAAAACAGGCTAAAACCGAGAAAACATTGATTGTAAGCAGTAAACAGCTTTGTTACTGTTTCTAGGGTCAGAATGTGTGACAATCCAATGCATTTGACTAATTGTAAGAGTTTGGGATGAATTTGGAGTGTTTAGACAACACTTAAACCCGTTTTATCCCAAAACAGGTTTAAACCGAGAAAACATTGATTCTAAGCAGTAAACAGTTTTGTTACTGTTTCTAGGGTCAGAATTTGTGACAGTCCAATGCATTTGACTAAATGTAAGAGTTGGGGATGAATTTGGAGTGTTTAGACAACACTTTGACCCGTTTTATCCCAAAAGAGGCTTAAACCGAGAAAACAGGCTAACACCGAGAGAAAACATTGATTGGAAGCAGTAAACAGCTATGTTACTCTTTCTAGGGTCAAAATTTGTAACAATCCAATGCATTTGACTAATTATAAGAGTTCGGGTTGAATTTGGAGTGTTTAGACACCACTTTTACCCATTTTGTCCGAAACAGGCTAAAACCGAGAAAACATTGATTCGAATCAGTAAACAGCTTTGTTACTGTTTCTAGGGTCATAATGTGTGACAATCCAATGCATTTGACTTATTGTAAAAGTTCGGGATGAATTTGGAGTGTTTAGACAACACTTAAACCCATTTTATCCCGAAATAGGCTTAACCCAAGAAAACGGGCTAAACCCGAGAGAAAACATTGATTCGAAGCAGTAAACAGCTATGTTACTCTTTCTAGGGACAAAATATGTAACATTCCAACTTTTGACTAATTATAAGAGTTCGGGTTGAATTTGGAGTGTTTAGACACCACTTATACCCATTTTGTCCCGAAACAGGCTAAAACTGAGAAAACGTTGATTCTAAGCAGTAAACGGCTTTGTTACTGTTTATAGGGTCAGAATATGTGGCAATCCAATGCATTTGACTAATTGTAAGAGTTCGAGATGAATTTGGAGTGTTTAGAGAACACTTAAACCCGTTTTATCCCAAAACATGCTTAAACCGAGAAAACAGGCTAAAACCGAGAAAACATTGATTGTAAGCAGTAAACAGCTTTGTTACTGTTTCTAGGGTCAGAATGTGTGACAATCCAATGCATTTGACTAATTGTAAGAGTTTGGGATGAATTTGGAGTGTTTAGACAACACTTAAACCCGTTTTATCCCAAAACAGGTTTAAACCGAGAAAACATTGATTCTAAGCAGTAAACAGTTTTGTTACTGTTTCTAGGGTCAGAATTTGTGACAGTCCAATGCATTTGACTAAATGTAAGAGTTGGGGATGAATTTGGAGTGTTTAGACAACACTTTGACCCGTTTTATCCCAAAAGAGGCTTAAACCGAGAAAACAGGCTAACACCAAGAGAAAACATTGATTGGAAGCAGTAAACAGCTATGTTACTATTTCTAGGGTCAAAATTTGTAACAATCCAATGCATTTGACTAATTATAAGAGTTCGGGTTGAATTTGGAGTGTTTAGACACCACTTTTACCCATTTTGTCCGAAACAGGCTAAAACCGAGAAAACATTGATTCGAATCAGTAAACCGCTTTGTTACTGTTTCTAGGGTCATAATGTGTGACAATCCAATGCATTTGACTAATTGTAAAAGTTCGGGATGAATTTGGAGTGTTTATGTAACACTTAAACCCGTTTTATCCCGAAACAGGCTTAAACCAAGAAAACAGGCTAAAACCGAGAGAAAACATTGATTCGAAGCAGTAAACAGCTATGTTACTCTTTCTAGGGACAAAATATGTAACATTCCAACTTTTGACTAATTATAAGAGTTCGGGTTGAATTTGGAGTGTTTAGACACCACTTATACCCATTTTGTCCCGAAACAGGCTAAAACTGAGAAAACATTGATTCTAAGCAGTAAACGGCTTTGTTACTGTTTATAGGGTCAGAATGTGTGGCAATCAAATGCATTTGACTAATTGTAAGAGTTCGAGATGAATTTGGAGTGTTTAGAGAACACTTAAACCCGTTTTATCCCAAAACATGCTTAAACCGAGAAAACAGGCTAAAACAGAGAAAACATTGATTGTAAGCAGTAAACAGCTTTGTTACTGTTTCTAGGGTCAGAATGTGTGACAATCCAATGCATTTGACTAATTGTAAGAGTTTGGGATGAATTTGGAGTGTTTAGACAACACTTAAACCCGTTTTATCCCAAAACAGGTTTAAACCGAGAAAACATTGATTCTAAGCAGTAAACAGTTTTGTTACTGTTTCTAGGGTCAGAATTTGTGACAGTCCAATGCATTTGACTAAATGTAAGAGTTGGGGATGAATTTGGAGTGTTTAGACAACACTTTGACCCGTTTTATCCCAAAAGAGGCTTAAACCGAGAAAACAGGCTAACACCGAGAGAAAACATTGATTGGAAGCAGTAAACAGCTATGTTACTATTTCTAGGGTCAAAATTTGTAACAATCCAATGCATTTGACTAATTATAAGAGTTCGGGTTGAATTTGGAGTGTTTAGACACCACTTTTACCCATTTTGTCCGAAACAGGCTAAAACCGAGAAAACATTGATTCGAATCAGTAAACCGCTTTGTTACTGTTTCTAGGGTCATAATGTGTGACAATCCAATGCATTTGACTAATTGTAAAAGTTCGGGATGAATTTGGAGTGTTTATGTAACACTTAAACCCGTTTTATCCCGAAACAGGCTTAAACCAAGAAAACAGGCTAAAACCGAGAGAAAACATTGATTCGAAGCAGTAAACAGCTATGTTACTCTTTCTAGGGACAAAATATGTAACATTCCAACTTTTGACTAATTATAAGAGTTCGGGTTGAATTTGGAGTGTTTAGACACCACTTATACCCATTTTGTCCCGAAACAGGCTAAAACTGAGAAAACATTGATTCTAAGCAGTAAACAGCTTAGTTACTGTTTATAGGGTCAGAATGTGTGGCAATCAAATGCATTTGACTAAATGTAAGAGTTCGGGATGAATTTGGAGTGTTTAGACAACACTTAAACCCGTTTTATCCCAAAACATGCTTAAACCGAGAAAACAGGCTAAAACCGAGAAAACATTGATTGTAAGCAGTAAACAGCTTTGTTACTGTTTCTAGGGTCAGAATGTGTGACAATCCAATGCATTTGACTAATTGTAAGAGTTTGGGATGAATTTGGAGTGTTTAGACAACACTTAAACCCGTTTTATCCCAAAACAGGTTTAAACCGAGAAAACATTGATTCTAAGCAGTAAACAGTTTTGTTACTGTTTCTAGGGTCAGAATTTGTGACAGTCCAATGCATTTGACTAAATGTAAGAGTTGGGGATGAATTTGGAGTGTTTAGACAACACTTTGACCCGTTTTATCCCAAAAGAGGCTTAAACCGAGAAAACAGGCTAACACCGAGAGAAAACATTGATTGGAAGCAGTAAACAGCTATGTTACTCTTACTAGGGTCAAAATTTGTAACAATCCAATGCATTTGACTAATTATAAGAGTTCGGGTTGAATTTGGAGTGTTTAGACACCACTTTTACCCATTTTGTCCGAAACAGGCTAAAACCGAGAAAACATTGATTCGAATCAGTAAACAGCTTTGTTACTGTTTCTAGGGTCATAATGTGTGACAATCCAATGCATTTGACTTATTGTAAAAGTTCGGGATGAATTTGGAGTGTTTAGACAACACTTAAACCCATTTTATCCCGAAATAGGCTTAACCCAAGAAAACGGGCTAAACCCGAGAGAACACATTGATTCGAAGCAGTAAACAGCTATGTTACTCTTTCTAGGGACAAAATATGTAACATTCCAACTTTTGACAAATTATAAGAGTTCGGGTTGAATTTGGAGTGTTTAGACACCACTTATACCCATTTTGTCCCGAAACAGGCTAAAACTGAGAAAACGTTGATTCTAAGCAGTAAACGGCTTTGTTACTGTTTATAGGGTCAGAATGTGTGGCAATCCAATGCATTTGACTAATTGTAAGAGTTCGAGATGAATTTGGAGTGTTTAGAGAACACTTAAACCCGTTTTATCCCAAAACATGCTTAAACCGAGAAAACAGGCTAAAACCGAGAAAACATTGATTGTAAGCAGTAAACAGCTTTGTTACTGTTTCTAGGGTCAGAATGTGTGACAATCCAATGCATTTGACTAATTGTAAGAGTTTGGGATGAATTTGGAGTGTTTAGACAACACTTAAACCCGTTTTATCCCAAAACAGGTTTAAACCGAGAAAACATTGATTCTAAGCAGTAAACAGTTTTGTTACTGTTTCTAGGGTCAGAATTTGTGACAGTCCAATGCATTTGACTAAATGTAAGAGTTGGGGATGAATTTGGAGTGTTTAGACAACACTTTGACCCGTTTTATCCCAAAAGAGGCTTAAACCGAGAAAACAGGCTAACACCGAGAGAAAACATTGATTGGAAGCAGTAAACAGCTATGTTACTATTTCTAGGGTCAAAATTTGTAACAATCCAATGCATTTGACTAATTATAAGAGTTCGGGTTGAATTTGGAGTGTTTAGACACCACTTTTACCCATTTTGTCCGAAACAGGCTAAAACCGAGAAAACATTGATTCGAATCAGTAAACCGCTTTGTTACTGTTTCTAGGGTCATAATGTGTGACAATCCAATGCATTTGACTAATTGTAAAAGTTCGGGATGAATTTGGAGTGTTTATGTAACACTTAAACCCGTTTTATCCCGAAACAGGCTTAAACCAAGAAAACAGGCTAAAACCGAGAGAAAACATTGATTCGAAGCAGTAAACAGCTATGTTACTCTTTCTAGGGACAAAATATGTAACATTCCAACTTTTGACTAATTATAAGAGTTCGGGTTGAATTTGGAGTGTTTAGACACCACTTATACCCATTTTGTCCCGAAACAGGCTAAAACTGAGAAAACATTGATTCTAAGCAGTAAACAGCTTAGTTACTGTTTATAGGGTCAGAATGTGTGGCAATCAAATGCATTTGACTAAATGTAAGAGTTCGGGATGAATTTGGAGTGTTTAGACAACACTTAAACCCGTTTTATCCCAAAACATGCTTAAACCGAGAAAACAGGCTAAAACCGAGAAAACATTGATTGTAAGCAGTAAACAGCTTTGTTACTGTTTCTAGGGTCAGAATGTGTGACAATCCAATGCATTTGACTAATTGTAAGAGTTTGGGATGAATTTGGAGTGTTTAGACAACACTTAAACCCGTTTTATCCCAAAACAGGTTTAAACCGAGAAAACATTGATTCTAAGCAGTAAACAGTTTTGTTACTGTTTCTAGGGTCAGAATTTGTGACAGTCCAATGCATTTGACTAAATGTAAGAGTTGGGGATGAATTTGGAGTGTTTAGACAACACTTTGACCCGTTTTATCCCAAAAGAGGCTTAAACCGAGAAAACAGGCTAACACCGAGAGAAAACATTGATTGGAAGCAGTAAACAGCTATGTTACTCTTTCTAGGGTCAAAATTTGTAACAATCCAATGCATTTGACTAATTATAAGAGTTCGGGTTGAATTTGGAGTGTTTAGACACCACTTTTACCCATTTTGTCCGAAACAGGCTAAAACCGAGAAAACATTGATTCGAATCAGTAAACAGCTTTGTTACTGTTTCTAGGGTCATAATGTGTGATAATCCAATGCATTTGACTAATTATAAAAGTTCGGGATGAATTTGGAGTGTTTAGACAACACTTAAACCCGTTTTATCCCGAAACAGGCTTAACCCAAGAAAACGGGCTAAACCCGAGAGAACACATTGATTCGAAGCAGTAAACAGCTATGTTACTCTTTCTAGGGACAAAATATGTAACATTCCAACTTTTGACTAATTATAAGAGTTCGGGTTGAATTTGGAGTGTTTAGACACCACTTATACCCATTTTGTCCCGAAACAGGCTAAAACTGAGAAAACGTTGATTCTAAGCAGTAAACGGCTTTGTTACTGTTTATAGGGTCAGAATGTGTGGCAATCCAATGCATTTGACTAATTGTAAGAGTTCGAGATGAATTTGGAGTGTTTAGAGAACACTTAAACCCGTTTTATCCCAAAACATGCTTAAACCGAGAAAACAGGCTAAAACCGAGAAAACATTGATTGTAAGCAGTAAACAGCTTTGTTACTGTTTCTAGGGTCAGAATGTGTGACAATCCAATGCATTTGACTAATTGTAAGAGTTTGGGATGAATTTGGAGTGTTTAGACAACACTTAAACCCGTTTTATCCCAAAACAGGTTTAAACCGAGAAAACATTGATTCTAAGCAGTAAACAGTTTTGTTACTGTTTCTAGGGTCAGAATTTGTGACAGTCCAATGCATTTGACTAAATGTAAGAGTTGGGGATGAATTTGGAGTGTTTAGACAACACTTTGACCCGTTTTATCCCAAAAGAGGCTTAAACCGAGAAAACAGGCTAACACCGAGAGAAAACATTGATTGGAAGCAGTAAACAGCTATGTTACTATTTCTAGGGTCAAAATTTGTAACAATCCAATGCATTTGACTAATTATAAGAGTTCGGGTTGAATTTGGAGTGTTTAGACACCACTTTTACCCATTTTGTCCGAAACAGGCTAAAACCGAGAAAACATTGATTCGAATCAGTAAACCGCTTTGTTACTGTTTCTAGGGTCATAATGTGTGACAATCCAATGCATTTGACTAATTGTAAAAGTTCGGGATGAATTTGGAGTGTTTATGTAACACTTAAACCCGTTTTATCCCGAAACAGGCTTAAACCAAGAAAACAGGCTAAAACCGAGAGAAAACATTGATTCGAAGCAGTAAACAGCTATGTTACTCTTTCTAGGGACAAAATATGTAACATTCCAACTTTTGACTAATTATAAGAGTTCGGGTTGAATTTGGAGTGTTTAGACACCACTTATACCCATTTTGTCCCGAAACAGGCTAAAACTGAGAAAACATTGATTCTAAGCAGTAAACAGCTTAGTTACTGTTTATAGGGTCAGAATGTGTGGCAATCAAATACATTTGACTAAATGTAAGAGTTCGGGATGAATTTGGAGTGTTTAGACAACACTTAAACCCGTTTTATCCCAAAACATGCTTAAACCGAGAAAACAGGCTAAAACCGAGAAAACATTGATTGTAAGCAGTAAACAGCTTTGTTACTGTTTCTAGGGTCAGAATGTGTGACAATCCAATGCATTTGACTAATTGTAAGAGTTTGGGATGAATTTGGAGTGTTTAGACAACACTTAAACCCGTTTTATCCCAAAACAGGTTTAAACCGAGAAAACATTGATTCTAAGCAGTAAACAGTTTTGTTACTGTTTCTAGGGTCAGAATTTGTGACAGTCCAATGCATTTGACTAAATGTAAGAGTTGGGGATGAATTTGGAGTGTTTAGACAACACTTTGACCCGTTTTATCCCAAAAGAGGCTTAAACCGAGAAAACAGGCTAACACCGAGAGAAAACATTGATTGGAAGCAGTAAACAGCTATGTTACTCTTTCTAGGGTCAAAATTTGTAACAATCCAATGCATTTGACTAATTATAAGAGTTCGGGTTGAATTTGGAGTGTTTAGACACCACTTTTACCCATTTTGTCCGAAACAGGCTAAAACCGAGAAAACATTGATTCGAATCAGTAAACAGCTTTGTTACTGTTTCTAGGGTCATAATGTGTGATAATCCAATGCATTTGACTAATTATAAAAGTTCGGGAGGAATTTGGAGTGTTTAGACAACACTTAAACCCGTTTTATCCCGAAACAGGCTTAACCCAAGAAAACGGGCTAAACCCGAGAGAACACATTGATTCGAAGCAGTAAACAGCTATGTTACTCTTTCTAGGGACAAAATATGTAACATTCCAACTTTTGACTAATTATAAGAGTTCGGGTTGAATTTGGAGTGTTTAGACACCACTTATACCCATTTTGTCCCGAAACAGGCTAAAACTGAGAAAACGTTGATTCTAAGCAGTAAACGGCTTTGTTACTGTTTATAGGGTCAGAATGTGTGGCAATCCAATGCATTTGACTAATTGTAAGAGTTCGAGATGAATTTGGAGTGTTTAGAGAACACTTAAACCCGTTTTATCCCAAAACATGCTTAAACCGAGAAAACAGGCTAAAACCGAGAAAACATTGATTGTAAGCAGTAAACAGCTTTGTTACTGTTTCTAGGGTCAGAATGTGTGACAATCCAATGCATTTGACTAATTGTAAGAGTGTGGGATGAATTTGGAGTGTTTAGACAACACTTAAACCCGTTTTATCCCAAAACAGGTTTAAACCGAGAAAACATTGATTCTAAGCAGTAAACAGTTTTGTTACTGTTTCTAGGGTCAGAATTTGTGACAGTCCAATGCATTTGACTAAATGTAAGAGTTGGGGATGAATTTGGAGTGTTTAGACAACACTTTGACCCGTTTTATCCCAAAAGAGGCTTAAACCGAGAAAACAGGCTAACACCGAGAGAAAACATTGATTGGAAGCAGTAAACAGCTATGTTACTCTTTCTAGGGTCAAAATTTGTAACAATCCAATGCATTTGACTAATTATAAGAGTTCGGGTTGAATTTGGAGTGTTTAGACACCACTTTTACCCATTTTGTCCGAAACAGGCTAAAACCGAGAAAACATTGATTCGAATCAGTAAACAGCTTTGTTACTGTTTCTAGGGTCATAATGTGTGATAATCCAATGCATTTGACTAATTATAAAAGTTCGGGATGAATTTGGAGTGTTTAGACAACACTTAAACCCGTTTTATCCCGAAACAGGCTTAACCCAAGAAAACAGGCTAAACCCGAGAGAACACATTGATTCGAAGCAGTAAACAGCTATGTTACTCTTTCTAGCAACAAAATATGTAACATTCCAACTTTTGACTAATTATAAGAGTTCGGGTTGAATTTGGAGTGTTTAGACACCACTTATACCCATTTTGTCCCGAAACAGGCTAAAACTGAGAAAACGATGATTCTAAGCAGTAAACGGCTTTGTTACTGTTTATAGGGTCAGAATGTGTGGCAATCCAATGCATTTGACTAATTGTAAGAGTTCGAGATGAATTTGGAGTGTTTAGAGAACACTTAAACCCGTTTTATCCCAAAACATGCTTAAACCGAGAAAACAGGCTAAAACCGAGAAAACATTGATTGTAAGCAGTAAACAGCTTTGTTACTGTTTCTAGGGTCAGAATGTGTGACAATCCAATGCATTTGACTAATTGTAAGAGTTTGGGATGAATTTGGAGTGTTTAGACAACACTTAAACCCGTTTTATCCCAAAACAGGTTTAAACCGAGAAAACATTGATTCTAAGCAGTAAACAGTTTTGTTACTGTTTCTAGGGTCAGAATTTGTGACAGTCCAATGCATTTGACTAAATGTAAGAGTTGGGGATGAATTTGGAGTGTTTAGACAACACTTTGACCCGTTTTATCCCAAAAGAGGCTTAAACCGAGAAAACAGGCTAACACCGAGAGAAAACATTGATTGGAAGCAGTAAATAGCTATGTTACTCTTTCTAGGGTCAAAATTTGTAACAATCCAATGCATTTGACTAATTATAAGAGTTCGGGTTGAATTTGGAGTGTTTAGACACCATTTTACCCATTTTGTCCGAAACAGGCTAAAACCAAGAAAACATTGATTCGAATCAGTAAACCGCTTTGTTACTGTTTCTAGGGTCATAATGTGTGACAATCCAATGCATTTGACTAATTGTAAAAGTTCGGGATGAATTTGGAGTGTTTAGGTAACACTTAAACCCGTTTTATCCCGAAACAGGCTTAAACCAAGAAAACAGGCTAAAACCGAGAGAAAACATTGATTCGAAGCAGTAAACAGCTATGTTACTCTTTCTAGGGACAAAATATGTAACATTCCAACTTTTGACTAATTATAAGAGTTCGGGTTGAATTTGGAGTGTTTAGACACCACTTATACCCATTTTGTCCCGAAACAGGCTAAAACTGAGAAAACGTTGATTCTAAGCAGTAAACGGCTTTGTTACTGTTTATAGGGTCAGAATGTGTGGCAATCCAATGCATTTGACTAATTGTAAGAGTTCGAGATAAATTTGGAGTGTTTAGACAACACTTAAACCCGTTTTATCCCAAAACATGCTTAAACCGAGAAAACAGGCTAAAACCGAGAAAACATTGATTGTAAGCAGTAAACAGCTTTGTTACTGTTTCTAGGGTCAGAATGTGTGACATTCCAATGCATTTGACTAATTGTAAGAGTTTGGGATGAATTTGGAGTGTTTAGACAACACTTAAACCCGTTTTATCCCAAAACAGGTTTAAACCAAGAAAACATTGATTCTAAGCAGTAAACAGTTTTGTTACTGTTTCTAGGGTCAGAATTTGTGACAGTCCAATGCATTTGACTAAATGTAAGAGTTGGGGATGAATTTGGAGTGTTTAGACAACAATTTGACCCGTTTTATCCCAAAAGAGGCTTAAACAGAGAAAACAGGCTAACACAGAGAGAAAACATTGATTGGAAGCAGTAAACAGCTATGTTACTCTTTCTAGGGTCAAAATTTGTAACAATCCAATGCATTTGACTAATTATAAGAGTTCGGGTTGAATTTGGAGTGTTTAGACACCACTTTTACCCATTTTGTCCGAAACAGGCTAAAACCGAGAAAACATTGATTCGAATCAGTAAACAGCTTTGTTACTGTTTCTAGGGTCATAATGTGTGACAATCCAATGCATTTGACTTATTGTAAAAGTTCGGGATGAATTTGGAGTGTTTAGACAACACTTAAACCCGTTTTATCCCGAAACAGGCTTAACCCAAGAAAACGGGCTAAACCCGAGAGAAAACATTGATTCGAAGCAGTAAACAGCTATGTTACTCTATCTAGGGACTAAATATGTAACATTTCAACTTTTGACTAATTATAAGAGTTCGGGTTGAATTTGGAGTGTTTAGACACCACTTATACCCATTTTGTCCCGAAACAGGCTAAAACTGAGAAAACGTTGATTCTAAGCAGTAAACGGCTTTGTTACTGTTTATAGGGTCAGAATGTGTGGCAATCCAATGCATTTGACTAATTGTAAGAGTTCGAGATAAATTTGGAGTGTTTAGGGAACACTTAAACCCGTTTTATCCCAAAACATGCTTAAACCGAGAAAACAGGCTAAAACCGAGAAAACATTGATTGTAAGCAGTAAAAAGCTTTGTTACTGTTTCTAGGGTCAGAATGTGTGACAATCCAATGCATTTGACTAATTGTAAGAGTTTGGGATGAATTTGGAGTGTTTAGACAACACTTAAACCCGTTTTATCCCAAAACAGGTTTAAACCGAGAAAACATTGATTCTAAGCAGTAAACAGTTTTGTTACTGTTTCTAGGGTCAGAATTTGTGACAGTCCAATGCATTTGACTAAATGTAAGAGTTGGGGATGAATTTGGAGTGTTTAGACAACACTTTGACCCGTTTTATCCCAAAAGAGGCTTAAACCGAGAAAACAGGCTAACACCGAGAGCAAACATTGATTGGAAGCAGTAAACAGCTATGTTACTCTTTCTAGGGTCAAAATTTGTAACAATCCAATGCATTTGACTAATTATAAGAGTTCAGGTTGAATTTGGAGTGTTTAGACACCATTTTACCCATTTTGTCCGAAACAGGCTAAAACCGAGAAAACATTGATTCGAATCAGTAAACAGCTTTGTTACTGTTTCTAGGGTCATAATGTGTGATAATCCAATGCATTTGACTAATTATAAAAGTTCGGGATGAATTTGGAGTGTTTAGACAACACTTAAACCCGTTTTATCCCGAAACAGGCTTAACCCAAGAAAACGGGCTAAACCCGAGAGAACACATTGATTCGAAGCAGTAAACAGCTATGTTACTCTTTCTAGGGACAAAATATGTAACATTCCAACTTTTGACTAATTATAAGAGTTCGGGTTGAATTTGGAGTGTTTAGACACCACTTATACCCATTTTGTCCCGAAACAGGCTAAAACTGAGAAAACGTTGATTCTAAGCAGTAAACGGCTTTGTTACTGTTTATAGGGTCAGAATGTGTGGCAATCCAATGCATTTGACTAATTGTAAGAGTTCGAGATGAATTTGGAGTGTTTAGAGAACACTTAAACCCGTTTTATCCCAAAACATGCTTAAACCGAGAAAACAGGCTAAAACCGAGAAAACATTGATTGTAAGCAGTAAACAGCTTTGTTACTGTTTCTAGGGTCAGAATGTGTGACAATCCAATGCATTTGACTAATTGTAAGAGTTCAGGATGAATTTGGAGTGTTTAGACAACACTTAAACCCGTTTTATCCCAAAACAGGTTTAAACCAAGAAAACATTGATTCTAAGCAGTAAACAGTTTTGTTACTGTTTCTAGGGTCAGAATTTGTGACAGTCCAATGCATTTGACTAAATGTAAGAGTTGGGGATGAATTTGGAGTGTTTAGACAACAATTTGACCCGTTTTATCCCAAAAGAGGCTTAAACCGAGAAAACAGGCTAACACAGAGAGAAAACATTGATTGGAAGCAGTAAACAGCTATGTTACTCTTTCTAGGGTCAAAATTTGTAACAATCCAATGCATTTGACTAATTATAAGAGTTCAGGTTGAATTTGGAGTGTTTAGACACCATTTTACCCATTTTGTCCGAAACAGGCTAAAACCGAGAAAACATTGATTCGAATCAGTAAACCGCTTTGTTACTGTTTCTAGGGTCATAATGTGTGACAATCCAATGCATTTGACTAATTGTAAAAGTTCGGGATGAATTTGGAGTGTTTAGGTAACACTTAAACCCGTTTTATCCCGAAACAGGCTTAAACCAAGAAAACAGGCTAAAACCGAGAGAAAACATTGATTCGAAGCAGTAAACAGCTATGTTACTCTTTCTAGGGACAAAATATGTAACATTCCAACTTTTGACTAATTATAAGAGTTCGGGTTGAATTTGGAGTGTTTAGACACCACTTATACCCATTTTGTCCCGAAACAGGCTAAAACTGAGAAAACGTTGATTCTAAGCAGTAAACAGCTTAGTTACTATTTATAGGGTCAGAATGTGTGGCAATCCAATGCATTTGACTAATTGTAAGAGTTCGAGATAAATTTGGAGTGTTTAGACAACACTTAAACCCGTTTTATCCCAAAACATGCTTAAACCGAGAAAACAGGCTAAAACCGAGAAAACATTGATTGTGAGCAGTAAACAGCTTTGTTACTGTTTCTAGGGTCAGAATGTGTGACAATCCAATGCATTTGACTAATTGTAAGAGTTTGGGATGAATTTGGAGTGTTTAGACAACACTTAAACCCGTTTTATCCCAAAACAGGTTTAAACCAAGAAAACATTGATTCTAAGCAGTAAACAGTTTTGTTACTGTTTCTAGGGTCAGAATTTGTGACAGTCCAATGCATTTGACTAAATGTAAGAGTTGGGGATGAATTTGGAGTGTTTAGACAACAATTTGACCCGTTTTATCCCAAAAGAGGCTTAAACCGAGAAAACAGGCTAACACAGAGAGAAAACATTGATTGGAAGCAGTAAACAGCTATGTTACTCTTTCTAGGGTCAAAATTTGTAACAATCCAATGCATTTGACTAATTATAAGAGTTCGGGTTGAATTTGGAGTGTTTAGACACCACTTTTACCCATTTTGTCCGAAACAGGCTAAAACCGAGAAAACATTGATTCGAATCAGTAAACAGCTATGTTACTGTTTCTAGGGTCATAATGTGTGACAATCCAATGCATTTGACTTATTGTAAAAGTTCGGGATGAATTTGGAGTGTTTAGACAACACTTAAACCCGTTTTATCCCGAAACAGGCTTAACCCAAGAAAACGGGCTAAACCCGAGAGAAAACATTGATTCGAAGCAGTAAACAGCTATGTTACTCTATCCAGGGACTAAATATGTAACATTTCAACTTTTGACTAATTATAAGAGTTCGGGTTGAATTTGGAGTGTTTAGACACCACTTATACCCATTTTGTCCCGAAACAGGCTAAAACTGAGAAAATGTTGATTCTAAGCAGTAAACAGCTTTGTTACTGTTTATAGGGTCAGAATGTGTGGCAATACAATGCATTTGACTAATTGTAAGAGTTCGAGATAAATTTGGAGTGTTTAGACAACACTTAAACCCGTTTTATCCCAAAACATCCTTAAACCGAGAAAACAGGCTAAAACCGAGAAAACATTGATTGTAAGCAGTAAACAGCTTTGTTACTGTTTCTAGGGTCAGAATGTGTGACAATCCAATGCATTTGACTAATTGTAAGAGTTCAGGATGAATTTGGAGTGTTTAGACACCACTTATACCCATTTTGTCCCGAAACAGGCTAAAACCGAGAAAACATTGATTGTAAGCAGTAAACAGCTTAGTTACTGATTCTAGGGTCAGAATGTGTGACAATCCAATGCATTTGACTAATTGTAAGAGTTTGGGATGAATTTGGAGTGTTTAGACAACACTTAAACCCGTTTTATCCCAAAACATCCTTAAACCGAGAAAACAGGCTAAAACCGAGAAAACATTGATTGTAAGCAGTAAACAGCTTTGTTACTGTTTCTAGGGTCAGAATGTGTGACAATCCAATGCATTTGACTAATTGTAAGAGTTCAGGATGAATTTGGAGTGTTTAGACAAAACTTTGACCCGTTTTATCCCAAAAGAGGCTTAAACCGAGAAAACAGGCTAACACTGAGAGAAAACATTGATTGCAAGCAGTAAACAGCTATGTTACTCTTTCTAGGGTCAAAATTTGTAACAATCCAATGCATTTGACTAATTATAAGAGTTCAGGTTTAATTTGGAGTGTTTAGACACCACTTATACCCATTTTGTCCCGAAACAGGCTAAAACCGAGAAAACATTGATTGTAAGCAGTAAACAGCTTAGTTACTGATTCTAGGGTCAGAATGTGTGACAATCCAATGCATTTGACTAATTGTAAGAGTTTGGGATGAATTTGGAGTGTTTAGACAACACTTAAACCCGTTTTATCCCAAAACAGGTTTAAACCGAGAAAACATTGATTCTAAGCAGTAAACAGTTTTGTTACTGTTTCTAGGGTCATAATTTGTGACAGTCCAATGCATTTGACTAAATGTAAGAGTTGGGGATGAATTTGGAGTGTTTAGACAACACTTTGACCCGTTTTATCCCAAAAGAGGCTTAAACCGAGAAAACATGCTAACACCGAGAGAAAACATTGATTGGAAGCAGTAAACAGCTATGTTACTCTTTCTAGGGTCAAAATTTGTAACAATCCAATGCTTTTGACTAATTATAAGAGTTCGGGTTGAATTTGGAGTGTTTAGACACCACTTATACCCATTTTGTCCAAAACAGGCTAAAACCGAGAAAACATTGATTCAAATCAGTAAACAGCTTTGTTACTGTTTCTAGGGTCATAATGTGTGACAATCCAATCCATTTGACTAATTGTAAAAGTTCGGGATGAATTTGGAGTGTTTAGGTAACACTTAAACCCGTTTTATCCCGAAACAGGCTTAAACCAAGAAAACAGGCTAAAACCGAGAGAAAACATTGATTCGAAGCAGTAAACAGCGATGTTACTCTTTCTAGGGACAAAATATGTAACATTCCAACTTTTGACTAATTATAAGAGTTCGGGTTGAATTTGGAGTGTTTAGACACCACTTATACCCATTTTGTCCCGAAACAGGCTAAAACTGAGAAAACGTTGATTCTAAGCAGTAAACGGCTTTGTTACTGTTTATAGGGTCAGAATGTGTGGCAATCCAATGCATTTGACTAATTGTAAGATTTCTGGATTAATTTGGAGTGTTTAGACAACACTTAAACCCGTTTTATCCCAAAACATGCTTAAAATGAGAAACAGGCTAAAACCGAGAGAAAACATTGTTTGGAAGCAGTAAACAGATATGTTACTCTTTCTAGGGTCAAAATTTGTAACAATCCAATGCATTCGAGTAATTATAAGAGTTCGGGATGAATTTGGAGTGTTTAGACACCACTTTTACCCATTTTGTCCGAAACAGGCTAAAACCGAGAAAACATTGATTCGAATCAGTAAACCGCTTTGTTACTGTTTCTAGGGTCATAATGTGTGACAATCCAATGCATTTGACTAATTGTAAAAGTTCGGGATGAATTTGGAGTGTTTAGGTAACACTTAAACCCGTTTTATCCCGAAACAGGCTTAAACCAAGAAAACAGGCTAAAACCGAGAGAAAACATTGATTCGAAGCAGTAAACAGCTATGTTACTCTTTCTAGGGACAAAATATGTAACATTCCAACTTTTGACTAATTATAAGAGTTCGGGTTGAAGTTGGAGTGTTTAGACACCACTTATACCCATTTTGTCCCGAAACAGGCTAAAACTGAGAAAACGTTGATTCTAAGAAGTAATCAGCTTAGTTACTGTTTATAGGGTCAGAATGTGTGGCAATCCAATGCATTTGACTAATTGTAAGAGTTCAAGATAAATTTGGAGTGTTTAGACAACACTTAAACCCGTTTTATCCCAAAACATGCTTAAACCGAGAAAACAGGCTAAAACCGAGAAAACATTGATTGTAAGCAGTAAACAGCTTAGTTACTGATTCTAGGGTCAGAATGTGTGACAATCCAATGCATTTGACTAATTGTAAGAGTTTGGGATGAATTTGGAGTGTTTAGACAACACTTAAACCCGTTTTATCCCAAAACAGGTTTAAACCGAGAAAACATTGATTCTAAGCAGTAAACAGTTTTGTTAGTGTTTCTAGGGTCAGAATTTGTGACAGTCCAATGCATTTGACTAAATGTAAGAGTTGGGGATGAATTTGGAGTGTTTAGACAACACTTTGACCCGTTTTATCCCAAAAGAGGCTTAAACCGAGAAAACAGGCTAACACCGAGAGAAAACATTGATTGGAAGCAGTAAACAGCTATGTTACTCTTTCTAGGGTCAAAATTTGTAACAATCCAATGCATTTGACTAATTATAAGAGTTCGGGTTGAATTTGGAGTGTTTAGACACCACTTTTACCCATTTTGTCCGAAACAGGCTAAAACCGAGAAAACATTGATTCGAATCAGTAAACAGCTTTGTTACTGTTTCTAGGGTCATAATGTGTGACAATCCAATGCATTTGACTAATTGTAAAAGTTCGGGATGAATTTGGAGTGTTTAGGTAACACTTAAACCCGTTGTATCCCGAAACAGGCTTAAACCAAGAAAACAGGCTAAAACCGAGAGAAAACATTGATTCGAAGCAGTAAACAGCTATGTTACTCTTTCTAGGGACAAAATATGTAACATTCCAACTTTTGACTAATTATAAGAGTTCGGGTTGAATTTGGAGTGTTTAGACACCACTTATACCCATTTTGTCCCGAAACAGGCTAAAACTGAGAAAATGTTGATTCTAAGCAGTAAACGGCTTTGTTACTGTTTATAGGGTCAGAATGTGTGGCAATCCAATGCATTTGACTAATTGTAAGAGTTCGAGATAAAGTTGGAGTGTTTAGACAACACTTAAACCCGTTTTATCCCAAAACATGCTTAAACCGAGAAAACAGGCTAAAACCGAGAAAACATTGATTGTAAGCAGTAAACAGCTTTGTTACTGTTTCTAGGGTCAGAGTGTGTGACAATCCAATGCATTTGACTAATTGTAAGAGTTCAGGATGAATTTGGAGTGTTTAGACAACACTTTGACCCGTTTTATCCCAAAAGAGGCTTAAACCGAGAAAACAGGCTAACACTGAGAGAAAACATTGATTGCAAGCAGTAAACAGCTATGTTACTCTTTCTAGGGTCAAAATTTATAACAATCCAATGCATTTGACTAATTATAAGAGTTCATGTTTAATTTGGAGTGTTTAGACACCACTTATACCCATTTTGTCCCGAAACAGGCTAAAACCGAGAAAACATTGATTGTAAGCAGTAAACAGCTTAGTTACTGATTCTAGGGTCAGAATGTGTGACAATCCAATGCATTTGACTAATTGTAAGAGTTTGGGATGAATTTGGAGTGTTTAGACAACACTTAAACCCGTTTTATCCCAAAACAGGTTTAAACCGAGAAAACATTGATTCTAAGCAGTAAACAGTTTTTTTACTGTTTCTAGGGTCAGAATTTGTGACAGTCCAATGCATTTGACTAAATGTAAGAGTTGGGGATGAATTTGGAGTGTTTAGACAACACTTTGACATGTTTTATCCCAAAAGAGGCTTAACCCGAGAAAACAGGCTAACACCGAGAGAAAACATTGATTGGAAGCAGTAAACAGCTATGTTACTCTTTCTAGGGTCAAAATTTGTAACAATCCAATGCATTTGACTAATTATAAGAGTTCGGGTTGAATTTGGAGTGTTTAGACACCACTTTTACCCATTTTGTCCGAAACAGGCTAAAACCGAGAAAACATTGATTCGAATCAGTAAACAGCTTTGTTACTGTTTCTAGGGTCATAATGTGTGACAATCCAATGCATTTGACTTATTGTAAAAGTTCGGGATGAATTTAGAGTGTTTAGACAACACTTAAACCCGTTTTATCCCGAAACAGGCTTAACCCAAGAAAACGGGCTAAACCCGAGAGAAAACATTGATTCGAAGCAGTAAACAGCTATGTTACTCTTTCTAGGGACTAAATATGTAACATTTCAACTTTTGACTAATTATAAGAGTTCGGGTTGAATTTGGAGTGTTTAGACACCACTTATACTCATTTTGTCCCGAAACAGGCTAAAACTGAGAAAACGTTGATTCTAAGCAGTAAACGGCTTTGTTACTGTTTATAGGGTCAGAATGTGTGGCAATCCAATGCATTTGACTAATTGTAAGAGTTAGAGATAAATTTGGAGTGTTTAGACAACACTTAAACCCGTTTTATCCCAAAACATGCTTAAACCGAGAAAACAGGCTAAAACCGAGAAACCATTGATTGTAAGCAGTAAACAGATTTGTTACTGTTTCTAGGGTCAGAATGTGTGACAATCCAATGCATTTGACTAATTGTAAGAGTTCAGGATGAATTTGGAGTGTTTAGACAACACTTTGACCCGTTTTATCCCAAAAGAGGCTTAAACCGAGAAAACAGGCTAACACTGAGAGAAAACATTGATTGCAAGCAGTAAACAGCTATGTTACTCTTTCTAGGGTCAAAATTTGTAACAATCCAATGCATTTGACTAATTATAAGAGTTCAGGTTTAATTTGGAGTGTTTAGACACCACTTATACCCATTTTGTCCCGAAACAGGCTAAAACCGAGAAAACATTGATTGTAAGCAGTAAATAGCTTAGTTACTGATTCTAGGGTCAGAATGTATGACAATCCAATGCATTTGACTAATTGTAAGAGTTTGGGATGAATTTGGAGTGTTTAGACAACACTTAAACCCGTTTTATCCCAAAACAGGTTTAAACCGAGAAAACATTGATTCTAAGCAGTAAACAGTTTTGTTACTGTTTCTAGGGTCATAATTTTTGACAGTCCAATGCATCTGACTAAATGTAAGAGTTGGGGATGAATTTGGAGTGTTTAGACAACACTTTGACCCGTTTTATCCCAAAAGAGGCTTAAACCGAGAAAACATGCTAACACCGAGAGAAAACATTGATTAGAAGCAGTAAACAGCTATGTTACTCTTTCTAGGGTCAAAATTTGTAACAATCCAATGCATTTGACTAATTATAAGAGTTCGGGTTGAATTTGGAGTGTTTAGACACCACTTATACCCATTTTGTCCAAAACAGGCTAAAACCGAGAAAACATTGATTCAAATCAGTAAACAGCTTTGTTACTGTTTCTAGGGTCATAATGTGTGACAATCCAATGCATTTGACTAATTGTAAAAGTTCGGGATGAATTTGGAGTGTTTAGGTAACACTTAAACCCGTTTTATCCCGAAACAGGCTTAAACCAAGAAAACAGGCTAAAACCGAGATAAAACATTGATTCGAAGCAGTAAACAGCGATGTTACTCTTTCTAGGGACAAAATATGTAACATTCCAACTTTTGACTAATTATAAGAGTTCGGGTTGAATTTGGAGTGTTTAGACACCACTTATACCCATTTTGTCCCGAAACAGGCTAAAACTGAAAAAACGTTGATTCTAAGCAGTAAACGGCTTTGTTACTGTTTATAAGGTCAGAATGTGTGGCAATCCAATGCATTTGACTAATTGTAAGAGTTCGAGATAAATTTGGAGTGTTTAGACAACACTTAAACCCGTTTTATCCCAAAACATGCTTAAACCGAGAAAACAGGCTAAAACCGAGAAAACATTGATTGTAAGCAGTAAACAGCTTTGTTACTGTTTCTAGGGTCAGAATGTGTGACAATCCAATGCATTTGACTAATTGTAAAAGTTCGGGATGAATTTGGAGTGTTTAGGTAACACTTAAACCCGTTTTATCCCGAAACAGGCTTAAACCGAGAAAACAGGCTAACACTGAGAGAAAACATTGATTGCAAGCAGTAAACAGCTATGTTACTCTTTCTAGGGTCAAAATTTGTAACAATCCAATGCATTTGACTAATTATAAGAGTTCAGGTTTAATTTGGAGTGTTTAGACACCACTTATACCCATTTTGTCCCGAAACAGGCTAAAACCGAGAAAACATTGATTGTAAGCAGTAAACAGCTTAGTTACTGATTCTAGGGTCAGAATGTGTGACAATCCAATGCATTTGACTAATTGTAAGAGTTTGGGATGAATTTGGAGTGTTTAGACAACACTTAAACCCGTTTTATCCCAAAACAGGTTTAAACCGAGAAAAGATTGATTCTAAGCAGTAAACAGTTTTGTTACTGTTTCTAGGGTCAGAATTTGTGACAGTCCAATGCATTTGACTAAATGTAAGAGTTGGGGATGAATTTGGAGTGTTTAGACAACACTTTGACCCGTTTTATCCCAAAAGAGGCTTAAACCGAGAAAACAGGCTAACACCGAGAGAAAACATTGATTGGAAGCAGTAAACAGCTATGTTACTCTTTCTAGGGTCAAAATTTGTAACAATCCAATGCATTCGACTAATTATAAGAGTTCGGGATGAATTTGGAGTGTTTAGACACCACTTTTACCCATTTTGTCCGAAACAGGCTAAAACCGAGAAAACATTGATTCGAATCAGTAAACCGCTTTGTTACTGTTTCTAGGGTCATAATGTGTGACAATCCAATGCATTTGACTAATTGTAAAAGTTCGGGATGAATTTGGAGTGTTTAGGTAACACTTAAACCCGTTGTATCCCGAAACAGGCTTAAACCAAGAAAACAGGCTAAAACCGAGAGAAAACATTGATTCGAAGCAGTAAACAGCTATGTTACTCTTTCTAGGGACAAAATATGTAACATTCCAACTTTTGACTAATTATAAGAGTTCGGGTTGAATTTGGAGTGTTTAGACACCACTTATACCCATTTTGTCCCGAAACAGGCTAAAACTGAGAAAACGTTGATTCTAAGCAGTAAACGGCTTTGTTACTGTTTATAGGGTCAGAATGTGTGGAAATCCAATGCATTTGACTAATTGTAAGAGTTCGAGATAAAGTTGGAGTGTTTAGACAACACTTAAACCCGTTTTATCCCAAAACATGCTTAAACCGAGAAAACAGGCTAAAACCGAGAAAACATTGATTCGAATCAGTAAACAGCTTTGTTACTGTTTCTAGGGTCATAATGTGTGACAATCCAATGCATTTGACTTATTGTAAAAGTTCGGGATGAATTTGGAGTGTTTAGACAACACTTAAACCCATTTTATCCCGAAATAGGCTTAACCCAAGAAAACGGGCTAAACCCGAGAGAATACATTGATTCGAAGCAGTAAACAGCTATGTTACTCTTTCTAAGGACTAAATATGTAACATTTCAACTTTTGACTAATTATAAGAGTTCGGGTTGAATTTGGAGTGTTTAGACACCACTTATACCCATTTTGTCCCGAAACAGGCTAAAACTGAGAAAACGTTGATTCTAAGCAGTAAACGGCTTTGTTACTGTTTATAGGGTCAGAATGTGTGGCAATACAATGCATTTGACTAATTGTAAGAGTTCAAGATAAATTTGGAGTGTTTAGACAACACTTAAACCCGTTTTATCCCAAAACATGCTTAAACCGAGAAAACAGGCTAAAACCGAGAAAACATTGATTGTAAGCAGTAAACAGCTTTGTTACTGTTTCTAGGGTCAGAATGTGTGACAATCCAATGCATTTGACTAATTGTAAGAGTTCAGGATGAATTTGGAGTGTTTAGACAAAACTTTGACCCGTTTTATCCCAAAAGAGGCTTAAACCGAGAAAACAGGCTAACACTGAGAGAAAACATTGATTGCAAGCAGTAAACAGCTATGTTACTCTTTCTAGGGTCAAAATTTGTAACAATCCAATGCGTTTGACTAATTATAAGAGTTCAGGTTTAATTTGGAGTGTTTAGACACCACTTATACCCATTTTGTCCCGAAACAGGCTAAAACCGAGAAAACATTGATTGTAAGCAGTAAACAGCTTAGTTACTGATTCTAGGGTCAGAATGTGTGACAATCCAATGCATTTGACTAATTGTAAGAGTTTGGGATGAATTTGGAGTGTTTAGACAACACTTAAACCCGTTTTATCCCAAAACAGGTTTAAACCGAGAAAACATTGATTCTAAGCAGTAAACAGTTTTTTTACTGTTTCGAGGGTCAGAATTTGTGACAGTCCAATGCATTTGACTAAATGTAAGAGTTGGGGATGAATTTGGAGTGTTTAGACAACACTTTGACCCGTTTTATCCCAAAAGAGGCTTAAACCGAGAAAACAGGCTAACACCGAGAGAAAACATTGATTGGAAGCAGTAAACAGCTATGTTACTCTTTCTAGGGTCAAAATTTGTAACAATCCAATGCATTTGACTAATTATAAGAGTTCGGGTTGAATTTGGAGTGTTTAGACACCACTTTTACCCATTTTGTCCGAAACAGGCTAAAACCGAGAAAACATTGATTCGAGTCAGTAAACCGCTTTGTTACTGTTTCTAGGGTCATAATGTGTGACAATCCAATGCATTTGACTAATTGTAAAAGTTCGGGATGAATTTGGAGTGTTTAGGTAACACTTAAACCCGTTTTATCCCGAAACAGGCTTAAACCAAGAAAACAGGCTAAAACCGAGAGAAAACATTGATTCGAAGCAGTAAACAGCTATGTTACTCTTTCTAGGGACAAAATATGTAACATTCCAACTTTTGACTAATTATAAGAGTTCGGGTTGAATTTGGAGTGTTTAGACACCACTTATACCCATTTTGTCCCGAAACAGGCTAAAACTGAGAAAACGTTGATTCTAAGCAGTAAACGGCTTTGTTACTGTTTATAGGGTCAGAATGTGTGGCAATCCAATGCATTTGACTAATTGTAAGAGTTCGAGATAAATTTGGAGTGTTTAGAGCACTTAAACCCGTTTTATCCCAAAACATGCTTAAACCGAGAAAACAGGCTAAAACCGAGAAAACATTGATTGTAAGCAGTAAAAAGCTTTGTTACTGTTTCTAGGGTCAGAATGTGTGACAATCCAATGCATTTGACTAATTGTAAGAGTTTGGGATGAATTTGGAGTGTTTAGACAACACTTAAACCCGTTTTATCCCAAAACAGGTTTAAACCGAGAAAACATTGATTCTAAGCAGTAAACAGTTTTGTTAGTGTTTCTAGGGTCAGAATTTGTGACAGTCCAATGCATTTGACTAAATGTAAGAGTTGGGGATGAATTTGGAGTGTTTAGACAACACTTTGACCCGTTTTATCCCAAAAGAGGCTTAAACCGAGAAAACAGGCTAACACCGAGAGAAAACATTGATTGGAAGCAGTAAACAGCTATGTTACTCTTTCTAGGGTCAAAATTTGTAACAATCCAATGCATTCGACTAATTATAAGAGTTCGGGATGAATTTGGAGTGTTTAGACACCACTTTTACCCATTTTGTCCGAAACAGGCTAAAACCGAGAAAACATTGATTCGAATCAGTAAACCGCTTTGTTACTGTTTCTAGGGTCATAATGTGTGACAATCCAATGCATTTGACTAATTGTAAAAGTTCGGGATGAATTTGGAGTGTTTAGGTAACACTTAAACCCGTTTTATCCCGAAACAGGCTTAAACCAAGAAAACAGGCTAAAACCGAGAGAAAACATTGATTCGAAGCAGTAAACAGCTATGTTACTCTTTCTAGGGACAAAATATGTAACATTCCAACTTTTGACTAATTATAAGAGTTCGGGTTGAATTTGGAGTGTTTAGACACCACTTATACCCATTTTGTCCCGAAACAGGCTAAAACTGAGAAAACGTTGATTCTAAGCAGTAAACGGCTTTGTTACTGTTTATAGGGTCAGAATGTGTGGAAATCCAATGCATTTGACTAATTGTAAGAGTTCGAGATAAAGTTGGAGTGTTTAGACAACACTTAAACCCGTTTTATCCCAAAACATGCTTAAACCGAGAAAACAGGATAAAACCGAGAAAACATTGATTCGAATCAGTAAACAGCTTTGTTACTGTTTCTAGGGTCATAATGTGTGACAATCCAATGCATTTGACTAATTGTAAAAGTTCGGGATGAATTTGGAGTGTTTAGGTAACACTTAAACCCGTTGTATCCCGAAACAGGCTTAAACCAAGAAAACAGGCTAAAACCGAGAGAAAACATTGATTGCAAGCAGTAAACAGCTATGTTACTCTTTCTAGGGTCAAAATTTATAACAATCCAATGCATTTGACTAATTATAAGAGTTCAGGTTTAATTTGGAGTGTTTAGACACCACTTATACCCATTTTGTCCCGAAACAGGCTAAAACCGAGAAAACATTGATTGTAAGCAGTAAACAGCTTAGTTACTGATTCTAGGGTCAGAATGTGTAACAATCCAATGCATTTGACTAATTATAAGAGTTCGGGTTGAATTTGGAGTGTTTAGACACCACTTTTACCCATTTTGTCCGAAACAGGCTAAAACTGAGAAAACGTTGATTCTAAGCAGTAAACGGCTTTGTTACTGTTTATAGGGTCAGAATGTGTGGAAATCCAATGCATTTGACTAATTGTAAGAGTTCGAGATAAAGTTGGAGTGTTTAGACAACACTTAAACCCGTTTTATCCCAAAACATGCTTAAACCGAGAAAACAGGCTAAAACCGAGAAAACATTGATTGTAAGCAGTAAACAGCTTTGTTACTGTTTCTAGGGTCAGAATGTGTGACAATCCAATGCATTTGACTAATTGTAAGAGTTCAGGATGAATTTGGAGTGTTTAGACAACACTTTGACCCGTTTTATCCCAAAAGAGGCTTAAACCGAGAAAACAGGCTAACACTGAGAGAAAACATTGATTGCAAGCAGTAAACAGCTATGTTACTCTTTCTAGGGTCAAAATTTATAACAATCCAATGCATTTGACTAATTATAAGAGTTCAGGTTTAATTTGGAGTGTTTAGACACCACTTATACCCATTTTGTCCCGAAACAGGCTAAAACCGAGAAAACATTGATTGTAAGCAGTAAACAGCTTAGTTACTGATTCTAGGGTCAGAATGTGTGACAATCCAATGCATTTGACTAATTGTAAGAGTTTGGGATGAATTTGGAGTGTTTAGACAACACTTAAACCCGTTTTATCCCAAAACAGGTTTAAACCGAGAAAACATTGATTCTAAGCAGTAAACAGTTTTTTTACTGTTTCTAGGGTTAGAATTTGTGACAGTCCAATGCATTTGACTAAATGTAAGAGTTGGGGATGAATTTGGAGTGTTTAGACAACACTTTGACCCGTTTTATCCCAAAAGAGGCTTAACCCGAGAAAACAGGCTAACACCGAGAGAAAACATTGATTGGAAGCAGTAAACAGCTATGTTACTCTTTCTAGGGTCAAAATTTGTAACAATCCAATGCATTTGACTAATTATAAGAGTTCGGGTTGAATTTGGAGTGTTTAGACACCACTTTTACCCATTTTGTCCGAAACAGGCTAAAACCGAGAAAACATTGATTCGAATCAGTAAACAGCTTTGTTACTGTTTCTAGGGTCATAATGTGTGACAATCCAATGCATTTGACTTATTGTAAAAGTTCGGGATGAATTTGGAGTGTTTAGACAACACTTAAACCCATTTTATCCCGAAATAGGCTTAACCCAAGAAAACGGGCTAAACCCGAGAGAAAACATTGATTCGAAGCAGTAAACAGCTATGTTACTCTTTCTAAGGACTAAATATGTAACATTTCAACTTTTGACTAATTATAAGAGTTCGGGTTGAATTTGGAGTGTTTAGACACCACTTATACCCATTTTGTCCCGAAACAGGCTAAAACTGAGAAAACGTTGATTCTAAGCAGTAAACGGCTTTGTTACTGTTTATAGGGTCAGAATGTGTGGCAATACAATGCATTTGACTAATTGTAAGAGTTCGAGATAAATTTGGAGTCTTTAGACAACACTTAAACCCGTTTTATCCCAAAACATGCTTAAACCGAGAAAACAGGCTAAAACCGAGAAAACATTGATTGTAAGCAGTAAACAGCTTTGTTACTGTTTCTAGGGTCAGAATGTGTGACAATCCAATGCATTTGACTAATTGTAAGAGTTCAGGATGAATTTGGAGTGTTTAGACAACACTTTGACCCGTTTTATCCCAAAAGAGGCTTAAACCGAGAAAACAGGCTAACACTGAGAGAAAACATTGATTGCAAGCAGTAAACAGCTATGTTACTCTTTCTAGGGTCAAAATTTGTAACAATCCAATGCATTTGACTAATTATAAGAGTTCAGGTTTAATTTGGAGTGTTTAGACACCACTTATACCCATTTTGTCCCGAAACAGGCTAAAACCGAGAAAACATTGATTGTAAGCAGTAAACAGCTTAGTTACTGATTCTAGGGTCAGAATGTGTGACAATCCAATGCATTTGACTAATTGTAAGAGTTTGGGATGAATTTGGAGTGTTTAGACAACACTTAAACCCGTTTTATCCCAAAACAGGTTTAAACCGAGAAAACATTGATTCTAAGCAGTAAACAGTTTTGTTACTGTTTCTAGGGTCATAATTTGTGACAGTCCAATGCATTTGACTAAATGTAAGAGTTGGAGATGAATTTGGAGTGTTTAGACAACACTTTGACCCGTTTTATCCCAAAAGAGGCTTAAACCGAGAAAACATGCTAACACCGAGAGAAAACATTGATTGGAAGCAGTAAACAGCTATGTTACTCTTTCTAGGGTCAAAATTTGTAACAATCCAATGCATTTGACTAATTATAAGAGTTCGGGTTGAATTTGGAGTGTTTAGACACCACTTTTACCCATTTTGTCCGAAACAGGCTAAAACCGAGAAAACATTGATTCGAGTCAGTAAACCGCTTTGTTACTGTTTCTAGGGTCATAATGTGTGACAATCCAATGCATTTGACTAATTGTAAAAGTTCGGGATGAATTTGGAGTGTTTAGGTAACACTTAAACCCGTTTTATCCCGAAATAGGCTTAAACCAAGAAAACAGGCTAAAACCGAGAGAAAACATTGATTCGAAGCAGTAAACAGCGATGTTACTCTTTCTAAGGACTAAATATGTAACATTTCAACTTTTGACTAATTATAAGAGTTCGGGTTGAATTTGGAGTGTTTAGACACCACTTATACCCATTTTGTCCCGAAACAGGCTAAAACTGAGAAAACGTTGATTCTAAGCAGTAAACGGCTTTGTTACTGTTTATAGGGTCAGAATGTGTGGAAATCCAATGCATTTGACTAATTGTAAGAGTTCGAGATAAAGTTGGAGTGTTTAGACAACACTTAAACCCGTTTTATCCCAAAACATGCTTAAACCGAGAAAACAGGCTAAAACCGAGAAAACATTGATTCGAATCAGTAAACAGCTTTGTTACTGTTTCTAGGGTCATAATGTGTGACAATCCAATGCATTTGACTAATTGTAAAAGTTCGGGATGAATTTGGAGTGTTTAGGTAACACTTAAACCCGTTGTATCCCGAAACAGGCTTAAACCAAGAAAACAGGCTAAAACCGAGAGAAAACATTGATTGCAAGCAGTAAACAGCTATGTTACTCTTTCTAGGGTCAAAATTTATAACAATCCAATGCATTTGACTAATTATAAGAGTTCAGGTTTAATTTGGAGTGTTTAGACACCACTTATACCCATTTTGTCCCGAAACAGGCTAAAACCGAGAAAACATTGATTGTAAGCAGTAAACAGCTTAGTTACTGATTCTAGGGTCAGAATGTGTAACAATCCAATGCATTTGACTAATTATAAGAGTTCGGGTTGAATTTGGAGTGTTTAGACACCACTTTTACCCATTTTGTCCGAAACAGGCTAAAACTGAGAAAACGTTGATTCTAAGCAGTAAACGGCTTTGTTACTGTTTATAGGGTCAGAATGTGTGGAAATCCAATGCATTTGACTAATTGTAAGAGTTCGAGATAAAGTTGGAGTGTTTAGACAACACTTAAACCCGTTTTATCCCAAAACATGCTTAAACCGAGAAAACAGGCTAAAACCGAGAAAACATTGATTGTAAGCAGTAAACAGCTTTGTTACTGTTTCTAGGGTCAGAATGTGTGACAATCCAATGCATTTGACTAATTGTAAGAGTTCAGGATGAATTTGGAGTGTTTAGACAACACTTTGACCCGTTTTATCCCAAAAGAGGCTTAAACCGAGAAAACAGGCTAACACTGAGAGAAAACATTGATTGCAAGCAGTAAACAGCTATGTTACTCTTTCTAGGGTCAAAATTTATAACAATCCAATGCATTTGACTAATTATAAGAGTTCAGGTTTAATTTGGAGTGTTTAGACACCACTTATACCCATTTTGTCCCGAAACAGGCTAAAACCGAGAAAACATTGATTGTAAGCAGTAAACAGCTTAGTTACTGATTCTAGGGTCAGAATGTGTGACAATCCAATGCATTTGACTAATTGTAAGAGTTTGGGATGAATTTGGAGTGTTTAGACAACACTTAAACCCGTTTTATCCCAAAACAGGTTTAAACCGAGAAAACATTGATTCTAAGCAGTAAACAGTTTTTTTACTGTTTCTAGGGTTAGAATTTGTGACAGTCCAATGCATTTGACTAAATGTAAGAGTTGGGGATGAATTTGGAGTGTTTAGACAACACTTTGACCCGTTTTATCCCAAAAGAGGCTTAACCCGAGAAAACAGGCTAACACCGAGAGAAAACATTGATTGGAAGCAGTAAACAGCTATGTTACTCTTTCTAGGGTCAAAATTTGTAACAATCCAATGCATTTGACTAATTATAAGAGTTCGGGTTGAATTTGGAGTGTTTAGACACCACTTTTACCCATTTTGTCCGAAACAGGCTAAAACCGAGAAAACATTGATTCGAATCAGTAAACAGCTTTGTTACTGTTTCTAGGGTCATAATGTGTGACAATCCAATGCATTTGACTTATTGTAAAAGTTCGGGATGAATTTGGAGTGTTTAGACAACACTTAAACCCATTTTATCCCGAAATAGGCTTAACCCAAGAAAACGGGCTAAACCCGAGAGAAAACATTGATTCGAAGCAGTAAACAGCTATGTTACTCTTTCTAAGGACTAAATATGTAACATTTCAACTTTTGACTAATTATAAGAGTTCGGGTTGAATTTGGAGTGTTTAGACACCACTTATACCCATTTTGTCCCGAAACAGGCTAAAACTGAGAAAACGTTGATTCTAAGCAGTAAACGGCTTTGTTACTGTTTATAGGGTCAGAATGTGTGGCAATACAATGCATTTGACTAATTGTAAGAGTTCGAGATAAATTTGGAGTCTTTAGACAACACTTAAACCCGTTTTATCCCAAAACATGCTTAAACCGAGAAAACAGGCTAAAACCGAGAAAACATTGATTGTAAGCAGTAAACAGCTTTGTTACTGTTTCTAGGGTCAGAATGTGTGACAATCCAATGCATTTGACTAATTGTAAGAGTTCAGGATGAATTTGGAGTGTTTAGACAACACTTTGACCCGTTTTATCCCAAAAGAGGCTTAAACCGAGAAAACAGGCTAACACTGAGAGAAAACATTGATTGCAAGCAGTAAACAGCTATGTTACTCTTTCTAGGGTCAAAATTTGTAACAATCCAATGCATTTGACTAATTATAAGAGTTCAGGTTTAATTTGGAGTGTTTAGACACCACTTATACCCATTTTGTCCCGAAACAGGCTAAAACCGAGAAAACATTGATTGTAAGCAGTAAACAGCTTAGTTACTGATTCTAGGGTCAGAATGTGTGACAATCCAATGCATTTGACTAATTGTAAGAGTTTGGGATGAATTTGGAGTGTTTAGACAACACTTAAACCCGTTTTATCCCAAAACAGGTTTAAACCGAGAAAACATTGATTCTAAGCAGTAAACAGTTTTGTTACTGTTTCTAGGGTCATAATTTGTGACAGTCCAATGCATTTGACTAAATGTAAGAGTTGGAGATGAATTTGGAGTGTTTAGACAACACTTTGACCCGTTTTATCCCAAAAGAGGCTTAAACCGAGAAAACATGCTAACACCGAGAGAAAACATTGATTGGAAGCAGTAAACAGCTATGTTACTCTTTCTAGGGTCAAAATTTGTAACAATCCAATGCATTTGACTAATTATAAGAGTTCGGGTTGAATTTGGAGTGTTTAGACACCACTTTTACCCATTTTGTCCGAAACAGGCTAAAACCGAGAAAACATTGATTCGAGTCAGTAAACCGCTTTGTTACTGTTTCTAGGGTCATAATGTGTGACAATCCAATGCATTTGACTAATTGTAAAAGTTCGGGATGAATTTGGAGTGTTTAGGTAACACTTAAACCCGTTTTATCCCGAAATAGGCTTAAACCAAGAAAACAGGCTAAAACCGAGAGAAAACATTGATTCGAAGCAGTAAACAGCGATGTTACTCTTTCTAAGGACTAAATATGTAACATTTCAACTTTTGACTAATTATAAGAGTTCGGGTTGAATTTGGAGTGTTTAGACACCACTTATACCCATTTTGTCCCGAAACAGGCTAAAACTGAGAAAACGTTGATTCTAAGCAGTAAACGGCTTTGTTACTGTTTATAGGGTCAGAATGTGTGGAAATCCAATGCATTTGACTAATTGTAAGAGTTCGAGATAAAGTTGGAGTGTTTAGACAACACTTAAACCCGTTTTATCCCAAAACATGCTTAAACCGAGAAAACAGGCTAAAACCGAGAAAACATTGATTCGAATCAGTAAACAGCTTTGTTACTGTTTCTAGGGTCATAATGTGTGACAATCCAATGCATTTGACTAATTGTAAAAGTTCGGGATGAATTTGGAGTGTTTAGGTAACACTTAAACCCGTTGTATCCCGAAACAGGCTTAAACCAAGAAAACAGGCTAAAACCGAGAGAAAACATTGATTGCAAGCAGTAAACAGCTATGTTACTCTTTCTAGGGTCAAAATTTATAACAATCCAATGCATTTGACTAATTATAAGAGTTCAGGTTTAATTTGGAGTGTTTAGACACCACTTATACCCATTTTGTCCCGAAACAGGCTAAAACCGAGAAAACATTGATTGTAAGCAGTAAACAGCTTAGTTACTGATTCTAGGGTCAGAATGTGTAACAATCCAATGCATTTGACTAATTATAAGAGTTCGGGTTGAATTTGGAGTGTTTAGACACCACTTTTACCCATTTTGTCCGAAACAGGCTAAAACTGAGAAAACGTTGATTCTAAGCAGTAAACGGCTTTGTTACTGTTTATAGGGTCAGAATGTGTGGAAATCCAATGCATTTGACTAATTGTAAGAGTTCGAGATAAAGTTGGAGTGTTTAGACAACACTTAAACCCGTTTTATCCCAAAACATGCTTAAACCGAGAAAACAGGCTAAAACCGAGAAAACATTGATTGTAAGCAGTAAACAGCTTTGTTACTGTTTCTAGGGTCAGAATGTGTGACAATCCAATGCATTTGACTAATTGTAAGAGTTCAGGATGAATTTGGAGTGTTTAGACAACACTTTGACCCGTTTTATCCCAAAAGAGGCTTAAACCGAGAAAACAGGCTAACACTGAGAGAAAACATTGATTGCAAGCAGTAAACAGCTATGTTACTCTTTCTAGGGTCAAAATTTATAACAATCCAATGCATTTGACTAATTATAAGAGTTCAGGTTTAATTTGGAGTGTTTAGACACCACTTATACCCATTTTGTCCCGAAACAGGCTAAAACCGAGAAAACATTGATTGTAAGCAGTAAACAGATTAGTTACTGATTCTAGGGTCAGAATGTGTGACAATCCAATGCATTTGACTAATTGTAAGAGTTTGGGATGAATTTGGAGTGTTTAGACAACACTTAAACCCGTTTTATCCCAAAACAGGTTTAAACCGAGAAAACATTGATTCTAAGCAGTAAACAGTTTTTTTACTGTTTCTAGGGTCAGAATTTGTGACAGTCCAATGCATTTGACTAAATGTAAGAGTTGGGGATGAATTTGGAGTGTTTAGACAACACTTTGACCCGTTTTATCCCAAAAGAGGCTTAACCCGAGAAAACAGGCTAACACCGAGAGAAAACATTGATTGGAAGCAGTAAACAGCTATGTTACTCTTTCTAGGGTCAAAATTTGTAACAATCCAATGCATTTGACTAATTATAAGAGTTCGGGTTGAATTTGGAGTGTTTAGACACCACTTTTACCCATTTTGTCCGAAACAGGCTAAAACCGAGAAAACATTGATTCGAATCAGTAAACAGCTTTGTTACTGTTTCTAGGGTCATAATGTGTGACAATCCAATGCATTTGACTTATTGTAAAAGTTCGGGATGAATTTGGAGTGTTTAGACAACACTTAAACCCATTTTATCCCGAAATAGGCTTAACCCAAGAAAACGGGCTAAACCCAAGAGAAAACATTGATTCGAAGCAGTAAACAGCTATGTTACTCTTTCTAAGGACTAAATATGTAACATTTCAACTTTTGACTAATTATAAGAGTTCGGGTTGAATTTGGAGTGTTTAGACACCACTTATACCCATTTTGTCCCGAAACAGGCTAAAACTGAGAAAACGTTGATTCTAAGCAGTAAACGGCTTTGTTACTGTTTATAGGGTCAGAATGTGTGGCAATACAATGCATTTGACTAATTGTAAGAGTTCGAGATAAATTTGGAGTGTTTAGACAACACTTAAACCCGTTTTATCCCAAAACATGCTTAAACCGAGAAAACAGGCTAAAACCGAGAAAACATTGATTGTAAGCAGTAAACAGCTTTGTTACTGTTTCTAGGGTCAGAATGTGTGACAATCCAATGCATTTGACTAATTGTAAGAGTTCAGGATGAATTTGGAGTGTTTAGACAACACTTTGACCCGTTTTATCCCAAAAGAGGCTTAAACCGAGAAAACAGGCTAACACTGAGAGAAAACATTGATTGCAAGCAGTAAACAGCTATGTTACTCTTTCTAGGGTCAAAATTTGTAACAATCCAATGCATTTGACTAATTATAAGAGTTCAGGTTTAATTTGGAGTGTTTAGACACCACTTATACCCATTTTGTCCCGAAACAGGCTAAAACCGAGAAAACATTGATTGTAAGCAGTAAACAGCTTAGTTACTGATTCTAGGGTCAGAATGTGTGACAATCCAATGCATTTGACTAATTGTAAGAGTTTGGGATGAATTTGGAGTGTTTAGACAACACTTAAACCCGTTTTATCCCAAAACAGGTTTAAACCGAGAAAACATTGATTCTAAGCAGTAAACAGTTTTGTTACTGTTTCTAGGGTCATAATTTGTGACAGTCCAATGCATTTGACTAAATGTAAGAGTTGGGGATGAATTTGGAGTGTTTAGACAACACTTTGACCCGTTTTATCCCAAAAGAGGCTTAAACCGAGAAAACATGCTAACACCGAGAGAAAACATTGATTGGAAGCAGTAAACAGCTATGTTACTCTTTCTAGGGTCAAAATTTGTAACAATCCAATGCATTTGACTAATTATAAGAGTTCGGGTTGAATTTGGAGTGTTTAGACACCACTTTTACCCATTTTGTCCGAAACAGGCTAAAACCGAGAAAACATTGATTCGAGTCAGTAAACCGCTTTGTTACTGTTTCTAGGGTCATAATGTGTGACAATCCAATGCATTTGACTAATTGTAAAAGTTCGGGATGAATTTGGAGTGTTTAGGTAACACTTAAACCCGTTTTATCCCGAAACAGGCTTAAACCAAGAAAACAGGCTAAAACCGAGAGAAAACATTGATTCGAAGCAGTAAACAGCGATGTTACTCTTTCTAAGGACTAAATATGTAACATTTCAACTTTTGACTAATTATAAGAGTTCGGGTTGAATTTGGAGTGTTTAGACACCACTTATACCCATTTTGTCCCGAAACAGGCTAAAACTGAGAAAACGTTGATTCTAAGCAGTAAACGGCTTTGTTACTGTTTATAGGGTCAGAATGTGTGGCAATACAATGCATTTGACTAATTGTAAGAGTTCGAGATAAATTTGGAGTGTTTAGACAACACTTAAACCCGTTTTATCCCAAAACATGCTTAAACCGAGAAAACAGGCTAAAACCGAGAAAACATTGATTGTAAGCAGTAAACAGCTTTGTTACTGTTTCTAGGGTCAGAATGTGTGACAATCCAATGCATTTGACTAATTGTAAGAGTTCAGGATGAATTTGGAGTGTTTAGACAACAGTTTGACCCGTTTTATCCCAAAAGAGGCTTAAACCGAGAAAACAGGCTAACACTGAGAGAAAACATTGATTGCAAGCAGTAAACAGCTATGTTACTCTTTCTAGGGTCAAAATTTGTAACAATCCAATGCATTTGACTAATTATAAGAGTTCAGGTTTAATTTGGAGTGTTTAGACACCACTTATACCCATTTTGTCCCGAAACAGGCTAAAACCGAGAAAACATTGATTGTAAGCAGTAAACAGCTTAGTTACTGATTCTAGGGTCAGAATGTGTGACAATCCAATGCATTTGACTAATTGTAAGAGTTTGGGATGAATTTGGAGTGTTTAGACAACACTTAAACCCGTTTTATCCCAAAACAGGTTTAAACCGAGAAAACATTGATTCTAAGCAGTAAACAGTTTTGTTACTGTTTCTAGGGTCATAATTTGTGACAGTCCAATGCATTTGACTAAATGTAAGAGTTGGGGATGAATTTGGAGTGTTTAGACAACACTTTGACCCGTTTTATCCCAAAAGAGGCTTAAACCGAGAAAACATGCTAACACCGAGAGAAAACATTGATTGGAAGCAGTAAACAGCTATGTTACTCTTTCTAGGGTCCAAATTTGTAACAATCCAATGCATTTGACTAATTATAAGAGTTCGGGTTGAATTTGGAGTGTTTAGACACCACTTATACCCATTTTGTCCAAAACAGGCTAAAACCAAGAAAACATTGATTCAAATCAGTAAACAGCTTTGTTACTGTTTCTAGGGTCATAATGTGTGACAATCCAATGCATTTGACTAATTGTAAAAGTTCGGGATGAATTTGGAGTGTTTAGGTAACACTTAAACCCGTTTTATCCCGAAACAGGCTTAAACCAAGAAAACAGGCTAAAACCGAGAGAAAACATTGATTCGAAGCAGTAAACAGCGATGTTACTCTTTCTAGGGACAAAATATGTAACATTCCAACTTTTGACTAATTATAAGAGTTCGGGTTGAATTTGGAGTGTTTAGACACCACTTATACCCATTTTGGCCCGAAACAGGCTAAAACTGAGAAAACGTTGATTCTAAGCAGTAAACGGCTTTGTTACTGTTTATAGGGTCAGAATGTGTGGCAATCCAATGCATTTGACTAATTGTAAGAGTTCGAGATAAATTTGAAGTGTTTAGACAACACTTAAACCCGTTTTATCCCAAAACATGCTTAAACCGAGAAAACAGGCTAAAACCGAGAAAACATTGATTGTAAGCAGTAAACAGCTTTGTTACTGTTTCTAGGGTCAGAATGTGTGACAATCCAATGCATTTGACTAATTGTAAGAGTTCAGGATGAATTTGGAGTGTTTAGACAAAACTTTGACCCGTTTTATCCCAAAAGAGGCTTAAACCGAGAAAACAGGCTAACACTGAGAGAAAACATTGATTGCAAGCAGTAAACAGCTATGTTACTCTTTCTAGGGTCAAAATTTGTAACAATCCAATGCGTTTGACTAATTATAAGAGTTCAGGTTTAATTTGGAGTGTTTAGACACCACTTATACCCATTTTGTCCCGAAACAGGCTAAAACCGAGAAAACATTGATTGTAAGCAGTAAACAGCTTAGTTACTGATTCTAGGGTCAGAATGTGTGACAATCCAATGCATTTGACTAATTGTAAGAGTTTGGGATGAATTTGGAGTGTTTAGACAACACTTAAACCCGTTTTATCCCAAAACAGGTTTAAACCGAGAAAACATTGATTCTAAGCAGTAAACAGTTTTTTTACTGTTTCGAGGGTCAGAATTTGTGACAGTCCAATGCATTTGACTAAATGTAAGAGTTGGGGATGAATTTGGAGTGTTTAGACAACACTTTGACCCGTTTTATCCCAAAAGAGGCTTAAACCGAGAAAACAGGCTAACACCGAGAGAAAACATTGATTGGAAGCAGTAAACAGCTATGTTACTCTTTCTAGGGTCAAAATTTGTAACAATCCAATGCATTTGACTAATTATAAGAGTTCGGGTTGAATTTGGAGTGTTTAGACACCACTTTTACCCATTTTGTCCGAAACAGGCTAAAACCAAGAAAACATTGATTCGAGTCAGTAAACAGCTTTGTTACTGTTTCTAGGGTCATAATGTGTGACAATCCAATGTATTTGACTTATTGTAAAAGTTCGGGATGAATTTGGAGTGTTTAGACAACACTTAAACCCGTTTTATCCCGAAACAGGCTTAACCCAAGAAAACGGGCTAAACCCGAGAGAAAACATTGATTCGAAGCAGTAAACAGCTATGTTACTCTTTCTAGGGACTTAATATGTAACATTTCAACTTTTGACTAATTATAAGAGTTCGGGTTGAATTTGGAGTGTTTAGACACCACTTATACCCATTTTGTCCCGAAACAGGCTAAAACTGAGAAAACGTTGATTCTAAGCAGTAAACGGCTTTGTTACTGTTTATAGGGTCAGAATGTGTGGCAATCCAATGCATTTGACTAATTGTAATAGTTCGAGATAAATTTGGAGTGTTTAGACAACACTTAAACCCGTTTTATCCCAAAACATGCTTAAACCGAGAAAACAGGCTAAAACCGAGAAAACATTGATTGTAAGCAGTAAACAGCTTTGTTACTGTTTCTAGGGTCAGAATGTGTGACAATCCAATGCATTTGACTAATTGTAAGAGTTCAGGATGAATTTGGAGTGTTTAGACAACACTTTGACCCGTTTTATCCCAAAAGAGGCTTAAACCGAGAAAACAGGCTAACACTGAGAGAAAACATTGATTGCAAGCAGTAAACAGCTATGTTACTCTTTCTAGGGTCAAAATTTGTAACAATCCAATGCGTTTGACTAATTATAAGAGTTCAGGTTTAATTTGGAGTGTTTAGACACCACTTATACCCATTTTGTCCCGAAACAGGCTAAAACCGAGAAAACATTGATTGTAAGCAGTAAACAGCTTAGTTACTGATTCTAGGGTCAGAATGTGTGACAATCCAATGCATTTGACTAATTGTAAGAGTTTGGGATGAATTTGGAGTGTTTAGACAACACTTAAACCCGTTTTATCCCAAAACAGGTTTAAACCGAGAAAACATTGATTCTAAGCAGTAAACAGTTTTTTTACTGTTTCGAGGGTCAGAATTTGTGACAGTCCAATGCATTTGACTAAATGTAAGAGTTGGGGATGAATTTGGAGTGTTTAGACAACACTTTGACCCGTTTTATCCCAAAAGAGGCTTAAACCGAGAAAACAGGCTAACACCGAGAGAAAACATTGATTGGAAGCAGTAAACAGCTATGTTACTCTTTCTAGGGTCAAAATTTGTAACAATCCAATGCATTTGACTAATTATAAGAGTTCGGGTTGAATTTGGAGTGTTTAGACACCACTTTTACCCATTTTGTCCGAAACAGGCTAAAACCGAGAAAACATTGATTCGAGTCAGTAAACAGCTTTGTTACTGTTTCTAGGGTCATAATGTGTGACAATCCAATGCATTTGACTTATTGTAAAAGTTCGGGATGAATTTGGAGTGTTTAGACAACACTTAAACCCGTTTTATCCCGAAACAGGCTTAACCCAAGAAAACGGGCTAAACCCGAGAGAAAACATTGATTCGAAGCAGTAAACAGCTATGTTACTCTTTCTAGGGACTTAATATGTAACATTTCAACTTTTGACTAATTATAAGAGTTCGGGTTGAATTTGGAGTGTTTAGACACCACTTATACCCATTTTGTCCCGAAACAGGCTAAAACTGAGAAAACGTTGATTCTAAGCAGTAAACGGCTTTGTTACTGTTTATAGGGTCAGAATGTGTGGCAATCCAATGCATTTGACTAATTGTAATAGTTCGAGATAAATTTGGAGTGTTTAGACAACACTTAAACCCGTTTTATCCCAAAACATGCTTAAACCGAGAAAACAGGCTAAAACCGAGAAAACATTGATTGTAAGCAGTAAACAGCTTTGTTACTGTTTCTAGGGTCAGAATGTGTGACAATCCAATGCATTTGACTAATTGTAAGAGTTTGGGATGAATTTGGAGTGTTTAGACAACACTTAAACCCGTTTTATCCCAAAACAGGTTTAAACCAAGAAAACATTGATTCTAAGCAGTAAACAGTTTTGTTAGTGTTTCTAGGGTCAGAATTTGTGACAGTCCAATGCATTTGACTAAATGTAAGAGTTGGGGATGAATTTGGAGTGTTTAGACAACACTTTGACCCGTTTTATCCCAAAAGAGGCTTAAACCGAGAAAACAGGCTAACACCGAGAGAAAACATTGATTGGAAGCAGTAAACAGCTATGTTACTCTTTCTAGGGTCAAAATTTGTAACAATCCAATGCATTTGACTAATTATAAGAGTTCGGGTTGAATTTGGAGTGTTTAGACACCACTTTTACCCATTTTGTCCGAAACAGGCTAAAACCGAGAAAACACTGATTCGAATCAGTAAACAGCTTTGTTACTGTTTCTAGGGTCCTAATGTGTGACAATCCAATGCATTTGACTATTTGTAAAAGTTCGGGATGAATTTGGAGTGTTTAGGTAACACTTAAACCCGTTTTATCCCGAAACAGGCTTAAACCAAGAAAACAGGCTAAAACCGAGAGAAAACATTGATTCGAAGCAGTAAACAGCGATGTTACGCTTTCTAGGGACAAAATATGTAACATTCCAACTTTTGACTAATTATAAGAGTTCGGGTTGAATTTGGAGTGTTTAGACACCACTTATACCCATTTTGTCCCGAAACAGGCTAAAACTGAGAAAACGTTGATTCTAAGCAGTAAACGGCTTTGTTACTGTTTATAGGGTCAGAATGTGTGGCAATCCAATGCATTTGACTAATTGTAAGAGTTCGAGATAAATTTGGAGTGTTTAGACAACACTTAAACCCGTTTTATCCCAAAACATGCTTAAACCGAGAAAACAGGCTAAAACCGAGAAAACATTGATTGTAAGCAGTAAACAGCTTTGTTACTGTTTCTAGGGTCAGAATGTGTGACAATCCAATGCATTTGACTAATTGTAAGAGTTCAGGATGAATTTGGAGTGTTTAGACAACACTTTGACCCGTTTTATCCCAAAAGAGGCTTAAACCGAGAAAACAGGCTAACACTGAGAGAAAACATTGATTGCAAGCAGTAAACAGCTATGTTACTCTTTCTAGGGTCAAAATTTGTAACAATCCAATGCGTTTGACTAATTATAAGAGTTCAGGTTTAATTTGGAGTGTTTAGACACCACTTATACCCATTTTGTCCCGAAACAGGCTAAAACCGAGAAAACATTGATTGTAAGCAGTAAACAGCTTAGTTACTGATTCTAGGGTCAGAATGTGTGACAATCCAATGCATTTGACTAATTGTAAGAGTTTGGGATGAATTTGGAGTGTTTAGACAACACTTAAACCCGTTTTATCCCAAAACAGGTTTAAACCGAGAAAACATTGATTCTAAGCAGTAAACAGTTTTTTTACTGTTTCGAGGGTCAGAATTTGTGACAGTCCAATGCATTTGACTAAATGTAAGAGTTGGGGATGAATTTGGAGTGTTTAGACAACACTTTGACCCGTTTTATCCCAAAAGAGGCTTAAACCGAGAAAACAGGCTAACACCGAGAGAAAACATTGATTGGAAGCAGTAAACAGCTATGTTACTCTTTCTAGGGTCAAAATTTGTAACAATCCAATGCATTTGACTAATTATAAGAGTTCGGGTTGAATTTGGAGTGTTTAGACACCACTTTTACCCATTTTGTCCGAAACAGGCTAAAACCTAGAAAACATTGATTCGAGTCAGTAAACAGCTTTGTTACTGTTTCTAGGGTCATAATGTGTGACAATCCAATGCATTTGACTTATTGTAAAAGTTCGGGATGAATTTGGAGTGTTTAGACAAGACTTAAACCCGTTTTATCCCGAAACAGGCTTAACCCAAGAAAACGGGCTAAACCCGAGAGAAAACATTGATTCGAAGCAGTAAACAGCTATGTTACTCTTTCTAGGGACTTAATATGTAACATTTCAACTTTTGACTAATTATAAGAGTTCGGGTTGAATTTGGAGTGTTTAGACACCACTTATACCCATTTTGTCCCGAAACAGGCTAAAACTTAGAAAACGTTGATTCTAAGCAGTAAACGGCTTTGTTACTGTTTATAGGGTCAGAATGTGTGGCAATCCAATGCATTTGACTAATTGTAATAGTTCGAGATAAATTTGGAGTGTTTAGACAACACTTAAACCCGTTTTATCCCAAAACATGCTTAAACCGAGAAAACAGGCTAAAACCGAGAAAACATTGATTGTAAGCAGTAAACAGCTTTGTTACTGTTTCTAGGGTCAGAATGTGTGACAATCCAATGCATTTGACTAATTGTAAGAGTTTGGGATGAATTTGGAGTGTTTAGACAACACTTAAACCCGTTTTATCCCAAAACAGGTTTAAACCGAGAAAACATTGATTCTAAGCAGTAAACAGTTTTGTTAGTGTTTCTAGGGTCAGAATTTGTGACAGTCCAATGCATTTGACTAAATGTAAGAGTTGGGGATGAATTTGGAGTGTTTAGACAACACTTTGACCCGTTTTATCCCAAAAGAGGCTTAAACCGAGAAAACAGGCTAACACCGAGAGAAAACATTGATTGGAAGCAGTAAACAGCTATGTTACTCTTTCTAGGGTCAAAATTTGTAACAATCCAATGCATTTGACTAATTATAAGAGTTCGGGTTGAATTTGGAGTGTTTAGACACCACTTTTACCCATTTTGTCCGAAACAGGCTAAAACCGAGAAAACACTGATTCGAATCAGTAAACAGCTTTGTTACTGTTTCTAGGGTCATAATGTGTGACAATCCAATGCATTTGACTAATTGTAAAAGTTCGGGATGAATTTGGAGTGTTTAGGTAACACTTAAACCCGTTTTATCCCGAAACAGGCTTAAACCAAGAAAACAGGCTAAAACCGAGAGAAAACATTGATTCGAAGCAGTAAACAGCGATGTTACGCTTTCTAGGGACAAAATATGTAACATTCCAACTTTTGACTAATTATAAGAGTTCGGGTTGAATTTGGAGTGTTTAGACACCACTTATACCCATTTTGTCCCGAAACAGGCTAAAACTGAGAAAACGTTGATTCTAAGCAGTAAACGGCTTTGTTACTGTTTATAGGGTCAGAATGTGTGGCAATCCAATGCATTTGACTAATTGTAAGAGTTCGAGATAAATTTGGAGTGTTTAGACAACACTTAAACCCGTTTTATCCCAAAACATGCTTAAACCGAGAAAACAGGCTAAAACCGAGAAAACATTGATTGTAAGCAGTAAACAGCTTTGTTACTGTTTCTAGGGTCAGAATGTGTGACAATCCAATGCATTTGACTAATTGTAAGAGTTCAGGATGAATTTGGAGTGTTTAGACAACACTTTGACCCGTTTTATCCCAAAAGAGGCTTAAACCGAGAAAACAGGCTAACACTGAGAGAAAACATTGATTGCAAGCAGTAAACAGCTATGTTACTATTTCTAGGGTCAAAATTTGTAACAATCCAATGCATTTGACTAATTATAAGAGTTCAGGTTTAATTTGGAGTGTTTAGACACCACTTATACCCATTTTGTTCCGAAACAGGCTAAAACCGAGAAAACATTGATTGTAAGCAGTAAACAGCTTATTTACTGATTCTAGGGTCAGAATGTGTGACAATCCAATGCATTTGACTAATTGTAATAGTTTGGGATGAATTTGGAGTGATTAGACAACACTTAAACCCGTTTTATCCCAAAACAGGTTTAAACCGAGAAAACATTGATTCTAAGCAGTAAACAGTTTTGTTACTGTTTCTAGGGTCATAATTTGTGACAGTCCAATGCATTTGACTAAATGTAAGAGTTGGGGATGAATTTGGAGTGTTTAGACAACACTTTGACCCGTTTTATCCCAAAAGAGGCTTAAACCGAGAAAACAGGCTAACACCGAGAGAAAACATTGATTGGAAGCAGTAAACAGCTATGTTACTCTTTCTAGGGTCAAAATTTGTAACAATCCAATGCATTTGACTAATTATAAGAGTTCGGGTTGAATTTGGAGTGTTTAGACACCACTTTTACCCATTTTGTCCGAAAAAGGCTAAAACCGAGAAAACATTGATTCGAATCAGTAAACAGCTTTGTTACTGTTTCTAGGGTCATAATGTGTGACAATCCAATGCATTTGACTAATTGTAAAAGTTCGGGATGAATTTGGAGTGTTTAGACAACACTTAAACCCGTTGTATCCCGAAACAGGCTTAACCCAAGAAAACGGGCTAAACCCGAGAGAAAACATTGATTCGAAGCAGTAAACAGCTATGTTACTCTTTCTAGGGAGAAAATATGTAACATTCCAACTTTTGACTAATTATAAGAGTTCGGGTTGAATTTGGAGTGTTTAGACACCACTTATACCCATTTTGTCCCGAAACAGGCTAAAACTGAGAAAACGTTGATTCTAAGCAGTAAACGGCTTTGTTACTGTTTATAGGGTCAGAATGTGTGGCAATCCAATGCATTTGACTAATTGTAAGAGTTCGAGATAAATTTGGAGTGTTTAGACAACACTTAAACCCGTTTTATCCCAAAACATGCTTAAACCGAGAAAACAGGCTAAAACCGAGAAAACATTGATTGTAAGCAGTAAACAGCTTTGTTACTGTTTCTAGGGTCAGAATGTGTGACAATCCAATGCATTTGACTAATTGTAAGAGTTCAGGATGAATTTGGAGTGTTTAGACAACACTTTGACCCGTTTTATCCCAAAAGAGGCTTAAACCGAGAAAACAGGCTAACACTGAGAGAAAACATTGATTGCAAGCAGTAAACAGCTATGTTACTATTTCTAGGGTCAAAATTTGTAACAATCCAATGCATTTGACTAATTATAAGAGTTCAGGTTTAATTTGGAGTGTTTAGACACCACTTATACCCATTTTGTTCCGAAACAGGCTAAAACCGAGAAAACATTGATTGTAAGCAGTAAACAGCTTATTTACTGATTCTAGGGTCAGAATGTGTGACAATCCAATGCATTTGACTAATTGTAATAGTTTGGGATGAATTTGGAGTGATTAGACAACACTTAAACCCGTTTTATCCCAAAACAGGTTTAAACCGAGAAAACATTGATTCTAAGCAGTAAACAGTTTTGTTACTGTTTCTAGGGTCATAATTTGTGACAGTCCAATGCATTTGACTAAATGTAAGAGTTGGGGATGAATTTGGAGTGTTTAGACAACACTTTGACCCGTTTTATCCCAAAAGAGGCTTAAACCGAGAAAACAGGCTAACACCGAGAGAAAACATTGATTGGAAGCAGTAAACAGCTATGTTACTCTTTCTAGGGTCAAAATTTGTAACAATCCAATGCATTTGACTAATTATAAGAGTTCGGGTTGAATTTGGAGTGTTTAGACACCACTTTTACCCATTTTGTCCGAAAAAGGCTAAAACCGAGAAAACATTGATTCGAATCAGTAAACAGCTTTGTTACTGTTTCTAGGGTCATAATGTGTGACAATCCAATGCATTTGACTAATTGTAAAAGTTCGGGATGAATTTGGAGTGTTTAGACAACACTTAAACCCGTTGTATCCCGAAACAGGCTTAACCCAAGAAAACGGGCTAAACCCGAGAGAAAACATTGATTCGAAGCAGTAAACAGCTATGTTACTCTTTCTAGGGAGAAAATATGTAACATTCCAACTTTTGACTAATTATAAGAGTTCGGGTTGAATTTGGAGTGTTTAGACACCACTTATACCCATTTTGTCCCGAAACAGGCTAAAACTGAGAAAACGTTGATTCTAAGCAGTAAACGGCTTTGTTACTGTTTATAGGGTCAGAATGTGTGGCAATCCAATGCATTTGACTAATTGTAAGAGTTCGAGATAAATTTGGAGTGTTTAGACAACACTTAAACCCGTTTTATCCCAAAACATGCTTAAACCGAGAAAACAGGCTAAAACCGAGAAAACATTGATTGTAAGCAGTAAACAGCTTTGTTACTGTTTCTAGGGTCAGAATGTGTGACAATCCAATGCATTTGACTAATTGTAAGAGTTTGGGATGTATTTGGAGTGTTTAGACAACACTTAAACCCGTTTTATCCCAAAACATGCTTAAACCGAGAAAACAGGCTAAAACCGAGAAAACATTGATTGTAAGCAGTAAACAGCTTTGTTACTGTTTCTAGGGTCAGAATGTGTGACAATCCAATGCATTTGACTAATTGTAAGAGTTTGGGATGAATTTGGAGTGTTTAGACAACACTTAAACCCGTTTTATCCCAAAACAGGTTTAAACCGAGAAAACATTGATTCTAAGCAGTAAACAGTTTTGTTAGTGTTTCTAGGGTCAGAATTTGTGACAGTCCAATGCATTTGACTAAATGTAAGAGTTGGGGATGAATTTGGAGTGTTTAGACAACACTTTGACCCGTTTTATCCCAAAAGAGGCTTAAACCGAGAAAACAGGCTAACACCGAGAGAAAACATTGATTGGAAGCAGTAAACAGCTATGTTACTCTTTCTAGGGTCAAAATTTGTAACAATCCAATGCATTTGACTAATTATAAGAGTTCGGGTTGAATTTGGAGTGTTTAGACACCACTTTTACCCATTTTGTCCGAAACAGGCTAAAACCGAGAAAACACTGATTCGAATCAGTAAACAGCTTTGTTACTGTTTCTAGGGTCATAATGTGTGACAATCCAATGCATTTGACTAATTGTAAAAGTTCGGGATGAATTTGGAGTGTTTAGGTAACACTTAAACCCGTTTTATCCCGAAACAGGCTTAAACCAAGAAAACAGGCTAAAACCGAGAGAAAACATTGATTCGAAGCAGTAAACAGCGATGTTACGCTTTCTAGGGACAAAATATGTAACATTCCAACTTTTGACTAATTATAAGAGTTCGGGTTGAATTTGGAGTGTTTAGACACCACTTATACCCATTTTGTCCCGAAACAGGCTAAAACTGAGAAAACGTTGATTCTAAGCAGTAAACGGCTTTGTTACTGTTTATAGGGTCAGAATGTGTGGCAATCCAATGCATTTGACTAATTGTAAGAGTTCGAGATAAATTTGGAGTGTTTAGACAACACTTAAACCCGTTTTATCCCAAAACATGCTTAAACCGAGAAAACAGGCTAAAACCGAGAAAACATTGATTGTAAGCAGTAAACAGCTTTGTTACTGTTTCTAGGGTCAGAATGTGTGACAATCCAATGCATTTGACTAATTGTAAGAGTTTGGGATGTATTTGGAGTGTTTAGACAACACTTAAACCCGTTTTATCCCAAAACATGCTTAAACCGAGAAAACAGGCTAAAACCGAGAAAACATTGATTGTAAGCAGTAAACAGCTTTGTTACTGTTTCTAGGGTCAGAATGTGTGACAATCCAATGCATTTGACTAATTGTAAGAGTTTGGGATGAATTTGGAGTGTTTAGACAACACTTAAACCCGTTTTATCCCAAAACAGGTTTAAACCGAGAAAACATTGATTCTAAGCAGTAAACAGTTTTGTTAGTGTTTCTAGGGTCAGAATTTGTGACAGTCCAATGCATTTGACTAAATGTAAGAGTTGGGGATGAATTTGGAGTGTTTAGACAACACTTTGACCCGTTTTATCCCAAAAGAGGCTTAAACCGAGAAAACAGGCTAACACCGAGAGAAAACATTGATTGGAAGCAGTAAACAGCTATGTTACTCTTTCTAGGGTCAAAATTTGTAACAATCCAATGCATTTGACTAATTATAAGAGTTCGGGTTGAATTTGGAGTGTTTAGACACCACTTTTACCCATTTTGTCCGAAACAGGCTAAAACCGAGAAAACACTGATTCGAATCAGTAAACAGCTTTGTTACTGTTTCTAGGGTCATAATGTGTGACAATCCAATGCATTTGACTAATTGTAAAAGTTCGGGATGAATTTGGAGTGTTTAGGTAACACTTAAACCCGTTTTATCCCGAAACAGGCTTAAACCAAGAAAACAGGCTAAAACCGAGAGAAAACATTGATTCGAAGCAGTAAACAGCGATGTTACGCTTTCTAGGGACAAAATATGTAACATTCCAACTTTTGACTAATTATAAGAGTTCGGGTTGAATTTGGAGTGTTTAGACACCACTTATACCCATTTTGTCCCGAAACAGGCTAAAACTGAGAAAACGTTGATTCTAAGCAGTAAACGGCTTTGTTACTGTTTATAGGGTCAGAATGTGTGGCAATCCAATGCATTTGACTAATTGTAAGAGTTCGAGATAAATTTGGAGTGTTTAGACAATACTTAAACCCGTTTTATCCCAAAACATGCTTAAACCGAGAAAACAGGCTAAAACCGAGAAAACATTGATTGTAAGCAGTAAACAGCTTTGTTACTGTTTCTAGGGTCAGAATGTGTGACAATCCAATGCATTTGACTAATTGTAAGAGTTCAGGATGAATTTGGAGTGTTTAGACAAAACTTTGACCCGTTTTATCCCAAAAGAGGCTTAAACCGAGAAAACAGGCTAACACTGAGAGAAAACATTGATTGCAAGCAGTAAACAGCTATGTTACTCTTTCTAGGGTCAAAATTTGTAACAATCCAATGCATTTGACTAATTATAAGAGTTCAGGTTTAATTTGGAGTGTTTAGACACCACTTATACCCATTTTGTCCCGAAACAGGCTAAAACCGAGAAAACATTGATTGTAAGCAGTAAACAGCTTAGTTACTGATTCTAGGGTCAGAATGTGTGACAATCCAATGCATTTGACTAATTGTAAGAGTTTGGGATGAATTTGGAGTGTTTAGACAACACTTAAACCCGTTTTATCCCAAAACAGGTTTAAACCGAGAAAACATTGATTCTAAGCAGTAAACAGTTTTTTTACTGTTTCGAGGGTCAGAATTTGTGACAGTCCAATGCATTTGACTAAATGTAAGAGTTGGGGATGAATTTGGAGTGTTTAGACAACACTTTGACCCGTTTTATCCCAAAAGAGGCTTAAACCGAGAAAACAGGCTAACACCGAGAGAAAACATTGATTGGAAGCAGTAAACAGCTATGTTACTCTTTCTAGGGTCAAAATTTGTAACAATCCAATGCATTTGACTAATTATAAGAGTTCGGGTTGAATTTGGAGTGTTTAGACACCACTTTTACCCATTTTGTCCGAAACAGGCTAAAACCGAGAAAACATTGATTCGAGTCAGTAAACAGCTTTGTTACTGTTTCTAGGGTCATAATGTGTGACAATCCAATGCATTTGACTTATTGTAAAAGTTCGGGATGAATTTGGAGTGTTTAGACAACACTTAAACCCGTTTTATCCCGAAACAGGCTTAACCCAAGAAAACGGGCTAAACCCGAGAGAAAACATTGATTCGAAGCAGTAAACAGCTATGTTACTCTTTCTAGGGACTTAATATGTAACATTTCAACTTTTGACTAATTATAAGAGTTCGGGTTGAATTTGGAGTGTTTAGACACCACTTATACCCATTTTGTCCCGAAACAGGCTAAAACTGAGAAAACGTTGATTCTAAGCAGTAAACGGCTTTGTTACTGTTTATAGGGTCAGAATGTGTGGCAATCCAATGCATTTGACTAATTGTAATAGTTCGAGATAAATTTGGAGTGTTTAGACAACACTTAAACCCGTTTTATCCCAAAACATGCTTAAACCGAGAAAACAGGCTAAAACCGAGAAAACATTGATTGTAAGCAGTAAACAGCTTTGTTACTGTTTCTAGGGTCAGAATGTGTTATGAAATGGCACACCACCGTCCGTACGGCCGTACGGACGTCCGTACAACCAACGGAGTGGGCCGTCCGTACAACCAACGAATGTCAAGTCCGGTCCATCAATAAGAGCCTCCAACGGTCATAAGAATTCGAGAACCTTCCCCATGTGAGCCGTTGGACGAGTTGCGCAAGTGGAGAGTCAAAGGGAGATCACATGTTTAGTTAAGGAGATGTCACTATCTCCATTTGTAATTGTGTATAGTATCTTAGGAGAATATTCTTTTGTATATGGCTATAATAAGGTTGTAACTATGTTCTAAATGAAGTAAGAAGAGAAAATATCTCTTTCTACAATTCTCTCCATGCGCCTACACTCTTCCCTTCTCTATCCGATCTCTACTCTTAGTTACTCTCAAATCTCTCCAATTTAAAACTTTCATGGTATCAGAGCAGATTGTTCCTGTTCTTTGACTTCATCTCCATCACAATCTTCCGCATTCTCTCTATCTTGTGCTTTCAAATCTCTTTGTTCCCAAAAATTTCTTTTAACCGTTGGGTAAACACCTAAACCACCGAGTTCATCATGGAAAACACCAAAACTATGATTGTTCCGGTTACTCTCAAGGGAGAGAACTACTTACTGTGGGCTAGAACCACGAAGACAGCCCTATGCGGCCGAGGACTTTGGTCCCATGTTGAAGCGAGTGAGGCTCCAAGTGGCGAGGCCACCAAAGACGACAAGGATCTTGTCGCAGACGAAAGGAACAAGTGGTTTCAAGAAGACCAAGGAGTCCTAGCCATCATTCAAAACTCCCTAGATGCCCCCATCCTTGAAGCTTACTCCTATTGCGAAACTGCAAAGGACTTATGGGACACTCTTAAGAATGTCTTTGGAAATGTTACTAACGTGAACCGGATCTTCGAGATTAAGAGAGCCATCAACAATCTCAACCAAGAAGACATGGAGTTCACTAAACATTTTGGAAAGTTTAGGTCACTTTGGGCTGAACTAGAGATGCTCCGGCCGGCGACCGTAGATCCAGCCATCTTGAACGAAAGGCGTGAACAAGATAAAGTGTTCGGCTTACTCTTGACGTTGAACCCCTCCTACAACGACCTTATCAAGCATATCCTACGATCTGACAAGCTTCCTAGCCTAGACGACGTATGTAACCAAATTCAAAAGGAACATGGTTCCATGGGGCTATTCGGAGGAAAAGGGGAGTTAATAACTGCCAACAAGGTGGAAATGGCATCGGCCAACCGAGGATACTACAAACCGGACGACAAGAATCCACCAGTATGTGAACATTGTAAGAAAGTGGGTCACTTCAAGAGCCGCTGCTGGATTCTTCACCCACACCTTCGCCGTGGAGGGCCAAACCGTGGAGGACCATCAAGAGCCCATCAAGCCGCTGTAGTGGGAGAAACAACAACCGAACCAGCCCAACAAGCTACTGCACTCACGGCGTCCTCCGAGCTGGTGAGGAAGTCCGACCTTGATGCGCTCATCAAAGCCCTCAAGGAGGCCTCCGGTAAATCTTTTCTCGCCCTAAACAAGACTAAACCTCTTATTGTTGATTCTGGTGCATCTCATCACATGATTAGTGATTCTAGATTAATAAGTGATATTACACCGGCAAAGGGTAATGTTGTTATAGCTAATGGCGAGAAGGTACCAGTTAAAGGTGTAGGAAATTTGAAATTGTTTGACAAAGTAACTAAGGCTTTTTATATGCCAACTTTCACATCAAATTTACTATCCGTTAAGAGAGCTACCACTGATTTGAATTGTTATGCAATATTTAGTCCTAACAAGGTTCATTTTCAGGATATTGAAACCAGTAAAGTTCTTGGACAAGGAGGTTCTAAGGATGATCTCTATGTGCTTGAGGACTTGAATCTATCTTCTACTTCTGCATCCTGTTTTAAATCGGTTGTTGTTAAACCTAATGACTCTATTCTTCATGCTAGATTAGGACATCCTCACACTAGAGCCTTAACCTTGATGTTTCCTAATATTTCTTTTAAAAATGATGAATGTGAGGCTTGTATTCTTGGTAAACATTGCAAAGCTGTTTTTCCTAAATCTATTACTATGTATGAAAACTGTTTTGATTTAGTCCATTCTGATGTTTGGACATCTCCTTGCCTTTCTAGAGAAAATCAAAAGTATTTTGTTATTTTTATTGATGAAAAATCGAAATATACTTGGTTGACCTTACTCCCTTCTAAGGATAGAGTTCTTGAGGCCTTTACTAATTTCCAAAATTATGTTACTAACCACTATCATGCAAAGATTAAAATTTTGAGATCAGATAATGGTGGAGAGTACACAAGTCATGCCTTTAAACAACATCTAGCCAAACATGGAATTCTTCACCAAACTAGTTGCCCATACACACCACAACAAAATGGAGTGGCTGAGAGGAAGAATAGGCATCTCATGGAGGTTGCAAGGTCTATGATGTTCCATACAAGGGTTCCAAAGCGCTTTTGGGGTGATGCTGTCCTTGCGGCCTGTTACCTTATTAATCGCACACCAACGAAGATCCTTAATGACGTATCCCCATTTGAGGTATTAAACAAGGCTAAACCTACATTTGATCATCTAAGGGTGTTTGGTTGTGTTTGTTATGTGTTGCGACCAGGTGAACTACGAGACAAACTCGATGCCAAGAGTGTTAAGAGCATGTTTATCGGCTACTCCACAACACAAAAGGGCTATAAGTGCTATGATCCGGAGACAAGGAGAGTTCTCATATCTCGTGATGTCAAGTTTGTGGAGACAAAAGGATTCTATGACGAGCCAAACTGGGATGAACTACGTAACCTATCAACCACCACATCGGATCGGACGCGGAACCTACGTGTCATCCTTGAGCGGCTAGGCATTGAAAACGATAGGGCCGCCAATGATCCTGCCGAGCCAACTGAACCTTCTGTCCCATCTACTGATCCTGTTCCTGTCGAGCCAAATGCACCAGAAACATCTATGGAAGACCATGGACATGGACACGGACACGAACACGGACACGGACACGGACACGGACACGGACACGGACACGGACACGGACACGGACACGGACACGGTACCATGGACACGGACACGGACACAGTACCGTTCACGGAACCGGAAGTTCCAGTCAGTGCTGAGTCCGATGCTGGGCCTATCGTTCCTCTCCGACGAAGTCAGCGCATCAAGTTTCACCCCAACAACTGGACGAACACTCGAGTGTACTACAACAACATGGCCGTCGCGCACCCGATTCAGGCCGTATGTTCTCTAGCACATTTCCCTATGGACCATCAAGTCTTTCTTGGCCAACTTGACAAGAATTGGGTTCCCCAAACGTACGATGAGGCTAAAGACCATCAAGTATGGCGTGACGCGGTACATGCGGAGACAACGGCCATGGAGAAAAATCATACATGGGATGAATCTGACTTACCAAAAGGGAAGAAGGCCGTCACTTCACGGTGGATTTTTACCATTAAGTATAGGAGTGACGGGGAGATAGAACGCCATAAGGCCCGCCTTGTCGCCCGCGGGTTCACGCAAACGTACGGGGAGGATTATCTTGATACGTTTGCTCCGGTGGCCAAACTTCACACGGTTCGAGTTGTTCTCTCATTGGCCACTAACTTGGACTGGGAACTCTGGCAAATGGACGTCAAGAATGCGTTCTTACAAGGCGAGCTTGAAGATGAAGTTTACATGCGACCACCACCCGGCTTAGAAGACACCATCGGTCCGGGAAAAGTCTTTAAACTCAACAAGGCTATTTATGGCCTGAAACAGTCACCAAGAGCATGGTACCACAAACTAAGCACCACATTACTTGGGAAAGGCTTCCACAAATCAGAGGCTGATCATACCCTCTTCACACTATCAAGTGACAAAGGTATTGTAGTCATTCTAGTATATGTTGATGATATCATCATAACTGGAAGTGACAAGGTAGGCATTAAAGATACTAAAGACTTTCTTAAATCGGTCTTTGACATTAAGGATCTTGGAGAACTTAAGTATTTTCTTGGGATAGAAGTATATAGGTCTAATGAGGGTTTATTCTTATCACAAAGAAAGTATGCTCTTGATCTTTTAAGTGAAACAGGAAAATTAGGATCAAAAGCGGTGTTCACACCCCTTGAAGAGAACTACAAGGCCGGAGGACAGGGGGAGCTGGATACGGCTCCGTTCAAGGACGTTAGCCTCTACCGGCGCCTAGTAGGTAAGCTTATCTACTTAACCATCACACGACCTGATATTTGCTTTGCTGTGAACCAGGCTAGCCAGCATATGAAGAACCCAACGCTTCACCATTGGAACATGGTGACAAGAATCCTCAAGTACATCAAAGGCTCGCCGGGACAAGGTATTTGGATGGGGCGCAACAAGGACACCGAACTAGTAGGCTATTGCGATGCTGACTATGCTGGAGATCGAGAAGACCGCCGCTCAACTACAGGCTACTGCACGTTCCTTGGTGGTAACTTGGTCACTTGGAAGAGTAAGAAGCAAAAGGTCGTATCACTTTCAAGTGCGGAGTCCGAATACAGAGCCATGAGGAAACTAACAACGGAACTGATGTGGTTGAAGGCTCTCCTCAAGGATCTTGGAATTGAATCAACAAAGCCTATCACAATGCATTGTGATAATGAAGCCGCTATCCATATAGCAACCAATTCAGTGTTTCATGAGAGAACCAAACATATTGAAGTGGATTGCCATAAAGTTCGAGAACAAATCAAGCTTGGTGTCGTCCTACCGTGTCATACCGAAAGCAAAGATCAACTAGCTGACATTCTCACCAAAGCAGCAAGTCCACAAGTGTGTGAACACATTCACTCGAAGCTCGGCCTCATAGACCTCACTCGGCCGTAAGATTCCATCTCGGCACCTACACTCTTTTTCCCTTGTGTATAGTTTTTCCCAAGAGGTTTTCTATACTAAGGTTTTTTTAATGAGGTGGGTGCCCATTTGTTCAAGCTTGATCACCTTAGTCAAGCTTGAGGGGGAGTATGAAATGGCACACCACCGTCCGTACGGCCGTACGGACGTCCGTACAACCAACGGAGTGGGCCGTCCGTACAACCAACGAATGTCAAGTCCGGTCCATCAATAAGAGCCTCCAACGGTCATAAGAATTCGAGAACCTTCCCCATGTGAGCCGTTGGACGAGTTGCGCAAGTGGAGAGTCAAAGGGAGATCACATGTTTAGTTAAGGAGATGTCACTATCTCCATTTGTAATTGTGTATAGTATCTTAGGAGAATATTCTTTTGTATATGGCTATAATAAGGTTGTAACTATGTTCTAAATGAAGTAAGAAGAGAAAATATCTCTTTCTACAATTCTCTCCATGCGCCTACACTCTTCCCTTCTCTATCCGATCTCTACTCTTAGTTACTCTCAAATCTCTCCAATTTAAAACTTTCATGTGTGACAATCCAATGCATTTGACTAATTGTAAGAGTTTGGGATGAATTTGGAGTGTTTAGACAACACTTAAACCCGTTTTATCCCAAAACAGGTTTAAACCGAGAAAACATTGATTCTAAGCAGTAAACAGTTTTGTTAGTGTTTCTAGGGTCAGAATTTGTGACAGTCCAATGCATTTGACTAAATGTAAGAGTTGGGGATGAATTTGGAGTGTTTAGACAACACTTTGACCCGTTTTATCCCAAAAGAGGCTTAAACCGAGAAAACAGGCTAACACCGAGAGAAAACATTGATTGGAAGCAGTAAACAGCTATGTTACTCTTTTTAGGGTCAAAATTTGTAACAATCCAATGCATTTGACTAATTATAAGAGTTCGGGTTGAATTTGGAGTGTTTAGACACCACTTTTACCCATTTTGTCCGAAACAGGCTAAAACCGAGAAAACACTGATTCGAATCAGTAAACAGCTTTGTTACTGTTTCTAGGGTCATAATGTGTGACAATCCAATGCATTTGACTAATTGTAAAAGTTCGGGATGAATTTGGAGTGTTTAGGTAACACTTAAACCCGTTGTATCCCGAAACAGGCTTAACCCAAGAAAACGGGCTAACCCCGAGAGAAAACATTGATTCGAAGCAGTAAACAGCTATGTTACTCTTTCTAGGGACAAAATATGTAACATTCCAACTTTTGACTAATTATAAGAGTTCGGGTTGTAATTGGAGTGTTTAGCACCACTTATACCCATTTTGTCCCGAAATAGGCTAAAACTGAGAAAACGTTGATTCTAAGCAGTAAACGGCTTTGTTACTGTTTATAGGGTCAGAATGTGTGGCAATCCAATTCATTTGACTAATTGTAAGAGTTTGGGATGAATTTGGAGTGTTTAGACATCACTTAAACCCGTTTTATCCCAAAACATGCTTAAACCGAGAAAACAGGCTAAAACCGAGAAAACATTGATTGTAAGCAGTAAACAGCTTTGTTACTGTTTCTAGGGTCAGAATGTGTGACAATCCAATGCATTTGACTAATTGTAAGAGTTCAGGATGAATTTGGAGTGTTTAGACAACACTTTGACCCGTTTTATCCCAAAAGAGGCTTAAACCGAGAAAACAGGCTAACACTGAGAGAAAACATTGATTGCAAGCAGTAAACAGCTATGTTACTATTTCTAGGGTCAAAATTTGTAACAATCCAATGCATTTGACTAATTATAAGAGTTCAGGTTTAATTTGGAGTGTTTAGACACCACTTATACCCATTTTGTTCCGAAACAGGCTAAAACCGAGAAAACATTGATTGTAAGCAGTAAACAGCTTATTTACTGATTCTAGGGTCAGAATGTGTGACAATCCAATGCATTTGACTAATTGTAATAGTTTGGGATGAATTTGGAGTGATTAGACAACACTTAAACCCGTTTTATCCCAAAACAGGTTTAAACCGAGAAAACATTGATTCTAAGCAGTAAACAGTTTTGTTACTGTTTCTAGGGTCATAATTTGTGACAGTCCAATGCATTTGACTAAATGTAAGAGTTGGGGATGAATTTGGAGTGTTTAGACAACACTTTGACCCGTTTTATCCCAAAAGAGGCTTAAACCGAGAAAACAGGCTAACACCGAGAGAAAACATTGATTGGAAGCAGTAAACAGCTATGTTACTCTTTCTAGGGTCAAAATTTGTAACAATCCAATGCATTTGACTAATTATAAGAGTTCGGGTTGAATTTGGAGTGTTTAGACACCACTTTTACCCATTTTGTCCGAAAAAGGCTAAAACCGAGAAAACATTGATTCGAATCAGTAAACAGCTTTGTTACTGTTTCTAGGGTCATAATGTGTGACAATCCAATGCATTTGACTAATTGTAAAAGTTCGGGATGAATTTGGAGTGTTTAGACAACACTTAAACCCGTTGTATCCCGAAACAGGCTTAACCCAAGAAAACGGGCTAAACCCGAGAGAAAACATTGATTCGAAGCAGTAAACAGCTATGTTACTCTTTCTAGGGAGAAAATATGTAACATTCCAACTTTTGACTAATTATAAGAGTTCGGGTTGAATTTGGAGTGTTTAGACACCACTTATACCCATTTTGTCCCGAAACAGGCTAAAACTGAGAAAACGTTGATTCTAAGCAGTAAACGGCTTTGTTACTGTTTATAGGGTCAGAATGTGTGGCAATCCAATGCATTTGACTAATTGTAAGAGTTCGAGATAAATTTGGAGTGTTTAGACAACACTTAAACCCGTTTTATCCCAAAACATGCTTAAACCGAGAAAACAGGCTAAAACCGAGAAAACATTGATTGTAAGCAGTAAACAGCTTTGTTACTGTTTCTAGGGTCAGAATGTTGACAATCCAATGCATTTGACTAATTGTAAGAGTTCAGGATGAATTTGGAGTGTTTAGACAACACTTTGACCCGTTTTATCCCAAAAGAGGCTTAAACCGAGAAAACAGGCTAACACTGAGAGAAAACATTGATTGCAAGCAGTAAATAGCTATGTTACTATTTCTAGGGTCAAAATTTGTAACAATCCAATGCATTTGACTAATTATAAGAGTTCAGGTTTAATTTGGAGTGTTTAGACACCACTTATACCCATTTTGTTCCGAAACAGGCTAAAACCGAGAAAACATTGATTGTAAGCAGTAAACAGCTTAGTTACTGATTCTAGGGTCAGAATGTGTGACAATCCAATGCATTTGACTAATTGTAAGAGTTTGGGATGAATTTGGAGTGATTAGACAACACTTAAACCCGTTTTATCCCAAAACAGGTTTAAACCGAGAAAACATTGATTCTAAGCAGTAAACAGTTTTGTTACTGTTTCTAGGGTCAGAATTTGTGACAGTCCAATGCATTTGACTAAATGTAAGAGTTGGGGATGAATTTGGAGTGTTTAGACAACACTTTGACCCGTTTTATCCCAAGAGAGGCTTAAACCGAAAAAACAGGCTAACACCGAGAGAAAACATTGATTGGAAGCAGTAAACAGCTATGTTACTCTTTCTAGGGTCAAAATTTGTAACAATCCAATGCATTTGACTAATTATAAGAGTTCGGGTTGAATTTGGAGTGTTTAGACACCACTTTTACCCATTTTGTCCGAAACAGGCTAAAACCGAGAAAACATTGATTCGAGTCAGTAAACAGCTTTGTTACTGTTTCTAGGGTCATAATGTGTGACAATCCAATGCATTTGACTTATTGTAAAAGTTCGGGATGAATTTGGAGTGTTTAGACAACACTTAAACCCGTTTTATCCCGAAACAGGCTTAACCCAAGAAAACGGGCTAAACCCGAGAGAAAACATTGATTCGAAGCAGTAAACAGCTATGTTACTCTTTCTAGGGACTTAATATGTAACATTTCAACTTTTGACTAATTATAAGAGTTCGGGTTGAATTTGGAGTGTTTAGACACCACTTATACCCATTTTGTCCCGAAACAGGCTAAAACTGAGAAAACGTTGATTCTAAGCAGTAAACGGCTTTGTTACTGTTTATAGGGTCACAATGTGTGGCAATCCAATGCATTTGACTAATTGTAATAGTTCGAGATAAATTTGGAGTGTTTAGACAACACTTAAACCCGTTTTATCCCAAAACATGCTTAAACCGAGAAAACAGGCTAAAACCGAGAAAACATTGATTGTAAGCAGTAAACAGCTTTGTTACTGTTTCTAGGGTCAGAATGTGTGACAATCCAATGCATTTGACTAATTGTAAGAGTTTGGGATGAATTTGGAGTGTTTAGACAACACTTAAACCCGTTTTATCCCAAAACAGGTTTAAACCGAGAAAACATTGATTCTAAGCAGTAAACAGTTTTGTTAGTGTTTCTAGGGTCAGAATTTGTGACAGTCCAATGCATTTGACTAAATGTAAGAGTTGGGGATGAATTTGGAGTGTTTAGACAACACTTTGACCCGTTTTATCCCAAAAGAGGCTTAAACCGAGAAAACAGGCTAACACCGAGAGAAAACATTGATTGGAAGCAGTAAACAGCTATGTTACTCTTTCTAGGGTCAAAATATGTAACAATCCAATGCATTTGACTAATTATAAGAGTTCGGGTTGAATTTGGAGTGTTTAGACACCACTTTTACCCATTTTGTCCGAAACAGGCTAAAACCGAGAAAACACTGATTCGAATCAGTAAACAGCTTTGTTACTGTTTCTAGGGTCATAATGTGTGACAATCCAATGCATTTGACTAATTGTAAAAGTTCGGGATGAATTTGGAGTGTTTAGGTAACACTTAAACCCGTTTTATCCCGAAACAGGCTTAAACCAAGAAACAGGCTAAAACCGAGAGAAAACATTGATTCGAAGCAGTAAACAGATATCTTACTCTTTCTAGGGACAAAATATGAAACATTCCAAATTTTGACTAATTATAAGAGTTCGGGTTGAATTTGGAGTGTTTAGACACCACTTATACCCATTTTGTCCCGAAACAGGCTAAACCTGAGAAAACGTTGATTCTAAGCAGTAAACAGCTTAGTTACTGTTTATAGGGTCAGAATGTGTGGCAATCCAATGCATTTGACTAATTGTAAGAGTTCGAGATAAATTTGGAGTGTTTAGACAACACTTAAACCCGTTTTATCCCAAAACATGCTTAAACCGAGAAAACAGGCTAAAACCGAGAAAACATTGATTGTAAGCAGTAAACAGCTTTGTTACTGTTTCTAGGGTCAGAATGTGTGACAATCCAATGCATTTGACTAATTGTAAGAGTTTGGGATGAATTTGGAGTGTTTAGACAACACTTAAACCCGTTTTATCCCAAAACAGGTTTAAACCGAGAAAACAGGCTAACACTGAGAGAAAACATTGATTGCAAGCAGTAAACAGCTATGTTACTATTTCTAGGGTCAAAATTTGTAACAATCCAATGCATTTGACTAATTATAAGAGTTCAGGTTTAATTTGGAGTGTTTAGACACCACTTATACCCATTTTGTTCCAAAACAGGCTAAAACCGAGAAAACATTGATTGTAAGCAGTAAACAGCTTATTTACTGATTCTAGGGTCAGAATGTGTGACAATCCAATGCATTTGACTAATTGTAATAGTTTGGGATGAATTTGGAGTGATTAGACAACACTTAAACCCGTTTTATCCCAAAACAGGTTTAAACCGAGAAAACATTGATTCTAAGCAGTAAATGGTTTTTTTACTGTTTCTAGGGTCAGAATTTGTGACAGTCCAATGCATTTGACTAATTGTAAGTGTTCGAGATAAATTTGGAGTGTTTAGACAACACTTAAACCCGTTTTATCCCAAAACATGCTTAAACCGAGAAAACAGGCTAAAACCGAGAAAACATTGATTGTAAGCAGTAAACAGCTTTGTTACTCTTTCTAGGGTCAAAATATGTAACAATCCAATGCATTTGACTAATTATAAGAGTTCGGGTTGAATTTGGAGTGTTTAGACACCACTTTTACCCATTTTGTCCGAAACAGGCTAAAACCGAGAAAACATTGATTCGAATCAGTAAACAGCTTTGTTACTGTTTCTAGGGTCAGAATGTGTGATAATCCAATGCATTTGACTAATTTTAAGAGTTCAGGATGAATTTGGAGTGTTTAGACAACACTTTGACCCGTTTTATCCCAAAACAGGCTTAAACCGAGAAAACAGGCTAACACTGAGAGAAAACATTGATTGCAAGCAGTAAACAGCTATGTTACTCTTTCTAGGGTCAAAATTTGTAACAATCCAATGCATTTGACTAATTATAATAGTTCAGGTTTAATTTGGAGTGTTTAGACACCACTTATACCCATTTTGGCCCGAAAAAGGCTAAAACCGAGAAAACATTGATTGTAAGCAGTAAACAGCTTAGTTACTGATTCTAGGGTCAGAATGTGTGACAATCCAATGCATTTGACTAATTGTAAGAGTTTGGGATGAATTTGGAGTGTTTAGACAACACTTAAACCCGTTTTATCCCAAAACAGGTTTAAATCGAGAAAACATTGATTCTAAGCAGTAAACAGTTTTGTTACTGTTTCTAGGGTCAGAATTTGTGACAGTCCAATGCATTTGACTAAATGTAAGAGTTGGGGATGAATTTGGAGTGTTTAGACAACACTTTGACCCGTTTTATCCCAAGAGAGGCTTAAACCGAAAAAACAGGCTAACACCGAGAGAAAACATTGATTGGAAGCAGTAAACAGCTATGTTACTCTTTCTAGGGTCAAAATTTGTAACAATCCAATGCATTCGACTAATTATAAGAGTTCGGGATGAATTTGGAGTGTTTAGACACCACTTTTACCCATTTTGTCCGAAACAGGCTAAAACTGAGAAAAAATTGATTCGAATCAGTAAGCCGCTTTGTTACTGTTTCTAGGGTCATAATGTGTGACAATCCAATGCATTTGACTAATTGTAAAAGTTCGGGATGAATTTGGAGTGTTTCGGTAACACTTAAACCCGTTTTATCCCGAAACAGGCTTAAACCAAGAAAACAGGCTAAAACCGAGAGAAAACATTGATTCGAAGCAGTAAACAGCTATCTTACTCTTTCTAGGGACAAAATATGAAACATTCCAAATTTTGACTAATTATAAGAGTTCGGGTTGAATTTGGAGTGTTTAGACACCACTTATACCCATTTTGTCCCGAAACAGGCTAAACCTGAGAAAACGTTGATTCTAAGCAGTAAACAGCTTAGTTACTGTTTATAGGGTCAGAATGTGTGGCAATCCAATGCATTTGACTAATTGTAAGAGTTCGAGATAAATTTGGAGTGTTTAGACAACACTTAAACCCGTTTTATCCCAAAACATGCTTAAACCGAGAAAACAGGCTAAAACCGAGAAAACATTGATTGTAAGTAGTAAACAGCTTTGTTACTGTTTCTAGGGTCAGAATGTGTGACAATCCAATGCATTTGACTAATTGTAAGAGTTTGGGATGCATTTGGAGTGTTTAGACAACACTTAAACCCGTTTTATCCCAAAACAGGTTTAAAGCGAGAAAACATTGATTCTAAGCAGTAAACAGTTTTGTTACTGTTTCTAGGGTCAGAATTTGTGACAGTCCAATGCATTTGACTAAATGTAAGAGTTGGGTATGAATTTGGAGTGTTTAGACAACACTTTGACACGTTGTATCCCAAAAGAGGCTTAAACCGAGAAAACAGGCTAACACCGAGAGAAAACATTGATTGGAAGCAGTAAACAGCTATGTTACTCTTTCTAGGGTCAAAATTTGTAACAATCCAATGCATTTGACTAATTATAAGAGTTCGGGTTGAATTTGGAGTGTTTAGACACCACTTTTACCCATTTTGTCCAAAACAGGCTAAAACCGAGAAAACATTGATTGGAATCAGTAAACAGCTTTGTTACTGTTTTTAGGGTCATAATGTGTGACAATCCAATGCATTTGACTAATTGTAAAAGTTCGGGATGAATTTAGAGTGTTTAGACAACACTTAAACCCGTTTTATCCCGAAACAGGCTTAACCCAAGAAAACGGGCTAAACCCGAGAAAAAACATTGATTCGAAGCAGTAAACAGCTATGTTACTCTTTCTAGGGACAAATTATGTAACATTCCAACTTTTGACTAATTATAAGAGTTCGGGTTGAATTTGGAGTTTTTAGACACCACTTATACCCATTTTGTCCCGAAACAGGCTAAAACTGAGAAAACGTTGATTCTAAGCAGTAAACAGCTTTGTTACTGTTTATAGGGTCAGAATGTGTGGAAATCCAATGCATTTGACTAATTGTAAGAGTTCGAGATAAATTTGGAGTGTTTAGACAACACTTAAACCCGTTTTATCCCAAAACATGCTTAAACCGAGAAAACAAGCTAAAACCGAGAAAACATTGATTGTAAGCAGTAAACAGCTTTGTTACTGTTTCTAGGGTCAGAATGTGTGACAATCCAATGCATTTGACTAATTGTAAGAGTTCAGGATGAATTTGGAGTGTTTAGACAACACTTTGACCCGTTTTATCCCAAAAGAGGCTTAAACCGAGAAAACAGGCTAACACTGAGAGAAAACATTGATTGCAAGCAGTAAACAGCTATGTTACTCTTTCTAGGGTCAAAATTTGTAACAATCCAATGCGTTTGACTAATTATAAGAGTTCAGGTTTAATTTGGAGTGTTTAGACACCAATTATACCCATTTTGTCCCGAAACAGGCTAAAACCGAGAAAACATTGATTGTAAGCAGTAAGCAGCTTAGTTACTTATTCTAAGGTCAGAATGTGTGACAATCCAATGCATTTGACTAATTGTAAGAGTTTGGGATGAATTTGGAGTGATTAGACAACACTTAAACCCGTTTTATCCCAAAACAGGTTTAAACCGAGAAAACATTGATTCTAAGCAGTAAACAGTTTTGTTACTGTTTCTAGGGTCAGAATTTGTGACAGTCCAATGCATTTGACTAAATGTAAGAGTTGGGGATGAATTTGGAGTGTTTAGACAACACTTTGACCCGTTTTATCCCAAAAGAGGCTTAAACCGAGAAAACAGGCTAACACCGAGAGAAAACATTGATTGGAAGCAGTAAACAGCTATGTTACTCTTTCTAGGGTCAAAATTTGTAACAATCCAATGCATTTGACTAATTATAAGAGTTTGGGTTGAATTTGGAGTGTTTAGACACCACTTTTACCCATTTTGTCCGAAACAGGCTAAAACCGAGAAAACATTGATTCGAATCAGTAAACAGCTTTGTTACTGTTTCTAGGGTCATAATGTGTGACAATCCAATGCATTTGACTAATTGTAAAAGTTCGGGATGAATTTGGAGTGTTTAGACAACACTTAAACCCGTTTTATCCCGAAACAGGCTTAACCCAAGAAAACGGGCTAAACCCGAGAGAAAACATTGATTCGAAGCAGTAAACAGCTATGTTACTCTTTCTAGGGACAAATTATGTAACATTCCAACTTTTGACTAATTATAAGAGTTCGGGTTGAATTTGGAGTGTTTAGACACCACTTATACCCATTTTGTCCCGAAACAGGCTAAAACTGAGAAAACGTTGATTCTAAGCAGTAAACAGCTTTGTTACTGTTTATAGGGTCAGAATGTGTGGAAATCCAATGCATTTGACTAATTGTAAGAGTTCGAGATAAATTTGGAGTGTTTAGACAACACTTAAACCCGTTTTATCCCAAAACATGCTTAAACCGAGAAAACAAGCTAAAACCGAGAAAACATTGATTGTAAGCAGTAAACAGCTTTGTTACTGTTTCTAGGGTCAGAATGTGTGACAATCCAATGCATTTGACTAATTGTAAGAGTTCAGGATGAATTTGGAGTGTTTAGACAACACTTTGACCCGTTTTATCCCAAAAGAGGCTTAAACCGAGAAAACAGGCTAACACTGAGAGAAAACATTGATTGCAAGCAGTAAACAGCTATGTTACTCTTTCTAGGGTCAAAATTTGTAACAATCCAATGCGTTTGACTAATTATAAGAGTTCAGGTTTAATTTGGAGTGTTTAGACACCAATTATACCCATTTTGTCCCGAAACAGGCTAAAACCGAGAAAACATTGATTGTAAGCAGTAAGCAGCTTAGTTACTTATTCTAAGGTCAGAATGTGTGACAATCCAATGCATTTGACTAATTGTAAGAGTTTGGGATGAATTTGGAGTGATTAGACAACACTTAAACCCGTTTTATCCCAAAACAGGTTTAAACCGAGAAAACATTGATTCTAAGCAGTAAACAGTTTTGTTACTGTTTCTAGGGTCAGAATTTGTGACAGTCCAATGCATTTGACTAAATGTAAGAGTTGGGGATGAATTTGGAGTGTTTAGACAACACTTTGACCCGTTTTATCCCAAAAGAGGCTTAAACCGAGAAAACAGGCTAACACCGAGAGAAAACATTGATTGGAAGCAGTAAACAGCTATGTTACTCTTTCTAGGGTCAAAATTTGTAACAATCCAATGCATTTGACTAATTATAAGAGTTCGGGTTGAATTTGGAGTGTTTAGACACCACTTTTACCCATTTTGTCCGAAACAGGCTAAAACCGAGAAAACATTGATTCGAATTAGTAAACAGCTTTGTTACTGTTTCTAGGGTCATAATGTGTGACAATCCAATGCATTTGACTAATTGTAAAAGTTCGGGATGAATTTGGAGTGTTTAGACAACACTTAAACCCGTTTTATCCCGAAACAGGCTTAACCCAAGAAAACGGGCTAAACCCGAGAGAAAACATTGATTCGAAGCAGTAAACAGCTATGTTACTCTTTCTAGGGACAAATTATGTAACATTCCAACTTTTGACTAATTATAAGAGTTCGGGTTGAATTTGGAGTGTTTAGACACCACTTATACCCATTTTGTCCCGAAACAGGCTAAAACTGAGAAAACGTTGATTCTAAGCAGTAAACAGCTTTGTTACTGTTTATAGGGTCAGAATGTGTGGAAATCCAATGCATTTGACTAATTGTAAGAGTTCGAGATAAATTTGGAGTGTTTAGACAACACTTAAACCCGTTTTATCCCAAAACATGCTTAAACCGAGAAAACAAGCTAAAACCGAGAAAACTTTGATTGTAAGCAGTAAACAGCTTTGTTACTGTTTCTAGGGTCAGAATGTGTGACAATCCAATGCATTTGACTAATTGTAAGAGTTCAGGATGAATTTGGAGTGTTTAGACAACACTTTGACCCGTTTTATCCCAAAAGAGGCTTAAACCGAGAAAACAGGCTAACACTGAGAGAAAACATTGATTGCAAGCAGTAAACAGCTATGTTACTCTTTCTAGGGTCAAAATTTGTAACAATCCAATGCGTTTGACTAATTATAAGAGTTCAGGTTTAATTTGGAGTGTTTAGACACCAATTATACCCATTTTGTCCCGAAACAGGCTAAAACCGAGAAAACATTGATTGTAAGCAGTAAGCAGCTTAGTTACTTATTCTAAGGTCAGAATGTGTGACAATCCAATGCATTTGACTAATTGTAAGAGTTTGGGATGAATTTGGAGTGATTAGACAACACTTAAACCCGTTTTATCCCAAAACAGGTTTAAACCGAGAAAACATTGATTCTAAGCAGTAAACAGTTTTGTTACTGTTTCTAGGGTCAGAATTTGTGACAGTCCAATGCATTTGACTAAATGTAAGAGTTGGGGATGAATTTGGAGTGTTTAGACAACACTTTGACCCGTTTTATCCCAAAAGAGGCTTAAACCGAGAAAACAGGCTAACACCGAGAGAAAACATTGATTGGAAGCAGTAAACAGCTATGTTACTCTTTCTAGGGTCAAAATTTGTAACAATCCAATGCATTTGACTAATTATAAGAGTTCGGGTTGAATTTGGAGTGTTTAGACACCACTTTTACCCATTTTGTCCGAAACAGGCTAAAACCGAGAAAACATTGATTCGAATCAGTAAACAGCTTTGTTACTGTTTCTAGGGTCATAATGTGTGACAATCCAATGCATTTGACTAATTGTAAAAGTTCGGGATGAATTTGGAGTGTTTAGACAACACTTAAACCCGTTTTATCCCGAAACAGGCTTAACCCAAGAAAACGGGCTAAACCCGAGAGAAAACATTGATTCGAAGCAGTAAACAGCTATGTTACTCTTTCTAGGGACAAAATATGTAACATTCCAACTTTTGACTAATTATAAGAGTTCGGGTTGAATTTGGAGTGTTTAGACACCACTTATACCCATTTTGTCCCGAAACAGGCTAAAACTGAGAAAACGTTGATTCTAAGCAGTAAACGGCTTTGTTACTGTTTATAGGGTCAGAATGTGTGGCAATCCAATGCATTTGACTAATTGTAAGAGTTCGAGATAAATTTGGAGTGTTTAGACAACACTTAAACCCGTTTTATCCCAAAACATGCTTAAACCGAGAAAACAGGCTAAAACCGAGAAAACATTGATTGTAAGCAGTAAACAGCTTTGTTACTGTTTCTAGGGTCAGAATGTGTGACAATCCAATGCATTTGACTAATTGTAAGAGTTCAGGATGAATTTGGAGTGTTTAGACAACACTTTGACCCGTTTTATCCCAAAAGAGGCTTAAACCGAGAAAACAGGCTAACACTGAGAGAAAACATTGATTGCAAGCAGTAAACAGCTATGTTACTCTTTCTAGGGTCAAAATTTGTAACAATCCAATGCGTTTGACTAATTATAAGAGTTCAGGTTTAATTTGGAGTGTTTAGACACCAATTATACCCATTTTGTCTCGAAACAGGCTAAAACCGAGAAAACATTGATTGTAAGCAGTAAACAGCTTAGTTACTTATTCTAAGGTCAGAATGTGTGACAATCCAATGCATTTGACTAATTGTAAGAGTTTGGGATGAATTTGGAGTGTTTAGACATCACTTAAACCCGTTTTATCCCAAAACAGGTTTAAACCGAGAAAACATTGATTCTAAGCAGTAAACAGTTTTGTTACTGTTTCTAGGGTCAGAATTTGTGACAGTCCAATGCATTTGACTAAATGTAAGAGTTGGGGATGAATTTGGAGTGTTTAGACAACACTTTGACCCGTTTTATCCCAAAAGAGGCTTAAACCGAGAAAACAGGCTAACACCGAGAGAAAACATTGATTGGAAGCAGTAAACAGCTATGTTACTCTTTCTAGGGTCAAAATTTGTAACAATCCAAAGCATTCGACTAATTATAAGAGTTCGGGATGAATTTGGAGTGTTTAGACACCACTTTTACCCATTTTGTCCGAAACAGGCTAAAACTGAGAAAACATTGATTGAAATCAGTAAACCACTTTGTTACTGTTTCTAGGGTCATAATGTGTGACAATCCAATGCATTTGACTAATTGTAAAAGTTCGGATGAATTTAGAGTGTTTAGGTAACACTTAAACCCGTTTTATCCCGAAACAGGCTTAAACCAAGAATACAGGCTAAAACCGAGAGAAAACATTGATTCGAAGCAGTAAACAGCTATGTTACTCTTTCTAGGAACAAAATATGTAACATTCCAACTTTTGACTAATTATAAGAGTTCGGGTTGAATTTGGAGTGTTTAGACACCACTTATACCCATTTTGTCCCGAAACAGGCTAAAACTGAGAAAAAGTTGATTCTAAGCAGTAAACAGCTTAGTTACTGTTTATAGGGTCAGAATGTGTGGCAATCCAATGCATTTGACTAATTGTAAGAGTTCGAGATAAATTTGGAGTGTTTAGACAACACTTAAACCCGTTTTATCCCAAAACATGCTTAAACCGAGAAAACAGGCTAAAACTGAGATAACATTGATTGTAAGCAGTAAACAGCTTTATTACTCTTTCTAGGGTCAAAATATGTGACAATCCAATGCATTTGACTAATTGTAAGAGTTTGGGATGAATTTGGAGTGTTTAGACAACACTTAAACCCGTTTTATCCCAAAACAGGTTTAAACCAAGAAAACATTGATTCTAAGCAGTAAACAGTTTTGTTACTGTTTCTAGGGTCAGAATTTGTGATAGTCCAATGCATTTGACTAAATGTAAGAGTTGGGGATGAATTTGGAGTGTTTAGACAACACTTTGACCCGTTTTATCCCAAAAGAGGCTTAAACCGAGAAAACAGGCTAACACCGAGAGAAAACATTGATTGGAAGCAGTAAAAATCTATGTTACTCTTTCTAGGGTCAAAATTTGTAACAATCAAATGCATTTGACTAATTATAAGAGTTCGGGTTGAATTTGGAGTGTTTAGACACCACTTTTACCCATTTTGTCCGAAACAGGCTAAAACCGAGAAAACATTGATTCGAATCAGTAAACAGCTTTGTTACTGTTTCTAGGGTCATAATGTGTGACAATCCAATGCATTTAACTAATTGTAAAAGTTCGGGATGAATTTGGAGTGTTTAGGTAACACTTAAACCCGTTTTATCCCGAAACAAGCTTAAACCAAGAAAACAGGCTAAAACCGAGAGAAAACATTGATTTGAAGCAGTAAACAGCTATGTTACTCTTTCTAGGGACAAAATATGTAACATTCCAACTTTTGACTAATTATAAGAGTTCGGGTTGAATTTGGAGTGTTTAGACACCACTTATACCCATTTTGTCCCGAAACAGGCTAAAACTGAGAAAACGTTGATTCTAAGCAGTAAACAGCTTAGTTACTGTTTATAGGGTCAGAATGTGTGGCAATCCAATGCATTTGACTAATTGTAAGAGTTCGAGATAAATTTGGAGTGTTTAGACAACACTTAAACCCGTTTTATCCCAAAACATGCTTAAACCGAGAAAACAGGCTAAAACCGAGAAAACATTGATTGTAAGCAGTAAACAGCTTTGTTACTCTTTCTAGGGTCAAAATATGTAACAATCCAATGCATTTGACTAATTATAAGAGTTCGGGTTGAATTTGGAGTGTTTAGACACCACTTTTACCCATTTTGTCCGAAACAGGCTAAAACCGAGAAAACATTGATTCGAATCAGTAAACAGCTTTGTTACTGTTTCTAGGGTCAGAATGTGTGACAATCCAATGCATTTGACTAATTGTAAGAGTTCAGGATGAATTTGGAGTGTTTAGACAACACTTTGACCCGTTTTATCCCAAAAGAGGCTTAAACCGAGAAAACATGCTAACACTGAGAGAAAACATTGATTGCAAGCAGTAAACAGCTATGTTACTCTTTATAGGGTCAAAATTTGTAACAATCCAATGCATTTGACTAATTATAATAGTTCAGGTTTAATTTGGAGTGTTTAGACACCACTTATACCCATTTTGGCCCGAAACAGGCTAAAACCGAGAAAACATTGATTGTAAGCAGTAAACAGCTTAGTTACTGATTCTAGGGTCAGAATGTGTGACAATCCAATGCATTTGACTAATTGTAAGAGTTTGGGATGAATTTGGAGTGTTTAGACAACACTTAAACCCATTTTATCCCAAAACAGGTTTAAATCGAGAAAACATTGATTCTAAGCAGTAAACAGTTTTGTTACTGTTTCTAGGGTCAGAATTTGTGACAGTCCAATGCATTTGACTAAATGTAAGAGTTGGGGATGAATTTGGAGTGTTTAGACAACACTTTGACCCGTTTTATCCCAAGAGAGGCTTAAACCGAAAAAACAGGCTAACACCGAGAGAAAACATTGATTGGAAGCAGTAAACAGCTATGTTACTCTTTCTAGGGTCAAAATTTGTAACAATCCAATGCATTCGACTAATTATAAGAGTTCGGGATGAATTTGGAGTGTTTAGACACCACTTTTACCCATTTTGTCCGAAACAGGCTAAAACTGAGAAAACATTGATTCGAATCAGTAAGCCACTTTGTTACTGTTTCTAGGGTCATAATGTGTGACAATCCAATGCATTTGACTAATTGTAAAAGTTCGGGATGAATTTGGAGTGTTTAGGTAACACTTAAACCCGTTTTATCCCGAAACAGGCTTAAACCAAGAAAACAGGCTAAAACCGAGGGAAAACATTGATTCGAAGCAGTAAACAGCTATCTTACTCTTTCTAGGGACAAAATATGAAACATTCCAAATTTTGACTAATTATAAGAGTTCGGGTTGAATTTGGAGTGTTTAGACACCACTTATACCCATTTTGTCCCGAAACAGGCTAAACCTGAGAAAACGTTGATTCTAAGCAGTAAACAGCTTAGTTACTGTTTATAGGGTCAGAATGTGTGGCAATCCAATGCATTTGACTAATTGTAAGAGTTCGAGATAAATTTGGAGTGTTTAGACAACACTTAAACCCGTTTTATCCCAAAACATGCTTAAACCGAGAAAACAGGCTAAAACCGAGAAAACATTGATTGTAAGCAGTAAACAGCTTTGTTACTGTTTCTAGGGTCAGAATGTGTGACAATCCAATGCATTTGACTAATTGTAAGAGTTTGGGATGAATTTGGAGTGTTTAGACAACACTTAAACCCGTTTTATCCCAAAACAGGTTTAAACCGAGAAAACATTGATTCTAAGCAGTAAACAGTTTTGTTACTGTTTCTAGGGTCAGAATTTGTGACAGTCCAATGCATTTGACTAAATGTAAGAGTTGGGTATGAATTTGGAGTGTTTAGACAACACTTTGACACGTTGTATCCCAAAAGAGGCTTAAACCGAGAAAACAGGCTAACACCGAGAGAAAACATTGATTGGAAGCAGTAAACAGCTATGTTACTCTTTCTAGGGTCAAAATTTGTAACAATCCAATGCATTTGACTAATTATAAGAGTTCGGGTTGAATTTGGAGTGTTTAGACACCACTTTTACCCATTTTGTCCAAAACAGGCTAAAACCGAGAAAACATTGATTCGAATCAGTAAACAGCTTTGTTACTGTTTCTAGGGTCATAATGTGTGACAATCCATTGCATTTGACTAATTGTAAAAGTTCGGGATGAATTTGGAGTGTTTAGACAACACTTAAACCCGTTTTATCCCGAAACAGGCTTAACCCAAGAAAACGGGCTAAACCCGAGAGAAAACATTGATTCGAAGCAGTAAACAGCTATGTTACTCTTTCTAGGGACAAAATATGTAACATTCCAACTTTTGACTAATTATAAGAGTTCGGGTTGTAATTGGAGTGTTTAGCACCACTTATACCCATTTTGTCCCGAAATAGGCTAAAACTGAGAAAACGTTGATTCTAAGCAGTAAACGGCTTTGTTACTGTTTATAGGGTCAGAATGTGTGGCAATCCAATGCATTTGACTAATTGTAAGAGTTTGGGATGAATTTGGAGTGTTTAGACATCACTTAAACCCGTTTTATCCCAAAACATGCTTAAACCGAGAAAACAGGCTAAACCCGAGAAAACATTGATTGTAAGCAATAAACAGCTTTGTTACTGTTTCTAGGGTCAGAATGTGTGACAATCCAATGCATTTGACTAATTGTAAGAGTTCAGGATGAATTTGGAGTGTTTAGACAACACTTTGACCCGTTTTATCCCAAAAGAGGCTTAAACCGAGAAAACAGGCTAACACTGAGAGAAAACATTGATTGCAAGCAGTAAACAGCTATGTTACTATTTCTAGGGTCAAAATTTGTAACAATCCAATGCATTTGACTAATTATAAGAGTTCAAGTTTAATTTGGAGTGTTTAGACACCACTTATACCCATTTTGTTCCGAAACAGGCTAAAACCGAGAAAACATTGATTGTAAGCAGTAAACAGCTTATTTACTGATTCTAGGGTCAGAATGTGTGACAATCCAATGCATTTGACTAATTGTAAGAGTTCGAGATAAATTTGGAGTGTTTAGACAACACTTAAACCCGTTTTATCCCAAAACAGGTTTAAACCGAGAAAACATTGATTCTAAGCAGTAAACAGTTTTGTTACTGTTTCTAGGGTCAGTATTTGTGAAAGTCCAATGCATTTGACTAAATGTAAGAGTTGGGGATGAATTTGGAGTGTTTAGACAACACTTTGACCCGTTTTATCCCAAAAGAGGCTTAAACCGAGAAAACAGGCTAACACCGAGAGAAAACATTGATTGGAAGCAGTAAACAGCTATGTTACTCTTCCTAGGGTCAAAATTTGTAACAATCAAATGCATTTGACTAATTACAAGAGTTCGGGTTGAATTTGGAGTGTTTAGACACCAGTTTTACCCATTTTGTCCGAAACAGGCTAAAACCGAGAAAACATTGATTCGAATCAGTAAACAGCTTTGTTACTGTTTCTAGGGTCATAATGTGTGACAATCCAATGCATTTGACTAATTGTAAAAGTTCGGGATGAATTTGGAGTGTTTAGGTAACACTTAAACCCGTTGTATCCCGAAACAGGCTTAAACCAAGAAAACAGGCTAAAACCGAGAGAAAACATTGATTCGAAGCAGTAAACAGCTATGTTACTCTTTCTAGGGACAAAATATGTAACATTCCAACTTTTGACTAATTATAAGAGTTCGGGTTGAATTTGGAGTGTTTAGACACCACTTATACCCATTTTGTCCCGAAACAGGCTAAAACTGAGAAAACGTTGATTCTAAGCAGTAAACAGCTTTGTTACTGTTTATAGGGTCAGAATGTGTGGCAATCCAATGCATTTGACTAATTGTAAGAGTTCGAGATAAATTTGGAGTGTTTAGACAACACTTAAACCCGTTTTATCCCAAAACATGCTTAAACCGAGAAAACAGGCTAAAACTGAGATAACATTGATTGTAAGAAGTAAACAGCTTTGTTACTGATTCTAGGGTCAAAATGTGTGACAATCCAATGCATTTGACTAATTGTAAGAGTTTGGGATGAATTTGGAGTGTTAAGACAACACTTAAACCCGTTTTATCCCAAAACAGGTTTAAACCGAGAAAACATTGATTCTAAGCAGTAAACAGTTTAGTTACTGTTTCTAGGGTCAGTATTTGTGAAAGTCCAATGCATTTGACTAAATGTAAGAGTTGGGGATGAATTTGGAGTGTTTAGACAAGACTTTGACCCGTTTTATCCCAAAAGAGGCTTAAACCGAGAAAACAGGCTAACACCGAGAGAAAACATTGATTGGAAGCAGTAAAAAGCTATGTTACTCTTTCTAGGGTCAAAATTTGTAACAATCAAATGCATTTGACTAATTATAAGAGTTCGGGTTGAATTTGGAGTGTTTAGACACCAGTTTTACCCATTTTGTCCGAAACAGGCTAAAACCGAGAAAACATTGATTCGAATCAGTAAACAGCTTTGTTACTGTTTCTAGGGTCATAATGTGTGACAATCCAATGCATTTGACTAATTGTAAAAGTTCGGGATGAATTTGGAGTGTTTAGACAACACTTAAACCCGTTTTATCCCGAAACAGGCTTAACCCAAGAAAACGGGCTAAACCCGAGAGAAAACATTGATTCGAAGCAGTAAACAGCTATGTTACTCTTTCTAGGGACAAAATATGTAACATTCCAACTTTTGACTAATTGTAAGAGTTCGGGTTGTAATTGGAGTGTTTAGCACCACTTATACCCATTTTGTCCCGAAATAGGCTAAAACTGAGAAAACGTTGATTCTAAGCAGTAAACGGCTTTGTTACTGTTTATAGGGTCAGAATGTGTGGCAATCCAATGCATTTGACTAATTGTAAGAGTTTGGGATGAATTTGGAGTGTTTAGACATCACTTAAACCCGTTTTATCCCAAAACATGCTTAAACCGAGAAAACAGGCTAAACCCGAGAAAACATTGATTGTAAGCAATAAACAGCTTTGTTACTGTTTCTAGGGTCAGAATGTGTGACAATCCAATGCATTTGACTAATTGTAAGAGTTCAGGATGAATTTGGAGTGTTTAGACAACACTTTGACCCGTTTTATCCCAAAAGAGGCTTAAACCGAGAAAACAGGCTAACACTGAGAGAAAACATTGATTGCAAGCAGTAAACAGCTATGTTACTATTTCTAGGGTCAAAATTTGTAACAATCCAATGCATTTGACTAATTATAAGAGTTCAAGTTTAATTTGGAGTGTTTAGACACCACTTATACCCATTTTGTTCCGAAACAGGCTAAAACCGAGAAAACATTGATTGTAAGCAGTAAACAGCTTATTTACTGATTCTAGGGTCAGAATGTGTGACAATCCAATGCATTTGACTAATTGTAAGAGTTCGAGATAAATTTGGAGTGTTTAGACAACACTTAAACCCGTTTTATCCCAAAACATGCTTAAACCGAGAAAACAGGCTAAAACCGAGAAAACATTGATTGTAAGCAGTAAACAGCTTTGTTACTCTTTCTAGGGTCAGAATGTTGACAATCCAATGCATTTGACTAATTGTAAGTGTTCAGGATGAATTTGGAGTGTTTAGACAACACTTTGACCCGTTTTATCCCAAAAGAGGCTTAAACCGAGAAAACAGGCTAACACTGAGAGAAAACATTGATTGCAAGCAGTAAACAGCTATGTTACTATTTCTAGGGTCAAAATTTGTAACAATCCAATGCATTTGACTAATTATAAGAGTTCAGGTTTAATTTGGAGTGTTTAGACACCACTTATACCCATTTTGTTCCGAAACAGGCTAAAACCGAGAAAACATTGATTGTAAGCAGTAAACAGCTTAGTTACTGATTCTAGGGTCAGAATGTGTGACAATCCAATGCATTTGACTAATTGTAAGAGTTTGCGATGAATTTGGAGTGATTAGACAACACTTAAACCCGTTTTATCCCAAAACAGGTTTAAACCGAGAAAACATTGATTCTAAGCAGTAAACAGTTTTGTTACTGTTTCTAGGGTCAGAATTTGTGACAGTCCAATGCATTTGACTAAATATAAGAGTTGGGGATGAATTTGGAGTGTTTAGACAACACTTTGACCCGTTTTATCCCAAAAGAGGCTTAAACCGAGAAAACAGGCTAACACCGAGAGAAAACATTGATTGGAAGCAGTAAACAGCTATGTTACTCTTTCTAGGGTCAAAATTTGTAACAATCCAATGCATTTGACTAATTATAAGAGTTCGGGTTGAATTTGGAGTGTTTAGACACCACTTTTACCCATTTTGTCCGAAACAGGCTAAAACCGAGAAAACATTGATTCGAATCAGTAAACTGCTTTGTTACTGTTTCTAGGGTCATAATGTGTGACAATCCAATGCATTTGACTAATTGTAAAAGTTCGGGATGAATTTGGAGTGTTTAGACAACACTTAAACCCGTTTTATCCCGAAACAGGCTTAACCCAAGAAAACGGGCTAAACCCGAGAGAAAACATTGATTCGAAGCAGTAAACAGCTATGTTACTCTTTCTAGGGACAAAATATGTAACATTCCAACTTTTGACTAATTATAAGAGTTCGGGTTGAATTTGGAGTGTTTAGACACCACTTATACCCATTTTGTCCCGAAACAGGCTAAAACTGAGAAAACGTTGATTCTAAGCAGTAAACGGCTTTGTTACTGTTTATAGGGTCAGAATGTGTGGCAATCCAATGCATTTGACTAATTGTAAGAGTTCAAGATAAATTTGGAGTGTTTAGACAACAGTTAAACCCGTTTTATCCCAAAACATGCTTAAACCGAGAAAACAGGCTAAAACCGAGAAAACATTGATTGTAAGCAGTAAACAGCTTTGTTACTGTTTCTAGGGTCAGAATGTGTGACAATCCAATGCATTTGACTAATTGTAAGAGTTCAGGATGAATTTGGAGTGTTTAGACAACACTTTGACCCGTTTTATCCCAAAAGAGGCTTAAACCGAGAAAACAGGCTAACACTGAGAGAAAACATTGATTGCAAGCAGTAAACATCTATGTTACTCTTTCTAGGGTCAAAATTTGTAACAATCCAATGCGTTTGACTAATTATAAGAGTTCCGGTTTAATTTGGAGTGTTTAGACACCAATTATACCCATTTTGTCCCGAAACAGGCTAAAACCGAGAAAACATTGATTGTAAGCAGTAAACAGCTTAGTTACTGATTCTAGGGTCAGAATGTGTGACAATCCAATGCATTTGACTAATTGTAAGAGTTTGGGATGAATTTGGAGTGTTTAGACAACACTTAAACCCGTTTTATCCCAAAATAGGTTTAAACCGAGAAAACATTGATTCTAAGCAGTAAACAGTTTTGTTACTGTTTCTAGGGTCAGTATTTGTGAAAGTCCAATGCATTTGACTAAATGTAAGAGTTGGGGATGAATTTGGAGTGTTTAGACAACACTTTGACCCGTTTTATCCCAAAAGAGGCTTAAACCGAGAAAACAGGCTAACACCGAGAGAAAACATTGATTGGAAGCAGTAAACAGCTATGTTACTCTTCCTAGGGTCAAAATTTGTAACAATCAAATGCATTTGACTAATTACAAGAGTTCGGGTTGAATTTGGAGTGTTTAGACACCAGTTTTACCCATTTTGTCCGAAACAGGCTAAAACCGAGAAAACATTGATTCGAATCAGTAAACAGCTTTGTTACTGTTTCTAGGGTCATAATGTGTGACAATCCAATGCATTTGACTAATTGTAAAAGTTCGGGATGAATTTGGAGTGTTTAGGTAACACTTAAACCCGTTGTATCCCGAAACAGGCTTAAACCAAGAAAACAGGCTAAAACCGAGAGAAAACATTGATTCGAAGCAGTAAACAGCTATGTTACTCTTTCTAGGGACAAAATATGTAACATTCCAACTTTTGACTAATTATAAGAGTTCGGGTTGAATTTGGAGTGTTTAGACACCACTTATACCCATTTTGTCCCGAAACAGGCTAAAACTGAGAAAACGTTGATTCTAAGCAGTAAACAGCTTTGTTACTGTTTATAGGGTCAGAATGTGTGGCAATCCAATGCATTTGACTAATTGTAAGAGTTCGAGATAAATTTGGAGTGTTTAGACAACACTTAAACCCGTTTTATCCCAAAACATGCTTAAACCGAGAAAACAGGCTAAAACTGAGATAACATTGATTGTAAGAAGTAAACAGCTTTGTTACTGATTCTAGGGTCAAAATGTGTGACAATCCAATGCATTTGACTAATTGTAAGAGTTTGGGATGAATTTGGAGTGTTAAGACAACACTTAAACCCGTTTTATCCCAAAACAGGTTTAAACCGAGAAAACATTGATTCTAAGCAGTAAACAGTTTAGTTACTGTTTCTAGGGTCAGTATTTGTGAAAGTCCAATGCATTTGACTAAATGTAAGAGTTGGGGATGAATTTGGAGTGTTTAGACAAGACTTTGACCCGTTTTATCCCAAAAGAGGCTTAAACCGAGAAAACAGGCTAACACCGAGAGAAAACATTGATTGGAAGCAGTAAAAAGCTATGTTACTCTTTCTAGGGTCAAAATTTGTAACAATCAAATGCATTTGACTAATTATAAGAGTTCGGGTTGAATTTGGAGTGTTTAGACACCAGTTTTACCCATTTTGTCCGAAACAGGCTAAAACCGAGAAAACATTGATTCGAATCAGTAAACAGCTTTGTTACTGTTTCTAGGGTCATAATGTGTGACAATCCAATGCATTTGACTAATTGTAAAAGTTCGGGATGAATTTGGAGTGTTTAGGTAACACTTAAACCCGTTTTATCCCGAAACAAGCTTAAACCAAGAAAACAGGATAAAACCGAGAGAAAACATTGATTCGAAGCAGTAAACAGCTATGTTACTCTTTCTAGGGACAAAATATGTAACATTCCAACTTTTGACTAATTATAAGAGTTCGGGTTGAATTTGGAGTGTTTAGACACCACTTATACCCATTTTGTCCCGAAACAGGCTAAAACTGAGAAAACGTTGATTCTAAGCAGTAAACAGCTTAGTTACTGTTTATAGGGTCAGAATGTGTGGCAATCCAATGCATTTGACTAATTGTAAGAGTTCGAGATAAATTTGGAGTGTTTAGACAACACTTAAACCCGTTTTATCCCAAAACATGCTTAAACCGAGAAAACAGGCTAAAACCGAGAAAACATTGATTGTAAGCAGTAAACAGCTTTGTTACTCTTTCTAGGGTCAAAATATGTAACAATCCAATGCATTTGACTAATTATAAGAGTTCGGGTTGAATTTGGAGTGTTTAGACAACACTTTGACCCGTTTTATCCCAAAAGAGGCTTAAACCGAGAAAACAGGCTAACACTGAGAGAAAACATTGATTGCAAGCAGTAAACAGCTATGTTACTATTTCTAGGGTCAAAATTTGTAACAATCCAATGCATTTGACTAATTATAAGAGTTCAGGTTTAATTTGGAGTGTTTAGACACCACTTATACCCATTTTGTTCCGAAACAGGCTAAAACCGAGAAAACATTGATTGTAAGCAGTAAACAGCTTAGTTACTGATTCTAGGGTCAGAATGTGTGACAATCCAATGCATTTGACTAATTGTAAGAGTTTGGGATGAATTTGGAGTGATTAGACAACACTTAAATCCGTTTTATCCCAAAACAGGTTTAAACCGAGAAAACATTGATTCTAAGCAGTAAACAGTTTTGTTACTGTTTCTAGGGTCAGAATTTGTGACAGTCCAATGCATTTGACTAAATATAAGAGTTGGGGATGAATTTGGAGTGTTTAGACAACACTTTGACCCGTTTTATCCCAAAAGAGGCTTAAACCGAGAAAACAGGCTAACACCGAGAGAAAACATTGATTGGAAGCAGTAAACAGCTATGTTACTCTTTCTAGGGTCAAAATTTGTAACAATCCAATGCATTTGACTAATTATAAGAGTTCGGGTTGAATTTGGAGTGTTTAGACACCACTTTTACCCATTTTGTCCGAAACAGGCTAAAACCGAGAAAACATTGATTCGAATCAGTAAACTGCTTTGTTACTGTTTCTAGGGTCATAATGTGTGACAATTCAATGCATTTGACTAATTGTAAAAGTTCGGGATGAATTTGGAGTGTTTAGACAACCCTTAAACCCGTTTTATCCCGAAACAGGCTTAACCCAAGAAAACGGGCTAAACCCGAGAGAAAACATTGATTCGAAGCAGTAAACAGCTATGTTACTCTTTCTAGGGACAAAATATGTAACATTCCAACTTTTGACTAATTATAAGAGTTCGGGTTGAATTTGGAGTGTTTAGACACCACTTATACCCATTTTGTCCCGAAACAGGCTAAAACTGAGAAAACGTTGATTCTAAGCAGTAAACGGCTTTGTTACTGTTTATAGGGTCAGAATGTGTGGCAATCCAATGCATTTGACTAATTGTAAGAGTTCAAGATAAATTTGGAGTGTTTAGACAACAGTTAAACCCGTTTTATCCCAAAACATGCTTAAACCGAGAAAACAGGCTAAAACCGAGAAAACATTGATTGTAAGCAGTAAACAGCTTTGTTACCGTTTCTAGGGTCAGAATGTGTGACAATCCAATGCATTTGACTAATTGTAAGAGTTCAGGATGAATTTGGAGTGTTTAGACAACACTTTGACCCGTTTTATCCCAAAAGAGGCTTAAACCGAGAAAACAGGCTAACACCGAGAGAAAACATTGATTGGAAGCAGTAAACAGCTATGTTACTCTTTCTAGGGTCAAAATTTGTAACAATCCAATGCATTTGACTAATTATAAGAGTTCGGGTTGAATTTGGAGTGTTTAGACACCACTTTTACCCATTTTGTCCGAAACAGGCTAAAACCGAGAAAACATTGATTCGAATCAGTAAACTGCTTTGTTACTGTTTCTAGGGTCATAATGTGTGACAATTCAATGCATTTGACTAATTGTAAAAGTTCGGGATGAATTTGGAGTGTTTAGACAACCCTTAAACCCGTTTTATCCCGAAACAGGCTTAACCCAAGAAAACGGGCTAAACCCGAGAGAAAACATTGATTCGAAGCAGTAAACAGCTATGTTACTCTTTCTAGGGACAAAATATGTAACATTCCAACTTTTGACTAATTATAAGAGTTCGGGTTGAATTTGGAGTGTTTAGACACCACTTATACCCATTTTGTCCCGAAACAGGCTAAAACTGAGAAAACGTTGATTCTAAGCAGTAAACGGCTTTGTTACTGTTTATAGGGTCAGAATGTGTGGCAATCCAATGCATTTGACTAATTGTAAGAGTTCAAGATAAATTTGGAGTGTTTAGACAACAGTTAAACCCGTTTTATCCCAAAACATGCTTAAACCGAGAAAACAGGCTAAAACCGAGAAAACATTGATTGTAAGCAGTAAACAGCTTTGTTACCGTTTCTAGGGTCAGAATGTGTGACAATCCAATGCATTTGACTAATTGTAAGAGTTCAGGATGAATTTGGAGTGTTTAGACAACACTTTGACCCGTTTTATCCCAAAAGAGGCTTAAACCGAGAAAACAGGCTAACAATGAGAGAAAACATTGATTGCAAGCAGTAAACATCTATGTTACTCTTTCTAGGGTCAAAATTTGTAACAATCCAATGCGTTTGACTAATTATAAGAGTTCCGGTTTAATTTGGAGTGTTTAGACACCAATTATACCCATTTTGTCCCGAAACAGGCTAAAACCGAGAAAACATTGATTGTAAGCAGTAAACAGCTTAGTTACTGATTCTAGGGTCAGAATGTGTGACAATCCAATGCATTTGACTAATTGTAAGAGTTTGGGATGAATTTGGAGTGTTTAGACAACACTTTAACCCGTTTTATCCCAAAATAGGTTTAAACCGAGAAAACATTGATTCTAAGCAGTAAACAGTTTTGTTACTGTTTCTAGGGTCAGTATTTGTGAAAGTCCAATGCATTTGACTAAATGTAAGAGTTGGGGATGAATTTGGAGTGTTTAGACAACACTTTGACCCGTTTTATCCCAAAAGAGGCTTAAACCGAGAAAACAGGCTAACACCGAGAGAAAACATTGATTGGAAGCAGTAAACAGCTATGTTACTCTTCCTAGGGTCAAAATTTGTAACAATCAAATGCATTTGACTAATTACAAGAGTTCGGGTTGAATTTGGAGTGTTTAGACACCACTTTTACCCATTTTGTCCGAAACAGGCTAAAACCGAGAAAACATTGATTCGAATCAGTAAACTGCTTTGTTACTGTTTCTAGGGTCATAATGTGTGACAATCCAATGCATTTGACTAATTGTAAAAGTTCGGGATGAATTTGGAGTGTTTAGACAACCCTTAAACCCGTTTTATCCGGAAACAGACTTAACCCAAGAAAACGGGCTAAACCCGAGAGAAAACATTGATTCGAAGCAGTAAACAGCTATGTTACTCTTTCTAGGGACAAAATATGTAACATTCCAACTTTTGACTAATTATAAGAGTTCGGGTTGAATTTGGAGTGTTTAGACACCACTTATACCCATTTTGTCCCGAAACAGGCTAAAACTGAGAAAACGTTGATTCTAAGCAGTAAACAGCTTAGTTACTGTTTATAGGGTCAGAATGTGTGGCAATCCAATGCATTTGACTAATTGTAAGAGTTCGAGATAAATTTGGAGTGTTTAGACAACACTTAAACCCGTTTTATCCCAAAACATGCTTAAACCGAGAAAACAGGCTAAAACCGAGAAAACATTGATTGTAAGCAGTAAACAGCTTTGTTACTCTTTCTAGGGTCAAAATATGTAACATTCCAACTTTTGACTAATTATAAGAGTTCGGGTTGAATTTGGAGTGTTTAGACACCACTTATACCCATTTTGTCCCGAAACAGGCTAAAACTGAGAAAACGTTGATTCTAAGCAGTAAACAGCTTTGTTACTGTTACTAGGGTGAGAATATGTAACAATCCAATGCATTTGACTAATTTTAAGAATTCGAGATGAATTTGGAGTGTTTAGACAACACGTAAACCCGTTTTATCCCAAAACAGGCTTAAACCGAGAAAACATTGATTCTAAGCTGTAAGCAGCATTCTTACTGTTTCTAGGGTCAGAATGTATGACAATCCAATGCATTTGACTAATTGTAGGAGTTCGGGAAGAATTTAGAGTTTTTAGACAACACTTTTACCCATTTTGTCCCGAAACAAGCTAAAACTGAGAAAACGTTGATTCTAAGCAGTAAGCAGCATTGTTACTGTTTCTAGGGTTAGAATGTGTGACAATCCAATGCATTTGACTAATTTTAAGAGTTCGGGATGAATTTGGAGTGTTTAGACAACACTTAAACCCGTTTTATCCCAAAACAGGCTAAAACCGAGAAAACATTGATTCTAAGAAGTAAGCAGCTTTGTTACTGTTTTTCGGGTCAGAATGTATGACAATCCAATGCATTTGACTAATTGTAAGAGTTCGGGATGAGTTTGGAGTGTTTAGACAACACTTATACCTATTTTGTCCCGAAACAAGCTAAAACTGAGAAAACGTTGATTCTAAGCAGTAAACAGCGTTGTTACTGTTTCTAGGGTCAGAATGTGTGACAATCCAATGCAATTGACTAATTGAAAATGTTCGGGATGAATTTGGAGTGTTTAGACAACACTTAAACCCGTTTTATCCCAAAATATGCTTAAATCGAGAAAACAGGCTAAAACCGAGAAAACATTGATTGTAAGCAGTAAACAGATTTTTACTGTTTCTAGGATCTTAATATGTGACAGTCCAATGCATTTGACTAGTTGTAAGAGTTTGGGATGTATTTGGAGTGTTTAGACAACACTTAAACCCGTTTTATCCCAAAACATGCTTAAACCGAGAAAACAGGCTAAAACCGAGAAAACATTGATTGGAAGCAGTAAACAGCTTTGTTACTTTTTCTGGGGTCATAATGTGTGACAATCCAATGCATTTGACTAATTGTAAGAGTTTGGGATGAATTTGGAGTGTTTAGACAACACTTAAACCTGTTTTATCCCAAAACAGGCTAAAACTGACAAAACATTGATTCTAAGAAGTAAGCAGCTTTGTTACTGTTTTTGGGGTCAGAATGTATGACAATCCAATGCATTTGACTAATTGTAAAAGTTCGGGATGAATTGGAGTGTTTAGACAACACTTATACCCATTTTGTCCCGAAACAGGCTAAAACTGAGAAAACGTTGATTCTAAGCAGTAAACAGCTTTGTTACTGTTACTAGGGTGAGAATATGTAACAATCCAATGCATTTGACTAATTTTAAGAATTCGAGATGAATTTGGAGTGTTTAGACAACACGTAAACCCGTTTTATCCCAAAACAGGCTTAAACCGAGAAAACATTGATTCTAAGCTGTAAGCAGCATTCTTACTGTTTCTAGGGTCAGAATGTATGACAATCCAATGCATTTGACTAATTGTAAGAGTTCGGGATGAATTTGGAGTTTTTAGACAACACTTTTACCCATTTTGTCCCGAAACAAGCTAAAACTGAGAAAACGTTGATTCTAAGCAGTAAGCAGCATTGTTACTGTTTCTAGGGTTAGAATGTGTGACAATCCAATGCATTTGACTAATTTTAAGAGTTCGGGATGAATTTGGAGTGTTTAGACAACACTTAAACCCGTTTTATCCCAAAACAGGCTAAAACCGAGAAAACATTGATTCTAAGAAGTAAGCAGCTTTGTTACTGTTTTTCGGGTCAGAATGTATGACAATCCAATGCATTTGACTAATTGTAAGAGTTCGGGATGAGTTTGGAGTGTTTAGACAACACTTATACCTATTTTGTCCCGAAACAAGCTAAAACTGAGAAAACGTTGATTCTAAGCAGTAAACAGCGTTGTTACTGTTTCTAGGGTCAGAATGTGTGACAATCGAATGCAATTGACTAATTGAAAATGTTCGGGATGAATTTAGAGTATTTAGACAACACTTAAACCCGTTTTATCCCAAAATATGCTTAAATCGAGAAAACAGGCTAAAACCGAGAAAACATTGATTGTAAGCAGTAAACAGATTTTTACTGTTTCTAGGATCTTAATATGTGACAGTCCAATGCATTTGACTAGTTGTAAGAGTTTGGGATGTATTTGGAGTGTTTAGACAACACTTAAACCCGTTTTATCCCAAAACATGCTTAAACCGAGAAAACAGGCTAAAACCGAGAAAACATTGATTGGAAGCAGTAAACAGCTTTGTTACCGTTTCTAGGGTCATAATGTGTGACAATCCAATGCATTTGACTAATTGTAAGAGTTTGGGATGAATTTGGAGTGTTTAGACAACACTTAAACCTGTTTTATCCCAAAACAGGCTAAAACTGACAAAACATTGATTCTAAGAAGTAAGCAGCTTTGTTACTGTTTTTGGGGTCAGAATGTATGACAATCCAATGCATTTGACTAATTGTAAAAGTTCGGGATGAATTGGAGTGTTTAGACAACACTTATACCCATTTTGTCCCGAAACAGGCTAAAACTGAGAAAACGTTGATTCTAAGCAGTAAACAGCTTTGTTACTGTTACTAGGGTGAGAATATGTGACAATCCAATGCATTTGACTAATTCTAAGAGTTCGGGATGAATTTGGAGTGTTTAGACAACACTTAAACCTGTTTTATCCCAAAACAGGCTAAAACTGAGAAAACATTGATTCTAAGAAGTAAGCAGCTTTGTTACTGTTTTTAGGGTCAGCATGTATGACAATCCAATGCATTTGACTAATTGTAAGACTTCTGGATTAATTTGGAGTGTTTAGACAACACTTAAACCCGTTTTATCCCAAAACATGCTTAAAATGAGAAACAAGCTAAAACCGAGAGAAAACATTGTTTGGAAGCAGTAAACAGATATGTTACTCTTTTTAGGGTCAAAATATGTAACAATCCAATGCATTTGACTAATTTTAAGAATTCGAGATGAATTTGGAGTGTTTAGACAACACGTAAACCGTTTTATCCCAAAACAGGCTTAAACCGAGAAAACATTGATTCTAAGCTGTAAGAAGCATTCTTACTGTTTCTAGGGTCAGAATGTATGACAATCCATTGCATTTGACTAATTGTAAGAGTTCGGAATGAATTTGGAGTTTTTAGACAACACTTTTACCCATTTTGTCCCGAAACAAGCTAAACCTGAGAAAACGTTGATTATAAGCAGTAAGCAGCATTGTTACTGTTTCTAGGGTTAGAATGTGTGACAATCCAATGCATTTGACTAATTGTAAGAGTTCGGGATGAATTTGGAGTGTTTAGACAATACTTAAACCCGTTTTATCCCAAAACATGCTTAAACCGAGAAAACAGGCTAAAACCGAGAAAACATTGATTGTAAGCAGTAAACAGCTTTGTGACTGTTACTAGGGTGAGAATGTGTGACAATCCAATGCATTTGACTAATTGTAAAAGTTTGGGATGTATTTGGAGTGTTTAGACAACACTTAAACCCGTTTTATCCCAAAACATGCTTAAACCGAGAAAACAGGCCAAAACCGAGAAAACATTGATTGTAAGCAGTAAACAGCTTTGTTACTGTTTCTAGGGTCATAATGTGTGACAATCTAATGCATTTGACTAATTGTAAGAGTTCGGGATGAATTTGGAGTGTTTAGACAACACTTAAACTCGTTTTATCCCAAAACATGCTTAAACCGAGAAAACAGGCTAAAACCGAGAAAAACTTAATTGGAAGCAGTAAACAGCTTTGTTACGGTTTCTAGGGTCATAATGTGTGACAATCCAATGAATTTGACTAGTTGTAAGAGTTCGGGATGAATTTGGAGTGTTTAGACAACACTTAAATCCGTTTTATCCCAAAACAGGCTAAAACCGAGAAAACATTGATTCTAAGAAGTAAGCAGCTTTGTTACTGTTTTTCGGGTCAGAATGTATGACAATCCAATGCATTTGACTAATTGTAAGAGTTCGGGATGAGTTTTGAGTGTTTAGACAACAGTTATACCCATTTTGTCCCGAAACAAGCTAAAACTGAGAAAACGTTGATTCTAAGCAGTAAACAGCTTTGTTACTGTTTCTAGGGTCAGAATGTGTGACAATCCAATGCATTTGACTAATTCTAAGAGTTCGGGATGAATTTGGAGTGTTTAGACAACACTTAAACCCGTGTTATCCCAAAACATGCTTAAACCGAGAAAACAGGCTAAAACCGAGAAAACATTGATTGTAAGCAGTAAACAGCTATGTTACTGTTTCTAGGGTCATAATGTGTGACAATCCAATGCATTTGACTAATTGTAAGAGTTTCGGATGAATTTGGAGTGTTTAGACAACACTTAAACCTGTTTTATCCCAAAACAGGCTAAAACTGAGAAAACATTGATTCTAAGAAGTAAGCAGCTTTGTTACTGTTTTTAGGGTCAGCATGTATGACAATCCAATGCATTTGACTAATTGTAAGACTTCTGGATTAATTTGGAGTGTTTAGACAACACTTAAACCCGTTTTATCCCAAAACATGCTTAAAATGAGAAACAAGCTAAAACCGAGAGAAAACATTGTTTGGAAGCAGTAAACAGATATGTTACTCTTTTTAGGGTCAAAATATGTAACAATCCAATGCATTTGACTAATTTTAAGAATTCGAGATGAATTTGGAGTGTTTAGACAACACGTAAACCGTTTTATCCCAAAACAGGCTTAAACCGAGAAAACATTGATTCTAAGCTGTAAGAAGCATTCTTACTGTTTCTAGGGTCAGAATGTATGACAATCCATTGCATTTGACTAATTGTAAGAGTTCGGAATGAATTTGGAGTTTTTAGACAACACTTTTACCCATTTTGTCCCGAAACAAGCTAAAACTGAGAAAACGTTGATTATAAGCAGTAAGCAGCATTGTTACTGTTTCTAGGGTTAGAATGTGTGACAATCCAATGCATTTGACTAATTGTAAGAGTTCGGGATGAATTTGGAGTGTTTAGACAACACTTAAACCCGTTTTATCCCAAAACATGCTTAAACCGAGAAAACAGGCTAAAACCGAGAAAACATTGATTGTAAGCAGTAAACAGCTTTGTGACTGTTACTAGGGTGAGAATGTGTGATAATCCAATGCATTTGACTAATTGTAAAAGTTTGGGATGTATTTGGAGTGTTTAGACAACACTTCAACCCGTTTTATCCCAAAACATGCTTAAACCGAGAAAACAGGCCAAAACCGAGAAAACATTGATTGTAAGCAGTAAACAGCTTTGTTACTGTTTCTAGGGTCATAATGTGTGACAATCTAATGCATTTGACTAATTGTAAGAGTTCGGGATGAATTTGGAGTGTTTAGACAACACTTAAACTCGTTTTATCCCAAAACATGCTTAAACTGAGAAAACAGGCTAAAACCGAGAAAAACTTAATTGGAAGCAGTAAACAGCTTTGTTACGGTTTCTAGGGTCATAATGTGTGACAATCCAATGAATTTGACTAGTTGTAAGAGTTCGGGATGAATTTGGAGTGTTTAGACAACACTTAAATCCGTTTTATCCCAAAACAGGCTAAAATCGAGAAAACATTGATTCTAAGAAGTAAGCAGCTTTGTTACTGTTTTTCGGGTCAGAATGTATGACAATCCAATGCATTTGACTAATTGTAAGAGTTGGGGATGAGTTTTGAGTGTTTAGACAACAGTTATACCCATTTTGTCCCGAAACAAGCTAAAACTGAGAAAACGTTGATTCTAAGCAGTAAACAGCTTTGTTACTGTTTCTAGGGTCAGAATGTGTGACAATCCAATGCATTTGACTAATTGAAAATGTTCGGGATGAATTTGGAGTGTTTAGACAACACTTAAACCCGTTTTATCCCAAAATATGCTTAAATCGAGAAAACAGGCTAAAACCGAGAAAACATTGATTGTAAGCAGTAAACAGATTTTTACTGTTTCTAGGATCTTAATATGTGACAATCCAATGCATTTGACTAATTGTAAGAGTTTGGGATGTATTTGGAGTGTTTAGACAACACTTAAACCCGTTTTATCCCAAAACATGCTTAAACCGAGAAAACAGGCTAAAACCGAGAAAACATTGATTGGAAGCAGTAAACAGCTTTGTTACTTTTTCTAGGGTCATAATGTGTGACAATCCAATGCATTTGACTAATTGTAAGAGTTTGGGATGAATTTGGAGTGTTTAGACAACACTTAAACCTGTTTTATCCCAAAATAGGCTAAAACTGACAAAACATTGATTCTAAGAAGTAAGCAGCTTTGTTACTGTTTTTGGGTATGAACCGGCACACACACTTGTCCGTACGACCGTACGGACGTCCGTACGTCCAACCAACGGGCCATCCTCAAATAGAAGTCTTCATGAGCCCAATCCACCAAAGAGATCCTCCAACGGTCGCCATTCATCTCGATCCTTCCTTTGTAGCCGTTGGAGCAAGTTGTAAGAGAGAAGAGGAGATCACATGTTAGAATAAGGAGATGTCGCTTTCTCCTCATATTAGTGTGCATAGGATCCTAAGAGAATATCCTATTTGTATATGTCTTTAAATAGTTTGTAAGTATCATACTAATAGAAGTAAGAAAAGAGTTTATTCTCTTTCTCCAACACTCTCTCTCTCAATCGTTCACTCTCCTCACTCTTTACACGATTTCACTCTCTTCCATAATCTCTTGATTACTCTACTCTCAAACTAACATGGTATCAGAGCAGATTTGATTCTGTTCTTGCCTCAAATCTCCATCACTCCCTTCCGCATTCTCTTTCTTGTTCTTGAAATTTCTTGTTCTTGAATCTTCTTTCTTTAACCGTTGGACAATAGCTTTAACCAACGGTCTCTTCATCTTTTTCCATGGAAACTACCAAAACTCTCATTGTTCCAGTTACTCTCAAGGGAGAGAATTACTTACTGTGGGCTAGAACCACAAAGACAGCCCTATGCGGCCGAGGACTTTGGTCCCATGTTGAGACGAGCGAAGCTCCTAGTGGCGAGACCACCAAAGACGGCAAGGATCTTGTCGATGAGAAGAACAAGTGGTTTCAAGAAGATCAGGGAGTCCTAGCTATCATTCAAAACTCCCTAGATGCACCTATACTTGAAGCTTACTCTTATTGCGAGACAGCAAAAGACTTGTGGGACACTCTCAAGAATGTTTTTGGGAATGTTACAAATGTAAACCGAATTTTTGAGATTAAGAGGGCCATCAACAACCTCAACCAAGAAGACATGGAGTTCACCAAGCACTTTGGGAAGTTTAGGTCCCTTTGGGCTGAACTAGAGATGCTCCGGCCGGCGACTATAGATCCGGCCATTCTGAATGAGAGGCGTGAACAAGATAAGGTGTTCGGCCTTCTCTTGACCTTGAACCCCTCCTACAATGACCTTATCAAGCATATTCTACGGTCGGACAAGCTCCCTAGCCTTGATGATGTCTGTAACCAAATTCAAAAGGAGCATGGCTCCATGGGATTGTTTGGCGGCAAGGGAGAACTTGTGACCGCTAACAAAGCTGAGACGGCATCAGCAAACAAGGGCTACTACAAGCCGGAGGACAAGAACAACCCGCCATTTTGTGAGCATTGTAAGAAGCTTGGTCACTTCAAGAGCCGCTGCTGGATTCTACACCCTCATCTAGCACCACCGCCGGGTACCATCCGAGGTGGACGACCAAACCGCGGAGGACCACCGAGAGCTCATCAAGCAGTAGCCATGGGGGAGTCATCAATCTCTGAGCAACCTCAACAAGTGACCAGTGGAACTGCTCTTGCTGCAGCATCGTCCGAGCTGGTAAGGCGGTCCGACCTTGATGCGCTCATCAAAGCCATCAAAGAGGCCACCGGTAAGGCGTTTCTTGCCTCAAACAAAATTAAACCCCTCATAGTTGATTCTGGTGCATCCCATCACATGATTAGTGATTCTAGGCTAATTAGTGATATTAAACCTGCTAATGGTAATGTGATAATAGCAAATGGTGAGAAAGTACCAGTTAAAGGCATTGGAAACTTGAAACTATTTGATAAGGAGACTAAGGCATTTTATATGCCAAACTTTACTTCTAACTTGCTATCAGTTAAGAGAGCCACTACTGATTTAAATTGTTATGCTATATTTGGTCCTAACAATGTTCATTTTCAGGATATTGAGACAAGTAAGGTTCTTGGTCAAGGAGGATCCAAGGATGACCTCTATGTGCTTGAGGACTTGAACTTATCTTCTAATGTATCTTGTTTTAATTCGGTTATTATGAAACCTAGTGATTCTATTTTACATGCTAGGCTAGGACACCCTCACACAAGAGCTTTATCTTTAATATTTCCTAATGTTTCTTTTCAAAATGATGAGTGTGAGGCTTGTATTCTTGGTAAACATTGCAAGGCTGTTTTTCCTAAATCTATTACTATTTATGAAAAATGTTTTGATTTAATTCATTCTGATGTTTGGACATCTCCTTGCTTATCTAGAGATAATCAAAAGTATTTTGTGACTTTTATTGATGAAAAATCAAAATATACTTGGATAACTTTACTTCCCTCTAAGGATAGAGTCCTTGAGGCCTTTACTAATTTTCAAAATTATGTCACTAACCACTTTCATGCCAAGATTAAAATTTTGAGATCAGATAATGGTGGAGAGTACACAAGCCATGCCTTTAAGCAATATCTAGCCAAACATGGAATTCTTCATCAAACTAGCTGTCCTTACACACCACAACAAAATGGAGTGGCTGAGAGAAAGAATAGGCATCTCATGGAAGTAGCAAGGTCTATGATGTTTCACACAAGGGTTCCAAAGAGGTTTTGGGGAGATGCTGTGCTAGCCGCTTGTTATCTTATTAACCGCACACCAACAAAGATCCTAAAGGATGTGTCTCCATTTGAGGTATTAACGAATGACAAACCTACATTTGATCACTTACGAGTGTTTGGTTGTGTGTGCTATGTGTTGCGACCAGGTGAGCTAAGAGACAAGCTTGATGCAAAGAGTACAAAGGCTATGTTTCTTGGCTACTCTACCACACAAAAGGGGTATAAGTGCTATGAACCTACAACAAGGAGGGTTCTAGTATCTCGTGATGTCAAGTTCATGGAGAAACAAGGTTTTTACGATGAGAAGAATTGGGATGAGCTCCGTAACCTCTCTGATTCACCATCTGATCGGACGCGCAACCTCCGAGTAATCCTTGAGCGCCTAGGTTTTGAAAACGATCGGATCACTACCGAGTCAGCCAGACCAGCATCACCAGAGCAACCTGAGCCATTTACTGAGCCTGAGCCTGCTACACATGCCGATGACCATACTGAGCAGCATGAGGAAGCACCCGAGTCACTCGCGGACAACACGGCCGAAACAACCGAGGAGACGGCTGAACAGCTTGAGGAGATCATTACTCCAGGACGAGCCAACTCCGAAGCTGGGGCTATAGTTCCTCTTCGGCGCAGCCAACGTATTAGGTATCCTCCTAGTCATTGGAAGAACACCCGTGTGTACTACAACAACATGGCCGTTGCTCATCCGATTCAGGCCGTGTGCACCTTGGCTCATTTTCCGATAGAGCATCAAGTGTTTCTTGGCCATATTGATGAGGATTGGATCCCCAAGACCTATGATGAGGCTAAGCAGCACAAAGTATGGAGAGATGCAGTGGATGCCGAGAATACGGCCATGGTGCAAAATCATACATGGGACGAGGCTGACTTACCCAAGGGCAAGAAGGCTGTCACCTCTCGGTATATCTTCACAATCAAATACAAGAGCAATGGGGAGATTGAACGCCACAAAGCCCGCCTAGTCGCACGAGGGTTCACGCAAACGTATGGGGAGGACTATCTTGATACGTTTGCTCCGGTGGCTAAGCTTCACACGGTTCGAGTTGTACTCTCTCTCGCCACCAACCTCGACTGGGAACTTTGGCAAATGGACGTGAAGAACGCCTTCTTGCAAGGAGAACTGGAGGATGAAGTGTATATGCGACCACCACCAGGTTTGGAGGATACTATTGGTCCGGGAAAGGTCTGGAAACTCAACAAAGCTATCTATGGCTTGAAGCAGTCACCAAGGGCGTGGTATCACAAGCTTAGCACCACACTCCTTGACAAAGGCTTTCGCAAATCCGAAGCTGACCACACCTTGTTCACCTTACCAAGCGCCAAAGGTATAGTAGTCATTCTAGTGTATGTTGATGATATCATCATCACTGGAAGTGACTCGGTAGGTATTCAAGACTCTAAAACATTCTTGAAATCAGTTTTTGATATTAAAGATCTTGGAGAGTTGAAATACTTTCTTGGGATAGAAGTTTATAGATCAAATGAAGGGTTATTGTTGTCTCAAAGAAAGTATGCACTAGACTTATTGAGTGAAACAGGAAAACTAGGAGCTAAGGCAGTAACAACGCCCCTAGAAGAGAATTACAAGGATGGAGGACAGGGGGAGCTTGACACCGCTCCATTCGAGGACGTTAGCCTCTACCGGCGGCTAGTCGGTAAGCTCATTTATTTGACTATCACACGGCCTGACATTTGCTTTGCCGTGAACCAGGTGAGCCAGCATATGAAGAACCCCACCGTGCACCATTGGAACATGCTGACACGGATCCTCAAGTACATCAAGGGCTCACCTGGCCAAGGCATATGGATGGGACGCAACAAGAGCACTGAGTTGGTAGGCTACTGCGACGCTGACTATGCCGGAGATCGTGGGGACCGACGCTCAACCACAGGCTATTGCACGTTCCTTGGAGGGAACCTGGTCACATGGAAGAGCAAGAAGCAAAAGGTCGTCTCACTCTCAAGTGCCGAATCCGAGTATAGAGCTATGAGGAAGCTAACGACGGAGCTAATGTGGCTGAAGATGTTACTCAAGGATCTTGGAATAGAATCAACAAAGCCGATCACCATGCACTGTGATAACGAAGCAGCCATTCATATAGCAACCAATTCAGTGTTCCATGAGCGGACCAAGCACATTGAAGTGGATTGCCATAAGGTCCGAGAACAAATCAAGCTTGGAGTTGTCTTACCTTGCCATACCGAAAGCAAAGAACAACTTGCAGACGTCCTGACTAAAGCTGCGAGCCCCCAAGTGTGTGAATACATCCATCCTAAGCTTGGCCTCCTAAACCTCACTCGGCCATGACTTGCTTTGTTTTGGCGCCTACACTCTTTTTCCCTTAAGTATAGTTTTCCCAAGAGGTTTTTCTATACTAAGGTTTTTAATGAGGTGGGTGCCTATGTTGTCAAGCTTGACTAGTTCCCCAAGTCAAGCTTGAGGGGGAGTATGAACCGGCACACACACTTGTCCGTACGACCGTACGGACGTCCGTACGTCCAACCAACGGGCCATCCTCAAATAGAAGTCTTCATGAGCCCAATCCACCAAAGAGATCCTCCAACGGTCGCCATTCATCTCGATCCTTCCTTTGTAGCCGTTGGAGCAAGTTGTAAGAGAGAAGAGGAGATCACATGTTAGAATAAGGAGATGTCGCTTTCTCCTCATATTAGTGTGCATAGGATCCTAAGAGAATATCCTATTTGTATATGTCTTTAAATAGTTTGTAAGTATCATACTAATAGAAGTAAGAAAAGAGTTTATTCTCTTTCTCCAACACTCTCTCTCTCAATCGTTCACTCTCCTCACTCTTTACACGATTTCACTCTCTTCCATAATCTCTTGATTACTCTACTCTCAAACTAACATTGGGGTCAGAATGTATGACAATCCAATGCATTTGACTAATTGTAAAAGTTCGGGATGAATTGGAGTGTTTAGACAACACTTATACCCATTTTGTCCCGAAACAGGCTAAAACTGAGAAAACGTTGATTCTAAGCAGTAAACAGCTTTGTTACTGTTACTAGGGTGAGAATATGTAACAATCCAATGCATTTGACTAATTCTAAGAGTTCGGGATGAATTTGGAGTGTTTAGACAACACTTAAACCCGTTTTATCCCAAAACATGCTTAAACCGAGAAAACAGGCTAAAACCGAGAAAACATTGATTGTAAGCAGTAAACAGCTATGTTACTGTTTCTAGGGTCATAATGTGTGACAATCCAATGCATTTGACTAATTGTAAGAGTTTCGGATGAATTTGGAGTGTTTAGACAACACTTAAACCTGTTTTATCCCAAAACAGGCTAAAACTGAGAAAACATTGATTCTAAGAAGTAAGCAGCTTTGTTACTGTTTTTAGGGTCAGCATGTATGACAATCCAATGCATTTGACTAATTGTAAGACTTCTGGATTAATTTGGAGTGTTTAGACAACACTTAAACCCGTTTTATCCCAAAACATGCTTAAAATGAGAAACAAGCTAAAACCGAGAGAAAACATTGTTTGGAAGCAGTAAACAGATATGTTACTCTTTTTAGGGTCAAAATATGTAACAATCCAATGCATTTGACTAATTTTAAGAATTCGAGATGAATTTGGAGTGTTTAGACAACACGTAAACCGTTTTATCCCAAAACAGGCTTAAACCGAGAAAACATTGATTCTAAGCTGTAAGAAGCATTCTTACTGTTTCTAGGGTCAGAATGTATGACAATCCATTGCATTTGACTAATTGTAAGAGTTCGGAATGAATTTGGAGTTTTTAGACAACACTTTTACCCATTTTGTCCCGAAACAAGCTAAAACTGAGAAAACGTTGATTATAAGCAGTAAGCAGCATTGTTACTGTTTCTAGGGTTAGAATGTGTGACAATCCAATGCATTTGACTAATTGTAAGAGTTCGGGATGAATTTGGAGTGTTTAGACAACACTTAAACCCGTTTTATCCCAAAACATGCTTAAACCGAGAAAACAGGCTAAAACCGAGAAAACATTGATTGTAAGCAGTAAACAGCTTTGTGACTGTTACTAGGGTGAGAATGTGTGATAATCCAATGCATTTGACTAATTGTAAAAGTTTGGGATGTATTTGGAGTGTTTAGACAACACTTCAACCCGTTTTATCCCAAAACATGCTTAAACCGAGAAAACAGGCCAAAACCGAGAAAACATTGATTGTAAGCAGTAAACAGCTTTGTTACTGTTTCTAGGGTCATAATGTGTGACAATCTAATGCATTTGACTAATTGTAAGAGTTCGGGATGAATTTGGAGTGTTTAGACAACACTTAAACTCGTTTTATCCCAAAACATGCTTAAACCGAGAAAACAGGCTAAAACCGAGAAAAACTTAATTGGAAGCAGTAAACAGCTTTGTTACAGTTTCTAGGGTCATAATGTGTGACAATCCAATGAATTTGACTAGTTGTAAGAGTTCGGGATGAATTTGGAGTGTTTAGACAACACTTAAATCCGTTTTATCCCAAAACAGGCTAAAACCGAGAAAACATTGATTCTAAGAAGTAAGCAGCTTTGTTACTGTTTTTCGGGTCAGAATGTATGACAATCCAATGCATTTGACTAATTGTAAGAGTTGGGGATGAGTTTTGAGTGTTTAGACAACAGTTATACCCATTTTGTCCCGAAACAAGCTAAAACTGAGAAAACGTTGATTCTAAGCAGTAAACAGCTTTGTTACTGTTTCTAGGGTCAGAATGTGTGACAATCCAATGCATTTGACTAATTGAAAATGTTCGGGATGAATTTGGAGTGTTTAGACAACACTTAAACCCGTTTTATCCCAAAATATGCTTAAATCGAGAAAACAGGCTAAAACCGAGAAAACATTGATTGTAATCAGTAAACAGATTTTTACTGTTTCTAGGATCTTAATATGTGACAATCCAATGCATTTGACTAATTGTAAGAGTTTGGGATGTATTTGGAGTGTTTAGACAACACTTAAACCCGTTTTATCCCAAAACATGCTTAAACCGAGAAAACAGGCTAAAACCGAGAAAACATTGATTGGAAGCAGTAAACAGCTTTGTTACTTTTTCTAGGGTCATAATGTGTGACAATCCAATGCATTTGACTAATTGTAAGAGTTTGGGATGAATTTGGAGTGTTTAGACAACACTTAAACCTGTTTTATCCCAAAACAGGCTAAAACTGACAAAACATTGATTCTAAGAAGTAAGCAGCTTTGTTACTGTTTTTGGGGTCAGAATGTATGACAATCCAATGCATTTGACTAATTGTAAAAGTTCGGGATGAATTGGAGTGTTTAGACAACACTTATACCCATTTTGTCCCGAAACAGGCTAAAACTGAGAAAACGTTGATTCTAAGCAGTAAACAGCTTTGTTACTGTTACTAGGGTGAGAATATGTAACAATCCAATGCATTTGACTAATTCTAAGAGTTCGGGATGAATTTGGAGTGTTTAGACAACACCTAAACCCGTTTTATCCCAAAACATGCTTAAACCGAGAAAACAGGCTAAAACCGAGAAAACATTGATTGTAAGCAGTAAACAGCTATGTTACTGTTTCTAGGGTCATAATGTGTGACAATCCAATGCATTTGACTAATTGTAAGAGTTTCGGATGAATTTGGAGTGTTTAGACAACACTTAAACCTGTTTTATCCCAAAACAGGCTAAAACTGAGAAAACATTGATTCTAAGAAGTAAGCAGCTTTGTTACTGTTTTTAGGGTCAGCATGTATGACAATCCAATGCATTTGACTAATTGTAAGACTTCTGGATTAATTTGGAGTGTTTAGACAACACTTAAACCCGTTTTATCCCAAAACATGCTTAAAATGAGAAACAAGCTAAAACCGAGAGAAAACATTGTTTGGAAGCAGTAAACAGATATGTTACTCTTTTTAGGGTCAAAATATGTAACAATCCAATGCATTTGACTAATTTTAAGAATTCGAGATGAATTTGGAGTGTTTAGACAACACGTAAACCGTTTTATCCCAAAACAGGCTTAAACCGAGAAAACATTGATTCTAAGCTGTAAGAAGCATTCTTACTGTTTCTAGGGTGAGAATGTATGACAATCCATTGCATTTAACTAATTGTAAGAGTTCGGAATGAATTTGGAGTTTTTAGACAACACTTTTACCCATTTTGTCCCGAAACAAGCTAAAACTGAGAAAACGTTGATTATAAGCAGTAAGCAGCATTGTTACTGTTTCTAGGGTTAGAATGTGTGACAATCCAATGCATTTGACTAATTGTAAGAGTTCGGGATGAATTTGGAGTGTTTAGACAACACTTAAACCCGTTTTATCCCAAAACATGCTTAAACCGAGAAAACAGGCTAAAACCGAGAAAACATTGATTGTAAGCAGTAAACAGCTTTGTGACTGTTACTAGGGTGAGAATGTGTGATAATCCAATGCATTTGACTAATTGTAAAAGTTTGGGATGTATTTGGAGTGTTTAGACAACACTTCAACCCGTTTTATCCCAAAACATGCTTAAACCGAGAAAACAGGCCAAAACCGAGAAAACATTGATTGTAAGCAGTAAACAGCTTTGTTACTGTTTCTAGGGTCATAATGTGTGACAATCTAATGCATTTGACTAATTGTAAGAGTTCGGGATGAATTTGGAGTGTTTAGACAACACTTAAACTCGTTTTATCCCAAAACATGCTTAAACCGAGAAAACAGGCTAAAACCGAGAAAAACTTAATTGGAAGCAGTAAACAGCTTTGTTACGGTTTCTAGGGTCATAATGTGTGACAATCCAATGAATTTGACTAGTTGTAAGAGTTCGGGATGAATTTGGAGTGTTTAGACAACACTTAAATCCGTTTTATCCCAAAACAGGCTAAAACCGAGAAAACATTGATTCTAAGAAGTAAGCAGCTTTGTTACTGTTTTTCGGGTCAGAATGTATGACAATCCAATGCATTTGACTAATTGTAAGAGTTGGGGATGAGTTTTGAGTGTTTAGACAACAGTTATACCCATTTTGTCCCGAAACAAGCTAAAACTGAGAAAACGTTGATTCTAAGCAGTAAACAGCTTTGTTACTGTTTCTAGGGTCAGAATGTGTGACAATCCAATGCATTTGACTAATTGAAAATGTTCGGGATGAATTTGGAGTGTTTAGACAACACTTAAACCCGTTTTATCCCAAAATATGCTTAAATCGAGAAAACAGGCTAAAACCGAGAAAACATTGATTGTAATCAGTAAACAGATTTTTACTGTTTCTAGGATCTTAATATGTGACAATCCAATGCATTTGACTAATTGTAAGAGTTTGGGATGTATTTGGAGTGTTTAGACAACACTTAAACCCGTTTTATCCCAAAACATGCTTAAACCGAGAAAACAGGCTAAAACCGAGAAAACATTGATTGGAAGCAGTAAACAGCTTTGTTACTTTTTCTAGGGTCATAATGTGTGACAATCCAATGCATTTGACTAATTGTAAGAGTTTGGGATGAATTTGGAGTGTTTAGACAACACTTAAACCTGTTTTATCCCAAAACAGGCTAAAACTGACAAAACATTGATTCTAAGAAGTAAGCAGCTTTGTTACTGTTTTTGGGGTCAGAATGTATGACAATCCAATGCATTTGACTAATTGTAAAAGTTCGGGATGAATTGGAGTGTTTAGACAACACTTATACCCATTTTGTCCCGAAACAGGCTAAAACTGAGAAAACGTTGATTCTAAGCAGTAAACAGCTTTGTTACTGTTACTAGGGTGAGAATATGTAACAATCCAATGCATTTGACTAATTCTAAGAGTTCGGGATGAATTTGGAGTGTTTAGACAACACCTAAACCCGTTTTATCCCAAAACATGCTTAAACCGAGAAAACAGGCTAAAACCGAGAAAACATTGATTGTAAGCAGTAAACAGCTATGTTACTGTTTCTAGGGTCATAATGTGTGACAATCCAATGCATTTGACTAATTGTAAGAGTTTCGGATGAATTTGGAGTGTTTAGACAACACTTAAACCTGTTTTATCCCAAAACAGGCTAAAACTGAGAAAACATTGATTCTAAGAAGTAAGCAGCTTTGTTACTGTTTTTAGGGTCAGCATGTATGACAATCCAATGCATTTGACTAATTGTAAGACTTCTGGATTAATTTGGAGTGTTTAGACAACACTTAAACCCGTTTTATCCCAAAACATGCTTAAAATGAGAAACAAGCTAAAACCGAGAGAAAACATTGTTTGGAAGCAGTAAACAGATATGTTACTCTTTTTAGGGTCAAAATATGTAACAATCCAATGCATTTGACTAATTTTAAGAATTCGAGATGAATTTGGAGTGTTTAGACAACACGTAAACCGTTTTATCCCAAAACAGGCTTAAACCGAGAAAACATTGATTCTAAGCTGTAAGAAGCATTCTTACTGTTTCTAGGGTCAGAATGTATGACAATCCATTGCATTTAACTAATTGTAAGAGTTCGGAATGAATTTGGAGTTTTTAGACAACACTTTTACCCATTTTGTCCCGAAACAAGCTAAAACTGAGAAAACGTTGATTATAAGCAGTAAGCAGCATTGTTACTGTTTCTAGGGTTAGAATGTGTGACAATCCAATGCATTTGACTAATTGTAAGAGTTCGGGATGAATTTGGAGTGTTTAGACAACACTTAAACCCGTTTTATCCCAAAACATGCTTAAACCGAGAAAACAGGCTAAAACCGAGAAAACATTGATTGTAAGCAGTAAACAGCTTTGTGACTGTTACTAGGGTGAGAATGTGTGATAATCCAATGCATTTGACTAATTGTAAAAGTTTGGGATGTATTTGGAGTGTTTAGACAACACTTCAACCCGTTTTATCCCAAAACATGCTTAAACCGAGAAAACAGGCCAAAACCGAGAAAACATTGATTGTAAGCAGTAAACAGCTTTGTTACTGTTTCTAGGGTCATAATGTGTGACAATCTAATGCATTTGACTAATTGTAAGAGTTCGGGATGAATTTGGAGTGTTTAGACAACACTTAAACTCGTTTTATCCCAAAACATGCTTAAACCGAGAAAACAGGCTAAAACCGAGAAAAACTTAATTGGAAGCAGTAAACAGCTTTGTTACGGTTTCTAGGGTCATAATGTGTGACAATCCAATGAATTTGACTAGTTGTAAGAGTTCGGGATGAATTTGGAGTGTTTAGACAACACTTAAATCCGTTTTATCCCAAAACAGGCTAAAATCGAGAAAACATTGATTCTAAGAAGTAAGCAGCTTTGTTACTGTTTTTCGGGTCAGAATGTATGACAATCCAATGCATTTGACTAATTGTAAGAGTTGGGGATGAGTTTTGAGTGTTTAGACAACAGTTATACCCATTTTGTCCCGAAACAAGCTAAAACTGAGAAAACGTTGATTCTAAGCAGTAAACAGCTTTGTTACTGTTTCTAGGGTCAGAATGTGTGACAATCCAATGCATTTGACTAATTGAAAATGTTCGGGATGAATTTGGAGTGTTTAGACAACACTTAAACCCGTTTTATCCCAAAATATGCTTAAATCGAGAAAACAGGCTAAAACCGAGAAAACATTGATTGTAAGCAGTAAACAGATTTTTACTGTTTCTAGGATCTTAATATGTGACAATCCAATGCATTTGACTAATTGTAAGAGTTTGGGATGTATTTGGAGTGTTTAGACAACACTTAAACCCGTTTTATCCCAAAACATGCTTAAACCGAGAAAACAGGCTAAAACCGAGAAAACATTGATTGGAAGCAGTAAACAGCTTTGTGACTGTTACTAGGGTGAGAATGTGTGATAATCCAATGCATTTGACTAATTGTAAAAGTTTGGGATGTATTTGGAGTGTTTAGACAACACTTCAACCTGTTTTATCCCAAAACAGGCTAAAACTGACAAAACATTGATTCTAAGAAGTAAGCAGCTTTGTTACTGTTTTTGGGGTCAGAATGTATGACAATCCAATGCATTTGACTAATTGTAAAAGTTCGGGATGAATTGGAGTGTTTAGACAACACTTATACCCATTTTGTCCCGAAACAGGCTAAAACTGAGAAAACGTTGATTCTAAGCAGTAAACAGCTTTGTTACTGTTACTAGGGTGAGAATATGTAACAATCCAATGCATTTGACTAATTCTAAGAGTTCGGGATGAATTTGGAGTGTTTAGACAACACTTAAACCCGTTTTATCCCAAAACATGCTTAAACCGAGAAAACAGGCTAAAACCGAGAAAACATTGATTGTAAGCAGTAAACAGCTATGTTACTGTTTCTAGGGTCATAATGTGTGACAATCCAATGCATTTGACTAATTGTAAGAGTTTCGGATGAATTTGGAGTGTTTAGACAACACTTAAACCTGTTTTATCCCAAAACAGGCTAAAACTGAGAAAACATTGATTCTAAGAAGTAAGCAGCTTTGTTACTGTTTTTAGGGTCAGCATGTATGACAATCCAATGCATTTGACTAATTGTAAGACTTCTGGATTAATTTGGAGTGTTTAGACAACACTTAAACCCGTTTTATCCCAAAACATGCTTAAAATGAGAAACAAGCTAAAACCGAGAGAAAACATTGTTTGGAAGCAGTAAACAGATATGTTACTCTTTTTAGGGTCAAAATATGTAACAATCCAATGCATTTGACTAATTTTAAGAATTCGAGATGAATTTGGAGTGTTTAGACAACACGTAAACCGTTTTATCCCAAAACAGGCTTAAACCGAGAAAACATTGATTCTAAGCTGTAAGAAGTATGAACCGGCACACACACTTGTCCGTACGACCGTACGGACGTCCGTACGACCAACCAACGGGCCATCCTCAAATAGAAGTCTTCATGAGCCCAATCCACCAAAGAGATCCTCCAACGGTCGCCATTTATCTCGATCCTTCCTTTGTAGCCGTTGGAGCAAGTTGTAAGAGAGAAGAGGAGATCACATGTTAGAATAAGGAGATGTCGCTTTCTCCTCATATTAGTGTGCATAGGATCCTAAGAGAATATCCTATTTGTATATGTCTTTAAATAGTTTGTAAGTATCATACTAATAGAAGTAAGAAAAGAGTTTATTCTCTTTCTCCAACACTCTCTCTCTCAATCGTTCACTCTCCTCACTCTTTACACGATTTCACTCTCTTCCATAATCTCTTGATTACTCTACTCTCAAACTTACATGGTATCAGAGCAGATTTGATTCTGTTCTTGCCTCAAATCTCCATCACTCCCTTCCGCATTCTCTTTCTTGTTCTTGAAATTTCTTGTTCTTGAATCTTCTTTCTTTAACCGTTGGACAATAGCCTTAACCAACGGTCTCTTCATTTTTTTTTTCATGGAAACTACCAAAACTCTTATTGTTCCAGTTACTCTCAAGGGAGAGAATTACTTACTGTGGGCTAGAACCACAAAGACAGCCCTATGCGGCCGAGGACTTTGGTCCCATGTTGAGACGAGCGAAGCTCCTAGTGGCGAGACCACCAAAGACGGCAAGGATCTTGTCGATGAGAAGAACAAGTGGTTTCAAGAAGATCAGGGAGTCCTCGCTATCATTCAAAACTCCCTAGATGCACCTATACTTGAAGCTTACTCTTATTGCGAGACAGCAAAAGACTTGTGGGACACTCTCAAGAATGTTTTTGGGAATGTTACAAATGTAAACCGAATTTTTGAGATTAAGAGGGCCATCAACAACCTCAACCAAGAAGACATGGAGTTCACCAAGCACTTTGGGAAGTTTAGGTCCCTTTGGGCTGAACTAGAGATGCTCCGGCCGGCGACTATAGATCCGGCCATTCTGAATGAGAGGCGTGAACAAGATAAGGTGTTCGGCCTTCTCTTGACCTTGAACCCCTCCTACAATGACCTTATCAAGCATATTCTACGGTCGGACAAGCTCCCTAGCCTTGATGATGTCTGTAACCAAATTCAAAAGGAGCATGGCTCCATGGGATTGTTTGGCGGCAAGGGAGAACTTGTGACCGCTAACAAAGCTGAGACGGCATCAGCAAACAAGGGCTACTACAAGCCGGAGGACAAGAACAACCCGCCATTTTGTGAGCATTGTAAGAAGCTTGGTCACTTCAAGAGCCGCTGCTGGATTCTACACCCTCATCTAGCACCACCGCCGGGTACCATCCGAGGTGGACGACCAAACCGCGGAGGACCACCGAGAGCTCATCAAGCAGTAGCCATGGGGGAGTCATCAATCTCTGAGCAACCTCAACAAGTGACCAGTGGAACTGCTCTTGCTGCAGCATCGTCCGAGCTGGTAAGGCGGTCTGACCTTGATGCGCTCATCAAAGCCATCAAAGAGGCCACCGGTAAGGCGTTTCTTGCCTCAAACAAAATTAAACCCCTCATAGTTGATTCTGGTGCATCCCATCACATGATTAGTGATTCTAGGCTAATTAGTGATATTAAACCTGCTAATGGTAATGTGATAATAGCAAATGGTGAGAAAGTACCAGTTAAAGGCATTGGAAACGTGAAACTATTTGATAAGGAGACTAAGGCATTTTATATGCCAAACTTTACTTCTAACTTGCTATCAGTTAAGAGAGCCACTACTGATTTAAATTGTTATGCTATATTTGGTCCTAACAATGTTCATTTTCAGGATATTGAGACAAGTAAGGTTCTTGGTCAAGGAGGATCCAAGGATGACCTCTATGTGCTTGAGGACTTGAACTTATCTTCTAATGTATCTTGTTTTAATTCGGTTATTATGAAACCTAGTGATTCTATTTTACATGCTAGGCTAGGACACCCTCACACAAGAGCTTTATCTTTAATATTTCCTAATGTTTCTTTTCAAAATGATGAGTGTGAGGCTTGTATTCTTGGTAAACATTGCAAGGCTGTTTTTCCTAAATCTATTACTATTTATGAAAAATGTTTTGATTTAATTCATTCTGATGTTTGGACATCTCCTTGCTTATCTAGAGATAATCAAAAGTATTTTGTGACTTTTATTGATGAAAAATCAAAATATACTTGGATAACTTTACTTCCCTCTAAGGATAGAGTCCTTGAGGCCTTTACTAATTTTCAAAATTATGTCACTAACCACTTTCATGCCAAGATTAAAATTTTGAGATCAGATAATGGTGGAGAGTACACAAGCCATGCCTTTAAGCAATATCTAGCCAAACATGGAATTCTTCATCAAACTAGCTGTCCTTACACACCACAACAAAATGGAGTGGCTGAGAGAAAGAATAGGCATCTCATGGAAGTAGCAAGGTCTATGATGTTTCACACAAGGGTTCCAAAGAGGTTTTGGGGAGATGCTGTGCTAGCCGCTTGTTATCTTATTAACCGCACACCAACAAAGATCCTAAAGGATGTGTCTCCATTTGAGGTATTAACGAATGACAAACCTACATTTGATCACTTACGAGTGTTTGGTTGTGTGTGCTATGTGTTGCGACCAGGTGAGCTAAGAGACAAGCTTGATGCAAAGAGTACAAAGGCTATGTTTCTTGGCTACTCTACCACACAAAAGGGGTATAAGTGCTATGAACCTACAACAAGGAGGGTTCTAGTATCTCGTGATGTCAAGTTCATGGAGACACAAGGTTTTTACGATGAGAAGAATTGGGATGAGCTCCGTAACCTCTCTGATTCACCATCTGATCGGACGCGCAACCTCCGAGTAATCCTTGAGCGACTAGGTTTTGAAAACGATCGGATCACTACCGAGTCAGCCAGACCAGCATCACCAGAGCAACCTGAGCCATTTACTGAGCCTGAGCCTGCTACACATGCCGATGACCATACTGAGCAGCATGAGGAAGCACCCGAGTCACTCGCGGACAACACGGCCGAAACAACCGAGGAGACGGCTGAACAGCTTGAGGAGATCATTACTCCAGGACGAGCCAACTCCGAAGCTGGGGCTATAGTTCCTCTTCGGCGCAGCCAACGTATTAGGTATCCTCCTAGTCATTGGAAGAACACCCGTGTGTACTACAACAACATGGCCGTTGCTCATCCAATTCAGGCCGTGTGCACCTTGGCTCATTTTCCGATAGAGCATCAAGTGTTTCTTGGCCATATTGATGAGGATTGGATCCCCAAGACCTATGATGAGGCTAAGCAGCACAAAGTATGGAGAGATGCAGTGGATGCCGAGAATACGGCCATGGTGCAAAATCATACATGGGACGAGGCTGACTTACCCAAGGGCAAGAAGGCTGTCACCTCTCGGTATATCTTCACAATCAAATATAAGAGCAATGGGGAGATTGAACGCCACAAAGCCCGCCTAGTCGCACGAGGGTTCACGCAAACGTATGGGGAGGACTATCTTGATACGTTTGCTCCGGTGGCTAAGCTTCACACGGTTCGAGTTGTACTCTCTCTCGCCACCAACCTCGACTGGGAACTTTGGCAAATGGACGTGAAGAACGCCTTCTTGCAAGGAGAACTGGAGGATGAAGTGTATATGCGACCACCACCAGGTTTGGAGGATACTATTGGTCCGGGAAAGGTCTTGAAACTCAACAAAGCTATCTATGGCTTGAAGCAGTCACCAAGGGCGTGGTATCACAAGCTTAGCACCACACTCCTTGACAAAGGCTTTCGCAAATCCGAAGCTGACCACACCTTGTTCACCTTACCAAGCGCCAAAGGTATAGTAGTCATTCTAGTGTATGTTGATGATATCATCATCACTGGAAGTGACTCGGTAGGTATTCAAGACTCTAAAACATTCTTGAAATCAGTTTTTGATATTAAAGATCTTGGAGAGTTGAAATACTTTCTTGGGATCGAAGTTTATAGATCAAATGAAGGGTTATTGTTGTCTCAAAGAAAGTATGCACTAGACTTATTGAGTGAAACAGGAAAACTAGGAGCTAAGGCAGTAACAACGCCCCTAGAAGAGAATTACAAGGATGGAGGACAGGGGGAGCTTGACACCGCTCCATTCGAGGACGTTAGCCTCTACCGGCGGCTAGTCGGTAAGCTCATTTATTTGACTATCACACGGCCTGACATTTGCTTTGCCGTGAACCAGGTAAGCCAGCATATGAAGAACCCCACCGTGCACCATTGGAACATGCTGACACGGATCCTCAAGTACATCAAGGGCTCACCCGGCCAAGGCATATGGATGGGACGCAACAAGAGCACTGAGTTGGTAGGCTACTGCGACGCTGACTATGCCGGAGATCGTGGGGACCGACGCTCAACCACAGGCTATTGCACGTTCCTTGGAGGGAACCTGGTCACATGGAAGAGCAAGAAGCAAAAGGTCGTCTCACTCTCAAGTGCCGAATCCGAGTATAGAGCTATGAGGAAGCTAACGACGGAGCTAATGTGGCTGAAGATGTTACTCAAGGATCTTGGAATAGAATCAACAAAGCCGATCACCATGCACTGTGATAACGAAGCAGCCATTCATATAGCAACCAATTCAGTGTTCCATGAGCGGACCAAGCACATTGAAGTGGATTGCCATAAGGTCCGAGAACAAATCAAGCTTGGAGTTGTCTTACCTTGCCATACCGAAAGCAAAGAACAACTTGCAGACGTCCTGACTAAAGCTGCGAGCCCCCAAGTGTGTGAATACATCCATCCTAAGCTTGGCCTCCTAAACCTCACTCGGCCATGACTTGCTTTGTTTTGGCGCCTACACTCTTTTTCCCTTAAGTATAGTTTTCCCAAGAGGTTTTTCTATACTAAGGTTTTTTTTAATGAGGTGGGTGCCTATGTTGTCAAGCTTGACTAGTTCCCCAAGTCAAGCTTGAGGGGGAGTATGAACCGGCACACACACTTGTCCGTACGACCGTACGGACGTCCGTACGACCAACCAACGGGCCATCCTCAAATAGAAGTCTTCATGAGCCCAATCCACCAAAGAGATCCTCCAACGGTCGCCATTTATCTCGATCCTTCCTTTGTAGCCGTTGGAGCAAGTTGTAAGAGAGAAGAGGAGATCACATGTTAGAATAAGGAGATGTCGCTTTCTCCTCATATTAGTGTGCATAGGATCCTAAGAGAATATCCTATTTGTATATGTCTTTAAATAGTTTGTAAGTATCATACTAATAGAAGTAAGAAAAGAGTTTATTCTCTTTCTCCAACACTCTCTCTCTCAATCGTTCACTCTCCTCACTCTTTACACGATTTCACTCTCTTCCATAATCTCTTGATTACTCTACTCTCAAACTTACAAGAAGCATTCTTACTGTTTCTAGGGTCAGAATGTATGACAATCCATTGCATTTGACTAATTGTAAGAGTTCGGAATGAATTTGGAGTTTTTAGACAACACTTTTACCCATTTTGTCCCGAAACAAGCTAAAACTGAGAAAACGTTGATTATAAGCAGTAAGCAGCATTGTTACTGTTTCTAGGGTTAGAATGTGTGACAATCCAATGCATTTGACTAATTGTAAGAGTTCGGGATGAATTTGGAGTGTTTAGACAACACTTAAACCCGTTTTATCCCAAAACATGCTTAAACCGAGAAAACAGGCTAAAACCGAGAAAACATTGATTGTAAGCAGTAAACAGCTTTGTGACTGTTACTAGGGTGAGAATGTGTGATAATCCAATGCATTTGACTAATTGTAAAAGTTTGGGATGTATTTGGAGTGTTTAGACAACACTTCAACCCGTTTTATCCCAAAACATGCTTAAACCGAGAAAACAGGCCAAAACCGAGAAAACATTGATTGTAAGCAGTAAACAGCTTTGTTACTGTTTCTAGGGTCATAATGTGTGACAATCTAATGCATTTGACTAATTGTAAGAGTTCGGGATGAATTTGGAGTGTTTAGACAACACTTAAACTCGTTTTATCCCAAAACATGCTTAAACCGAGAAAACAGGCTAAAACCGAGAAAAACTTAATTGGAAGCAGTAAACAGCTTTGTTACGGTTTCTAGGGTCATAATGTGTGACAATCCAATGAATTTGACTAGTTGTAAGAGTTCGGGATGAATTTGGAGTGTTTAGACAACACTTAAATCCGTTTTATCCCAAAACAGGCTAAAATCGAGAAAACATTGATTCTAAGAAGTAAGCAGCTTTGTTACTGTTTTTCGGGTCAGAATGTATGACAATCCAATGCATTTGACTAATTGTAAGAGTTGGGGATGAGTTTTGAGTGTTTAGACAACAGTTATACCCATTTTGTCCCGAAACAAGCTAAAACTGAGAAAACGTTGATTCTAAGCAGTAAACAGCTTTGTTACTGTTTCTAGGGTCAGAATGTGTGACAATCCAATGCATTTGACTAATTGAAAATGTTCGGGATGAATTTGGAGTGTTTAGACAACACTTAAACCCGTTTTATCCCAAAATATGCTTAAATCGAGAAAACAGGCTAAAACCGAGAAAACATTGATTGTAAGCAGTAAACAGATTTTTACTGTTTCTAGGATCTTAATATGTGACAATCCAATGCATTTGACTAATTTTAAGAGTTTGGGATGTATTTGGAGTGTTTAGACAATACTTAAACCCGTTTTATCCCAAAACATGCTTAAACCGAGAAAACAGGCTAAAACCGAGAAAACATTGATTGGAAGCAGTAAACAGCTTTGTTACTTTTTCTAGGGTCATAATGTGTGACAATCCAATGCATTTGACTAATTGTAAGAGTTTGGGATGAATTTGGAGTGTTTAGACAACACTTAAACCTGTTTTATCCCAAAACAGGCTAAAACTGACAAAACATTGATTCTAAGAAGTAAGCAGCTTTGTTACTGTTTTTGGGGTCAGAATGTATGACAATCCAATGCATTTGACTAATTGTAAAAGTTCGGGATGAATTGGAGTGTTTAGACAACACTTATACCCATTTTGTCCCGAAACAGGCTAAAACTGAGAAAACGTTGATTCTAAGCAGTAAACAGCTTTGTTACTGTTACTAGGGTGAGAATATGTAACAATCCAATGCATTTGACTAATTCTAAGAGTTCGGGATGAATTTGGAGTGTTTAGACAACACTTAAACCCGTTTTATCCCAAAACATGCTTAAACCGAGAAAACAGGCTAAAACCGAGAAAAACTTAATTGGAAGCAGTAAACAGCTTTGTTACGGTTTCTAGGGTCATAATGTGTGACAATCCAATGAATTTGACTAGTTGTAAGAGTTCGGGATGAATTTGGAGTGTTTAGACAACACTTAAATCCGTTTTATCCCAAAACAGGCTAAAATCGAGAAAACATTGATTCTAAGAAGTAAGCAGCTTTGTTACTGTTTTTTGGGTCAGAATGTATGACAATCCAATGCATTTGACTAATTGTAAGAGTTGGGGATGAGTTTTGAGTGTTTAGACAACAGTTATACCCATTTTGTCCCGAAACAAGCTAAAACTGAGAAAACGTTGATTCTAAGCAGTAAACAGCTTTGTTACTGTTTCTAGGGTCAGAATGTGTGACAATCCAATGCATTTGACTAATTGAAAATGTTCGGGATGAATTTGGAGTGTTTAGACAACACTTAAACCCGTTTTATCCCAAAATATGCTTAAATCGAGAAAACAGGCTAAAACCGAGAAAACATTGATTGTAAGCAGTAAACAGATTTTTACTGTTTCTAGGATCTTAATATGTGACAATCCAATGCATTTGACTAATTGTAAGAGTTTGGGATGTATTTGGAGTGTTTAGACAACACTTAAACCCGTTTTATCCCAAAACATGCTTAAACCGAGAAAACAGGCTAAAACCGAGAAAACATTGATTGGAAGCAGTAAACAGCTTTGTTACTTTTTCTAGGGTCATAATGTGTGACAATCCAATGCATTTGACTAATTGTAAGAGTTTGGGATGAATTTGGAGTGTTTAGACAACACTTAAACCTGTTTTATCCCAAAACAGGCTAAAACTGACAAAACATTGATTCTAAGAAGTAAGCAGCTTTGTTACTGTTTTTGGGGTCAGAATGTATGACAATCCAATGCATTTGACTAATTGTAAAAGTTCGGGATGAATTGGAGTGTTTAGACAACACTTATACCCATTTTGTCCCGAAACAGGCTAAAACTGAGAAAACGTTGATTCTAAGCAGTAAACAGCTTTGTTACTGTTACTAGGGTGAGAATATGTAACAATCCAATGCATTTGACTAATTCTAAGAGTTCGGGATGAATTTGGAGTGTTTAGACAACACTTAAACCCGTTTTATCCCAAAACATGCTTAAACCGAGAAAACAGGCTAAAACCGAGAAAACATTGATTGTAAGCAGTAAACAGCTATGTTACTGTTTCTAGGGTCATAATGTGTGACAATCCAATGCATTTGACTAATTGTAAGAGTTTCGGATGAATTTGGAGTGTTTAGACAACACTTAAACCTGTTTTATCCCAAAACAGGCTAAAACTGAGAAAACATTGATTCTAAGAAGTAAGCAGCTTTGTTACTGTTTTTAGGGTCAGCATGTATGACAATCCAATGCATTTGACTAATTGTAAGACTTCTGGATTAATTTGGAGTGTTTAGACAACACTTAAACCCGTTTTATCCCAAAACATGCTTAAAATGAGAAACAAGCTAAAACCGAGAGAAAACATTGTTTGGAAGCAGTAAACAGATATGTTACTCTTTTTAGGGTCAAAATATGTAACAATCCAATGCATTTGACTAATTTTAAGAATTCGAGATGAATTTGGAGTGTTTAGACAACACGTAAACCGTTTTATCCCAAAACAGGCTTAAACCGAGAAAACATTGATTCTAAGCTGTAAGAAGCATTCTTACTGTTTCTAGGGTCAGAATGTATGACAATCCATTGCATTTGACTAATTGTAAGAGTTCGGAATGAATTTGGAGTTTTTAGACAACACTTTTACCCATTTTGTCCCGAAACAAGCTAAAACTGAGAAAACGTTGATTATAAGCAGTAAGCAGCATTGTTACTGTTTCTAGGGTTAGAATGTGTGACAATCCAATGCATTTGACTAATTGTAAGAGTTCGGGATGAATTTGGAGTGTTTAGACAACACTTAAACCCGTTTTATCCCAAAACATGCTTAAACCGAGAAAACAGGCTAAAACCGAGAAAACATTGATTGTAAGCAGTAAACAGCTTTGTGACTGTTACTAGGGTGAGAATGTGTGATAATCCAATGCATTTGACTAATTGTAAAAGTTTGGGATGTATTTGGAGTGTTTAGACAACACTTCAACCCGTTTTATCCCAAAACATGCTTAAACCGAGAAAACAGGCCAAAACCGAGAAAACATTGATTGTAAGCAGTAAACAGCTTTGTTACTGTTTCTAGGGTCATAATGTGTGACAATCTAATGCATTTGACTAATTGTAAGAGTTCGGGATGAATTTGGAGTGTTTAGACAACACTTAAACTCGTTTTATCCCAAAACATGCTTAAACCGAGAAAACAGGCTAAAACCGAGAAAAACTTAATTGGAAGCAGTAAACAGCTTTGTTACGGTTTCTAGGGTCATAATGTGTGACAATCCAATGAATTTGACTAGTTGTAAGAGTTCGGGATGAATTTGGAGTGTTTAGACAACACTTAAATCCGTTTTATCCCAAAACAGGCTAAAATCGAGAAAACATTGATTCTAAGAAGTAAGCAGCTTTGTTACTGTTTTTCGGGTCAGAATGTATGACAATCCAATGCATTTGACTAATTGTAAGAGTTGGGGATGAGTTTTGAGTGTTTAGACAACAGTTATACCCATTTTGTCCCGAAACAAGCTAAAACTGAGAAAACGTTGATTCTAAGCAGTAAACAGCTTTGTTACTGTTTCTAGGGTCAGAATGTGTGACAATCCAATGCATTTGACTAATTGAAAATGTTCGGGATGAATTTGGAGTGTTTAGACAACACTTAAACCCGTTTTATCCCAAAATATGCTTAAATCGAGAAAACAGGCTAAAACCGAGAAAACATTGATTGTAAGCAGTAAACAGATTTTTACTGTTTCTAGGATCTTAATATGTGACAATCCAATGCATTTGACTAATTTTAAGAGTTTGGGATGTATTTGGAGTGTTTAGACAATACTTAAACCCGTTTTATCCCAAAACATGCTTAAACCGAGAAAACAGGCTAAAACCGAGAAAACATTGATTGGAAGCAGTAAACAGCTTTGTTACTTTTTCTAGGGTCATAATGTGTGACAATCCAATGCATTTGACTAATTGTAAGAGTTTGGGATGAATTTGGAGTGTTTAGACAACACTTAAACCTGTTTTATCCCAAAACAGGCTAAAACTGACAAAACATTGATTCTAAGAAGTAAGCAGCTTTGTTACTGTTTTTGGGGTCAGAATGTATGACAATCCAATGCATTTGACTAATTGTAAAAGTTCGGGATGAATTGGAGTGTTTAGACAACACTTATACCCATTTTGTCCCGAAACAGGCTAAAACTGAGAAAACGTTGATTCTAAGCAGTAAACAGCTTTGTTACTGTTACTAGGGTGAGAATATGTAACAATCCAATGCATTTGACTAATTCTAAGAGTTCGGGATGAATTTGGAGTGTTTAGACAACACTTAAACCCGTTTTATCCCAAAACATGCTTAAACCGAGAAAACAGGCTAAAACCGAGAAAAACTTAATTGGAAGCAGTAAACAGCTTTGTTACGGTTTCTAGGGTCATAATGTGTGACAATCCAATGAATTTGACTAGTTGTAAGAGTTCGGGATGAATTTGGAGTGTTTAGACAACACTTAAATCCGTTTTATCCCAAAACAGGCTAAAATCGAGAAAACATTGATTCTAAGAAGTAAGCAGCTTTGTTACTGTTTTTTGGGTCAGAATGTATGACAATCCAATGCATTTGACTAATTGTAAGAGTTGGGGATGAGTTTTGAGTGTTTAGACAACAGTTATACCCATTTTGTCCCGAAACAAGCTAAAACTGAGAAAACGTTGATTCTAAGCAGTAAACAGCTTTGTTACTGTTTCTAGGGTCAGAATGTGTGACAATCCAATGCATTTGACTAATTGAAAATGTTCGGGATGAATTTGGAGTGTTTAGACAACACTTAAACCCGTTTTATCCCAAAATATGCTTAAATCGAGAAAACAGGCTAAAACCGAGAAAACATTGATTGTAAGCAGTAAACAGATTTTTACTGTTTCTAGGATCTTAATATGTGACAATCCAATGCATTTGACTAATTTTAAGAGTTTGGGATGTATTTGGAGTGTTTAGACAACACTTAAACCCGTTTTATCCCAAAACATGCTTAAACCGAGAAAACAGGCTAAAACCGAGAAAACATTGATTGGAAGCAGTAAACAGCTTTGTTACTTTTTCTAGGGTCATAATGTGTGACAATCCAATGAATTTGACTAGTTGTAAGAGTTCGGGATGAATTTGGAGTGTTTAGACAACACTTAAATCCGTTTTATCCCAAAACAGGCTAAAATCGAGAAAACATTGATTCTAAGAAGTAAGCAGCTTTGTTACTGTTTTTCGGGTCAGAATGTATGACAATCCAATGCATTTGACTAATTGTAAGAGTTGGGGATGAGTTTTGAGTGTTTAGACAACAGTTATACCCATTTTGTCCCGAAACAAGCTAAAACTGAGAAAACGTTGATTCTAAGCAGTAAACAGCTTTGTTACTGTTTCTAGGGTCAGAATGTGTGACAATCCAATGCATTTGACTAATTGAAAATGTTCGGGATGAATTTGGAGTGTTTAGACAACACTTAAACCCGTTTTATCCCAAAATATGCTTAAATCGAGAAAACAGGCTAAAACCGAGAAAACATTGATTGTAAGCAGTAAACAGATTTTTACTGTTTCTAGGATCTTAATATGTGACAATCCAATGCATTTGACTAATTTTAAGAGTTTGGGATGTATTTGGAGTGTTTAGACAATACTTAAACCCGTTTTATCCCAAAACATGCTTAAACCGAGAAAACAGGCTAAAACCGAGAAAACATTGATTGGAAGCAGTAAACAGCTTTGTTACTTTTTCTAGGGTCATAATGTGTGACAATCCAATGCATTTGACTAATTGTAAGAGTTTGGGATGAATTTGGAGTGTTTAGACAACACTTAAACCTGTTTTATCCCAAAACAGGCTAAAACTGACAAAACATTGATTCTAAGAAGTAAGCAGCTTTGTTACTGTTTTTGGGGTCAGAATGTATGACAATCCAATGCATTTGACTAATTGTAAAAGTTCGGGATGAATTGGAGTGTTTAGACAACACTTATACCCATTTTGTCCCGAAACAGGCTAAAACTGAGAAAACGTTGATTCTAAGCAGTAAACAGCTTTGTTACTGTTACTAGGGTGAGAATATGTAACAATCCAATGCATTTGACTAATTCTAAGAGTTCGGGATGAATTTGGAGTGTTTAGACAACACTTAAACCCGTTTTATCCCAAAACATGCTTAAACCGAGAAAACAGGCTAAAACCGAGAAAAACTTAATTGGAAGCAGTAAACAGCTTTGTTACGGTTTCTAGGGTCATAATGTGTGACAATCCAATGAATTTGACTAGTTGTAAGAGTTCGGGATGAATTTGGAGTGTTTAGACAACACTTAAATCCGTTTTATCCCAAAACAGGCTAAAATCGAGAAAACATTGATTCTAAGAAGTAAGCAGCTTTGTTACTGTTTTTTGGGTCAGAATGTATGACAATCCAATGCATTTGACTAATTGTAAGAGTTGGGGATGAGTTTTGAGTGTTTAGACAACAGTTATACCCATTTTGTCCCGAAACAAGCTAAAACTGAGAAAACGTTGATTCTAAGCAGTAAACAGCTTTGTTACTGTTTCTAGGGTCAGAATGTGTGACAATCCAATGCATTTGACTAATTGAAAATGTTCGGGATGAATTTGGAGTGTTTAGACAACACTTAAACCCGTTTTATCCCAAAATATGCTTAAATCGAGAAAACAGGCTAAAACCGAGAAAACATTGATTGTAAGCAGTAAACAGATTTTTACTGTTTCTAGGATCTTAATATGTGACAATCCAATGCATTTGACTAATTTTAAGAGTTTGGGATGTATTTGGAGTGTTTAGACAACACTTAAACCCGTTTTATCCCAAAACATGCTTAAACCGAGAAAACAGGCTAAAACCGAGAAAACATTGATTGGAAGCAGTAAACAGCTTTGTTACTTTTTCTAGGGTCATAATGTGTGACAATCCAATGAATTTGACTAGTTGTAAGAGTTCGGGATGAATTTGGAGTGTTTAGACAACACTTAAATCCGTTTTATCCCAAAACAGGCTAAAATCGAGAAAACATTGATTCTAAGAAGTAAGCAGCTTTGTTACTGTTTTTCGGGTCAGAATGTATGACAATCCAATGCATTTGACTAATTGTAAGAGTTGGGGATGAGTTTTGAGTGTTTAGACAACAGTTATACCCATTTTGTCCCGAAACAAGCTAAAACTGAGAAAACGTTGATTCTAAGCAGTAAACAGCTTTGTTACTGTTTCTAGGGTCAGAATGTGTGACAATCCAATGCATTTGACTAATTGAAAATGTTCGGGATGAATTTGGAGTGTTTAGACAACACTTAAACCCGTTTTATCCCAAAATATGCTTAAATCGAGAAAACAGGCTAAAACCGAGAAAACATTGATTGTAAGCAGTAAACAGATTTTTACTGTTTCTAGGATCTTAATATGTGACAATCCAATGCATTTGACTAATTGTAAGAGTTTGGGATGTATTTGGAGTGTTTAGACAACACTTAAACCCGTTTTATCCCAAAACATGCTTAAACCGAGAAAACAGGCTAAAACCGAGAAAACATTGATTGGAAGCAGTAAACAGCTTTGTTACTTTTTCTAGGGTCATAATGTGTGACAATCCAATGCATTTGACTAATTGTAAGAGTTTGGGATGAATTTGGAGTGTTTAGACAACACTTAAACCTGTTTTATCCCAAAACAGGCTAAAACTGACAAAACATTGATTCTAAGAAGTAAGCAGCTTTGTTACTGTTTTTGGGGTCAGAATGTATGACAATCCAATGCATTTGACTAATTGTAAAAGTTCGGGATGAATTGGAGTGTTTAGACAACACTTATACCCATTTTGTCCCGAAACAGGCTAAAACTGAGAAAACGTTGATTCTAAGCAGTAAACAGCTTTGTTACTGTTACTAGGGTGAGAATATGTAACAATCCAATGCATTTGACTAATTCTAAGAGTTCGGGATGAATTTGGAGTGTTTAGACAACACTTAAACCCGTTTTATCCCAAAACATGCTTAAACCGAGAAAACAGGCTAAAACCGAGAAAAACTTAATTGGAAGCAGTAAACAGCTTTGTTACGGTTTCTAGGGTCATAATGTGTGACAATCCAATGAATTTGACTAGTTGTAAGAGTTCGGGATGAATTTGGAGTGTTTAGACAACACTTAAATCCGTTTTATCCCAAAACAGGCTAAAATCGAGAAAACATTGATTCTAAGAAGTAAGCAGCTTTGTTACTGTTTTTCGGGTCAGAATGTATGACAATCCAATGCATTTGACTAATTGTAAGAGTTGGGGATGAGTTTTGAGTGCTTAGACAACAGTTATACCCATTTTGTCCCGAAACAAGCTAAAACTGAGAAAACGTTGATTCTAAGCAGTAAACAGCTTTGTTACTGTTTCTAGGGTCAGAATGTGTGACAATCCAATGCATTTGACTAATTGAAAATGTTCGGGATGAATTTGGAGTGTTTAGACAACACTTAAACCCGTTTTATCCCAAAATATGCTTAAATCGAGAAAACAGGCTAAAACCGAGAAAACATTGATTGTAAGCAGTAAACAGATTTTTACTGTTTCTAGGATCTTAATATGTGACAATCCAATGCATTTGACTAATTGTAAGAGTTTGGGATGTATTTGGAGTGTTTAGACAACACTTAAACCCGTTTTATCCCAAAACATGCTTAAACCGAGAAAACAGGCTAAAACCGAGAAAACATTGATTGGAAGCAGTAAACAGCTTTGTTACTTTTTCTAGGGTCATAATGTGTGACAATCCAATGCATTTGACTAATTGTAAGAGTTTGGGATGAATTTGGAGTGTTTAGACAACACTTAAACCTGTTTTATCCCAAAACAGGCTAAAACTGACAAAACATTGATTCTAAGAAGTAAGCAGCTTTGTTACTGTTTTTGGGGTCAGAATGTATGACAATCCAATGCATTTGACTAATTGTAAAAGTTCGGGATGAATTGGAGTGTTTAGACAACACTTATACCCATTTTGTCCCGAAACAGGCTAAAACTGAGAAAACGTTGATTCTAAGCAGTAAACAGCTTTGTTACTGTTACTAGGGTGAGAATATGTAACAATCCAATGCATTTGACTAATTCTAAGAGTTCGGGATGAATTTGGAGTGTTTAGACAACACTTAAACCCGTTTTATCCCAAAACATGCTTAAACCGAGAAAACAGGCTAAAACCGAGAAAACATTGATTGTAAGCAGTAAACAGCTTTGTTACTGTTTCTAGGGTCATAATGTGTGACAATCCAATGCATTTGACTAATTGTAAGAGTTTGGGATGGATTTGGAGTGTTTAGACAATACTTAAACCTGTTTTATCCCAAAACAGGCTAAAACTGAGAAAAGATTGATTCTAAGAAGTAAGCAGCTTTGTTACTGTTTTTGGGGTCAGCATGTATGACAATCCAATGCATTTGACTAATTGTAAGAGTTCTGGATTAATTTGGAGTGTTTAGACAACACTTAAACCTGTTTTATCCCAAAACAGGCTAAAACTGAGAAAACATTGATTCTAAGAAGTAAGCAGCTTTGTTACTGTTTTTAGGGTCAGCATGTATGACAATCCAATGCATTTGACTAATTGTAAGACTTCTGGATTAATTTGGAGTGTTTAGACAACACTTAAACCCGTTTTATCCCAAAACATGCTTAAAATGAAAAACAAGCTAAAACCGAGAGAAAACATTGTTTGGAAGCAGTAAACAGATATGTTACTCTTTTTAGGGTCAAAATATGTAAAAATCCAATGCATTTGACTAATTTTAAGAATTCGAGATGAATTTGGAGTGTTTAGACAACACGTAAACCGTTTTATCCCAAAACAGGCTTAAACCGAGAAAACATTGATTCTAAGCTGTAAGAAGCATTCTTACTGTTTCTAGGGTCAGAATGTATGACAATCCATTGCATTTGACTAATTGTAAGAGTTCGGAATGAATTTGGAGTTTTTAGACAACACTTTTACCCATTTTGTCCCGAAACAAGCTAAAACTGAGAAAACGTTGATTCTAAGCAGTAAACAGCTTTGTTACTGTTACTAGGGTGAGAATATGTAACAATCCAATGCATTTGACTAATTCTAAGAGTTCGGGATGAATTTGGAGTGTTTAGACAACACTTAAACCCGTTTTATCCCAAAACATGCTTAAACCGAGAAAACAGGCTAAAACCGAGAAAACATTGATTGTAAGCAGTAAACAGCTTTGTTACTGTTTCTAGGGTCATAATGTGTGACAATCTAATGCATTTGACTAATTGTAAGAGTTCGGGATGAATTTGGAGTGTTTAGACAACACTTAAACTCGTTTTATCCCAAAACATGCTTAAACCGAGAAAACAGGCTAAAACCGAGAAAAACTTAATTGGAAGCAGTAAACAGCTTTGTTACGGTTTCTAGGGTCATAATGTGTGACAATCCAATGAATTTGACTAGTTGTAAGAGTTCGGGATGAATTTGGAGTGTTTAGACAACACTTAAATCCGTTTTATCCCAAAACAGGCTAAAATCGAGAAAACATTGATTCTAAGAAGTAAGCAGCTTTGTTACTGTTTTTCGGGTCAGAATGTATGACAATCCAATGCATTTGACTAATTGTAAGAGTTGGGGATGAGTTTTGAGTGTTTAGACAACAGTTATACCCATTTTGTCCCGAAACAAGCTAAAACTGAGAAAACGTTGATTCTAAGCAGTAAACAGCTTTGTTACTGTTTCTAGGGTCAGAATGTGTGACAATCCAATGCATTTGACTAATTGAAAATGTTCGGGATGAATTTGGAGTGTTTAGACAACACTTAAACCCGTTTTATCCCAAAATATGCTTAAATCGAGAAAACAGGCTAAAACCGAGAAAACATTGATTGTAAGCAGTAAACAGATTTTTACTGTTTCTAGGATCTTAATATGTGACAATCCAATGCATTTGACTAATTTTAAGAGTTTGGGATGTATTTGGAGTGTTTAGACAACACTTAAACCCGTTTTATCCCAAAACATGCTTAAACCGAGAAAACAGGCTAAAACCGAGAAAACATTGATTGGAAGCAGTAAACAGCTTTGTTACTTTTTCTAGGGTCATAATGTGTGACAATCCAATGCATTTGACTAATTGTAAGAGTTTGGGATGAATTTGGAGTGTTTAGACAACACTTAAACCTGTTTTATCCCAAAACAGGCTAAAACTGACAAAACATTGATTCTAAGAAGTAAGCAGCTTTGTTACTGTTTTTGGGGTCAGAATGTATGACAATCCAATGCATTTGACTAATTGTAAAAGTTCGGGATGAATTGGAGTGTTTAGACAACACTTATACCCATTTTGTCCCGAAACAGGCTAAAACTGAGAAAACGTTGATTCTAAGCAGTAAACAGCTTTGTTACTGTTACTAGGGTGAGAATATGTAACAATCCAATGCATTTGACTAATTCTAAGAGTTCGGGATGAATTTGGAGTGTTTAGACAACACTTAAACCCGTTTTATCCCAAAACATGCTTAAACCGAGAAAACAGGCTAAAACCGAGAAAAACTTAATTGGAAGCAGTAAACAGCTTTGTTACGGTTTCTAGGGTCATAATGTGTGACAATCCAATGAATTTGACTAGTTGTAAGAGTTCGGGATGAATTTGGAGTGTTTAGACAACACTTAAATCCGTTTTATCCCAAAACAGGCTAAAATCGAGAAAACATTGATTCTAAGAAGTAAGCAGCTTTGTTACTGTTTTTCGGGTCAGAATGTATGACAATCCAATGCATTTGACTAATTGTAAGAGTTGGGGATGAGTTTTGAGTGTTTAGACAACAGTTATACCCATTTTGTCCCGAAACAAGCTAAAACTGAGAAAACGTTGATTCTAAGCAGTAAACAGCTTCGTTACTGTTTCTAGGGTCAGAATGTGTGACAATCCAATGCATTTGACTAATTGAAAATGTTCGGGATGAATTTGGAGTGTTTAGACAACACTTAAACCCGTTTTATCCCAAAATATGCTTAAATCGAGAAAACAGGCTAAAACCGAGAAAACATTGATTGTAAGCAGTAAACAGATTTTTACTGTTTCTAGGATCTTAATATGTGACAATCCAATGCATTTGACTAATTGTAAGAGTTTGGGATGTATTTGGAGTGTTTAGACAACACTTAAACCCGTTTTATCCCAAAACATGCTTAAACCGAGAAAACAGGCTAAAACCGAGAAAACATTGATTGGAAGCAGTAAACAGCTTTGTTACTTTTTCTAGGGTCATAATGTGTGACAATCCAATGCATTTGACTAATTGTAAGAGTTTGGGATGAATTTGGAGTGTTTAGACAACACTTAAACCTGTTTTATCCCAAAACAGGCTAAAACTGACAAAACATTGATTCTAAGAAGTAAGCAGCTTTGTTACTGTTTTTGGGGTCAGAATGTATGACAATCCAATGCATTTGACTAATTGTAAAAGTTCGGGATGAATTGGAGTGTTTAGACAACACTTATACCCATTTTGTCCCGAAACAGGCTAAAACTGAGAAAACGTTGATTCTAAGCAGTAAACAGCTTTGTTACTGTTACTAGGGTGAGAATATGTAACAATCCAATGCATTTGACTAATTCTAAGAGTTCGGGATGAATTTGGAGTGTTTAGACAACACTTAAACCCGTTTTATCCCAAAACATGCTTAAACCGAGAAAACAGGCTAAAACCGAGAAAACATTGATTGTAAGCAGTAAACAGCTTTGTTACTGTTTCTAGGGTCATAATGTGTGACAATCCAATGCATTTGACTAATTGTAAGAGTTTGGGATGGATTTGGAGTGTTTAGACAATACTTAAACCTGTTTTATCCCAAAACAGGCTAAAACTGAGAAAAGATTGATTCTAAGAAGTAAGCAGCTTTGTTACTGTTTTTGGGGTCAGCATGTATGACAATCCAATGCATTTGACTAATTGTAAGAGTTCTGGATTAATTTGGAGTGTTTAGACAACACTTAAACCTGTTTTATCCCAAAACAGGCTAAAACTGAGAAAACATTGATTCTAAGAAGTAAGCAGCTTTGTTACTGTTTTTAGGGTCAGCATGTATGACAATCCAATGCATTTGACTAATTGTAAGACTTCTGGATTAATTTGGAGTGTTTAGACAACACTTAAACCCGTTTTATCCCAAAACATGCTTAAAATGAAAAACAAGCTAAAACCGAGAGAAAACATTGTTTGGAAGCAGTAAACAGATATGTTACTCTTTTTAGGGTCAAAATATGTAAAAATCCAATGCATTTGACTAATTTTAAGAATTCGAGATGAATTTGGAGTGTTTAGACAACACGTAAACCGTTTTATCCCAAAACAGGCTTAAACCGAGAAAACATTGATTCTAAGCTGTAAGAAGCATTCTTACTGTTTCTAGGGTCAGAATGTATGACAATCCATTGCATTTGACTAATTGTAAGAGTTCGGAATGAATTTTGGAGTTTTTAGACAACACTTTTACCCATTTTGTCCCGAAACAAGCTAAAACTGAGAAAACGTTGATTATAAGCAGTAAGCAGCATTGTTACTGTTTCTAAGCTTAGAATGTGTGACAATCCAATGCATTTGACTAATTGTAAGAGTTCGGGATGAATTTGGAGTGTTTAGACAACACTTAAACCCGTTTTATCCCAAAACATGCTTAAACCGAGAAAACAGGCTAAAACCGAGAAAACATTGATTGTAAGCAGTAAACAGCTTTGTGACTGTTACTAGGGTGAGAATGTGTGACAATCCAATGCATTTGACTAATTGTAAAAGTTTGGGATGTATTTGGAGTGTTTAGACAACACTTAAACCCGTTTTATCCCAAAACATGCTTAAACCGAGAAAACAGGCCAAAACCGAGAAAACATTGATTGTAAGCAGTAAACAGCTTTGTTACTGTTTCTAGGGTCATAATGTGTGACAATCTAATGCATTTGACTAATTGTAAGAGTTCGGGATGAATTTGGAGTGTTTAGACAACACTTAAACTCGTTTTATCCCAAAACATGCTTAAACCGAGAAAACAGGCTAAAACCGAGAAAAACTTAATTGGAAGCAGTAAACAGCTTTGTTACGGTTTCTAGGGTCATAATGTGTGACAATCCAATGAATTTGACTAGTTGTAAGAGTTCGGGATGAATTTGGAGTGTTTAGACAACACTTAAATCCGTTTTATCCCAAAACAGGCTAAAACCGAGAAAACATTGATTCTAAGAAGTAAGCAGCTTTGTTACTGTTTTTCGGGTCAGAATGTATGACAATCCAATGCATTTGACTAATTGTAAGAGTTGGGGATGAGTTTTGAGTGTTTAGACAACAGTTATACCCATTTTGTCCCGAAACAAGCTAAAACTGAGAAAACGTTGATTCTAAGCAGTAAACAGCTTTGTTACTGTTTCTAGGGTCAGAATGTGTGACAATCCAATGCATTTGACTAATTGAAAATGTTCGGGATGAATTTGGAGTGTTTAGACAACACTTAAACCCGTTTTATCCCAAAATATGCTTAAATCGAGAAAACAGGCTAAAACCGAGAAAACATTGATTGTACGCAGTAAACAGCTTTGTTACTGTTTCTAGGGTCAGAATGTGTGACAATCCAATGCATTTGACTAATTGTAAGAGTTTGGGATGTATTTGGAGTGTTTAGACAACACTTAAACCCGTTTTATCCCAAAACATGCTTAAACCGAGAAAACAGGCTAAAACCGAGAAAACATTGATTGGAAGCAGTAAACAGCTTTGTTACTTTTTCTAGGGTCATAATGTGTGACAATCCAATGCATTTGACTAATTGTAAGAGTTTGGGATGTATTTGGAGTGTTTTATTAGAATGTACCAAGGAGGAGAGAGGAGAGGCCGGTAAGGCCGAACCTTGGAAGAAGAGAAGAAAGGCCGGAAAGGCCATGTAAAGGCCGGTAAGGCCATGTCCGTGTCCGTGAGCGACCATGTACCGTGTCCGGTACCATGTACCGTGTCCGTGAACGGACCCATGTCCGGAGAGCGGCCAGTTAGGCCGTGAACACATTGAAGAGCAGGCCCGTCCGTACAGGCCCGTCCGTACAGGCCCGTCCGTACAGGCCCGTCCGTACAGGCCCGTCCGTACTATTAGTATATATGAAGGAGAAGAGAGAGTGAGGCCGGTGAGGCCGAGCTGCACAAGGAAGAAGAGAGTGGCCGGTAAGGCTGCTAGTACAAGAAGTGTGGCCGGTAAGGCCATGAGTGGTGTGGGAGCGGCCAGTAAGGCCGTGAGCACAATAAGAGTGGCCAATAAGGCCATGTGGGCCGTGAGAGCAAGGAGAGTGGTCAGCAAGGCCATAAGTGCAATATAAGAAGAACAAAGGCCTTATAAGAAGAAGAAGCCCAAGAAGAAGGAAATATCTCACAAGGCATGGAAGGGAAGGAAATCACGTGTGGCTTTGGTTGGGAAGCATAGCGAGTCAACCAAAGACAAGGAGCTGTCCCTTTCATCTCTCCTTTGAATCCCTTGTGTGCCTAACGGCTCTATGCCTTTGTTTTCTCTATATTAAGCTGTAATTCTCTCATATGTAATTATTACAATATTATTCAATAAGAAGAGAATCCGATTTCCCCTCTTTTACCTTGTGTTCTTGTTCTTAGCTTCAATGTAGATAGTTTAGGGAATCGGTTAGAGGCTGCCCTTAAGGCAGCCTATTCTCTTCCCAAATCTCACCTAAAGTCTTCTTATTTACTGCTTTACTTAGCCTAGATTACTGATTCTTAATCCTCCTTCTCCTAAGTACACAAACTCTAAGTGTTGTGATACTAGAACAAGGATAAGTCTCAAACTAGTGCTTCTCCTAGTTAGGATCCGCTTACTCTCTAGTATTTGGGTTCTATCTAGCTTGTTTATGGGGAGTTCATCACAAGTTGATGTTCTCTCCTCCCCCTTGAGAATTAGTTAGTTTGTTGTGGGTAAAGGGGGATTCATTCACCAAGTGTTTGTCTACCCTCTCTTGTGAGCTTTGTCTCATAAATCCCAACATGGTATCAGAGCAGGTTCTGTTCTTGGTGATTTAAACTCATTCTCAAAGTCGTTTTCTTAGGAGTTAGCTTAGTTAAAGTTTTAGACTTTGCTTAGGTGTTAAATCGCTTAGCTTAGTTTCTTTAAAGCTTTAATTTTGCTTTTGTTGATTAAATCGATTCTCTAGCAGCTCATTGTTGAGTAAGCTTGGTCTCTTGTCTTGTTAGAATTTGTAGACCAAGTGTGTGGAAAGAAATCGATTTTACAAGCCCCATCCTTAAGCTTTACCGATTTGGTAATAGCTTTGTTTATTTTGGGATGTGTGGGAAGTGATGAACCATTGAGCAAATTGTGTTGTTCAGGGTGAGGATTCACGGTTCTTGTGTGCTTGTATGAGCCACGAAATTCTTAGGATTTAGCTCTCTTAGGATTTAGTTAATTTTCCTCTAAAGGTTTGATTTTGCTTTTGTTAAATTTCCTTTAAAGGCTTAATTACTAAATCGCTACTTCTTCTTCTCAATGTTGAGAAAGCTTTGTTTCTGGCCCTATGGTGTGTCCAGATTCAAGCTTGAAGAAGAGAGAGATCTTAATTTTCGCATCTCATGTCCGCTTGGTCAACTAGACTAAAGCTGTTCAAAGATGCATTCTTTTAACCGTTGGACAATAGGCTGTTCCAAAGGCTTTTGTTGTTTCTTCTTTGCTTGGGACCACGAAAAACATCTTCTATATGTTATCTTCGTGGATCTAAAGCCTTAATCTCTTGAAGAACACTTGTTTAAGTGATTCTACAAGGAGTTTTGTTGTTAAACCTTTGGAGAAACTAATTTTCCATAAGGTCCATTGTGTTTCAGCCATTAAAGCACCAAAAGAGATTGTCTTCTTGGATGTTCTTGGCTGTCAAAGCTTCGTTCAACTCAAGAAAACAGAGTGAAACTCTGTCCATAAGAACTCTTGAGCAGATTCTCTATTCTACTCTCCATTCATCTTATACTACCGCCAATACTCTCCCTTATACTCTCACTTTCTATACTCTTGGTTACTGATTCTCTGTTCTCTATTTATACTCTTACTTATTCTCTAAATTCTATTTTATTTTTCAGTATTATTCTCTATACTCTAATCTCTAACAATCTCTTGTTTAGAATCTGTTCCATTGATTTTTGGTTTCAGTTTCAGCATTGAAGATTGTGTGGAGCTCGCTCACTATCTCAAGGAGAAGAAGTGGCGAGGTTGAAGGCTACAAGATAGCCATGTAAGAGCGCAGCACAATGCCTGGAGTTAGAACCAAGGGCCACCAAGTCTTTGTTAAGCTGGTGGAAGGTGATGAATCAGTCCAAGAGCATGTGTGTTAGTGCCAAGTTGTTGATCGGATGTGCACAATGGTCTTTAGGAAAGGTGATGCACAAGGTTTCAACTGTTGATTGGATGTGCACAAGAACGGTGATGCACAAGGCTTCAACTGAGGTGATGAGGTTTCAGCCCATCATCAAGTAAAGGTTACGGGGGAGATCAAGTGACTTCAGACCGTACCTCACAGATTCTGCTCGGCCACAAGCAAAAGTCTTTACTTAAAGCTCAGCCGAAGCGTCTCAAAGATCGACTCGGACGAAACCCTTCCACTGCGATTCGGCTTCCGCGTTCTTCATTAAAGTTCGAGACCACAGAGTCATCTTGCCAGTGGAAGTGGAATCATACCAATCCGAGCAGCCGTTCGAAAGTTATGTCCGATTCAGTGGGCATGTGTCAGTCTGACAAATAAAACTGACCAGGTTTAAAAACCATGGTTAGAGTAGGAGCGGTCTCAAGGAGGAATTCCAAACCGCAACAGTGATCAACTCTCTCCCTCCTATCCATCAAAACACCATAAAGGCTGTGCTCTAAACTCTTCTCTAATTTAATTCATAAATTCATTACCTTAGTTTCATTACTAGTCTTTAGTCTTTAATATGTTCTCTTAAATTGTCACACTTTTAGAAATTTTCTTTGATATTCCTCATAGCAAACACTTATTCTTTTCTTCTTTATCACTTGTTTAAGGGGTAAAGGAGACTATGAGAGCCTCAAAGAAATTCTAAAGGCGCAAGGATGGAGATCATAAGGAATGTGCTAAAGGCAAGGTGGGCTAAGGAGTAGGAGCGGTTCAAATCATGAAGAGAAGGGAGCTAGTTCTTTGCAAACCAAGGTCAAGGGACATCATGGATAGTGGAGTCTATACTCTTTTTCCCTTAACAAAGTTTTATCCCAAGAGGTTTTCTTTGTTGAGGTTTTTTTAATGAGGTAGATGACACTAGTCCACCCTTGATCTTTGGTCCCCATGGTGTCCCACCGATCAAGCGTGCGGGGGAGTATTAGAATGTACCAAGGAGGAGAGAGGAGAGGCCGGTAAGGCCGAACCTTGGAAGAAGAGAAGAAAGGCCGGAAAGGCCATGTAAAGGCCGGTAAGGCCATGTCCGTGTCCGTGAGCGACCATGTACCGTGTCCGGTACCATGTACCGTGTCCGTGAACGGACCCATGTCCGGAGAGCGGCCAGTTAGGCCGTGAACACATTGAAGAGCAGGCCCATCCGTACAGGCCCGTCCGTACAGGCCCGTCCGTACAGGCCCGTCCGTACAGGCCCGTCCGTACTATTAGTATATATGAAGGAGAAGAGAGAGTGAGGCCGGTGAGGCCGAGCTGCACAAGGAAGAAGAGAGTGGCCGGTAAGGCTGCTAGTACAAGAAGTGTGGCCGGTAAGGCCATGAGTGGTGTGGGAGCGGCCAGTAAGGCCGTGAGCACAATAAGAGTGGCCAATAAGGCCATGTGGGCCGTGAGAGCAAGGAGAGTGGTCAGCAAGGCCATAAGTGCAATATAAGAAGAACAAAGGCCTTATAAGAAGAAGAAGCCCAAGAAGAAGGAAATATCTCACAAGGAAGGGAAGAAGGATCCAATGGCCATAAGGGAAGGAGATCTAACGGTCACAAGGCATGGAAGGGAAGGAAATCACGTGTGGCTTTGGTTGGGAAGCATAGCGAGTCAACCAAAGACAAGGAGCTGTCCCTTTCATCTCTCCTTTGAATCCCTTGTGTGCCTAACGGCTCTATGCCTTTGTTTTCTCTATATTAAGCTGTAATTCTCTCATATGTAATTATTACAATATTATTCAATAAGAAGAGAATCCGATTTCCCCTCTTTTACCTTGTGTTCTTGTTCTTAGCTTCAATGTAGATAGTTTAGGGAATCGGTTAGAGGCTGCCCTTAAGGCAGCCTATTCTCTTCCCAAATCTCACCTAAAGTCTTCTTATTTACTGCTTTACTTAGCCTAGATTACTGATTCTTAATCCTCCTTCTCCTAAGTACACAAACTCTAAGTGTTGTGATACTAGAACAAGGATAAGTCTCAAACTAGTGCTTCTCCTAGTTAGGATCCGCTTACTCTCTAGTATTTGGGTTCTATCTAGCTTGTTTATGGGGAGTTCATCACAAGTTGATGTTCTCTCCTCCCCCTTGAGAATGAGTTAGTTTGTTGTGGGTAAAGGGGGATTCATTCACCAAGTGTTTGTCTACCCTCTCTTGTGAGCTTTGTCTCATAAATCCCAACATGTTTAGACAACACTTAAACCCGTTTTATCCCAAAACATGCTTAAACCGAGAAAACGTTGATTCTAAGCAGTAAACAGCTTTGTTACTGTTTTTAGGGTTATAATGTGTGACAATCCAATGTATTTGACTAATTGTAAGAGTTCGGAATGAATTTGGAGTGTTTAGACAACACTTAAACCCGTTTTATCCCAAAACATGCTTAAACCGAGAAAGCAGGCTAAAACCGAGAAAACATTGATTGTTAGCAATAAAAAACTTTGTTACTGTTTCTAGGGTCAGAATGTGTGACAATCCAATGCATTTGACTAATTGTAAGAGTTCGAGATGAATTTGGAGTGTTTAGACAACACTTAAACCCGTTTTATCCCAAAACATGCTTAAACCGAGAAACAGGCTAAAACCGAAAGAAAACATTGATTGGAAGCAGTAAACATATATGTTACTCTTTTTAGGGTCAAAATATGTAACAATCCAATGCATTTGAGCAATTTTAAGAATTCGAGATGAATTTGGAGTGTTTAGACAACACTTAAACCCGTTTTATCCCAAAACAGGCTAAAACTGAGAAAACATTGATTCTAAGCAGTAAGCAGCCCTGTTACTGTTTCAAGGGTCAGAATGTTTGACAATCCAATGCATTTGACTAATTGTAAGAGTCTGGGATGAATTTGGAGTGTTTAGACAACACTTAAACCCGTTTTATCCCAAAACATGCTTAAACCGAGAAAACAGGCCAAAACCGAGAAAACATTGATTGTAAGCAGTAAACAGCTTTGTTACTGTTTCTAGGGTCATAATGTGTGACAATCTAATGCATTTGACTAATTGTAAGAGTTCGGGATGAATTTGGAGTGTTTAGACAACACTTAAACTCGTTTTATCCCAAAACATGCTTAAACCGAGAAAACAGGCTAAAACCGAGAAAAACTTAATTGGAAGCAGTAAACAGCTTTGTTACTGTTTCTAGGGTCATAATGTGTGACAATCCAATGAATTTGACTAATTGTAAGAGTTCGGGATGAATTTGGAGTGTTTAGACAACACTTAAACCCGTTTTATCCCAAAATAGGCTAAAATCGAGAAAACATTGATTCTAAGAAGTAAGCAGCTTTGTTACAGTTTTTCGGGTCAGAATGTATGACAATCCAATGCATTTGACTAATTGTAATAGTTCGGGATGAGTTTTGAGTGTTTAGACAACAGTTATACCCATTTTGTCCCGAAACAAGCTAAAACTGAGAAAACGTTGATTCTAAGCAGTAAACAGCTTTGTTACTGTTTCTAGGGTCAGAATGTGTGACAATCCAATGCATTTGACTAATTGAAAATGTTCGGGATGAATTTGGAGTGTTTAGACAACACTTAAACCCGTTTTATCCCAAAATATGCTTAAATCGAGAAAACAGGCTAAAACCGAGAAAACATTGATTGTAAGCAGTAAACAGATTTTTACTGTTTCTAGGATCTTAATATGTGACAATCCAATGCATTTGACTAATTGTAAGAGTTTGGGATGTATTTGGAGTGTTTAGACAACACTTAAACCCGTTTTATCCCAAAACATGCTTAAACCGAGAAAACAGGCTAAAACCGAGAAAACATTGATTGGAAGCAGTAAACAGCTTTGTTACTATTTCTAGGGTCATAATGTGTGACAATCCTATGCATTTGACTAATTGTAAGAGTTTGGGATGAATTTGGAGTGTTTAGACAACACTTAAACCTGTTTTATCCCAAAACAGTCTAAAACTGACAAAACATTGATTCTAAGAAGTAAGCAGCTTTGTTACTGTTTTTGGGGTCAGAATGTATGACAATCCAATGCATTTGACTAATTGTAAAAGTTCGGGATGAATTGGAGTGTTTAGACAACACTTATACCCATTTTGTCCCGAAACAGGCTAAAACTGAGAAAACGTTGATTCTAAGCAGTAAACAGCTTTGTTACTGTTACTAGGGTGAGAATATGTAACAATCCAATGCATTTGACTAATTGTAAGAGTTCGGGATTAATTTGGAGTGTTTAGACAACACTTAAACCCGTTTTATCCCAAAACATGCTTAAAATGAGAAACAGGCTAAAACCGAGAGAAAACATTGTTTGGAAGCAGTAAACAGATATGATACTCTTTTTAGGGTCAAAATATGTAACAATCCAATGCATTTGACTAATTTTAAGAATTCGAGATGAATTTGGAGTGTTTAGACAACACTTAAACCCGTTTTATCCCAAAACAGGCTTAAACCGAGAAAACATTGATTCTAAGCTGTAAGCAGCATTCTTACTGTTTCTAGGGTCATAATGTATGACAATCCAATGCATTTGACTAATTGTAAGAGTTCGGGATGAATTTGGAGTTTTTAGACAACACTTTTACCCATTTTGTCCCGAAACAAGCTAAAACTGAGAAAACGTTGATTCTAAGCAGTAAGCAGCATTGTTACTGTTTCTAGGGTTAGAATGTGTGACAATCCAATGCATTTGACTAATTGTAAGAGTTCGGGATGAATTTGGAGTGTTTAGACAACACTTAAACCCGTTTTATCCCAAAACATGCTTAAACCGAGAAAACAGGCTAAAACCGAGAAAACATTGATTGTAAGCAGTAAACAGCTTTGTTACTGTTTCTAGGGTCATAATGTGTGACAATCCAATGCATTTGACTAATTGTAAGAGTTTGGGATGAATTTGGAGTGTTTAGACAACACGTAAACCTGTTTTATCCCAAAACAGGCTAAAACCGAGAAAACATTGATTCTAAGAAGTAAGCAGCTTTGTTACTGTTTTTAGGGTCAGCATGTATGACAATCCAATGCATTTGACTAATTGTAAGAGTTCGGGATTAATTTGGAGTGTTTAGACAACACTTAAACCCGTTTTATCCCAAAACATGCTTAAAATGAGAAACAGGCTAAAACCGAGAGAAAACATTGTTTGGAAGCAGTAAACAGATATGTTACTCTTTTTAGGGTCAAAATATGTAACAATCCAATGCATTTGACTAATTTTAAGAATTCGAGATGAATTTGGAGTGTTTAGACAACACGTAAACCCGTTTTATCCCAAAACAGGTTTAAACCGAAAAAACATTGATTCTAAGCTGTAAGCAGCATTCTTACTGTTACTAGGGTCAGAATGTATGACAATCCAATGCATTTGACTAATTGTAAGAGTTCGGGATGAATTTGGAGTTTTTAGACAACACTTTTACCCATTTTGTCCCGAAACAAGCTAAAACTGAGAAAACGTTGATTCTAAGCAGTAAACAGCTTTGTTACTGTTTCTAGGGTTAGAATGTGTGACAATCCAATGCATTTGACTAATTGTAAGAGTTCGGGATGAATTTGGAGTGTTTAGACAACACTTCAACCGGTTTTATCCCAAAACATGCTTAAACCGAGAAAACAGGCTAAAACCGAGAAAACAGGCTAAAACCGAGAAAACATTGATTGTACGCAGTAAACAGCTTTGTTACTGTTTCTAGGGTCAGAATGTGTGACAATCCAATGCATTTGACTAATTGTAAGAGTTTGGGATGTATTTGGAGTGTTTAGACAACACTTAAACCCGTTTTATCCCAAAACATGCTTAAACCGAGAAAACAGGCTAAAACCAAGAAAACATTGATTGTAAGCAGTAAACAGCTTTGTTACTGTTTCTAGGGTCATAATGTGTGACAATCCAATGCATTTGACTAATTGTAAGAGTTTGGGATGAATTTGGAGTGTTTAGACAACACTTAAACCCGTTTTATCCCAAAACATGCTTAAACCAAGAAAACAGGCTAAAACCGAGAAAACATTGATTGGAAGCAGTAAACAGCTTTGTTACTGTTAATAGGGTCATAATGTGTGACAATCCAATGCATTTGACTAATTGTAAGAGTTTGGGATGAATTTGGAGTGTTTAGACAACACTTAAACCTGTTTTATCCCAAAACAGGCTAAAACTGAGAAAACATTGATTCTAAGAAGTAAACAGCTTTGTTACTGTTTTTAGGGTCAGCATGTATGACAATCCAATGCATTTGACTAATTGTAAGAGTTCGGGATTAATTTGGAGTGTTTAGACAACACTTAAACCCGTTTTATCCCAAAACATGCTTAAAATGAGAAACAGGCTAAAACCGAGAGAAAACATTGTTTGGAAGCAGTAAACAGATATGTTACTCTTTTTAGGGTCAAAATATGTAACAATCCAATGCATTTGACTAATTTTAAGAATTCGAGATGAATTTGGAGTGTTTAGACAACACGTAAACCCGTTTTATCCCAAAACAGGCTTAAACCGAGAAAAAATTGATTCTAAGCTGTAAGCAGCATTCTTACTGTTTCTAGGGTCAGAATGTATGACAATCCAATGCATTTGACTAATTGTAAGAGTTCGGGATGAATTTGGAGTTTTTAGACAACACTTTTACCCATTTTGTCCCGAAACAAGCTAAAACTGAGAAAACGTTGATTCTAAGCAGTAAGCAGCATTGTTACTATTTCTAGGGTTAGAATGTGTGACAATCCAATGCATTTGACTAATTGTAAGAGTTCGGGATGAATTTGGAGTGTTTAGACAACACTTCAACCGGTTTTATCCCAAAACATGCTTAAACCGAGAAAACAGGCTAAAACCGAGAAAACATTGATTGTAAGCAGTAAACAGCTTTGTTACTGTTTCTAGGGTCATAATGTGTGACAATCCAATGCATTTGACTAATTGTAAGAGTTTGGGATGAATTTGGAGTGTTTAGACAACACTTAAACCCGTTTTATCCCAAAACATGCTTAAACCGAGAAAACAGGCTAAAACCGAGAAAACATTGATTGGAAGCAGTAAACAGCTTTGTTACTGTTTCTAGGGTCATAATGTGTGACAATCCAATGCATTTGACTAATTGTAAGAGTTTGGGATGAATTTGGAGTGTTTAGACAACACTTAAACCTGTTTTATCCCAAAACAGGCTAAAACTGAGAAAACATTGATTCTAAGAAGTAAACAGCTCTGTTACTGTTTTTAGGGTCAGCATGTATGACAATCCAATGCATTCGACTAATTGTAAGAGTTCGGGATTAATTTGGAGTGTTTAGACAACACTTAAACCCGTTTTATCCCAAAACATGCTTAAAATGAGAAACAGGCTAAAACCGAGAGAAAACATTGTTTGGAAGCAGTAAACAGATATGTTACTCTTTTTAGGGTCAAAATATGTAACAATCCAATGCATTTGACTAATTTTAAGAATTCGAGATGAATTTGGAGTGTTTAGACAACACGTAAACCCGTTTTATCCCAAAACAGGCTTAAACCGAGAAAAAATTGATTCTAAGCTGTAAGCAGCATTCTTACTGTTTCTAGGGTCAGAATGTATGACAATCCAATGCATTTGACTAATTGTAAGAGTTCGGGATGAATTTGGAGTTTTTAGACACCACTTTTACCCATTTTGTCCCGAAACAAGCTAAAACTGAGAAAGCGTTGATTCTAAGCAGTAAGCAGCATTGTTACTGTTTCTAGGGTTAGAATGTGTGACAATCCAATGCATTTGACTAATTGTAAGAGTTCGGGATGAATTTGGAGTGTTTAGACAACACTTAAACCGGTTTTATCCCAAAACATGCTTAAACCGAGAAAACAGGCTAAAACCGAGAAAACATTGATTGTACGCAGTAAACAGCTTTGTTACTGTTTCTAGGGTCAGAATGTGTGACAATCCAATGCATTTGACTAATTGTAAGAGTTTGGGATGTATTTGGAGTGTTTAGACAACACTTAAACCCGTTTTATCCCAAAACATGCTTAAACCGAGAAAACAGGCTAAAACCGAGAAAACATTGATTGTAAGCAGTAAACAGCTTTGTTACTGTTTCTAGGGTCATAATGTGTGACAATCCAATGCATTTGACTAATTGTAAGAGTTCGGGATGAATTTGGAGTGTTTAGACAACACTTAAACCCGTTTTATCCCAAAACATGCTTAAACCGAGAAAACAGGCTAAAACCGAGAAAACATTGATTGGAAGCAGTAAACAGCTTTGTTACTGTTTCTAGGGTCAAAATGTGTGACAATCCAATGCATTTGACTAATTGTAAGAGTTTGGGATGAATTTGGAGTGTTTAGACAACACTTAAACCTGTTTTATCCCAAAACAGGCTAAAACTGAGAAAACATTGATTCTAAGAAGTAAACAGCTTTGTTACTGTTTTTAGGGTCAGCATGTATGACAATCCAATGCATTCGACTAATTGTAAGAGTTCGGGATTAATTTGGAGTGTTTAGACAACACTTAAACCCGTTTTATCCCAAAACATGCTTAAAATGAGAAACAGGCTAAAACCGAGAGAAAACATTGTTTGGAAGCAGTAAACAGATATGTTACTCTTTTTAGGGTCAAAATATGTAACAATCCAATGCATTTGACTAATTTTAAGAATTCGAAATGAATTTGGAGTGTTTAGACAACACGTAAACCCGTTTTATCCCAAAACAGGCTTAAACCGAGAAAACATTGATTCTAAGCTGTAAGCAGCATTCTTACTGTTTCTAGGGTCAGAATGTATGACAATCCAATGCATTTGACTAATTGTAAGAGTTCGGGATGAATTAGGAGTTTTTAGACAACACTTTTACCCATTTTGTCCCGAAACAAGCTAAAACTGAGAAAACGTTGATTCTAAGCAGTAAGCAGCATTGTTACTGTTTCTAGGGTTAGAATGTGTGACAATCCAATGCATTTGACTAATTGTAAGAGTTCGGGATGAATTTGGAGTGTTTAGACAACACTTAAACCCGTTTTATCCCAAAACATGCTTAAACCGAGAAAACAGGCTAAAACCGAGAAAACATTGATTGTAAGCAGTAAACAGATTTGTTACTGTTTCTAGGGTCATAATGTGTGACAATCCAATGCATTTGACTAATTGTAAGAGTTTGGGATGAATTTGGAGTGTTTAGACAACACGTAAACCTGTTTTATCCCAAAACAGGCTAAAACCGAGAAAACATTGATTCTAAGAAGTAAGCAGCTTTGTTACTGTTTTTAGGGTCAGCATGTATGACAATCCAATGCATTTGACTAATTGTAAGAGTTCGGGATTAATTTGGAGTGTTTAGACAACACTTAAACCCGTTTTATCCCAAAACATGCTTAAAATGAGAAACAGGCTAAAACGGAGAGAAAACATTGTTTGGAAGCAGTAAACAGATATGTTACTCTTTTTAGGGTCAAAATATGTAACAATCCAATGCATTTGACTAATTTTAAGAATTCGAGATGAATTTGGAGTGTTTAGACAACACGTAAACCCGTTTTATCCCAAAACAGGTTTAAACCGAAAAAACATTGATTCTAAGCTGTAAGCAGCATTCTTACTGTTACTAGGGTCAGAATGTATGACAATCCAATGCATTTGACTAATTGTAAGAGTTCGGGATGAATTTGAGGTTTTTAGACAACACTTTTACCCATTTTGTCCCGAAACAAGCTAAAACTGAGAAAACGTTGATTCTAAGCAGTAAACAGCTTTGTTACTGTTTCTAGGGTTAGAATGTGTGACAATCCAATGCATTTGACTAATTGTAAGAGTTCGGGATGAATTTGGAGTGTTTAGACAACACTTCAACCGGTTTTATCCCAAAATATGCTTAAACCGAGAAAACAGGCTAAAACCGAGAAAACATTGATTGTAAGCAGTAAACAGCTTTGTTACTGTTTCTAGGGTCATAATGTGTGACAGTCCAATGCATTTGACTAATTGTAAGAGTTTGGGATGAATTTGGAGTGTTTAGACAACACTTAAACCCGTTTTATCCCAAAACATGCTTAAACCGAGAAAACAGGCTAAAACCGAGAAAACATTGATTGGAAGCAGTAAACAGCTTTGTTACTGTTTCTAGGGTCATAATGTGTGACAATCCAATGCATTTGACTAATTGTAAGAGTTTGGGATGAATTTGGAGTGTTTAGACAACACTTAAACCTGTTTTATCCCAAAACAGGCTAAAACTGAGAAAACATTGATTCTAAGAAGTAAACAGCTTTGTTACTGTTTTTAGGGTCAGCATGTATGACAATCCAATGCATTCGACTAATTGTAAGAGTTCGGGATTAATTTGGAGTGTTTAGACAACACTTAAACCCGTTTTATCCCAAAACATGCTTAAAATGAGAAACAGGCTAAAACCGAGAGAAAACATTGTTTGGAAGCAGTAAACAGATATGTTACTCTTTTTAGGGTCAAAATATGTAACAATCCAATGCATTTGACTAATTTTAAGAATTCGAGATGAATTTGGAGTGTTTAGACAACACGTAAACCCGTTTTATCCCAAAACAGGCTTAAACCGAGAAAAAATTGATTCTAAGCTGTAAGCAGCATTCTTACTGTTTCTAGGGTCAGAATGTATGACAATCCAATGCATTTGACTAATTGTAAGAGTTCGGGATGAATTTGGAGTTTTTAGACACCACTTTTACCCATTTTGTCCTGAAACAAGCTAAAACTGAGAAAACGTTGATTCTAAGCAGTAAGCAGCATTGTTACTGTTTCTAGGGTTAGAATGTGTGACAATCCAATGCGTTTGACTAATTGTAAGAGTTCGGGATGAATTTGGAGTGTTTAGACAACACTTAAACCGGTTTTATCCCAAAACATGCTTAAACCGAGAAAACAGGCTAAAACCGAGAAAACATTGATTGTACGCAGTAAACAGCTTTGTTACTATTTCTAGGGTCAGAATGTGTGACAATCCAATGCATTTGACTAATTGTAAGAGTTTGGGATGTATTTGGAGTGTTTAGACAACACTTAAACCCGTTTTATCCCAAAACATGCTTAAACCGAGAAAACAGGCTAAAACCGAGAAAACATTGATTGTAAGCAGTAAACAGCTTTGTTACTGTTTCTAGGGTCATAATGTGTGACAATCCAATGCATTTGACTAATTGTAAGAGTTCGGGATGAATTTGGAGTGTTTAGACAACACTTAAACCCGTTTTATCCCAAAACATGCTTAAACCGAGAAAACAGGCTAAAACCGAGAAAACATTGATTGGAAGCAGTAAACAGCTTTGTTACTGTTTCTAGGGTCAAAATGTGTGACAATCCAATGCATTTGACTAATTGTAAGAGTTTGGGATGAATTTGGAGTGTTTAGACAACACTTAAACCTGTTTTATCCCAAAACAGGCTAAAACTGAGAAAACATTGATTCTAAGAAGTAAACAGCTTTGTTACTGTTTTTAGGGTCAGCATGTATGACAATCCAATGCATTTGACTAATTGTAAGAGTTCGGGATTAATTTGGAGTGTTTAGACAACACTTAAACCCGTTTTATCCCAAAACATGCTTAAACCGAGAAAACAGGCTAAAACCGAGAAAACATTGATTGTAAGCAGTAAACAGCTTTGTTACTGTTTCTAGGGTCATAATGTGTGACAATCCAATGCATTTGACTAATTGTAAGAGTTTGGGATGAATTTGGAGTGTTTAGACAACACGTAAACCCGTTTTATCCCAAAACAGGCTTAAACCGAGAAAACATTGATTCTAAGCTGTAAGCAGCATTCTTACTGTTTCTAGGGTCAGAATGTATGACAATCCAATGCATTTGACTAATTGTAAGAGTTCGGGATGAATTAGGAGTTTTTAGACAACACTTTTACCCATTTTGTCCCGAAACAAGCTAAAACTGAGAAAACGTTGATTCTAAGCAGTAAGCAGCATTGTTACTATTTCTAGGGTTAGAATGTGTGACAATCCAATGCATTTGACTAATTGTAAGAGTTCGGGATTAATTTGGAGTGTTTAGACAACACTTAAACCCGTTTTATCCCAAAACATGCTTAAACCGAGAAAACAGGCTAAAACCGAGAAAACATTGATTGTACGCAGTAAACAGCTTTGTTACTGTTTCTAGGGTCAGAATGTGTGACAATCCAATGCATTTGACTAATTGTAAGAGTTTGGGATGTATTTGGAGTGTTTAGACAACACTTAAACCCGTTTTATCCCAAAACATGCTTAAACCGAGAAAACAGGCTAAAACCGAGAAAACATTGATTGTAAGCAGTAAACAGCTTTGTTACTGTTTCTAGGGTCATAATGTGTGACAATCCAATGCATTTGACTAATTGTAAGAGTTTGGGATGAATTTGGAGTGTTTAGACAACACTTAAACCCGTTTTATCCCAAAACATGCTTAAACCGAGAAAACAGGCTAAAACCGAGAAAACATTGATTGGAAGCAGTAGACAGCTTTGTTACTGTTTCTAGGGTCATAATGTGTGACAATCCAATGCATTTGACTAATTGTAAGAGTTTGGGATGAATTTGGAGTGTTTAGACAACACTTAAACCTGTTTTATCCCAAAACAGGCTAAAACTGAGAAAACATTGATTCTAAGAAGTAAACAGCTTTGTTACTGTTTTTAGGGTCAGCATGTATGACAATCCAATGCATTCGACTAATTGTAAGAGTTCGGGATTAATTTGGAGTGTTTAGACAACACTTAAACCCGTTTTATCCCAAAACATGCTTAAAATGAGAAACAGGCTAAAACCGAGAGAAAACATTGTTTGGAAGCAGTAAACAGATATGTTACTCTTTTTAGGGTCAAAATATGTAACAATCCAATGCATTTGACTAATTTTAAGAATTCGAAATGAATTTGGAGTGTTTAGACAACACGTAAACCCGTTTTATCCCAAAACAGGCTTAAACCGAGAAAACATTGATTCTAAGCTGTAAGCAGCATTCTTACTGTTTCTAGGGTCAGAATGTATGACAATCCAATGCATTTGACTAATTGTAAGAGTTCGGGATGAATTAGGAGTTTTTAGACAACACTTTTACCCATTTTGTCCCGAAACAAGCTAAAACTGAGAAAACGTTGATTCTAAGCAGTAAGCAGCATTGTTACTGTTTCTAGGGTTAGAACGTGTGACAATCCAATGCATTTGACTAATTGTAAGAGTTCGGGATTAATTTGGAGTGTTTAGACAACACTTAAACCCGTTTTATCCCAAAACATGCTTAAACCGAGAAAACAGGCTAAAACCGAGAAAACATTGATTGTACGCAGTAAACAGCTTTGTTACTGTTTCTAGGGTCAGAATGTGTGACAATCCAATGCATTTGACTAATTGTAAGAGTTTGGGATGTATTTGGAGTGTTTAGACAACACTTAAACCCGTTTTATCCCAAAACATGCTTAAACCGAGAAAACAGGCTAAAACCGAGAAAACATTGATTGTAAGCAGTAAACAGCTTTGTTACTGTTTCTAGGGTCATAATGTGTGACAATCCAATGCATTTGACTAATTGTAAGAGTTTGGGATGAATTTGGAGTGTTTAGACAACACTTAAACCCGTTTTATCCCAAAACATGCTTAAACCGAGAAAACAGGCTAAAACCGAGAAAACATTGATTGGAAGCAGTAGACAGCTTTGTTACTGTTTCTAGGGTCATAATGTGTGACAATCCAATGCATTTGACTAATTGTAAGAGTTTGGGATGAATTTGGAGTGTTTAGACAACACTTAAACCTGTTTTATCCCAAAACAGGCTAAAACTGAGAAAACATTGATTCTAAGAAGTAAACAGCTTTGTTACTGTTTTTAGGGTCAGCATGTATGACAATCCAATGCATTCGACTAATTGTAAGAGTTCGGGATTAATTTGGAGTGTTTAGACAACACTTAAACCCGTTTATCCCAAAACATGCTTAAAATGAGAAACAGGCTAAAACCGAGAGAAAACATTGTTTGGAAGCAGTAAACAGATATGTTACTCTTTTTAGGGTCAAAATATGTAACAATCCAATGCATTTGACTAATTTTAAGAATTCGAAATGAATTTGGAGTGTTTAGACAACACGTAAACCCGTTTTATCCCAAAACAGGCTTAAACCGAGAAAACATTGATTCTAAGCTGTAAGCAGCATTCTTACTGTTTCTAGGGTCAGAATGTATGACAATCCAATGCATTTGACTAATTGTAAGAGTTCGGGATGAATTAGGAGTTTTTAGACAACACTTTTACCCATTTTGTCCCGAAACAAGCTAAAACTGAGAAAACGTTGATTCTAAGCAGTAAGCAGCATTGTTACTGTTTCTAGGGTTAGAACGTGTGACAATCCAATGCATTTGACTAATTGTAAGAGTTCGGGATTAATTTGGAGTGTTTAGACAACACTTAAACCCGTTTTATCCCAAAACATGCTTAAACCGAGAAAACAGGCTAAAACCGAGAAAACATTGATTGTACGCAGTAAACAGCTTTGTTACTGTTTCTAGGGTCAGAATGTGTGACAATCCAATGCATTTGACTAATTGTAAGAGTTTGGGATGTATTTGGAGTGTTTAGACAACACTTAAACCCGTTTTATCCCAAAACATGCTTAAACCGAGAAAACAGGCTAAAACCGAGAAAACATTGATTGTAAGCAGTAAACAGCTTTGTTACTGTTTCTAGGGTCATAATGTGTGACAATCCAATGCATTTGACTAATTGTAAGAGTTTGGGATGAATTTGGAGTGTTTAGACAACACTTAAACCCGTTTTATCCCAAAACATGCTTAAACCGAGAAAACAGGCTAAAACCGAGAAAACATTGATTGGAAGCAGTAGACAGCTTTGTTACTGTTTCTAGGGTCATAATGTGTGACAATCCAATGCATTTGACTAATTGTAAGAGTTTGGGATGAATTTGGAGTGTTTAGACAACACTTAAACCTGTTTTATCCCAAAACAGGCTAAAACTGAGAAAACATTGATTCTAAGAAGTAAACAGCTTTGTTACTGTTTTTAGGGTCAGCATGTATGACAATCCAATGCATTCGACTAATTGTAAGAGTTCGGGATTAATTTGGAGTGTTTAGACAACACTTAAACCCGTTTATCCCAAAACATGCTTAAAATGAGAAACAGGCTAAAACCGAGAGAAAACATTGTTTGGAAGCAGTAAACAGATATGTTACTCTTTTTAGGGTCAAAATATGTAACAATCCAATGCATTTGACTAATTTTAAGAATTCGAAATGAATTTGGAGTGTTTAGACAACACGTAAACCCGTTTTATCCCAAAACAGGCTTAAACCGAGAAAACATTGATTCTAAGCTGTAAGCAGCATTCTTACTGTTTCTAGGGTCAGAATGTATGACAATCCAATGCATTTGACTAATTGTAAGAGTTCGGGATGAATTAGGAGTTTTTAGACAACACTTTTACCCATTTTGTCCCGAAACAAGCTAAAACTGAGAAAACGTTGATTCTAAGCAGTAAGCAGCATTGTTACTATTTCTAGGGTTAGAATGTGTGACAATCCAATGCATTTGACTAATTGTAAGAGTTCGGGATTAATTTGGAGTGTTTAGACAACACTTAAACCCGTTTTATCCCAAAACATGCTTAAACCGAGAAAACAGGCTAAAACCGAGAAAACATTGATTGTACGCAGTAAACAGCTTTGTTACTGTTTCTAGGGTCAGAATGTGTGACAATCCAATGCATTTGACTAATTGTAAGAGTTTGGGATGTATTTGGAGTGTTTAGACAACACTTAAACCCGTTTTATCCCAAAACATGCTTAAACCGAGAAAACAGGCTAAAACCGAGAAAACATTGATTGTAAGCAGTAAACAGCTTTGTTACTGTTTCTAGGGTCATAATGTGTGACACTCCAATGCATTTGACTAATTGTAAGAGTTTGGGATGAATTTGGAGTGTTTAGACAACACTTAAACCCGTTTTATCCCAAAACATGCTTAAACCGAGAAAACAGGCTAAAACCGAGAAAACATTGATTGGAAGCAGTAGACAGCTTTGTTACTGTTTCTAGGGTCATAATGTGTGACAATCCAATGCATTTGACTAATTGTAAGAGTTTGGGATGAATTTGGAGTGTTTAGACAACACTTAAACCTGTTTTATCCCAAAACAGGCTAAAACTGAGAAAACATTGATTCTAAGAAGTAAACAGCTTTGTTACTGTTTTTAGGGTCAGCATGTATGACAATCCAATGCATTCGACTAATTGTAAGAGTTCGGGATTAATTTGGAGTGTTTAGACAACACTTAAACCCGTTTTATCCCAAAACATGCTTAAAATGAGAAACAGGCTAAAACCGAGGGAAAACATTGTTTGGAAGCAGTAAACAGATATGTTACTCTTTTTAGGGTCAAAATATGTAACAATCCAATGCATTTGACTAATTTTAAGAATTCGAAATGAATTTGGAGTGTTTAGACAACACGTAAACCCGTTTTATCCCAAAACAGGCTTAAACCGAGAAAACATTGATTCTAAGCTGTAAGCAGCATTCTTACTGTTTCTAGGGTCAGAATGTATGACAATCCAATGCATTTGACTAATTGTAAGAGTTCGGGATGAATTAGGAGTTTTTAGACAACACTTTTACCCATTTTGTCCCGAAACAAGCTAAAACTGAGAAAACGTTGATTCTAAGCAGTAAGCAGCATTGTTACTATTTCTAGGGTTAGAATGTGTGACAATCCAATGCATTTGACTAATTGTAAGAGTTCGGGATTAATTTGGAGTGTTTAGACAACACTTAAACCCGTTTTATCCCAAAACATGCTTAAACCGAGAAAACAGGCTAAAACCGAGAAAACATTGATTGTACGCAGTAAACAGCTTTGTTACTGTTTCTAGGGTCAGAATTGTAAGACTTTGTAGAATAAAGAAGAGAATCAAGAGATTGATGAGAGATATCGGTAGACAAAGAGAATGAGGAAGAAGAAAAGATTAGGTTATTGTTCCATAAGAATACATATTACAATGTAGGCTAAAGTCTATATATATCAAGGGAAAATTAGGGCTACACCCTCTACCAACCGATCGTATAAGTGATAGGGACAAGGAGAGAGATAGAACTAATCCCAACGGTGATAGTGACCCGTCCTAGTCTCCTTAAACACAACATAACCCGTGACTCCACTTGTTCCTCCTCTCTAACGGCTACAAGCGACATTCTAGATCCTTCTCATGGGCCTAAGGAGAGCAGGCCTCCTCATTGTCTTTACACACTTACATGACTCGGCCTTATTGCTTGGTTGTACGGACGGCCCCATAATTGTACGGACGGCCATGGCTGCCTTAGGCTTATTCTCTTGATCAATACTCCCCCTCAAGCTTAGCCGAGTGAAATGGCTAAGCTTGGAACCCGTGAAGCAGCACCTCATTAAAAACCTTGACTTAGAAAACCTCATGGGACAAAACCAAGTCAAGGGAAAAAGAGTGTGCTGTCCACGGATTAGGGAAGCTTGATCATGGCCGTGTAATGTCTACAAGTCCAAGTTTGCTGTAGATGTGATCACAAACCTTGGAGCTTGCAGACTTGGTGAAGATGTCAGCTAGCTGATCTTGACTCCTTGTGTGGCATGGTAACACCACTCCTTCTTCAATCTTCTCTCTCACCTTGTGGCAATCGCTTTCTATGTGCTTGGTCCTCTCATGAAAGACTGAGTTTGTGGCAATGTGGATAGCCGCTTCATTGTCGCAGTGCATGGTCATGGGCTGCTTTGTCTCGATGCCTAAGTCCTTGAGTAGGCCCTTCAGCCATGTCATCTCGTTAGTGAGCTTCCTCATAGCTCTATACTCGGCCTCGGCGCTAGAGCATGAAACCACCTTTTGTTTCTTAGACCTCCATGTAACCAAGTTGCCTCCAACAAACGTGCAGTACCCAGTGGTGGATCTCCTATCCAGCGTGTCGCCATTGTAATCCGCATCACAATAGCCAACGATTTCGGTGTTGTCATTCTTGCCCATCCAAATACCTTGACCCGGACTGCCCTTGAGATAGCTTAGGATCCTTTCGACTTGACTCCATTGGTACTTGCTTGGTGCCTTCATATGTTGGCTAACCTGATTCACAGCATAGGATATGTCAGGTCGTGTGATAGTAAGGTATATCAGCTTACCTACAAGCCGGCGGTAGCGTGTGACGTCTAAGAATGGCTCGTCCATTGGTTCCTTAGGTCGGCCTTCTTTTGCCCGTAAGCTCTCCCCCTTTCGCTTGAGCTGGTAATCTTCATCAAGGGGCGTAGCAACCGGAGACACACCAAGCTTGCCAGTCTCCTCTAACAAGTCAAGAGTAAACTTGCGTTGTGAGAGGAAGAGTCCTTCCGGTGAGCGACAAATCTCAATACCAAGAAAGTATTTGAGTTCCCCAAGGTCCTTGATGTCAAATACCGACTTGAGAGAGTCCTTGGTGTCCTGAATGGCCGCCTTATCATCACCAGTCACGATGATGTCGTCGACGTATATGAGCACCACCACCCAACCAATAGAGGTGCGACGCGTGAAGAGAGTATGATCAGCCTCCGATCGCGTAAAACCATCAGTCTTGAGAGTGGAGCTTAGTTTGTGGTACCACGCTCGTGGGGACTGCTTAAGGCCATAGATGGCCTTACGTAGCCTCAAGACTTTTCCGGGTGTAACCATGTCTTCAAGGCCGGGAGGAGGCGTCATGTACACTTCTTCATCAAGTTCACCTTGAAGGAAGGCGTTCTTCACATCCATCTGCCATAAGTCCCATGAGAGGTTGACAGCAAGAGACAGCACAACCCGAACCGTATGGAGCTTGGCCACGGGTGCAAAGGTGTCCGTGTAGTCCGCGCCATAGGTTTGGGTGAAGCCACGGGCCACTAACCTGGCTTTATGCCGTTCAATGTCACCATTGCTCAAATACTTTATGGTAAACACCCATTTGGAGCTAACTGCCCGCTTGCCTTGAGGAAGATCCGATTCGTCCCACGTATGATTCCGGATCATGGCGCCAGTTTCATTCTTGACCGCATCTAACCAAACTTGATGTTCCTTAGCTTCATCATATGTCTGCGGGATCCAATTGGCGTCCACTTGGCCGAAGAAAGCTTGGTGATCAGCAGGTAACAGCTCAAGGGAACAAACGGACTGAATGGGATGAGCAACAGCTTGGCTGTTGTAATAGACACGCTTGTTCTTCCAAGTGGAGGGATCTGATCGAGGTCTGGTGCTCCGACGCAGGACTGGTGCCGGAAGTGGATCCACGCTAGGCAACACGGTGGACGTACCGTCCGTAGGAGCCGTCTCCGTGTTTTCCTCGGTAGAGGCCGCCGCCGGAGCATGCGTGTCCGTTGTAGGGCCAGGGACGGGAACACCGGTTATGGGTAGGCCAGACCCGAGAGATTCACCATCTTGGGCTGAACCATTGTCATTTGCATCTCCTTGGTCAGACCCACCATCGGTAGAATTTTGACTTAGTGTTGGCCGCACGGCACCCGTTGGTGGAGATGGGTTGCCAAGGTGATCAAGAAGGAACCGTAGACTCGAAGCTCGGTCATTAGGTGAGTGAGAGAGATCTTTAAGGTTGTTCCAATCCCTCTTGTCATGGTAGCCCACATGTTCTAGAAACCGGACGTCTCGAGAGACATATAGTCGACTTGTGGCCGGATCATAACATTTGTACCCCTTTTGTGTGGTGGAGTAGCCAATGAACATACACTTTGTACTTTTGGCATCCAGCTTACCCCTTTGTTCTCCTGGTACTAACACAAAACAAACACAGCCGAAAACTCGTAAGTGATCAAGAGATGGTTTAAATTTGTTTAGTACTTCAAATGGAGATAAGTCATGAAGAACTCTAGTTGGTGTTCGGTTGATTAGGTAGCATGCAGTCATCACGGCATCACCCCAATATCGTTTAGGAACACTCGAATGGAACATGATTGCCCGCGCCACTTCCATGAGGTGCCGGTTCTTCCTCTCGGCCACACCATTTTGTTGTGGCGTGTAGGGACAACTAGTTTGATGGAGAATGCCATGCTTGGAGAGATGTTCTTTGAACTTGCAACTTGTGTATTCCCCCCCATTATCAGACCTAAGTACCTTAAGTTTAGCATTGAAGTGATTAGTCACATAATTTTGAAAATTGATAAAGGCATCAAATACTCTATCTTTAGATGGCAACAAGGTAATCCAAGTGTATTTTGATTTTTCATCAATAAAAGTCACAAAATACTTGTTATTATCTCTAGATAGGCATGGTGATGTCCAAACATCTGAGTGAACCAAATCAAAACAATTCTCATAAATAGTAGTTGACTTAGGAAAGATAGACTTGCAATGTTTTCCAAGAATACAAGGTTCACAAGTAGAATTATCAAAAGAAATATTAGGAAACATCAACCCTAAAGCACGTGAATGTGGGTGGCCTAGCCTAGCATGCCACACCATATTCGAATCAACAACAAAACAAGACTTAGTAGAGGATAAATTTGGATCGGTTTTCTCTAGGACATAGAGATCTCCACTCCCTTGCCCTTCTCCAAGAACCTTTCCAGTCTCAATATCCTGAAAATAAACATTGTTAGGACCAAAGATTGCATAACAATTCAAATCATTTGTGGCCCTCTTAACCGATAGTAAATTGGAGGTAAAGGTAGGCATAAAGAAAGCTTTTGAGGTTTTATCAAATAGTTTCAAGTCCCCTATTCCCTTTACTGGTATTTGTTCTCCATTTGCAATAACAACATTTCCTAAGGCCGGTTTTATGTTGTCAATTAAACTAGGGTTACTAATCATATGATGTGAGGCTCCCGAGTCAATAACAAGCGATTTGCTAGGCCTAGAAGTAAAGAAAGAGATACCAGACTCCTTGAGTGAGGCAATGGAGCGGATGAGAGCCTCAAGGTCTGACTTCCTCACCACATCTCCGTAGGCTGCGGTCATGGCCACCTCATCTCCCTGCTTTGATGATCCGGCTCCTTTATCGCTAACCGCTTCCTTTGAGAGGTTGGCTTTGAACTTGGCCGGCTTGAGATGAGGATGGAGAACCCAGCACTTGTCTTTCAGATGACCCCGCTTCTTGCAGTGGTCGCACACCAACAACTTCCTCTCCTCTTGCTTGTACATTCCTTTGTTGGCCGAAGCAAGCTCCCCCTTACCGCTAAACAAATCAAGGGATCCTTGCTCTTTCTGAATTTGGGAGCAAATATCCTCAAAGGAGGGGAGCTTCTCTGCCCTTAGGATGTGCTTCAAGAGGTCGTTGAAGGACGGGTTCAAGGTAAGTAGGAGTCCGAAGACTTTGTCTTGCTCCTTTCTTTCGTTTAGCACACTTGCCTCAAGTGTACTTGGCCGCAACATGTCAAGCTCGGACCATAGTGCACGGAACTTACCAAGATGCTTAGTGAACTCCACATCATCTTGGTTAAGATCATTTATGGCCTTCTTGACCTCAAAGACTCTAGTCATGTTAGAGACATTACCATACACGCCTTTAAGTGTTTCCCACAGTTCCTTGGCCGTCTCGCAATATGAGTAGGCCTCAAGGATAGGCGTGTCCAGAGAGTTTTGGAGAACAGATAGGACAACTTGGTCTTCTTGGAACCATTTGGCCTTCCTCTCGCTCTCTTCCTCCGCTTCCGCCTCGGAAGCGTCCTCTCCTTTGGGGTTTTTCTTTGGGACATAGTCGGACTCGACATGACTCCAAAGGCCACGACCTCCAAGGGCGGTTCTTGTGGTTCTTGTCCACAGCAAGTAGTTTGTCCCCTTTAGGACAACCGGTGAAACAATGGGCTTGGCGTTTTCCATGGTCGGATTTCTATGGACCGATGGGTAAAGCTTTTACCCGGAGAATAAAGAAGATGCGAGTAAGAAGAAACGAAGATAAGGAGACTAGAGTGTAGAAATGAGTAGGAGAATGAGATTAGACTGTAGAGAATCGAGGAACTTGCTCTGATACCATGTAAGACTTTGTAGAATAAAGAAGAGAATCAAGAGATTGATGAGAGATATCGGTAGACAAAGAGAATGAGGAAGAAGAAAAGATTAGGTTATTGTTCCATAAGAATACATATTACAATGTAGGCTAAAGTCTATATATATCAAGGGAAAATTAGGGCTACACCCTCTACCAACCGATCGTATAAGTGATAGGGACAAGGAGAGAGATAGAACTAATCCCAACGGTGATAGTGACCCGTCCTAGTCTCCTTAAACACAACATAACCCGTGACTCCACTTGTTCCTCCTCTCTAACGGCTACAAGCGACATTCTAGATCCTTCTCATGGGCCTAAGGAGAGCAGGCCTCCTCATTGTCTTTACACACTTACATGACTCGGCCTTATTGCTTGGTTGTACGGACGGCCCCATAATTGTACGGACGGCCATGGCTGCCTTAGGCTTATTCTCTTGATCAAGAATGTGTGACAATCCAATGCATTTGACTAATTGTAAGAGTTTGGGATGTATTTGGAGTGTTTAGACAACACTTAAACCCGTTTTATCCCAAAACATGCTTAATCCGAGAAAACAGGCTAAAACCGAGAAAACATTGATTGTAAGCAGTAAACAGCTTTGTTACTGTTTCTAGGGTCATAATGTGTGACAATCCAATGCATTTGACTAATTGTAAGAGTTTGGGATGAATTTGGAGTGTTTAGACAACACTTAAACCCGTTTTATCCCAAAACATGCTTAAACCGAGAAAACAGGCTAAAACCGAGAAAACATTGATTGGAAGCAGTAGACAGCTTTGTTACTGTTTCTAGGGTCATAATGTGTGACAATCCAATGCATTTGACTAATTGTAAGAGTTTGGGATGAATTTGGAGTGTTTAGACAACACTTAAACCTGTTTTATCCCAAAACAGGCTAAAACTGAGAAAACATTGATTCTAAGAAGTAAACAGCTTTGTTACTGTTTTTAGGGTCAGCATGTATGACAATCCAATGCATTCGACTAATTGTAAGAGTTCGGGATTAATTTGGAGTGTTTAGACAACACTTAAACCCGTTTTATCCCAAAACATGCTTAAAATGAGAAACAGGCTAAAACCGAGAGAAAACATTGTTTGGAAGCAGTAAACAGATATGTTACTCTTTTTAGGGTCAAAATATGTAACAATCCAATGCATTTGACTAATTTTAAGAATTCGAAATGAATTTGGAGTGTTTAGACAACACGTAAACCCGTTTTATCCCAAAACAGGCTTAAACCGAGAAAACATTGATTCTAAGCTGTAAGCAGCATTCTTACTGTTTCTAGGGTCAGAATGTATGACAATCCAATGCATTTGACTAATTATAAGAGTTCGGGATGAATTAGGAGTTTTTAGACAACACTTTTACCCATTTTGTCCCGAAACAAGCTAAAACTGAGAAAACGTTGATTCTAAGCAGTAAGCAGCATTGTTACTATTTCTAGGGTTAGAATGTGTGACAATCCAATGCATTTGACTAATTGTAAGAGTTCGGGATGAATTTGGAGTGTTTAGACAACACTTCAACCCGTTTTATCCCAAAACATGCTTAAAATGAGAAACAGGCTAAAACCGAGAGAAAACATTGTTTGGAAGCAGTAAACAGATATGTTACTCTTTTTAGGGTCAAAATATGTAACAATCCAATGCATTTGACTAATTTTAAGAATTCGAAATGAATTTGGAGTGTTTAGACAACACGTAAACCTGTTTTATCCCAAAACAGGCTTAAACCGAGAAAACATTGATTCTAAGCTGTAAGCAGCATTCTTACTGTTTCTAGGGTCAGAATGTATGACAATCCAATGCATTTGACTAATTGTAAGAGTTCGGGATGAATTAGGAGTTTTTAGACAACACTTTTACCCATTTTGTCCCGAAACAAGCTAAAACTGAGAAAACGTTGATTCTAAGCAGTAAGCAGCATTGTTACTATTTCTAGGGTTAGAATGTGTGACAATCCAATGCATTTGACTAATTGTAAGAGTTCGGGATTAATTTGGAGTGTTTAGACAACACTTAAACCCGTTTTATCCCAAAACATGCTTAAACCGAGAAAACAGGCTAAAACCGAGAAAACATTGATTGTACGCAGTAAACAGCTTTGTTACTGTTTCTAGGGTCAGAATGTGTGACAATCCAATGCATTTGACTAATTGTAAGAGTTTGGGATGTATTTGGAGTGTTTAGACAACACTTAAACCCGTTTTATCCCAAAACATGCTTAAACCGAGAAAACAGGCTAAAACCGAGAAAACATTGATTGTAAGCAGTAAACAGCTTTGTTACTGTTTCTAGGGTCATAATGTGTGACAATCCAATGCATTTGACTAATTGTAAGAGTTTGGGATGAATTTGGAGTGTTTAGACAACACTTAAACCCGTTTTATCCCAAAACATGCTTAAACCGAGAAAACAGGCTAAAACCGAGAAAACATTGATTGGAAGCAGTAGACAGCTTTGTTACTGTTTCTAGGGTCATAATGTGTGACAATCCAATGCATTTGACTAATTGTAAGAGTTTGGGATGAATTTGGAGTGTTTAGACAACACTTAAACCTGTTTTATCCCAAAACAGGCTAAAACTGAGAAAACATTGATTCTAAGAAGTAAACAGCTTTGTTACTGTTTTTAGGGTCAGCATGTATGACAATCCAATGCATTCGACTAATTGTAAGAGTTCGGGATTAATTTGGAGTGTTTAGACAACACTTAAACCCGTTTTATCCCAAAACATGCTTAAAATGAGAAACAGGCTAAAACCGAGAGAAAACATTGTTTGGAAGCAGTAAACAGATATGTTACTCTTTTTAGGGTCAAAATATGTAACAATCCAATGCATTTGACTAATTTTAAGAATTCGAAATGAATTTTGAGTGTTTAGACAACACGTAAACCCGTTTTATCCCAAAACAGGCTTAAACCGAGAAAACATTGATTCTAAGCTGTAAGCAGCATTCTTACTGTTTCTAGGGTCAGAATGTATGACAATCCAATGCATTTGACTAATTGTAAGAGTTCGGGATGAATTAGGAGTTTTTAGACAACACTTTTACCCATTTTGTCCCGAAACAAGCTAAAACTGAGAAAACGTTGATTCTAAGCAGTAAGCAGCATTGTTACTATTTCTAGGGTTAGAATGTGTGACAATCCAATGCATTTGACTAATTGTAAGAGTTCGGGATTAATTTGGAGTGTTTAGACAACACTTAAACCCGTTTTATCCCAAAACATGCTTAAACCGAGAAAACAGGCTAAAACCGAGAAAACATTGATTGTACGCAGTAAACAGCTTTGTTACTGTTTCTAGGGTCAGAATGTGTGACAATCCAATGCATTTGACTAATTGTAAGAGTTTGGGATGTATTTGGAGTGTTTAGACAACACTTAAACCCGTTTTATCCCAAAACATGCTTAAACCGAGAAAACAGGCTAAAACCGAGAAAACATTGATTGTAAGCAGTAAACAGCTTTGTTACTGTTTCTAGGGTCATAATGTGTGACAATCCAATGCATTTGACTAATTGTAAGAGTTTGGGATGAATTTGGAGTGTTTAGACAACACTTAAACCCGTTTTATCCCAAAACATGCTTAAACCGAGAAAACAGGCTAAAACCGAGAAAACATTGATTGGAAGCAGTAGACAGCTTTGTTACTGTTTCTAGGGTCATAATGTGTGACAATCCAATGCATTTGACTAATTGTAAGAGTTTGGGATGAATTTGGAGTGTTTAGACAACACTTAAACCTGTTTTATCCCAAAACAGGCTAAAACTGAGAAAACATTGATTCTAAGAAGTAAACAGCTTTGTTACTGTTTTTAGGGTCAGCATGTATGACAATCCAATGCATTCGACTAATTGTAAGAGTTCGGGATTAATTTGGAGTGTTTAGACAACACTTAAACCCGTTTTATCCCAAAACATGCTTAAAATGAGAAACAGGCTAAAACCGAGAGAAAACATTGTTTGGAAGCAGTAAACAGATATGTTACTCTTTTTAGGGTCAAAATATGTAACAATCCAATGCATTTGACTAATTTTAAGAATTCGAAATGAATTTTGAGTGTTTAGACAACACGTAAACCCGTTTTATCCCAAAACAGGCTTAAACCGAGAAAACATTGATTCTAAGCTGTAAGCAGCATTCTTACTGTTTCTAGGGTCAGAATGTATGACAATCCAATGCATTTGACTAATTGTAAGAGTTCGGGATGAATTAGGAGTTTTTAGACAACACTTTTACCCATTTTGTCCCGAAACAAGCTAAAACTGAGAAAACGTTGATTCTAAGCAGTAAGCAGCATTGTTACTATTTCTAGGGTTAGAATGTGTGACAATCCAATGCATTTGACTAATTGTAAGAGTTCGGGATTAATTTGGAGTGTTTAGACAACACTTAAACCCGTTTTATCCCAAAACATGCTTAAACCGAGAAAACAGGCTAAAACCGAGAAAACATTGATTGTACGCAGTAAACAGCTTTGTTACTGTTTCTAGGGTCAGAATGTGTGACAATCCAATGCATTTGACTAATTGTAAGAGTTTGGGATGTATTTGGAGTGTTTAGACAACACTTAAACCCGTTTTATCCCAAAACATGCTTAAACCGAGAAAACAGGCTAAAACCGAGAAAACATTGATTGTAAGCAGTAAACAGCTTTGTTACTGTTTCTAGGGTCATAATGTGTGACAATCCAATGCATTTGACTAATTGTAAGAGTTTGGGATGAATTTGGAGTGTTTAGACAACACTTAAACCCGTTTTATCCCAAAACATGCTTAAACCGAGAAAACAGGCTAAAACCGAGAAAACATTGATTGGAAGCAGTAGACAGCTTTGTTACTGTTTCTAGGGTCATAATGTGTGACAATCCAATGCATTTGACTAATTGTAAGAGTTTGGGATGAATTTGGAGTGTTTAGACAACACTTAAACCTGTTTTATCCCAAAACAGGCTAAAACTGAGAAAACATTGATTCTAAGAAGTAAACAGCTTTGTTACTGTTTTTAGGGTCAGCATGTATGACAATCCAATGCATTCGACTAATTGTAAGAGTTCGGGATTAATTTGGAGTGTTTAGACAACACTTAAACCCTTTTTATCCCAAAACATGCTTAAAATGAGAAACAGGCTAAAACCGAGAGAAAACATTGTTTGGAAGCAGTAAACAGATATGTTACTCTTTTTAGGGTCAAAATATGTAACAATCCAATGCATTTGACTAATTTTAAGAATTCGAAATGAATTTTGAGTGTTTAGACAACACGTAAACCCGTTTTATCCCAAAACAGGCTTAAACCGAGAAAACATTGATTCTAAGCTGTAAGCAGCATTCTTACTGTTTCTAGGGTCAGAATGTATGACAATCCAATGCATTTGACTAATTGTAAGAGTTCGGGATGAATTAGGAGTTTTTAGACAACACTTTTACCCATTTTGTCCCGAAACAAGCTAAAACTGAGAAAACGTTGATTCTAAGCAGTAAGCAGCATTGTTACTATTTCTAGGGTTAGAATGTGTGACAATCCAATGCATTTGACTAATTGTAAGAGTTCGGGATTAATTTGGAGTGTTTAGACAACACTTAAACCCGTTTTATTCCAAAACATGCTTAAACCGAGAAAACAGGCTAAAACCGAGAAAACATTGATTGTACGCAGTAAACAGCTTTGTTACTGTTTCTAGGGTCAGAATGTGTGACAATCCAATGCATTTGACTAATTGTAAGAGTTTGGGATGTATTTGGAGTGTTTAGACAACACTTAAACCCGTTTTATCCCAAAACATGCTTAAACCGAGAAAACAGGCTAAAACCGAGAAAACATTGATTGTAAGCAGTAAACAGCTTTGTTACTGTTTCTAGGGTCATAATGTGTGACAATCCAATGCATTTGACTAATTGTAAGAGTTTGGGATGAATTTGGAGTGTTTAGACAACACTTAAACCCGTTTTATCCCAAAACATGCTTAAACCGAGAAAACAGGCTAAAACCGAGAAAACATTGATTGGAAGCAGTAGACAGCTTTGTTACTGTTTCTAGGGTCATAATGTGTGACAATCCAATGCATTTGACTAATTGTAAGAGTTTGGGATGAATTTGGAGTGTTTAGACAACACTTAAACCTGTTTTATCCCAAAACAGGCTAAAACTGAGAAAACATTGATTCTAAGAAGTAAACAGCTTTGTTACTGTTTTTAGGGTCAGCATGTATGACAATCCAATGCATTCGACTAATTGTAAGAGTTCGGGATTAATTTGGAGTGTTTAGACAACACTTAAACCCGTTTTATCCCAAAACATGCTTAAAATGAGAAACAGGCTAAAACCGAGAGAAAACATTGTTTGGAAGCAGTAAACAGATATGTTACTCTTTTTAGGGTCAAAATATGTAACAATCCAATGCATTTGACTAATTTTAAGAATTCGAAATGAATTTGGAGTGTTTAGACAACACGTAAACCCGTTTTATCCCAAAACAGGCTTAAACCGAGAAAACATTGATTCTAAGCTGTAAGCAGCATTCTTACTGTTTCTAGGGTCAGAATGTATGACAATCCAATGCATTTGACTAATTGTAAGAGTTCGGGATGAATTAGGAGTTTTTAGACAACACTTTTACCCATTTTGTCCCGAAACAAGCTAAAACTGAGAAAACGTTGATTCTAAGCAGTAAGCAGCATTGTTACTATTTCTAGGGTTAGAATGTGTGACAATCCAATGCATTTGACTAATTGTAAGAGTTCGGGATGAATTTGGAGTGTTTAGACAACACTTAAACCCGTTTTATCCCAAAACATGCTTAAACCGAGAAAACAGGCTAAAACCGAGAAAACATTGATTGTACGCAGTAAACAGCTTTGTTACTGTTTCTAGGGTCAGAATGTGTAACAATCCAATGCATTTGACTAATTGTAAGAGTTCGGGATGTATTTGGAGTGTTTAGACAACACTTAAACCCGTTTTATCCCAAAACAGGTTTAAACTGAAAAAACATTGATTCTAAGCTGTAAGCAGCATTCTTACTGTTTCTAGAGTCAGAATGTATGACAATCCAATGCATTTGACTAATTGGAAGAGTTCGGGATGAATTTGGAGTTTTTAGACAACACTTTTACCCATTTTGTCCCGAAACAAGCTAAAACTGAGAAAACGTTGATTCTAAGCAGTAAACAGCTTTGTTACTGTTTCTAGGGTCATAATGTGTGACAATCCAATGCATTTGACTAATTGTAAGAGTTCGGGATGAATTTGGAGTGTTTAGACAACACTTCAACCGGTTTTATCCCAAAACATGCTTAAACCGAGAAAACAGGCTAAAACCGAGAAAACATTGATTGTACGCAGTAAACAGCTTTGTTACTGTTTCTAGGGTCATAATGTGTGACAATCCAATGCATTTGACTAATTGTAAGAGTTTGGGATGTATTTGGAGTGTTTAGACAACACTTAAACCCGTTTTATCCCAAAACATGCTTAAACCGAGAAAACAGGCTAAAACCGAGAAAACATTGATTGTAAGCAGTAAACAGCTTTGTTACTGTTTCTAGGGTCATAATGTGTGACAATCCAATGCATTTGACTAATTGTAAGAGTTTGGGATGAATTTGGAGTGTTTAGACAACACTTAAACCCGTTTTATCCCAAAACATGCTTAAACCGAGAAAACAGGCTAAAACCGAGAAAACATTGATTGGAAGCAGTAAACAGCTTTGTTACTGTTTCTAGGGTCATAATGTGTGACAATCCAATGCATTTGACTAATTGTAAGAGTTTGGGATGAATTTGGAGTGTTTAGACAACACTTAAACCTGTTTTATCCCAAAACAGGCTTAAACCGAGAAAACATTGATTCTAAGCTGTAAGCAGCATTCTTACTGTTTCTAGGGTCAGAATGTATGACAATCCAATGCATTTGACTAATTGTAAGAGTTCGGGATGAATTAGGAGTTTTTAGACAACACTTTTACCCATTTTGTCCCGAAACAAGCTAAAACTGAGAAAACGTTGATTCTAAGCAGTAAGCAGCATTGTTACTATTTCTAGGGTTAGAATGTGTGACAATCCAATGCATTTGACTAATTGTAAGAGTTCGGGATTAATTTGGAGTGTTTAGACAACACTTAAACCCGTTTTATCCCAAAACATGCTTAAAATGAGAAACAGGCTAAAACCGAGAGAAAACATTGTTTGGAAGCAGTAAACAGATATGTTACTCTTTTTAGGGTTAAAATATGTAACAATCCAATGCATTTGACTAATTTTAAGAATTCGAGATGAATTTGGAGTGTTTAGACAACACGTAAACCCGTTTTATCCCAAAACAGGTTTAAACCGAAAAAACATTGATTCTAAGCTGTAAGCAGCATTCTTACTGTTTCTAGAGTCAGAATGTATGACAATCCAATGCATTTGACTAATTGGAAGAGTTCGGGATGAATTTGGAGTTTTTAGACAACACTTTTACCCATTTTGTCCCGAAACAAGCTAAAACTGAGAAAACGTTGATTCTAAGCAGTAAACAGCTTTGTTACTGTTTCTAGGGTCATAATGTGTGACAATCCAATGCATTTGACTAATTGTAAGAGTTCGGGATGAATTTGGAGTGTTTAGACAACACTTCAACCGGTTTTATCCCAAAACATGCTTAAACCGAGAAAACAGGCTAAAACCGAGAAAACATTGATTGTACGCAGTAAACAGCTTTGTTACTGTTTCTAGGGTCAGAATGTGTGACAATCCAATGCATTTGACTAATTGTAAGAGTTTGGGATGTATTTGGAGTGTTTAGACAACACTTAAACCCGTTTTATCCCAAAACATGCTTAAACCGAGAAAACAGGCTAAAACCGAGAAAACATTGATTGTAAGCAGTAAACAGCTTTGTTACTGTTTCTAGGGTCATAATGTGTGACAATCCAATGCATTTGACTAATTGTAAGAGTTTGGGATGAATTTGGAGTGTTTAGACAACACTTAAACCCGTTTTATCCCAAAACATGCTTAAACCGAGAAAACAGGCTAAAACCGAGAAAACATTGATTGGAAGCAGTAGACAGCTTTGTTACTGTTTCTAGGGTCATAATGTGTGACAATCCAATGCATTTGACTAATTGTAAGAGTTTGGGATGAATTTGGAGTGTTTAGACAACACTTAAACCTGTTTTATCCCAAAACAGGCTAAAACTGAGAAAACATTGATTCTAAGAAGTAAACAGCTTTGTTACTGTTTTTAGGGTCAGCATGTATGACAATCCAATGCATTCGACTAATTGTAAGAGTTCGGGATTAATTTGGAGTGTTTAGACAACACTTAAACCCGTTTTATCCCAAAACATGCTTAAAATGAGAAACAGGCTAAAACCGAGAGAAAACATTGTTTGGAAGCAGTAAACAGATATGTTACTCTTTTTAGGGTCAAAATATGTAACAATCCAATGCATTTGACTAATTTTAAGAATTCGAGATGAATTTGGAGTGTTTAGACAACACGTAAACCCGTTTTATCCCAAAACAGGCTTAAACCGAGAAAACATTGATTCTAAGCTGTAAGCAGCATTTTTACTGTTTCTAGGGTCAGAATGTATGACAATCCAATGCATTTGACTAATTGTAAGAGTTCGGGATGAATTTGGAGTTTTTAGACAACACTTTTACCCATTTTGTCCTGAAACAAGCTAAAACTGAGAAAACGTTGATTCTAAGCAGTAAACAGCTTTGTTACTGTTTCTAGGGTTAGAATGTGTGACAATCCAATGCATTTGACTAACTGTAAGAGTTCGGGATGAATTTGGAGTGTTTAGACAACACTTAAACCCATTTTATCCCAAAACATGCTTAAACCGAGAAAACAGGCTAAAACCGAGAAAACATTGATTGTACGCAGTAAACAGCTTTGTTACTGTTTCTAGGGTCAGAATGTGTAACAATCCAATGCATTTGACTAATTGTAAGAGTTCGGGATGTATTTGGAGTGTTTAGACAACACGTAAACCCGTTTTATCCCAAAACAGGTTTAAACCGAAAAAACATTGATTCTAAGCTGTAAGCAGCATTCTTACTGTTTCTAGAGTCAGAATGTATGACAATCCAATGCATTTGACTAATTGGAAGAGTTCGGGATGAATTTGGAGTTTTTAGACAACACTTTTACCCATTTTGTCCCGAAACAAGCTAAAACTGAGAAAACGTTGATTCTAAGCAGTAAACAGCTTTGTTACTGTTTCTAGGGTCATAATGTGTGACAATCCAATGCATTTGACTAATTGTAAGAGTTCGGGATGAATTTGGAGTGTTTAGACAACACTTCAACCGGTTTTATCCCAAAACATGCTTAAACCGAGAAAACAGGCTAAAACCGAGAAAACATTGATTGTACGCAGTAAACAGCTTTGTTACTGTTTCTAGGGTCAGAATGTGTGACAATCCAATGCATTTGACTAATTGTAAGAGTTTGGGATGTATTTGGAGTGTTTAGACAACACTTAAACCCGTTTTATCCCAAAACATGCTTAAACCGAGAAAACAGGCTAAAACCGAGAAAACATTGATTGTAAGCAGTAAACAGCTTTGTTACTGTTTCTAGGGTCATAATGTGTGAAAATCCAATGCATTTGACTAATTGTAAGAGTTTGGGATGAATTTGGAGTGTTTAGACAACACTTAAACCCGTTTTATCCCAAAACATGCTTAAACCGAGAAAACAGGCTAAAACCGAGAAAACATTGATTGGAAGCAGTAAACAGCTTTGTTACTGTTTCTAGGGTCATAATGTGTGACAATCCAATGCATTTGACTAATTGTAAGAGTTTGGGATGAATTTGGAGTGTTTAGACAACACTTAAACCTGTTTTATCCGAAAACAGGCTAAAACTGAGAAAACATTGATTCTAAGAAGTAAACAGCTTTGTTACTGTTTTTAGGGTCAACATGTATGACAATCCAATGCATTTGACTAATTGTAAGAGTTCGGGATTAATTTGGAGTGTTTAGACAACACTTAAACCCGTTTTATCCCAAAACATGCTTAAAATGAGAAACAGGCTAAAACCGAGAGAAAACATTGTTTGGAAGCAGTAAACAGATATGTTACTCTTTTTAGGGTGAAAATATGTAACAATCCAATGCATTTGACTAATTTTAAGAATTCGAGATGAATTTGGAGTGTTTAGACAACACGTAAACCCGTTTTATCCCAAAACAGGCTTAAACCGAGAAAACATTGATTCTAAGCTGTAAGCAGCATTTTTACTGTTTCTAGGGTCAGAATGTATGACAATCCAATGCATTTGACTAATTGTAAGAGTTCGGGATGAATTTGGAGTTTTTAGACAACACTTTTACCCATTTTGTCCTGAAACAAGCTAAAACTGAGAAAACGTTGATTTTAAGCAGTAAACAGCTTTGTTACTGTTTCTAGGGTTAGAATGTGTGACAATCCAATGCATTTGACTAATTGTAAGAGTTCGGGATGAATTTGGAGTGTTTAGACAACACTTAAACCCGTTTTATCCCAAAACATGCTTAAACCGAGAAAACAGGCTAAAACCGAGAAAACATTGATTGTACGCAGTAAACAGCTTTGTTACTGTTTCTAGGGTCAGAATGTGTAACAATCCAATGCATTTGACTAATTGTAAGAGTTCGGGATGTATTTGGAGTGTTTAGACAACACTTAAACCCGTTTTATCCCAAAACATGCTTAAACCGAGAAAACAGGCTAAAACCGAGAAAACATTGATTGTAAGCAGTAAACAGCTTTGTTACTGTTTCTAGGGTCATAATGTGTGACAATCCAATGCATTTGACTAATTGTAAGAGTTTGGGATGAATTTGGAGTGTTTAGACAACACTTAAACCTGTTTTATCCCAAAACATGCTTAAACCGAGAAAACATTGATTCTAAGAAGTAAGCAGCTTTGTTACTGTTTTTAGGGTCAGCATGTATGACAATCCAATGCATTTGACTAATTGTAAGAGTTCGGGATTAATTTGGAGTGTTTAGACAAAACTTAAACCCGTTTTATCCCAAAACATGCTTAAAATGAGAAACAGGCTAAAACCGAGAGAAAACATTGTTTGGAAGCAGTAAACAGATATGTTACTCTTTTTAGGGTCAAAATATGTAACAATCCAATGCATTGGACTAATTTTAAGAATTCGAGATGAATTTGGAGTGTTTAGACAACACTTAAACCCGTTTTATCCCAAAACAGGCTTAAACCGAAAAAACATTGATTCTAAGCTGTAAGCAGCATTCTTACTGTTTCTAGGGTCAGAATGTATGACAATCATATGCATTTGACTAATTGTAAGAGTTCGGGATGAATTTGGAGTTTTTAGACAACACTTTTACCCATTTTGTTCCGGAACAAGCTAAAACTGAGAAAACGTTGATTCTAAGCAGTAAGCAGCATTGTTACTGTTTCTAGGGTTAGAATATGTGACAATCCAATGCATTTGACTAATTGTAAGAGTTTGGGATGAATTTGGAGTGTTTAGACAACACTTAAACCCGTTTTATCCCAAAACATGCTTAAACCGAGAAAACAGGCTAAAACCGAGAAAACATTGATTGGAAGCAGTAAACAGATTTGTTACTGTTTCTAGGGTCATAATGTGTGACAATCCAATGCATTTGACTAATTGTAAGAGTTTGGGATGAATTTGGAGTGTTTAGACAACACTTAAACCTGTTTTATCCCAAAACAGGCTAAAACTGAGAAAACATTGATTCTAAGAAGTAAACAGCTTTGTTACTGTTTTTAGGGTCAGCATGTATGACAATCCAATGCATTCGACTAATTGTAAGAGTTCGGGATTAATTTGGAGTGTTTAGACAACACTTAAACCCGTTTTATCCCAAAACATGCTTAAAATGAGAAACAGGCTAAAACCGAGAGAAAACATTGTTTGGAAGCAGTAAACAGATATGTTACTCTTTTTAGGGTGAAAATATGTAACAATCCAATGCATTTGACTAATTTTAAGAATTCGAGATGAATTTGGAGTGTTTAGACAACACGTAAACCCGTTTTATCCCAAAACAGGCTTAAACCGAGAAAACATTGATTCTAAGCTGTAAGCAGCATTTTTACTGTTTCTAGGGTCAGAATGTATGACAATCCAATGCATTTGACTAATTGTAAGAGTTCGGGATGAATTTGGAGTTTTTAGACAACACTTTTACCCATTTTGTCCTGAAACAAGCTAAAACTGAGAAAACGTTGATTTTAAGCAGTAAACAGCTTTGTTACTGTTTCTAGGGTTAGAATGTGTGACAATCCAATGCATTTGACTAATTGTAAGAGTTCGGGATGAATTTGGAGTGTTTAGACAACACTTAAACCCGTTTTATCCCAAAACATGCTTAAACCGAGAAAACAGGCTAAAACCGAGAAAACATTGATTGTACGCAGTAAACAGCTTTGTTACTGTTTCTAGGGTCAGAATGTGTAACAATCCAATGCATTTGACTAATTGTAAGAGTTCGGGATGTATTTGGAGTGTTTAGACAACACTTAAACCCGTTTTATCCCAAAACATGCTTAAACCGAGAAAACAGGCTAAAACCGAGAAAACATTGATTGTAAGCAGTAAACAGCTTTGTTACTGTTTCTAGGGTCATAATGTGTGACAATCCAATGCATTTGACTAATTGTAAGAGTTTGGGATGAATTTGGAGTGTTTAGACAACACTTAAACCTGTTTTATCCCAAAACATGCTTAAACCGAGAAAACATTGATTCTAAGAAGTAAGCAGCTTTGTTACTGTTTTTAGGGTCAGCATGTATGACAATCCAATGCATTTGACTAATTGTAAGAGTTCGGGATTAATTTGGAGTGTTTAGACAAAACTTAAACCCGTTTTATCCCAAAACATGCTTAAAATGAGAAACAGGCTAAAACCGAGAGAAAACATTGTTTGGAAGCAGTAAACAGATATGTTACTCTTTTTAGGGTCAAAATATGTAACAATCCAATGCATTGGACTAATTTTAAGAATTCGAGATGAATTTGGAGTGTTTAGACAACACTTAAACCCGTTTTATCCCAAAACAGGCTTAAACCGAAAAAACATTGATTCTAAGCTGTAAGCAGCATTCTTACTGTTTCTAGGGTCAGAATGTATGACAATCATATGCATTTGACTAATTGTAAGAGTTCGGGATGAATTTGGAGTTTTTAGACAACACTTTTACCCATTTTGTTCCGGAACAAGCTAAAACTGAGAAAACGTTGATTCTAAGCAGTAAGCAGCATTGTTACTGTTTCTAGGGTTAGAATATGTGACAATCCAATGCATTTGACTAATTGTAAGAGTTTGGGATGAATTTGGAGTGTTTAGACAACACTTAAACCCGTTTTATCCCAAAACATGCTTAAACCGAGAAAACAGGCTAAAACCGAGAAAACATTGATTGGAAGCAGTAAACAGATTTGTTACTGTTTCTAGGGTCATAATGTGTGACAATCCAATGCATTTGACTAATTGTAAGAGTTTGGGATGAATTTGGAGTGTTTAGACAACACTTAAACCTGTTTTATCCCAAAACAGGCTAAAACTGAGAAAACATTGATTCTAAGAAGTAAACAGCTTTGTTACTGTTTTTAGGGTCAGCATGTATGACAATCCAATGCATTCGACTAATTGTAAGAGTTCGGGATTAATTTGGAGTGTTTAGACAACACTTAAACCCGTTTTATCCCAAAACATGCTTAAAATGAGAAACAGGCTAAAACCGAGAGAAAACATTGTTTGGAAGCAGTAAACAGATATGTTACTCTTTTTAGGGTCAAAATATGTAACAATCCAATGCATTTGACTAATTTTAAGAATTCGAAATGAATTTGGAGTGTTTAGACAACACGTAAACCCGTTTTATCCCAAAACAGACTTAAACCGAGAAAACATTGATTCTAAGCTGTAAGCAGCATTCTTACTGTTTCTAGGGTCAGAATGTATGACAATCCAATGCATTTGACTAATTGTAAGAGTTCGGGATGAATTTGGAGTTTTTAGACAACACTTTTACCCATTTTGTCCTGAAACAAGCTAAAACTGAGAAAACGTTGATTCTAAGCAGTAAACAGCTTTGTTACTGTTTCTAGGGTTAGAATGTGTGACAATCCAATGCATTTGACTAATTGTAAGAGTTCGGGATGAATTTGGAGTGTTTAGACAACACTTAAACCCGTTTTATCCCAAAACATGCTTAAACCGAGAAAACAGGCTAAAACCGAGAAAACATTGATTGTACGCAGTAAACAGCTTTGTTACTGTTTCTAGGGTCAGAATGTGTAACAATCCAATGCATTTGACTAATTGTAAGAGTTCGGGATGTATTTGGAGTGTTTAGACAACACTTAAACCCGTTTTATCCCAAAACATGCTTAAACCGAGAAAACAGGCTAAAACCGAGAAAACATTGATTGTAAGCAGTAAACAGCTTTGTTACTGTTTCTAGGGTCATAATGTGTGACAATCCAATGCATTTGACTAATTGTAAGAGTTTGGGATGAATTTGGAGTGTTTAGACAACACTTAAACCTGTTTTATCCCAAAACATGCTTAAACCGAGAAAACATTGATTCTAAGAAGTAAGCAGCTTTGTTACTGTTTTTAGGGTCAGCATGTATGACAATCCAATGCATTTGACTAATTGTAAGAGTTCGGGATTAATATGGAGTGTTTAGACAAAACTTAAACCCGTTTTATCCCAAAACATGCTTAAAATGAGAAACAGGCTAAAACCGAGAGAAAACATTGTTTGGAAGCAGTAAACAGATATGTTACTCTTTTTAGGGTCAAAATATGTAACAATCCAATGCATTGGACTAATTTTAAGAATTCGAGATGAATTTGGAGTGTTTAGACAACACGTAAACCCGTTTTATCCCAAAACAGGCTTAAACCGAAAAAACATTGATTCTAAGCTGTAAGCAGCATTCTTACTGTTTCTAGGGTCAGAATTTATGACAATCCAATGCATTTGACTAATTGTAAGAGTTCGGGATGAATTTGGAGTTTTTAGACAACAGTTTTACCCATTTTGTCCCGGAACAAGCTAAAACTGAGAAAACGCTGATTCTAAGCAGTAAGCAGCATTGTTACTGTTTCTAGGGTTAGAATGTGTGACAATCCAATGCATTTGACTAATTGTAAGAGTTCGGGATGAATTTGGAGTGTTTAGACAACACTTAAACCCGTTTTATCCCAAAACATGCTTAAACCGAGAAAACAGGCTAAAACCGAGAAAACATTGATTGGAAGCAGTAAACAGCTTTGTTACTGTTTCTAGGGTCATAATGTGTGACAATCCAATGCATTTGACTAATTGTAAGAGTTTGGGATGAATTTGGAGTGTTTAGACAACACTTAAACCTGTTTTATCCCAAAACAGGCTAAAACTGAGAAAACATTGATTCTAAGAAGTAAACAGCTTTGTTACTGTTTTTAGGGTCAGCATGTATGACAATCCAATGCATTCGACTAATTGTAAGAGTTCGGGATTAATTTGGAGTGTTTAGACAACACTTAAACCCGTTTTATCCCAAAACATGCTTAAAATGAGAAACAGGCTAAAACCGAGAGAAAACATTGTTTGGAAGCAGTAAACAGATATGTTACTCTTTTTAGGGTCAAAATATGTAACAATCCAATGCATTTGACTAATTTTAAGAATTCGAGATGAATTTGGAGTGTTTAGACAACACGTAAACCCGTTTTATCCCAAAACAGGCTTAAACCGAGAAAACATTGATTCTAAGCTGTAAGCAGCATTTTTACTTTTTCTAGGGTCAGAATGTATGACAATCCAATGCATTTGACTAATTGTAAGAGTTCGGGATGAATTTGGAGTTTTTAGACAACACTTTTACCCATTTTGTCCTGAAACAAGCTAAAACTGAGAAAACGTTGATTTTAAGCAGTAAACAGCTTTGTTACTTTTTCTAGGGTTAGAATGTGTGACAATCCAATGCATTTGACTAATTGTAAGAGTTCGGGATGAATTTGGAGTGTTTAGACAACACTTAAACCCGTTTTATCCCAAAACATGCTTAAACCGAGAAAACAGGCTAAAACCGAGAAAACATTGATTGTACGCAGTAAACAGCTTTGTTACTGTTTCTAGGGTCAGAATGTGTAACAATCCAATGCATTTGACTAATTGTAAGAGTTCGGGATGTATTTGGAGTGTTTAGACAACACTTAAACCCGTTTTATCCCAAAACATGCTTAAACCGAGAAAACAGGCTAAAACCGAGAAAACATTGATTGTAAGCAGTAAACAGCTTTGTTACTGTTTCTAGGGTCATAATGTGTGACAATCCAATGCATTTGACTAATTGTAAGAGTTTGGGATGAATTTGGAGTGTTTAGACAACACTTAAACCTGTTTTATCCCAAAACAGGCTAAAACTGAGAAAACATTGATTCTAAGAAGTAAACAGCTTTGTTACTGTTTTTAGGGTCAGCATGTATGACAATCCAATGCATTCGACTAATTGTAAGAGTTCGGGATTAATTTGGAGTGTTTAGACAACACTTAAACCCGTTTTATCCCAAAACATGCTTAAAATGAGAAACAGGCTAAAACCGAGAGAAAACATTGTTTGGAAGCAGTAAACAGATATGTTACTCTTTTTAGGGTCAAAATATGTAACAATCCAATGCATTTGACTAATTTTAAGAATTCGAAATGAATTTGGAGTGTTTAGACAACACGTAAACCCGTTTTATCCCAAAACAGACTTAAACCGAGAAAACATTGATTCTAAGCTGTAAGCAGCATTCTTACTGTTTCTAGGGTCAGAATGTATGACAATCCAATGCATTTGACTAATTGTAAGAGTTCGGGATGAATTTGGAGTTTTTAGACAACACTTTTACCCATTTTGTCCTGAAACAAGCTAAAACTGAGAAAACGTTGATTCTAAGCAGTAAACAGCTTTGTTACTGTTTCTAGGGTTAGAATGTGTGACAATCCAATGCATTTGACTAATTGTAAGAGTTCGGGATGAATTTGGAGTGTTTAGACAACACTTAAACCCGTTTTATCCCAAAACATGCTTAAACCGAGAAAACAGGCTAAAACCGAGAAAACATTGATTGTACGCAGTAAACAGCTTTGTTACTGTTTCTAGGGTCAGAATGTGTAACAATCCAATGCATTTGACTAATTGTAAGAGTTCGGGATGTATTTGGAGTGTTTAGACAACACTTAAACCCGTTTTATCCCAAAACATGCTTAAACCGAGAAAACAGGCTAAAACCGAGAAAACATTGATTGTAAGCAGTAAACAGCTTTGTTACTGTTTCTAGGGTCATAATGTGTGACAATCCAATGCATTTGACTAATTGTAAGAGTTTGGGATGAATTTGGAGTGTTTAGACAACACTTAAACCTGTTTTATCCCAAAACATGCTTAAACCGAGAAAACATTGATTCTAAGAAGTAAGCAGCTTTGTTACTGTTTTTAGGGTCAGCATGTATGACAATCCAATGCATTTGACTAATTGTAAGAGTTCGGGATTAATATGGAGTGTTTAGACAAAACTTAAACCCGTTTTATCCCAAAACATGCTTAAAATGAGAAACAGGCTAAAACCGAGAGAAAACATTGTTTGGAAGCAGTAAACAGATATGTTACTCTTTTTAGGGTCAAAATATGTAACAATCCAATGCATTGGACTAATTTTAAGAATTCGAGATGAATTTGGAGTGTTTAGACAACACGTAAACCCGTTTTATCCCAAAACAGGCTTAAACCGAAAAAACATTGATTCTAAGCTGTAAGCAGCATTCTTACTGTTTCTAGGGTCAGAATGTATGACAATCCAATGCATTTGACTAATTGTAAGAGTTCGGGATGAATTTGGAGTTTTTAGACAACACTTTTACCCATTTTGTCCCGAAACAAGCTAAAACTGAGAAAACGTTGATTCTAAGCAGTAAGCAGCATTGTTACTGTTTCTAGGGTTAGAATGTGTGACAATCCAATGCATTTGACTAATTGTAAGAGTTCGGGATGAATTTGGAGTGTTTAGACAACACTTAAACCCGTTTTATCCCAAAACATGCTTAAACCGAGAAAACAGGCTAAAACCGAGAAAACATTGATTGGAAGCAGTAAACAGCTTTGTTACTGTTTCTAGGGTCATAATGTGTGACAATCCAATGCATTTGACTAATTGTAAGAGTTTGGGATGAATTTGGAGTGTTTAGACAACACTTAAACCTGTTTTATCCCAAAACAGGCTAAAACTGAGAAAACATTGATTCTAAGAAGTAAACAGCTTTGTTACTGTTTTTAGGGTCAGCATGTATGACAATCCAATGCATTCGACTAATTGTAAGAGTTCGGGATTAATTTGGAGTGTTTAGACAACACTTAAACCCGTTTTATCCCAAAACATGCTTAAAATGAGAAACAGGCTAAAACCGAGAGAAAACATTGTTTGGAAGCAGTAAACAGATATGTTACTCTTTTTAGGGTCAAAATATGTAACAATCCAATGCATTTGACTAATTTTAAGAATTCGAAATGAATTTGGAGTGTTTAGACAACACGTAAACCCGTTTTATCCCAAAACAGGCTTAAACCGAGAAAACATTGATTCTAAGCTGTAAGCAGCATTCTTACTGTTTCTAGGGTCAGAATGTATGACAATCCAATGCATTTGACTAATTGTAAGAGTTCGGGATGAATTTGGAGTTTTTAGACAACACTTTTACCCATTTTGTCCCGAAACAAGCTAAAACTGAGAAAACGTTGATTCTAAGCAGTAAGCAGCATTGTTACTATTTCTAGGGTTAGAATGTGTGACAATCCAATGCATTTGACTAATTGTAAGAGTTCGGGATGAATTTGGAGTGTTTAGACAACACTTCAACCGGTTTTATCCCAAAACATGCTTAAACCGAGAAAACAGGCTAAAACCGAGAAAACATTGATTGTACGCAGTAAACAGTTTTGTTACAGTTTCTAGGGTCAGAATTTGTGACAATCCAATGCATTTGACTAATTGTAAGAGTTTGGGATGTATTTGGAGTGTTTAGACAACACTTAAACCCGTTTTATCCCAAAACATGCTTAAACCGAGAAAACAGGCTAAAACCGAGAAAACATTGATTGTACGCAGTAAACAGCTTTGTTACTGTTTCTAGGGTCATAATGTGTGAAAATCCAATGCATTTGACTAATTGTAAGAGTTTGGGATGAATTTGGAGTGTTTAGACAACACTTAAACCCGTTTTATCCCAAAACATGCTTAAACCGAGAAAACAGGCTAAAACCGAGAAAACATTGATTGGAAGCAGTAAACAGCTTTGTTACTGTTTCTAGGGTCATAATGTGTGACAATCCAATGTATTTGACTAATTGTAAGAGTTTGAGATGAATTTGGAGTGTTTAGACAACACTTAAACCTGTTTTATCCCAAAACAAGCTAAAACTGAGAAAACATTGATTCTAAGAAGTAAACAGCTTTGTTACTGTTTTTAGGGTCAGCATGTATGACAATCCAATGCATTTGACTAATTGTAAGAGTTCGGGATTAATTTGGAGTGTTTAGACAACACTTAAACCCGTTTTATCCCAAAACATGCTTAAAATGAGAAACAGGCTAAAACCGAGAGAAAACATTGTTTGGAAGCAGTAAACAGATATGTTACTCTTTTTAGGGTCAAAATATGTAACAATCCAATGCATTTGACTAATTTTAAGAATTCGAGATGAATTTGGAGTGTTTAGACAACACGTAAACCCGTTTTATCCCAAAACAGGCTTAAACCGAGAAAACATTGATTCTAAGCTGTAAGCAGCATTCTTACTGTTTCTAGGGTCAGAATGTATGACAATCCAATGCATTTGACTAATTGTAAGAGTTCGGGATGAATTTGGAGTTTTTAGACAACACTTTTACCCATTTTGTCCCGAAACAAGCTAAAACTGAGAAAACGTTGATTCTAAGCAGTAAGCAGCATTGTTACTATTTCTAGGGTTAGAATGTGTGACAATCCAATGCATTTGACTAATTGTAAGAGTTCGGGATGAATTTGGAGTGTTTAGACAACACTTCAACCGGTTTTATCCCAAAACATGCTTAAACCGAGAAAACAGGCTAAAACCGAGAAAACATTGATTGTACGCAGTAAACAGCTTTGTTACTGTTTCTAGGGTCAGAATGTGTGAAAATCCAATGCATTTGACTAATTGTAAGAGTTTGGGATGTATTTGGAGTGTTTAGACAACACTTAAACCCGTTTTATCCCAAAACATGCTTAAACCGAGAAAACAGGCTAAAACCGAGTAAACATTGATTGTAAGCAGTAAAACAGCTTTGTTACTGTTTCTAGGGTCATAATGTGTGAAAATCCAATGCATTTGACTAATTGTAAGAGTTTGGGATGAATTTGGAGTGTTTAGACAACACTTAAACCCGTTTTATCCCAAAACATGCTTAAACCGAGAAAACAGGCTAAAACCGAGAAAACATTGATTGGAAGCAGTAAACAGCTTTGTTACTGTTTCTAGGGTCATAATGTGTGACAATCCAATGCATTTGACTAATTGTAAGAGTTTGAGATGAATTTGGAGTGTTTAGACAACACTTAAACCTGTTTTATCCCAAAACAGGCTAAAACTGAGAAAACATTGATTCTAAGAAGTAAACAGCTTTGTTACTGTTTTTAGGGTCAGCATGTATGACAATCCAATGCATTTGACTAATTGTAAGAGTTCGGGATTAATTTGGAGAGTTTAGACAACACTTAAACCCGTTTTATCCCAAAACATGCTTAAAATGAGAAACAGGCTAAAACCGAGAGAAAACATTGTTTGGAAGCAGTAAACAGATATGTTACTCTTTTTAGGGTCAAAATATGTAACAATCCAATGCATTTGACTAATTTTAAGAATTCCAGATGAATTTGGAGTGTTTAGACAACACGTAAACCCGTTTTATCCCAAAACAGGCTTAAACCGAGAAAACATTGATTCTAAGCTGTAAGCAGCATTCTTACTGTTTCTAGGGTCAGAATGTATGACAATCCAATGCATTTGACTAATTGTAAGAGTTCGGGATGAATTTGGAGTTTTTAGACAACACTTTTACCCATTTTGTCCCGAAACAAGCTAAAACTGAGAAAACGTTGATTCTAAGCAGTAAGCAGCATTGTTACTATTTCTAGGGTTAGAATGTGTGACAATCCAATGCATTTGACTAATTGTAAGAGTTCGGGATGAATTTGGAGTGTTTAGACAACACTTCAACCGGTTTTATCCCAAAACATGCTTAAACCGAGAAAACAGGCTAAAACCGAGAAAACATTGATTGTACGCAGTAAACAGCTTTGTTACTGTTTCTAGGGTCAGAATGTGTGACAATCCAATGCATTTGCTAATTGTAAGAGTTTGGGATGTATTTGGAGTGTTTAGACAACACTTAAACCCGTTTTATCCCAAAACATGCTTAAACCGAGAAAACAGGCTAAAACCGAGAAAACATTGATTGTACGCAGTAAACAGCTTTGTTACTGTTTCTAGGGTCAGAATGTGTGACAATCCAATGCATTTGACTAATTGTAAGAGTTTGGGATGTATTTGGAGTGTTTAGACAACACTTAAACCCGTTTTATCCCAAAACATGCTTAAACCGAGAAAACAGGCTAAAACCGAGAAAACATTGATTGTAAGCAGTAAACAGCTTTGTTACTGTTTCTAGGGTCATAATGTGTGAAAATCCAATGCATTTGACTAATTGTAAGAGTTTGGGATGAATTTGGAGTGTTTAGACAACACTTAAACCCGTTTTATCCCAAAACATGCTTAAACCGAGAAAACAGGCTAAAACCGAGAAAACATTGATTGGAAGCAGTAAACAGCTTTGTTACTGTTTCTAGGGTCATAATGTGTGACAATCCAATGCATTTGACTAATTGTAAGAGTTTGAGATGAATTTGGAGTGTTTAGACAACACTTAAACCTGTTTTATCCCAAAACAGGCTAAAACTGAGAAAACATTGATTCTAAGAAGTAAACAGCTTTGTTACTGTTTTTAGGGTCAGCATGTATGACAATCCAATGCATTTGACTAATTGTAAGAGTTCGGGATTAATTTGGAGTTTTTAGACAACACTTTTACCCATTTTGTCCCGAAACAAGCTAAAACTGAGAAAACGTTGATTCTAAGCAGTAAGCAGCATTGTTACTGTTTCTAGGGTTAGAATGTGTGACAATCCAATGCATTTGACTAATTGTAAGAGTTCGGGATGAATTTGGAGTGTTTAGACAACACTTAAACCCGTTTTATCCCAAAACATGCTTAAACCGAGAAAACAGGCTAAAACCGAGAAAACATTGATTGGAAGCAGTAAACAGCTTTGTTACTGTTTCTAGGGTCATAATGTGTGACAATCCAATGCATTTGACTAATTGTAAGAGTTTGGGATGAATTCTGAAATGGGACACCACCGTCCGTACGGCCGTACGGACGTCCGTACTGTTATCAAAGTGGGCCGTCCGTACAACCATCGAGGATATCAGGTCCAGCCCATCAGTGAGAGCCTCCAACGGTCACAAGCCTTCGAGATCCTTCCTCCTTCATAACCGTTGACAAGCTGTGCAAGTGGAAGGGAAAGGAAGATCACATGTTGTGATTAAGGAGGTGTCACTATCTCCATTTGTAAATGTGTATAGCATCTTAGAGGAATATTCTTGTATGTATGACTATAATAAGGATGTAACTAGGTTACTAATAAAGTAAGAAGAGAAAATATCTCTTTCTCCAATTCTATCCATGCGCCTACTCTCTTCCCTTCTCTATCCGATCTCTATTCTTAGTTACTCTCAAATCTCTCTAATTTAAAACTTACATGGTATCAGAGCAGATTGTTCCTGTTCTTTGACTTCATCTCCATCACAATCTTCCGCATTCTCTCTATCTTGTGCTTTCAAATCTCTTTGTTCCCAAAATTTCTTTTAACCGTTGGGTAAACACCTAAACCACCGAATTCATCATGGAAAACACCAAAACTATGATTGTTCCGGTTACTCTCAAGGGAGAGAACTACTTACTGTGGGCTAGAACCACGAAGACAGCCCTATGCGGCCGAGGACTTTGGTCCCATGTTGAAGCGAGTGAGGCTCCAAGTGGCGAGGCCACCAAAGACGACAAGGATCTTGTCGCAGACGAAAGGAACAAGTGGTTTCAAGAAGACCAAGGAGTCCTAGCCATTATTCAAAACTCCCTAGATGCCCCCATCCTTGAAGCTTACTCCTATTGCGAAACTGCAAAGGACTTATGGGACACTCTTAAGAATGTCTTTGGAAATGTTACTAACGTGAACCGGATCTTCGAGATTAAGAGAACCATCAACAATCTCAACCAGGAAGACATGGAGTTCACTAAACACTTTGGAAAGTTTAGGTCACTTTGGGCTGAACTAGAGATGCTCCGGCCGGCGACCGTAGATCCAGCCATCTTGAACGAAAGGCGTGAACAAGATAAAGTGTTCGGCTTACTCTTAACGTTGAACCCCTCCTACAACGACCTTATCAAGCATATCCTACGATCTGACAAGCTTACTAGCCTAGACGACGTATGTAACCAAATTCAAAAGGAACATGGTTCCATGGGGCTATTCGGAGGCAAAGGGGAGTTAATAACTGTCAACAAGGTGGAAATGGCATCGGCTAACCGAGGATACTACAAGCCGGACGACAAGAATCCACCAGTATGTGAACATTGTAAGAAAGTGGGTCACTTCAAGAGCCGCTGCTGGATCCTTCACCCACACCTTCGCCGTGGAGGACCAAACCGTGGAGGACCACCAAGAGCCCATCAAGCCGCTGTAATGGGAGAAACACCAACCGAACCATCCCAACAAGCTACTGCACTCACGGCGTCCTCCGAGCTGGTGAGGAAGTCCGACCTTGATGCGCTCATCAAAGCCCTCAAGGAGGCCTCCGGTAAATCTTTTCTCGCCCTAAACAAAACTAAACCTCTTATTGTTGATTCCGGTGCATCTCATCACATGATTAGTGATTCTAGATTAATAAGTGATATTACACCGGCAAATGGTAATGTTGTTATAGCTAATGGCGAGAAGGTACCGGTTAAAGGTGTAGGAAATTTGAAATTGTTTGACAAAGTAACCAAGGCTTTTTATATGCCAACTTTCACATCAAATTTACTATCCGTTAAGAGAGCTACCACTGATTTGAATTGTTATGCAATATTTAGTCCTAACAAGGTTCATTTTCAGGATATTGAAACAAGTAAAGTTCTTGGACAAGGAGGTTCTAAGGATGATCTCTATGTGCTTGAGGACTTGAATCTATCTTCTACTTCTGCATCTTGTTTTAAATCGGTTGTTGTTAAACCTAATGACTCTATTCTTCATGCTAGATTAGGACATCCTCACACTAGAGCCTTAACCTTGATGTTTCCTAGTATTTCTTTTAAAAATGATGAATGTGAGGCTTGTATCCTTGGTAAACATTGCAAAGCTGTTTTTCCTAAATCTATTACTATGTATGAAAACTGTTTTGATTTAGTCCATTCTGATGTTTGGACATCTCCTTGCCTTTCTAGAGAAAATCAAAAGTATTTTGTTATTTTTATTGATGAAAAATCGAAATATACTTGGTTGACCTTACTCCCTTCTAAGGATAGAGTTCTTGAGGCCTTTACTAATTTCCAAAATTATGTTACTAACCACTATCATGCAAAGATTAAAATTTTGAGATCAGATAATGGTGGAGAGTACACAAGTCATGCCTTTAAACAACATCTAGCCAAACATGGAATTCTTCACCAAACTAGTTGCCCATACACACCACAACAAAATGGAGTGGCTGAGAGGAAGAATAGGCATCTCATGGAGGTTGCAAGGTCTATGATGTTCCATACAACGGTTCCAAAGCGCTTTTGGGGTGATGCTGTCCTTGCGGCCTGTTACCTTATTAATCGCACACCAACGAAGATCCTTAATGACATATCCCCATTTGAGGTATTAAACAAGGCTAAACCTACATTTGACCATCTAAGGGTGTTTGGTTGTGTTTGTTATGTGTTGCGACCAGGTGAACTACGAGACAAACTCGATGCCAAGAGTGTTAAGAGCATGTTTATCGGCTACTCCACAACACAAAAGGGCTATAAGTGCTATGATCCGGCGACAAGGAGAGTTCTCATATCTCGTGATGTCAAGTTTGTGGAGACAAAAGGATTCTATGACGAGCCCAACTGGGATGAACTACGTAACCTATCAACCACCCCATCGGATCGAACGCGGAACCTACGTGTCATCCTTGAGCGGCTAGGCATTGAAAACGATCGGGCCGCCAATGATCCTGCCGAGCCAACTGAACCTTCTGTCCCATCTACTGATCCTGTTCCTGTCGAGCCAAATGCACCAGAAACATCTATGGAAGATCATGGTACCGCGGACTCCGGACACGGACACGGACACGGACACGGACACGGACACGGACATGGACATGGACACGGACACGGACACGGACACGGACATGGACACGGACACGGACACGGACACGGACACGGTACCACGGACACGGACACGGACACGGACACGGACACAGTACCATTCACGGAACCGGAAGTTCCAGTCAGTGCTGAGTCCGAGGCTGGGCCTATCGTTCCTCTCCGACGAAGTCAGCGCATCAAGTTTCACCCCAACAACTGGACGAACACTCGAGTGTACTACAACAACATGGCCGTCGCGCACCCAATTCAGGCCGTATGTTCACTTGCTCATCTCCCGATTGATCATCAAGTCTTTCTTGGCCACATTGATGCGAACTGGATTCCCCAGACCTATGCTGAGGCCAAGGACCACAAGGAATGGCAAGATGCGATCAACGCTGAAAACACGGCCATGGTCCAAAACCGTACGTGGGATGAAGCCGATTTGCCCAACGGCAAGAAGGCCGTTACCTCGCGTTATATCTTCACCATCAAATACAAGAGCAATGGTGAGATCGAACGCTACAAAGCCCGGCTTGTTGCACGAGGATTCACACAAACGTATGGGGAGGACTATCTTGATACGTTTGCTCCGGTGGCCAAGCTTCACACCGTTCGAGTCGTTCTCTCTCTTGCCACCAACCTCGATTGGGAACTTTGGCAAATGGATGTTAAGAACGCCTTCTTGCAAGGAGAGCTTGAAGACGAAGTGTATATGCGGCCACCACCGGGCTTAGAAGACACCATTAGTCCGGGCAAGGTGTTAAAACTCAACAAAGCAATCTATGGCCTAAAACAGTCTCCAAGAGCATGGTACCACAAGCTAAGCACCACTCTCCTTGACAAAGGATTCCGAAAATCCGAGGCTGATCATACTCTATTCACGCTAACAAGCACAAAAGGTATAATAGTCATTCTAGTGTATGTTGATGATATCATCATCACTGGAAGTGACTCGGTAGGTATTCAAACCACTAAAACCTTTTTGAAATCAGTTTTTGATATTAAAGACCTTGGAGAGTTGAAATATTTTCTTGGGATAGAAGTTTACAGATCGGATAAAGGTCTATTCTTGTCACAAAGGAAATATGCACTTGACTTGTTGAGTGAAACAGGAAAATTAGGTTCAAAAGCGGTGTCTACACCCCTTGAAGAGAACTACAAGGCCGGAGGACAGGGGGAGCTTGATACAGCTCCGTTCAAGGACGTTAGCCTATACCGGCGCCTAGTAGGTAAGCTTATCTACTTAACGATCACACGACCTGATATTTGTTTTGCTGTGAACCAGGCCAGCCAGCATATGAAGAACCCAACGATCCATCATTGGAACATGGTGACACGAATCCTCAAGTACATCAAAGGCTCACCGGGACAAGGCATTTGGATGGGACGCAATAAGAACACCGAACTAGTGGGCTATTGCGATGCTGACTATGCCGGAGATCGAGAGGACCGCCGCTCAACTACAGGCTACTGCACGTTCCTTGGTGGTAACTTGGTCACTTGGAAGAGCAAGAAGCAAAAGGTCGTATCACTTTCAAGTGCGGAGTCCGAGTATAGAGCTATGAGGAAACTAACAACGGAACTGATGTGGTTAAAGGCACTCCTCAAGGATCTTGGAATTGAATCACCAAAACCAATCACTATGCATTGTGATAATGAAGCCGCCATCCATATCGCCACCAATTCAGTGTTTCATGAGAGAACCAAGCATATTGAAGTCGATTGTCATAAAGTTAGAGAGCAAATCAAGCTTGGGGTTGTCCTACCATGTCATACCGAAAGCAAAGAACAACTGGCTGACATCCTCACCAAAGCAGCAAGCCCACAAGTGTGTGAATACATTCACTCGAAGCTTGGCCTCATAGACCTTACTCGGCCATGAGATCCTAAATCAGCACCTACACTCTTTTTCCCTTGTGTATAGTTTTTCCCAAGTGGTTTTCTATACTAAGGTTTTTAATGAGGTGGGTGCCCATTTAGTCAAGCTTGATCCATGGCCTTAGTCAAGCTTGAGGGGGAGTCTGAAATGGGACACCACCGTCCGTACGGCCGTACGGACGTCCGTACTGTTATCAAAGTGGGCCGTCCGTACAACCATCGAGGATATCAGGTCCAGCCCATCAGTGAGAGCCTCCAACGGTCACAAGCCTTCGAGATCCTTCCTCCTTCATAACCGTTGACAAGCTGTGCAAGTGGAAGGGAAAGGAAGATCACATGTTGTGATTAAGGAGGTGTCACTATCTCCATTTGTAAATGTGTATAGCATCTTAGAGGAATATTCTTGTATGTATGACTATAATAAGGATGTAACTAGGTTACTAATAAAGTAAGAAGAGAAAATATCTCTTTCTCCAATTCTATCCATGCGCCTACTCTCTTCCCTTCTCTATCCGATCTCTATTCTTAGTTACTCTCAAATCTCTCTAATTTAAAACTTACATGAATTTGGAGTGTTTAGACAACACTTAAACCTGTTTTATCCCAAAACAGGCTAAAACTGAGAAAACATTGATTCTAAGAAGTAAACAGCTTTGTTACTGTTTTTAGGGTCAGCATGTATGACAATCCAATGCATTCGACTAATTGTAAGAGTTCGGGATTAATTTGGAGTGTTTAGACAACACTTAAACCCGTTTTATCCCAAAACATGCTTAAAATGAGAAACAGGCTAAAACCGAGAGAAAACATTGTTTGGAAGCAGTAAACAGATATGTTACTCTTTTTAGGGTCAAAATATGTAACAATCCAATGCATTTGACTAATTTTAAGAATTCGAAATGAATTTGGAGTGTTTAGACAACACGTAAACCCGTTTTATCCCAAAACAGGCTTAAACCGAGAAAACATTGATTCTAAGCTGTAAGCAGCATTCTTACTGTTTCTAGGGTCAGAATGTATGACAATCCAATGCATTTGACTAATTGTAAGAGTTCAGGATGAATTTGGAGTTTTTAGACAACACTTTTACCCATTTTGTCCCAAAACAAGCTAAAACTGAGAAAACGTTGATTCTAAGCAGTAAGCAGCATTGTTACTATTTCTAGGGTTAGAATGTGTGACAATCCAATGCATTTGACTAATTGTAAGAGTTCGGGATGAATTTGGAGTGTTTAGACAACACTTCAACCGGTTTTATCCCAAAACATGCTTAAACCGAGAAAACAGGCTAAAACCGAGAAAACATTGATTGTACGCAGTAAACAGCTTTGTTACTGTTTCTAGGGTCAGAATGTGTGACAATCCAATGCATTTGACTAATTGTAAGAGTTTGGGATGTATTAGGAGTGTTTAGACAACACTTAAACCCGTTTTATCCCAAAACATGCTTAAACCGAGAAAACAGGCTAAAACCGAGAAAACATTGATTGTAAGCAGTAAACAGCTTTGTTACTGTTTCTAGGGTCATAATGTGTGAAAATCCAATGCATTTGACTAATTGTAAGAGTTTGGGATGAATTTGGAGTGTTTAGACAACACTTAAACCCGTTTTATCCCAAAACATGCTTAAACCGAGAAAACAGGCTAAAACCGAGAAAACATTGATTGGAAGCAGTAAACAGCTTTGTTACTGTTTCTAGGGTCATAATGTGTGACAATCCAATGCATTTGACTAATTGTAAGAGTTTGAGATGAATTTGGAGTGTTTAGACAACACTTAAACCTGTTTTATCCCAAAACAGGCTAAAACTGAGAAAACATTGATTCTAAGAAGTAAACAGCTTTGTTACTGTTTTTAGGGTCAGCATGTATGACAATCCAATGCATTTGACTAATTGTAAGAGTTCGGGATTAATTTGGAGTGTTTAGACAACACTTAAACCCGTTTTATCCCAAAACATGCTTAAAATGAGAAACAGGCTAAAACCGAGAGAAAACATTGTTTGGAAACAATAAACAGATATGTTACTCTTTTTAGGGTCAAAATATGTAACAATCCAATGCATTTGACTAATTTTAAGAATTCGAGATGAATTTGGAGTGTTTAGACAACACGTAAACCCGTTTTATCCCAAAACAGGCTTAAACCGAGAAAACATTGATTCTAAGCTGTAAGCAGCATTCTTACTGTTTCTAGGGTCAGAATGTATGACAATCCAATGCATTTGACTAATTGTAAGAGTTCGGGATGAATTTGGAGTTTTTAGACAACACTTTTACCTATTTTGTCCCGAAACAAGCTAAAACTGAGAAAACGTTGATTCTAAGCAGTAAGCAGCATTGTTACTATTTCTAGGGTTAGAATGTGTGACAATCCAATGCATTTGACTAATTGTAAGAGTTCGGGATGAATTTGGAGTGTTTAGACAACACTTCAACCGGTTTTATCCCAAAACATGCTTAAACCGAGAAAACAGGCTAAAACCGAGAAAACATTGATTGTACGCAGTAAACAGCTTTGTTACTGTTTCTAGGGTCAGAATGTGTGACAATCCAATGCATTTGACTAATTGTAAGAGTTTGGGATGTATTTGGAGTGTTTAGACAACACTTAAACCCGTTTTATCCCAAAACATGCTTAAACCGAGAAAACAGGCTAAAACCGAGAAAACATTGATTGTAAGCAGTAAACAGCTTTGTTACTGTTTCTAGGGTCATAATGTGTGAAAATCCAATGCATTTGACTAATTGTAAGAGTTTGGGATGAATTTGGAGTGTTTAGACAACACTTAAACCCGTTTTATCCCAAAACATGCTTAAACCGAGAAAACAGGCTAAAACCGAGAAAACATTGATTGGAAGCAGTAAACAGCTTTGTTACTGTTTCTAGGGTCATAATGTGTGACAATCCAATGCATTTGACTAATTGTAAGAGTTTGAGATGAATTTGGAGTGTTTAGACAACACTTAAACCTTTTTTATCCCAAAACAGGCTAAAACTGAGAAAACATTGATTCTAAGAAGTAAACAGCTTTGTTACTGTTTTTAGGGTCAGCATGTATGACAATCCAATGCATTTAACTAATTGTAAGAGTTCGGGATTAATTTGGAGTGTTTAGACAACACTTAAACCCGTTTTATCCCAAAACATGCTTAAAATGAGAAACAGGCTAAAACCGAGAGAAAACATTGTTTGGAAGCAGTAAACAGATATGTTACTCTTTTTATTGATCAAGAATAAGCCTATGGCGTCCGTACAGTCCGTACCGTCCGTACGTGCAAGCAATAAGGCCGAGTGAAGCACTAAGGCCGAGTCATCTATGTGTGAGGATAGTGAGGAGGCCTGCTTATCTTCAGCCCATGAGAAGGATCGAGAATCCCTTGTGTAGCCGTTAGGGAGAAAGCGCAAGTGGACAAGAGTGGAAGACTAGGACAAGTCGCTATCACCGATCACCTACCCCCTCTCTCTCCTAATTGTCGATTTCTTTTGTTTCTATTTTAGGTCATGTGGTCGCCCTAGCTGCCTTCCTATTTAAACCTTTGTCATGTGTTGTATTTGGGATATTCTACCTAATTCTAATCTATTATCACTCTCTTTCATACTATTCGCCACCAACTCTTCTTCTTCATTCTAAACCTCTCAAATCTCTCTAAGTCTTCCGCTTATTTCAACATGGTATCAGAGCTAGGTTGTCGTTCTTGATAACCTATCTCTTCTATTCTTCCATTCTTCATTCTTGTTCACTCGATTCTCAGTCCTATTTCTCTTTATTCTCCGGGTAAAAGCTTTGTCCATCGGTCCATAGCGGTTAAACCATGGAAAACGCCAAACCCATTGTCATGCCGGTTGTTCTCAAAGGAACAAACTACTTGCTGTGGACTAGAACCACAAGAACTGCCCTTGGAGGTCGTGGTCTTTGGAGTCATGTCGAGAGTGACTATGCTCCAAAACAAAACCTCAAAGGAGAAGATGAAGGCGCTTCCGAGGAGGAAGTAGAAGAAGAGAGCGAGAGGAAGGCCAAGTGGTTCCAAGAAGACCAAGTTGTCCTATCTGTTCTCCAAAACTCTCTTGACACACCAATCCTTGAGGCCTACTCATATTGCGAGACGGCCAAGGAGTTGTGGGAGACACTTAAAGGTGTCTATGGCAATATCTCCAACTTGACTCGGGTCTTTGAGGTCAAGAAGGCCATAAATGAGCTTAACCAAGATGATGTGGAGTTCACTAAACATCTTGGCAAGTTTCGAGCTTTATGGTCCGAGCTTGACATGTTGCGGCCGAGTACACTCGATCCGAGTGTGTTGACTGAAAGAAAGGAGCAAGACAAGATCTTTGGTCTCCTTCTTACTTTAAACCCATCCTTCAACGATCTCTTGAAGCACATCCTCAGGGCAGAGAAACTTCCCTCTTTTGAAGACATTTGTTCACAAATCCAAAGAGAGCAAGGTTCTCTTGACTTGTTTAGCGGTAAGGGGGAGCTTGCTACGGCTAATAAAGGAGTGTACAAGCAAGAGGAGAGGAAGGTGTGGATATGCGACCACTGCAAGAGGCGGGGTCACCTGAAAGACAAGTGCTGGGTCCTCCACCCTCATCTCAAACCGGCCAAGTTCAAAGCAAACCTCTCAAAGGAAGCGGTTAGCGACAAGGGAGCCGGGCCGTCAAAGCAAGGAGATGAGGCAGCCATGACCGCAGCCTATGGAGAAGTGGTTAGGAAATCAGACCTTGAGGCGCTCATCCGTTCCATTGCCTCACTCAAGGAGTCTGGTATCTCTTTCTTTACCTCTAAGCCTAGTAAATCTCTTGTCATAGACTCGGGTGCTTCTCACCACATGATTAGTAATCCTAGTCTAATTGACAATATAAAACCGGCTTTAGGGAATGTTATAATTGCAAATGGAGAACAAATACCAGTGAAAGGAATAGGGGACTTGAAACTATTTGATAAAACCACAAAAGCTTTCTTTATGCCTACCTTCACATCTAATCTTCTATCGGTTAAGAGAACCACTAATGATTTGAATTGTTATGCAATCTTTGGTCCTAATAGTGTTCATTTTCAGGATATTGAGACTGGAAAAGTTCTTGGAGAGGGACAAGGGAGTGGAGATCTCTATGTCCTAGAGAAAACCTCGCCAAGTTTATCTACTAAATCTTGTTTTGTTGTTAATTTGGATAGTGTGTGGCATGCTAGATTAGGCCATCCTCATTCTCGTGCCCTTGCTTTAATGTTACCAAGTGTTTCTTTTGATAGTTCAATGTGTGAGTCTTGTATTCTTGGTAAACATTGCAAATCTATTTTTCCCAAGTCTAAAACTATTTATGAGCATTGTTTTGATTTAGTGCACTCGGATGTGTGGACTTCACCATGCCTTTCTAGAGATAATAACAAATATTTTGTGACTTTTATAGATGAAAAATCTAAGTACACATGGATTACTTTGTTGCCTTCAAAGGATAGAGTGTTTGATGCTTTTATAAACTTTCAAAATTATGTTACTAATCATTTCAATGCTAAAATTAAGGTACTTAGATCAGACAATGGTGGAGAGTATACAAGTCACAAATTCAGAGAACACCTAGCAAAACACGGCATACTACACCAAACGAGTTGTCCCTATACGCCCCAACAAAATGGTGTGGCCGAGAGGAAGAACCGACATCTAATGGAGGTGGCACGGTCGATGATGTTCCATTCACACGTTACAAGGCGATATTGGGGTGATGCTGTGATGACAGCATGCTACTTGATCAATCGGACACCAACCAAAGTCCTTAATGACCTATCGCCATTTGAGGTATTGAATGGATTTAAACCATCTCTAGAGCACTTACGGGTCTTTGGGTGTGTTTCTTTTGTACTTGTGCCAGGAGAACAGCGGAGTAAGCTCGATCCCAAAAGCATAAGGTGTATGTTCATCGGCTACTCCACTACTCAAAAGGGATACAAGTGTTTTGACCCAAAGACAAGCCGGCTGTATGTATCAAGAGATGTTCGGTTCTTGGAAAATGTGGGTTATTTTGATAACAAAGACTGGAACAGCTTGAAGGATCTTTCATCATCACCAAATGATAGAGCCTCCAGCCTTAAGTTTCTCCTTGACCATCTCGGAAATCCGCCTACGGCCACAGCCCTTCCTCAGCCAGAACCCAACCCGAGCTCCATTGACCATACGCTCGAGCCGGAAGGTGCTATGCCCGAGATGATATCCCCGGACCATGAGATGCCCGAGCCAAACCAGAGCATGACCGAGGCACATGAGATGCCCGAGCCAAACTCAAGCCTGACCGAGACACGACCTGATGCTGAACCGGTCATCGAAGATGTCACTCAGTCCAGCCAATCAGTGCCGCCAGCTCAACCAGCTCCACGATGAAGCACGCGTGTCCGGTCTCACCCCTCTACATGGAAAGATAAGAGGGTCTACTACAACAGTCAAGCCGTCGCACATCCTATCCAAGCCGTATGTTCGCTCGAGCTGCTTCCGACCGAGCACCAAGCCTTCTTCGGCCAAGTTGATGAACACTGGGTTCCCCAAACGTACGAGGAGGCCAAAGAACATAAGGTATGGGTAGATGCTGTGGAGGATGAAGCTGGTGCAATGATCAGAAATCACACATGGGATGAGGCTGACCTCCCCAAAGGGAAGAAGGCCGTAAGTTCAAAGTGGGTATTCACCATCAAGTTCTTGAGCACGGGAGAGATTGAAAGGCATAAGGCACGGCTGGTGGCCCGAGGGTTCACTCAAACCTATGGAGATGACTACACGGCAACGTTTGCTCCCGTGGCCAAATTGCATACCGTGCGAGTAGTGCTATCGGTGGCCGTGAACCTTTCTTGGGACTTATGGCAAATGGATGTGAAGAACGCGTTCCTCCAAGGCGAGCTAGATGAAGAAGTGTACATGACTCCTCCGCCTGGCCTTGAGGACATTGTTGCTCCCGGGAAGGTCTTACGGTTACGCAAGGCCATCTATGGCCTCAAACAGTCACCACGCGCCTGGTACCATAAGCTCAGCTCCACTCTTAAGGCGAATGGCTTTAGACGATCGGAGGCTGACCACACTCTTTTCACTCTCAAGACATCACTTGGCCTGGTTGTGGTGCTGGTTTATGTCGATGACATCATCGTGACTGGCGATGACAAGGCCGGTATTGTTGCCATTAAAGACTCTCTCAAGTCTGCCTTTGACATTAAGGACCTCGGAGAGCTCAAATACTTCCTCGGCATCGAAATCTGCCGTTCCCCGGAGGGTATCTTCCTCTCACAACGCAAGTATGCTCTTGACTTGCTTGCTGAGACAGGCAAACTTGGTACGGTTCCAGCTACTACACCACTGGATGAAGATTACCAGCTCAAGCGAAAGGGGGAGAGCATTCGGGCGAAGGAAGGCAAACCACGCGAACCATTGGACGAGCCGTTCCCGGACGTCACACGCTACCGACGGCTTGTAGGTAAGTTGATCTATTTAACTATCACACGACCTGATATCTCTTATGCTGTGAATCAGGTGAGTCAGCACATGCAAGCTCCAAGCAAGTATCAATGGAGTCAAGTGGAGAGGATTTTGAGCTATCTCAAGGGCAGCCCTGGTCAAGGCATTTGGATGGGTAAAAACGGCAACACTGAGATCGTGGGTTATTGTGATGCGGACTATAATGGAGACACATTGGATAGGCGGTCAACTACTGGATATTGCACCTTTGTTGGAGGAAACCTAGTTACATGGAGGTCTAAGAAGCAAAAGGTGGTGTCATGTTCAAGTGCCGAGGCTGAGTACCGAGCTATGAGGAAGCTAACTAATGAGATGACATGGTTGAAAGGTCTACTTAAGGATCTCGGCATTGAAACAAGACAGCCGATGACAATGCATTGTGACAATGAGGCAGCGATCCACATAGCCACTAACTCAGTCTTCCATGAACGGACCAAGCACATTGAGAGCGACTGCCACAAGGTTAGGGAGAGGATCGAAGAGGGAGCGGTTCTACCATGCCACACAAGGAGTCAAGACCAGCTAGCCGACATCTTCACCAAATCTGCAAGTCCCAAGGTTTGTGATTATATTCATAGCAAACTTGGACTTGTAGACATCACACGGCCGTGATCAACTTTCCTAATCCGTGGACAGCACACTCTTTTTCCCTTGGCTTAGTTTTGTCCCATGAGGTTTTCTAAGTCAAGGTTTTTAATGAGGTGCTGCTTCACGGGTTCCAAGCTTAGCCATTTCATCAGGCTAAGCTTGAGGGGGAGTATTGATCAAGAATAAGCCTATGGCGTCCGTACAGTCCGTACCGTCCGTACGTGCAAGCAATAAGGCCGAGTCATCTATGTGTGAGGATAGTGAGGAGGCCTGCTTATCTTCAGCCCATGAGAAGGATCGAGAATCCCTTGTGTAGCCGTTAGGGAGAAAGCGCAAGTGGACAAGAGTGGAAGACTAGGACAAGTCGCTATCACCGATCACCTACCCCCTCTCTCTCCTAATTGTCGATTTCTTTTGTTTCTATTTTAGGTCATGTGGTCGCCCTAGCTGCCTTCCTATTTAAACCTTTGTCATGTGTTGTATTTGGGATATTCTACCTAATTCTAATCTATTATCACTCTCTTTCATACTATTCGCCACCAACTCTTCTTCTTCATTCTAAACCTCTCAAATCTCTCTAAGTCTTCCGCTTATTTCAACACTTTTTAGGGTCAAAATATGTAACAATCCAATGCATTTGACTAATTTTAAGAATTCGAGATGAATTTGGAGTGTTTAGACAACACGTAAACCCGTTTTATCCCAAAACAGGCTTAAACCGAGAAAACATTGATTCTAAGCTGTAAGCAGCATTCTTACTGTTTCTAGGGTCAGAATGTATGACAATCCAATGCATTTGACTAATTGTAAGAGTTCGGGATGAATTTGGAGTTTTTAGACAACACTTTTACCTATTTTGTCCCGAAACAAGCTAAAACTGAGAAAACGTTGATTCTAAGCAGTAAGCAGCATTGTTACTATTTCTAGGGTTAGAATGTGTGACAATCCAATGCATTTGACTAATTGTAAGAGTTCGGGATGAATTTGGAGTGTTTAGACAACACGTAAACCCGTTTTATCCCAAAACATGCTTAAACCGAGAAAACAGGCTAAAACCGAGAAAACATTGATTGTACGCAGTAAACAGCTTTGTTACTGTTTCTAGGGTCAGAATGTGTGACAATCCAATGCATTTGACTAATTGTAAGAGTTTGGGATGTATTTGGAGTGTTTAGACAACACTTAAACCCGTTTTATCCCAAAACATGCTTAAACCGAGAAAACAGGATAAAACCGAGAAAACATTGATTGTAAGCAGTAAACAGCTTTGTTACTTTTTTTAGGGTCATAATGTGTGAAAATCCAATGCATTTGACTAATTGTAAGAGTTTGGGATGAATTTGGAGTGTTTAGACAACACTTAAACCCGTTTTATCCCAAAACATGCTTAAACCGAGAAAACAGGCTAAAACCGAGAAAACATTGATTGGAAGCAGTAAACAGCTTTGTTACTGTTTCTAGGGTCATAATGTGTGACAATCCAATGCATTTGACTAATTGTAAGAGTTTGAGATGAATTTGGAGTGTTTAGACAACACTTAAACCTGTTTTATCCCAAAACAGGCTAAAACTGAGAAAACATTGATTCTAAGAAGTAAACAGCTTTGTTACTGTTTTTAGGGTCAGCATGTATGACAATCCAATGCATTTAACTAATTGTAAGAGTTCGGGATTAATTTGGAGTGTTTAGACAACACTTAAACCCGTTTTATCCCAAAACATGCTTAAAATGAGAAACAGGCTAAAACCGAGAGAAAACATTGTTTGGAAGCAGTAAACAGATATGTTACTCTTTTTAGGGTCAAAATATGTAACAATCCAATGCAATTGACTAATTTTAAGAATTCGAGATGAATTTGGAGTGTTTAGACAACACGTAAACCCGTTTTATCCCAAAACAGGCTTAAACCGAGAAAACATTGATTCTAAGCTGTAAGCAGCATTCTTACTGTTTCTAGGGTCAGAATGTATGACAATCCAATGCATTTGACTAATTGTAAGAGTTCGGGATGAATTTGGAGTTTTTAGACAACACTTTTACCCATTTTGTCCTGAAACAAGCTAAAACTGAGAAAACGTTGATTCTAAGCAGTAAACAGCTTTGTTACTGTTTCTAGGGTTAGAATGTGTGACAATCCAATGCATTTGACTAATTGTAAGAGTTCGGAATGAATTTGGAGTGTTTAGACAACACTTAAACCGGTTTTATCCCAAAACATGCTTAAACCGAGAAAACAGGCTAAAACCGAGAAAACATTGATTGTACGCAGTAAACAGCTTTGTTACTGTTTCTAGGGTCAGAATGTGTAACAATCCAATGCATTTGACTAATTGTAAGAGTTTGGGATGAATTTGGAGTGTTTAGACAACACTTAAACCCGTTTTATCCCAAAACATGCTTAAACCGAGAAAACAGGCTAAAACCGAGAAAACATTGATTGTAAGCAGTAAACAGCTTTGTTACTGTTTCTAGGGTCATAATGTGTGACAATCCAATGCATTTGACTAATTGTAAGAGTTTGGGATGAATTTGGAGTGTTTAGACAACACTTAAACCCGTTTTATCCCAAAACATGCTTAAACCGAGAAAACAGGCTAAAACCGAGAAAACATTGATTGTAAGCAGTAAACAGCTTTGTTACTGTTTCTAGGGTCATAATGTGTGACAATCCAATGCATTTGACTAATTGTAAGAGTTTGGGATGAATTTGGAGTGTTTAGACAACACTTAAACCTGTTTTATCCCAAAACATGCTTAAACCGAGAAAACATTGATTCTAAGAAGTAAGCAGCTTTGTTACTTTTTTAGGGTCAGCATGTATGACAATCCAATGCATTTGACTAATTGTAAGAGTTCGGGATTAATTTGGAGTGTTTAGACAAAACTTAAACCCGTTTTATCCCAAAACATGCTTAAAATGAGAAACAGGCAAAAACCGAGAGAAAACATTGTTTGGAAGCAGTAAACAGATATGTTACTCTTTTTAGGGTCAAAATATGTAACAATCCAATGCATTGGACTAATTTTAAGAATTCGAGATGAATTTGGAGTGTTTAGACAACACGTAAACCCGTTTTATCTCAAAACAGGCTTAAACCGAAAAAACATTGATTCTAAGCTGTAAGCAGCATTCTTACTGTTTCTAGGGTCAGAATGTATGACAATCCAATGCATTTGACTAATTGTAAGAGTTCGGGATGAATTTGGAGTTTTTAGACAACACTTTTACCCATTTTGTCCCGGAACAAGCTAAAACTGAGAAAACGTTGATTCTAAGCAGTAAGCAGCATTGTTACTGTTTCTAGGGTTAGAATTTGTGACAATCCAATGCATTTGACTAATTGTAAGAGTTCGGGATGAATTTGGAGTGTTTAGACAACACTTAAACCGGTTTTATCCCAAAACATGCTTAAACCGAGAAAACAGGCTAAAACCGAGAAAACATTGATTGTACGCAGTAAACAGCTTTGTTACTGTTTCTAGGGTCAGAATGTGTGACAATCCAATGCATTTGACTAATTGTAAGAGTTTGGGATGTATTTGGAGTGTTTAGACAACACTTAAACCCGTTTTATCCCAAAACATGCTTAAACCGAGAAAACAGGCTAAAACCGAGAAAACATTGATTGTAAGCAGTAAACAGCTTTGTTACTGTTTCTAGGGTCATAATGTGTGACAATCCAATGCATTTGACTAATTGTAAGAGTTTGGGATGAATTTGGAGTGTTTAGACAACACTTAAACCCGTTTTATCCCAAAACATGCTTAAACCGAGAAAACAGGCTAAAACCGAGAAAACATTGATTGTAAGCAGTAAACAGCTTTGTTACTGTTTCTAGGGTCATAATGTGTGACAATCCAATGCATTTGACTAATTGTAAGAGTTTGGGATGAATTTGGAGTGTTTAGACAACACTTAAACCTGTTTTATCCCAAAACATGCTTAAACCGAGAAAACATTGATTCTAAGAAGTAAGCAGCTTTGTTACTTTTTTAGGGTCAGCATGTATGACAATCCAATGCATTTGACTAATTGTAAGAGTTCGGGATTAATTTGGAGTGTTTAGACAAAACTTAAACCCGTTTTATCCCAAAACATGCTTAAAATGAGAAACAGGCAAAAACCGAGAGAAAACATTGTTTGGAAGCAGTAAACAGATATGTTACTCTTTTTAGGGTCAAAATATGTAACAATCCAATGCATTGGACTAATTTTAAGAATTCGAGATGAATTTGGAGTGTTTAGACAACACGTAAACCCGTTTTATCTCAAAACAGGCTTAAACCGAAAAAACATTGATTCTAAGCTGTAAGCAGCATTCTTACTGTTTCTAGGGTCAGAATGTATGACAATCCAATGCATTTGACTAATTGTAAGAGTTCGGGATGAATTTGGAGTTTTTAGACAACACTTTTACCCATTTTGTCCCGGAACAAGCTAAAACTGAGAAAACGTTGATTCTAAGCAGTAAGCAGCATTGTTACTGTTTCTAGGGTTAGAATTTGTGACAATCCAATGCATTTGACTAATTGTAAGAGTTCGGGATGAATTTGGAGTGTTTAGACAACACTTAAACCGGTTTTATCCCAAAACATGCTTAAACCGAGAAAACAGGCTAAAACCGAGAAAACATTGATTGTACGCAGTAAACAGCTTTGTTACTGTTTCTAGGGTCAGAATGTGTGACAATCCAATGCATTTGACTAATTGTAAGAGTTTGGGATGTATTTGGAGTGTTTAGACAACACTTAAACCCGTTTTATCCCAAAACATGCTTAAACCGAGAAAACAGGCTAAAACCGAGAAAACATTGATTGTAAGCAGTAAACAGCTTTGTTACTGTTTCTAGGGTCATAATGTGTGACAATCCAATGCATTTGACTAATTGTAAGAGTTTGGGATGAATTTGGAGTGTTTAGACAACACTTAAACCCGTTTTATCCCAAAACATGCTTAAACCGAGAAAACAGGCTAAAACCGAGAAAACATTGATTGTAAGCAGTAAACAGCTTTGTTACTGTTTCTAGGGTCATAATGTGTGACAATCCAATGCATTTGACTAATTGTAAGAGTTTGGGATGAATTTGGAGTGTTTAGACAACACTTAAACCTGTTTTATCCCAAAACATGCTTAAACCGAGAAAACATTGATTCTAAGAAGTAAGCAGCTTTGTTACTTTTTTAGGGTCAGCATGTATGACAATCCAATGCATTTGACTAATTGTAAGAGTTCGGGATTAATTTGGAGTGTTTAGACAAAACTTAAACCCGTTTTATCCCAAAACATGCTTAAAATGAGAAACAGGCAAAAACCGAGAGAAAACATTGTTTGGAAGCAGTAAACAGATATGTTACTCTTTTTAGGGTCAAAATATGTAACAATCCAATGCATTGGACTAATTTTAAGAATTCGAGATGAATTTGGAGTGTTTAGACAACACGTAAACCCGTTTTATCTCAAAACAGGCTTAAACCGAAAAAACATTGATTCTAAGCTGTAAGCAGCATTCTTACTGTTTCTAGGGTCAGAATGTATGACAATCCAATGCATTTGACTAATTGTAAGAGTTCGGGATGAATTTGGAGTTTTTAGACAACACTTTTACCCATTTTGTCCCGGAACAAGCTAAAACTGAGAAAACGTTGATTCTAAGCAGTAAGCAGCATTGTTACTGTTTCTAGGGTTAGAATTTGTGACAATCCAATGCATTTGACTAATTGTAAGAGTTCGGGATGAATTTGGAGTGTTTAGACAACACTTAAACCGGTTTTATCCCAAAACATGCTTAAACCGAGAAAACAGGCTAAAACCGAGAAAACATTGATTGTACGCAGTAAACAGCTTTGTTACTGTTTCTAGGGTCAGAATGTGTGACAATCCAATGCATTTGACTAATTGTAAGAGTTTGGGATGTATTTGGAGTGTTTAGACAACACTTAAACCCGTTTTATCCCAAAACATGCTTAAACCGAGAAAACAGGCTAAAACCGAGAAAACATTGATTGTAAGCAGTAAACAGCTTTGTTACTGTTTCTAGGGTCATAATGTGTGACAATCCAATGCATTTGACTAATTGTAAGAGTTTGGGATGAATTTGGAGTGTTTAGACAACACTTAAACCCGTTTTATCCCAAAACATGCTTAAACCGAGAAAACAGGCTAAAACCGAGAAAACATTGATTGTAAGCAGTAAACAGCTTTGTTACTGTTTCTAGGGTCATAATGTGTGACAATCCAATGCATTTGACTAATTGTAAGAGTTTGGGATGAATTTGGAGTGTTTAGACAACACTTAAACCTGTTTTATCCCAAAACATGCTTAAACCGAGAAAACATTGATTCTAAGAAGTAAGCAGCTTTGTTACTTTTTTAGGGTCAGCATGTATGACAATCCAATGCATTTGACTAATTGTAAGAGTTCGGGATTAATTTGGAGTGTTTAGACAAAACTTAAACCCGTTTTATCCCAAAACATGCTTAAAATGAGAAACAGGCAAAAACCGAGAGAAAACATTGTTTGGAAGCAGTAAACAGATATGTTACTCTTTTTAGGGTCAAAATATGTAACAATCCAATGCATTGGACTAATTTTAAGAATTCGAGATGAATTTGGAGTGTTTAGACAACACGTAAACCCGTTTTATCTCAAAACAGGCTTAAACCGAAAAAACATTGATTCTAAGCTGTAAGCAGCATTCTTACTGTTTCTAGGGTCAGAATGTATGACAATCCAATGCATTTGACTAATTGTAAGAGTTCGGGATGAATTTGGAGTTTTTAGACAACACTTTTACCCATTTTGTCCCGGAACAAGCTAAAACTGAGAAAACGTTGATTCTAAGCAGTAAGCAGCATTGTTACTGTTTCTAGGGTTAGAATTTGTGACAATCCAATGCATTTGACTAATTGTAAGAGTTCGGTGTTGGGATTTATGAGACAAAGCTCACAAGAGAGGGTAGACAAACACTTGGTGAATGAATCCCCCTTTACCCACAACAAACTAACTCATTCTCAAGGGGAAGAAGAGAACATCAACTTGTGATGAACTCCTCATAAACTAGGCTAGATAGAACCCAAATACTAGAGAGTAAGCGGATCCTATCAAGGAGAAGCACTAGTTTGAGACTTATCCTTGTTCTAGTAACACAACACTAAGAGTTTGTGTACTTAGGAGAGGAGGATTAAGAATCAGTAATCTAGGCTATATGAAAGAGTAAATAAGAAGACTTTAGGTGAGATTTGGGAAGAGAATAGGCTGCCTTAAGGGCAGCCTCTAACCGATTCCCTAAACTATCTACATTGAAGCTAGAACAAGAACACAAGGTAAAAGAGGGGAAATCGGATTCTCTTATTGAATAATGTTGTGATATGTTCTGTTACAAAATGAGAGATTACAATGCTTAATATAGGAGAACAAATGTATATGGCCGTTTGAGATAAATGAGAGGTGAGAGTGACATATAGCCGTTGGTGCACAAGTGGGTGTATGGTGAAAGGGACAGCTCCTTCCCTTGGTTGTCTCATTCTTCACCAACCAAGGTCTCACATGCTTCCTTCCTTCCCTTCTTTTCCCTTTGTGAGACATTTAACTTCTTCTTGGGCCTCTTCTTCTTATAAGGCCTTTACTTCACAATTCTTCTCACATTGCTCTTATGGCCTTGCTGACCACTCTCATTGTTCTCACGGCCCACATGGCCTTATTGGCCACTCTTATTGTGCTCACGGCCTTACTGGCCGCTCCCACACCACTGATGGCCTTACCGGCCACACTTCTTGTACTAGCAGCCTTACCGGCCACTCTCTTCTTCCTTGTGCAGCTCGGCCTCACCGGCCTCACTCTCTCTTCTCCTTCATATATACTAATACTCCCCCGCACGTTTGATCTGCAGGGCACCATGGGGACCAAAGATCAAGCGTGGACACGTGAGGACTACCTCATTAAAAACCTTAACAAAGAAAACCACTTGGGAGAAAACTTTGTTAAGTAAAAAGAGTGTAGTCTCCACGTTCCTTGATGTCGCAATGATCTTGGTTTGTCAAGAACCAGCTCTCTTCTCTTTAAGCCTTTGAACCGCTACACTTCCTTAGCCCTCCTTGCCTTTAGCACATTCCTTATGATCTCCATCCTTGTTCCTTTAGAATTCCTTTGAGGCTCTCATAGTCTCCTTTACCCTTAAACAAGTGATAAAGAAGAAAAGAATAAGTGTTTGCTATGAGGAATATCAAAGAAAAATTCTAAAAGTGTGACAATTTAAGAAGAATCATATTAAAGACTAAAGACTAGTAATGAAGCTAAGGTAATGAATTTATGAATTAAAATAGAGAAGGGTTTAGAGCACAGCCTTTATGGTGTTTTGATGGATAGGAAGGAGAGAGTTGATCACAGTTGCGGTTTGGAATTCCTCCTTGAGACCGCTCCTCTAACCATGGTTTTAAACCCGGTCAGTTTTATTTGTCAGACTGACACATGCCCACTGAATCGGACATAACTTTCGAACGGCTGCTCGGATTGGTATGATTCCACTTCCACTGGCAAGATGACTCTGTGGTCTCGAACTTTAATGAAGAACGCGGAAGCCGAATCGCAGTGGAAGGGTTTCGTCCGAGTCGATCTTTGAGACGCTTCGGCTGAGCTTTAAGTAAAGACTTTTGCTTGTGGCCGAGCAGAATCTGTGAGGTACGGTCTGAAGTCACTTGATCTCCCCCGTAACCTTTACTTGATGATGGGCTGAAACCTCATCACCTCAGTTGAAGCCTTGTGCATCACCGTTCTTGTGCACATCCAATCAACAGTTGAAACCTTGTGCATCACCTTTCCTAAAGACCATTGTGCACATCCGATCAACAACTTGGCACTAACACACATGCTCTTGGACTGATTCATCACATTCCACCAGCTTAACAAAGACTTGGTGGCCCTTGGTTCTAACTCCAGGCATTGTGCTGCGCTCTCCTCATGGCTATCTTGTAGCCTTCAACCTCGCCACTTCTTCTAGAGATAGCCAGCGAGCTCCACATATCTTCAAGGTTGAAACTGAAACCAAAACTCAATGGGACAGTTTCTAAACAAGAGATTGTGAGAGATTAGAGTATAGAGTATAGACTGAAAATAAATAGAGAATTTAGAGAATTAATAAGAGTATAAATAGAGAATTAGTAACCAAGTATAAGTAACCAAGAGAATAAAGTATAAGAGAGTATAAGAGAGAATATGGGCGATAGTATAAGGTGAGTGGAGAGTAGAATAGAGCTCAAGAGTTCCTATGGACAGAGTTAGACTCTGTTTTCTTGAGTTTGCAGAAGCTTTGACAGCCAAGAACAACCAAGAAGACAATCTCTTTTGGTGCTTTAATGGCTGAAACACATGGACCTTATGGAAAATTAGTTTCTCCAAAGGTTTAGGCATATCTCATGGTAGAATCACTTAAACAAAGTGTTCTCCAAGATTAAAAGCCTTCAAGAACCACGAATTAGCATATAGAAGATGCTTTCCATGGTCAAAAATCAAAATAAAAGAAGAACCACCTTTGGAACAACCTTTTGTCCATTGGTTAAAAGAATGCATCTTGGACCACCTTGAATCTATTTGACCAAGCGGGCCATACATGCTAAAATAAAGTCTCTCTCTTCCTCAAGCTCGAATTTGGACACACCATATGGCCAGAAACAAAGCTTTCTCAACATTGAGATGAAGAAGAAGCGATTTAGCAACTAAACCTTTAAAGGAAAATTAACTAAAGCAAAATTAAACCTTTAAAGGAAAATTAACTAAATCCTAAGAGAATCCTAAGAAAATCCTAAGAATTTCGTGGCTCATACAAGCACACAAGAACCGTGAATCCTCACCATGAACAAAACAAGTTGCTCAATGGTTCATCACTTCCCCACCATCCCAAATTAAACAAAGCTATTACCAAATCGGTAAAGCTTAAGGATGGGGCTTTTAAACTCGATTTCTCTTCACTCACTTGGTCTACAAATTCTAACAAGACAAGAGACCAAGCTTACTCAACATTGAGCTGTTTAGAGAATCGATTTAACGACAAAAGCCAAAATTAAAGCTTTAAAGAACTAAGCTAAGCGAATTAACACTTAAGCGAAATTTAAAAACTTTAACTTAGCGAATCCTAAGATGCATTGAATTGAGAACGAGTTTGAATCACCAAGAGCAGAACCTGCTCTGATACCATGTGTTGGTTTAAATTGAGTATGCGGAAGCAAATTAGAGAGAATGTGAGATAAAATGAGAGCTTGTATTAGAATAGCTTTTACAATGTCGGCCAAAGGCCTTAAATAGAATGAAAACTAGGTTAACAATCCCACCAACTCGACAACTTGTAGATAGAGACATGAAGAGAGAGAAGGGAGCGATCCCAAGATAGAAAGCGACGTGACCTTGTCTCCCTAAGGGAAGCTATCTCGTGACTCTTATCCTCCAACGGTCACATTCTTCTTCGAGATCCTTCTAATGGGCTTGGTATTGTTTCCAACCCCAAGCCTTCTCATTTCTCTCAATAGGCCTCAACCTTAAGGGTGGCCATTAGGACGATCGTACGGACGTCCGTACGGACAACCTCCAAGTCTTAAGTAACATGGTCAATACTCCCCCTCAAGCTTAGCCAAGTGAAACGGCTAAGCTTGGAACCCGCACAAGACCACCTCGTTAAAAACCTTAATATGGAAAACCACATGGGACAAAACCATATCAAGGAAAAGAGTGTGCTCTCCACGGGTTAGAGGAGTCTTCTCATGGATGTGTAGGATCGACTAGTCCAAGTTTGCTAGAGATATACTCGCAAATCTGTGGACTAGTGGCTTTTGTGAAAATATCGGCCAGTTGGTCCTTGCTCGGCGTGTGACACGGTAAGACAACCCCTTCTTCAATCTTCTCTCGCACTGTGTGGCAGTCTACTTCGATATGCTTGGTCCTCTCATGGAAAACAGAGTTGGTTGCTATATGTATTGCAGCCTTGTTGTCACAGTGCATAGTGATGGGTTCATCTATCTCCACTCCAAGGTCCTTGAGAAGACCTTTGAGCCAAGTTAGCTCGTTTGTGAGCTTCTTCATGGCCCTATATTCTGACTCGGCACTTGATTGAGACACCACCTTCTGTTTCTTCGACTTCCAAGTGACTAGGTTCCCACCAACAAACGTACAGTATCCTGTTGTAGACCTTCTATCGGTTGTGTCGCCCGCATAATCCGCGTCGCAATAGCCAACAAGCTCGGTATTGTTGTTCTTTCCCATCCAAATGCCGCGGCCAGGGCTTCCCTTTAGATAGCATAGGATCCTCTCAACAGTGTTCCAATCAAAGTTTGTTGGTGCTTTCATGTGCTGGCTTACTTGGTTCACAGCATAGCACAGATCCGGCCGTGTGATGGTGAGGTAAATCAGCTTCCCAACCAGCCGCCTATATCTGCCCACGTCCTCATATGGCTCAGCCAACTTGTTCGGTAACGTCTTCATCTCCCCCTTTCGCTTGACCTGGTAGCCTTCTTCTAGTGGCGTAGAGACCGGTTTAGCCCCCAGCTTACCAGTTTCCTTGAGCAAGTCCAGCGTGTACTTCCGTTGGGAGAGAAAGAGTCCTTCCGGCGATCGGGAGATTTCAATCCCAAGAAAATATTTCAGTTCGCCGAGGTCCTTGATGTCAAAGGCTGAGTGAAGGAGAGTCTTGGTAGTGGAAATACCTTCCTTGTCATCGCCAGTGATGATTATATCATCGACATAGACGAGCACCACGACGCGACCGCCGGCAGTCCGTAGAGTGAACAATGTGTGGTCGGCTTCCGAGCGTCGAAAACCATTGGTGCGAAGTGTCGAGCTGAGTTTGTGGTACCACGCCCGAGGGGATTGTTTGAGGCCGTAGATGGCCTTGCGAAGGCGGAGAACTTTGCCCGGAGCCACAAGATGTTCGAAGCCCGGAGGTGGGTGCATATACACTTCTTCTTCAAGCTCCCCCTGAAGGAAGGCATTCTTGACGTCCATCTGCCAAAGGTCCCACGAGAGGTTTGTAGCCAAGGAGAGAATGACACGAACGGTGTGCAGCTTGGCGACCGGGGCAAACGTGTCCGTATAGTCGGTACCGTATGTTTGTGTGAAACCGCGAGCCACAAGGCGAGCCTTATAGCGCTCCACGTCGCCATTGCTCAGGTACTTAATTGTGAAGACCCATTTTGAGCTGACCACCTTCTTTCCCTTGGGAAGATCCGCTTCGTCCCAAGTGTGGTTCCGGATCATAGCATCGGTCTCAGCATCAACCGCCGCTAACCACTCTTTGTGCTCTTTGGCTTCATCATAGGTTTGAGGAACGAATTGAGCATCAATCTTGGTGAGGAAGGCAGCGTGTTCCTGAGGAACCAGGTCAAGTGAACACACCGCTTGGATAGGATGGGCCACGGCCTGATTGTTGTAGTAGACCCGCTTATCTTTCCATGTCGAAGGATGAAACTTTAGACGTTGACTTCGCCGGGGAAGAGCAACCATAGATTCCCGTGGGAGAGCATCGGTTGAGGTCACGAGATGATCATTGTCCTCATGAGTAGGCTCGGCACATGGTTCAGCCGGAGGAGGAACAGGCGGCACGGAGGCATTTTCTTGAACTTCTTCTTCTACGGGTGAGATAGCGGGTACATCCGGTTCATGTGAGGTCGGAGTAGGCTGAGCATGGCTCGACGGGCTTGATGGAGTGGTGATGCCGAGGTGATCGAGGAGGAACCGTAGGTTGGCCGAACGATCAGAGTTGGACCGAGAGAGATCCTTGAGACTGTCCCAATCCTTTGTCGCATAGTATCCTTGGTGTTCAAGGAACCGCACTTCTCGAGAGATATGTAGGCGGCCAGCAGCTGGATCATAGCACTTATAGCCCTTCTGACTTGTCGAGTAGCCAATGAACATACATTTGGTGCTTTTGGCGTCGAGCTTAGTCCTTTGTTCCCCTGGAACCAAAACAAAGCATACACACCCGAAAACGCGTAAGTGATCCAAAGATGGTTTAAATTGATTGAGTACCTCATATGGAGATTTGTCTTGTAGAACTTTGGTAGGAGTCCTATTAATCAAGTAGCAAGCCGTCATGACAGCATCTCCCCAGAATCGTTTGGTGACATTGGTTTGGAACATCATCGACCTCGCCACTTCCATAAGGTGCCGGTTCTTCCTCTCGGCCACGCCATTCTGTTGGGGCGTATATGGACAACTCGTTTGTTGTAGAATGCCGTGTTTGGACAAATGATCTTTGAGTCTATGACTGATGTACTCTCCCCCATTATCTGATCTTAGTACCTTTATTTTTGCATTGAAATGATTAGTAACATAATTCTGAAAATTAACAAATGCATCATAAACCCTATCTTTAGATGGTAACAATGTGAGCCAAGTATATTTTGATTTTTCATCAATAAAAGTCACAAAATACTTGTTATTGTCTCTAGATAGGCATGGTGAGGTCCAAACATCAGAATGTACTAAGTCAAAACAATGTTCATAAATGGTAGTAGATTTAGGGAAAACCGATTTGCAATGTTTGCCAAGAATACAAGGTTCACAACTTGAACTATCAAAAGAAAATTTAGGCAACATTAATTGAAAAGCTCTAGAGTGAGGGTGGCCTAGTCTAGCATGCCACACTTCACTTGAAATACTACTAAGGTCCGATTTAAAAGAAAACATATTAGGTGAACTTGATGAGTTTTTCTCTAGGACATAGAGATCTCCCTTAGCATCTCCACCTCCAAGAATCTTGCCAGTCTCAATATCCTGAAAATGCACACTGTTAGGACCAAATATGGTATAACAATTCAAATCGGTTGTAGCTCTCTTAACCGATAATAGGTTAGAAGTGAAAGTAGGCATAAAGAAGGCCTTTGAGTTCTTATCAAACAACTTTAAATCTCCTACACCTTTAACTGGTATCCTATCCCCATTTGCAATAATCACATTTCCCACAGTCGGCTTTATGTTGTGTATAAGGCTCGGGTTACTTATCATGTGATGAGAAGCACCCGAGTCTACAACAAGCGTTTTACTAGGTTGTGAAGCGAAGAAAGTGATACCAGATTCCTTTAGGGCTGCGATGGACTTGATGAGGGCCTCCAGGTCTGATTTCCTCACAAGATCTCCAAGAGAGGCCGCCATGGCCGTAGCCGCCGCGTTGCCTTGGTTTGCTGCACCGAAACCTTGGCCGCTTGGTCCTTCTTGCGAGATATGCGCCTTGAACTTAGCCGGTTTGAGATGAGGGTGAAGGATCCAGCACTTGTCCTTCATGTGTCCCTTCTTCTTGCAATGGTCGCACACCATTGTTTTCCGGTCATCTTGCTTGTAGACTCCTTTGTTCGCGGTAGCCAAGTCGTCCTTTCCACAAAAGAGACCAAGTGAACCTTGTTCCTTTTGCACTTGAGAACACACGTCTTCAAGAGTAGGTAGCTTGTCTCCACGGAGGATGTGCTTAATCAGGTCATTGAACGCCGGATTGAGAGTGAGCAGGAGACCAAACACCTTGTCTTGCTCCTTTCGTTCATTGAGGATGGCCGGATCGATAGTACTTGGCCGGAGCATCTCCAACTCGGCCCACAATGACCGGAACTTCCCAAAATGCTTGGTAAACTCCAAGTCTTCTTGATGGAGACCGTTGATAGCCTTCTTGACCTCAAATACCCGAGTCAAGTTGGTCACGTTCCCATACACATTCGCTAGCGTCTCCCATAGTTCTTTGGCCGTCTCGCAGTACGAGTAGGCTTCAAGAATAGGTGCGTCTAGCGAGTTTTGGAGAATGGCAAGCACGGTCTGATCTTCTTGGAACCACTTGACTTCCTTCTCGAGATCAGCCTCCTTGTCTTCTTCCGTTCCTTCTTTACCGTCCTCCTTAGTGGCTTTCTTGGGGAGTTGGTCCGTTTCTACATGGATCCAAAGTCCCCGGCCACTGAGAGCGGTCTTTGTGGTTCTTTTCCACAACAGGTAGTTTGCTCCTTTGAGCACCACCGGGGTAACAATAGGCTTGTTGTTGTCCATTGTTAGGTAGAGTAGCGAGAAAAACGATAGAGTAGCGGATAGAATGAAGCGCGAATGAGTGAGTAGAATGAAGAATGGAGTAAAGGAGTAGTATACGAGTAGAGAATGCAAAGTAGAATCAAATAAGAACAAGAGAAAGAAGAGGAGAAAGTTTATAGAACCATGGATCAATAAACTTGCTCTGATACCATGTTGGTTTAAATTGAGTATGCGGAAGCAAATTAGAGAGAATGTGAGATAAAATGAGAGCTTGTATTAGAATAGCTTTTACAATGTCGGCCAAAGGCCTTAAATAGAATGAAAACTAGGTTAACAATCCCACCAACTCGACAACTTGTAGATAGAGACATGAAGAGAGAGAAGGGAGCGATCCCAAGATAGAAAGCGACGTGACCTTGTCTCCCTAAGGGAAGCTATCTCGTGACTCTTATCCTCCAACGGTCACATTCTTCTTCGAGATCCTTCTAATGGGCTTGGTATTGTTTCCAACCCCAAGCCTTCTCATTTCTCTCAATAGGCCTCAACCTTAAGGGTGGCCATTAGGACGATCGTACGGACGTCCGTACGGACAACCTCCAAGTCTTAAGTAACATGGTCAATACCATGTTGGGATTTATGAGACAAAGCTCACAAGAGAGGGTAGACAAACACTTGGTGAATGAATCCCCCTTTACCCACAACAAACTAACTCATTCTCAAGGGGAAGAAGAGAACATCAACTTGTGATGAACTCCTCATAAACTAGGCTAGATAGAACCCAAATACTAGAGAGTAAGCGGATCCTATCAAGGAGAAGCACTAGTTTGAGACTTATCCTTGTTCTAGTAACACAACACTAAGAGTTTGTGTACTTAGGAGAGGAGGATTAAGAATCAGTAATCTAGGCTATATGAAAGAGTAAATAAGAAGACTTTAGGTGAGATTTGGGAAGAGAATAGGCTGCCTTAAGGGCAGCCTCTAACCGATTCCCTAAACTATCTACATTGAAGCTAGAACAAGAACACAAGGTAAAAGAGGGGAAATCGGATTCTCTTATTGAATAATGTTGTGATATGTTCTGTTACAAAATGAGAGATTACAATGCTTAATATAGGAGAACAAATGTATATGGCCGTTTGAGATAAATGAGAGGTGAGAGTGACATATAGCCGTTGGTGCACAAGTGGGTGTATGGTGAAAGGGACAGCTCCTTCCCTTGGTTGTCTCATTCTTCACCAACCAAGGTCTCACATGCTTCCTTCCTTCCCTTCTTTTCCCTTTGTGAGACATTTAACTTCTTCTTGGGCCTCTTCTTCTTATAAGGCCTTTACTTCACAATTCTTCTCACATTGCTCTTATGGCCTTGCTGACCACTCTCATTGTTCTCACGGCCCACATGGCCTTATTGGCCACTCTTATTGTGCTCACGGCCTTACTGGCCGCTCCCACACCACTCATGGCCTTACCGGCCACACTTCTTGTACTAGCAGCCTTACCGGCCACTCTCTTCTTCCTTGTGCAGCTCGGCCTCACCGGCCTCACTCTCTCTTCTCCTTCATATATACTAATATTCGGGATGAATTTGGAGTGTTTAGACAACACTTAAACCGGTTTTATCCCAAAACATGCTTAAACCGAGAAAACAGGCTAAAACCGAGAAAACATTGATTGTACGCAGTAAACAGCTTTGTTACTGTTTCTAGGGTCAGAATGTGTGACAATCCAATGCATTTGACTAATTGTAAGAGTTTGGGATGTATTTGGAGTGTTTAGACAACACTTAAACCCGTTTTATCCCAAAACATGCTTAAACCGAGAAAACAGGCTAAAACCGAGAAAACATTGATTGTAAGCAGTAAACAGCTTTGTTACTGTTTCTAGGGTCATAATGTGTGACAATCCAATGCATTTGACTAATTGTAAGAGTTTGGGATGAATTTGGAGTGTTTAGACAACACTTAAACCCGTTTTATCCCAAAACATGCTTAAACCGAGAAAACAGGCTAAAACCGAGAAAACATTGATTGGAAGCAGTAAACAGCTTTGTTACTGTTTCTAGGGTCATAATGTGTGACAATCCAATGCATTTGACTAATTGTAAGAGTTTGGGATGAATTTGGAGTGTTTAGACAACACTTAAACCTGTTTTATCCCAAAACAGGCTAAAACTGAGAAAACATTGATTCTAAGAAGTAAACAGCTTTGTTACTGTTTTTAGGGTCAGCATGTATGACAATCCAATGCATTTGACTAATTGTAAGAGTTCGGGATTAATTTGGAGTGTTTAGACAACACTTAAACCCGTTTTATCCCAAAACATGCTTAAAATGAGAAACAGGCTAAAACCGAGAGAAAACATTGTTTGGAAGCAGTAAACAGATATGTTACTCTTTTTAGGGTCAAAATATGTAACAATCCAATGCAATTGACTAATTTTAAGAATTCGAGATGAATTTGGAGTGTTTAGACAACACGTAAACCCGTTTTATCCCAAAACAGGCTTAAACCGAGAAAACATTGATTCTAAGCTGTAAGCAGCATTCTTACTGTTTCTAGGGTCAGAATGTATGACAATCCAATGCATTTGACTAATTGTAAGAGTTCGGGATGAATTTGGAGTTTTTAGACAACACTTTTACCCATTTTGTCCTGAAACAAGCTAAAACTGAAAAAACGTTGATTCTAAGCAGTAAACAGCTTTGTTACTGTTTCTAGGGTTAGAATATGTGACAATCCAATGCATTTGACTAATTGTAAGAGTTCGGGATGAATTTGGAGTGTTTAGACAACACTTAAACCGGTTTTATCCCAAAACAGGCTAAAACCGAGAAAACAGGCTAAAACCGAGAAAACATTGATTGTACGCAGTAAACAGCTTTGTTACTGTTTCTAGGGTCAGAATGTGTAACAATCCAATGCATTTGACTAATTGTAAGAGTTTGGGATGAATTTGGAGTGTTTAGACAACACTTAAACCCGTTTTATCCCAAAACATGCTTAAACCGAGAAAACAGGCTAAAACCGAGAAAACATTGATTGTAAGCAGTAAACAGCTTTGTTACTGTTTCTGGGGTCATAATGTGTGACAATCCAATGCATTTGACTAATTGTAAGAGTTTGGGATGAATTTGGAGTGTTTAGACAACACTTAAACCTGTTTTATCCCAAAACATGCTTAAACCGAGAAAACATTGATTCTAAGAAGTAAGCAGCTTTGTTACTTTTTTAGGGTCAGCATGTATGACAATCCAATGCATTTGACTAATTGTAAGAGTTCGGGATTAATTTGGAGTGTTTAGACAAAACTTAAACCCGTTTTATCCCAAAACATGCTTAAAATGAGAAACAGGCAAAAACCGAGAGAAAACATTGTTTGGAAGCAGTAAACAGATATGTTACTCTTTTTAGGGTCAAAATATGTAACAATCCAATGCATTGGACTAATTTTAAGAATTCGAGATGAATTTGGAGTGTTTAGACAACACGTAAACCCGTTTTATCTCAAAACAGGCTTAAACCGAAAAAACATTGATTCTAAGCTGTAAGCAGCATTCTTACTGTTTCTAGGGTCAGAATGTATGACAATCCAATGCATTTGACTAATTGTAAGAGTTCGGGATGAATTTGGAGTTTTTAGACAACACTTTTACCCATTTTGTCCCGGAACAAGCTAAAACTGAGAAAACGTTGATTCTAAGCAGTAAGCAGCATTGTTACTGTTTCTAGGGTTAGAATGTGTGACAATCCAATGCATTTGACTAATTGTAAGAGTTCGGGATGAATTTGGAGTGTTTAGACAACACTTAAACCGGTTTTATCCCAAAACATGCTTAAACCGAGAAAACAGGCTAAAACCGAGAAAACATTGATTGTACGCAGTAAACAGCTTTGTTACTGTTTCTAGGGTCAGAATGTGTGACAATCCAATGCATTTGACTAATTGTAAGAGTTTGGGATGTATTTGGAGTGTTTAGACAACACTTAAACCCGTTTTATCCCAAAACATGCTTAAACCGAGAAAACAGGCTAAAACCGAGAAAACATTGATTGTAAACAGTAAACAGCTTTGTTACTGTTTCTAGGGTCATAATGTGTGACAATCCAATGCATTTGACTAATTGTAAGAGTTTGGGATGAATTTGGAGTGTTTAGACAACACTTAAACCCGTTTTATCCCAAAACATGCTTAAACCGAGAAAACAGGCTAAAACCGAGAAAACATTGATTGGAAGCAGTAAACAGCTTTGTTACTGTTTCTAGGGTCATAATGTGTGACAATCCAATGCATTTGACTAATTGTAAGAGTTTGGGATGAATTTGGAGTGTTTAGACAACACTTAAACTTGTTTTATCCCAAAACAGGCTAAAACTGAGAAAACATTGATTCTAAGAAGTAAACAGCTTTGTTACTGTTTTTAGGGTCAGCATGTATGACAATCCAATGCATTTGACTAATTGTAAGAGTTCGGGATTAATTTGGAGTGTTTAGACAACACTTAAACCCGTTTTATCCCAAAACATGCTTAAAATGAGAAACAGGCTAAAACCGAGAGAAAACATTGTTTGAAGCAGTAAACAGATATGTTACTCTTTTTAGGGTCAAAATATGTAACAATCCAATGCATTTGACTAATTTTAAGAATTCGAGATGAATTTGGAGTGTTTAGACAAAACGTAAACCCGTTTTATCCCAAAACAGGCTTAAACCGAGAAAACATTGATTCTAAGCTGTAAGCAGCATTCTTACTGTTTCTAGGGTCAGAATGTATGACAATCCAATGCATTTGACTAATTGTAAGAGTTCGGGATGAATTTGGAGTTTTTAGACAACACTTTTACCCATTTTGTCCCGAAACAAGCTAAAACTGAGAAAACGTTGATTCTAAGCAGTAAACAGCTTTGTTACTGTTTCTAGGGTCATAATGTGTGACAATCCAATGCATTTGACTAATTGTAAGAGTTTGGGATGAATTTGGAGTGTTTACACAACACTTAAACCCGTTGTATCCCAAAACATGCTTAAACCGAGAAAACAGGCTAAAACCGAGAGAAAATTGATTGGAAGCAGTAAACAGCTTTGTTACTGTTTCTAGGGTCATAATGTGTGACAATCCAATGCATTTGACTAATTGTAAGAGTTTGGGATGAATTTGGAGTGTTTAGACAACACTTAAACCTGTTTTATCCCAAAACAGGCTAAAACTGAGAAAACATTGATTCTAAGAAGTAAGCAGCTTTGTTACTGTTTTTGGGGTCAGAATGTATGACAATCCAATGCATTTGACAAATTGTAAGACCTCGGGATGAATTTGGAGTGTTTAGACAACACTTATACCCATTTTGTCCCGAAACAGGCTAAAACTGAGAAAACGTTGATTCTATGCAGTAAACAGCTTTGTTACTGTTACTAGGGTGAGAATATGTGACAATCCAATGCATTTGACTAATTGTAAGAGTTCGGGATTAATTTGGAGTATTTAGACAACACTTAAACCCGTTTTATCCCAAAACATGCTTAAAATGAGAAACAGGCTAAAACCGAGAGAAAACATTGTTTGGAAGCAGTAAACAGATATGTTACTCTTTTTAGGGTCAAAATATGTAACAATCCAATGCATTTGACTAATTCTAAGAGTTCGGGATGAATTTGGAGTGTTTAGACAACACTTAAACCTGTTTTATCCCAAAACATGCTTAAACCGAGAAAACAGGCTAAAACTGAGAAAACGTTGATTCTAAGCAGTAAACAGCTTTGTTACTGTTACTAGGGTGAGAATATGTGACAATCCAATGCATTTGACTAATTGTAAGAGTTCGGGATTAATTTGGAGTGTTTAGACAACACTTAAACCCGTTTTATCCCAAAACATGCTTAAAATGAGAAACAGGCTAAAACCGAGAGAAAACATTGGTTGGAAGCAGTAAACAGATATGTTACTCTTTTTAGGGTCAAAATATGTAGCAATCCATTGCATTTGACTAATTCTAAGAGTTCGGGATGAATTTGGAGTGTTTAGACAACACTTAAACCCGTTTTATCCCAAAACATGCTTAAACCGAGAAAACAGGCTAAAACCGAGAAAACATTGATTGTAAGCAGTAAACAGCTTTGTTACTGTTTCTAGGGTCATAATGTGTGACAATCCAATGCATTTGACTAATTGTAAGAGTTTGGGATGAATTTGGAGTGTTTAGACAACACTTAAACCTGATTTATCCCAAAACAGGCTAAAACTGAGAAAACATTGATTCTAAGAAGTAAGCAGCTTTGTTACTGTTTTTAGGGTCAGCATGTATGACAATCCAATGCATTTGACTAATTGTAAGAGTTCGGGATTAATTTGGAGTGTTTAGACAACACTTAAACCCGTTTTATCCCAAAAACATGTTTAAAATGAGAAACAGGCTAAAACCGAGAGAAAACATTGTTTGGAAGCAGTAAACAGATATGTTACTCTTTTTAGGGTCAAAATATGTAACAATCCAATGCATTTGACTAATTTTAAGAATTCGAGATGAATTTGGAGTGTTTAGACAACACGTAAACCCGTTTTATCCCAAAACAGGCTTAAACCGAGAAAACATTGATTCTAAGCTGTAAGCAGCATTCTTACTGTTTCTAGGGTCAGAATGTATGACAATCCAATGCATTTGACTAATTGTAAGAGTTCGGGATGAATTTGGAGTTTTTAGACAACACTTTTACCCATTTTGTCCCGAAACAAGCTAAAACTGAGAAAACGTTGATTCTAAGCAGTAAACAGCTTTGTTACTGTTTCTAGGGTCATAATGTGTGACAATCCTATGCATTTGACTAATTGTAATAGTTTGGGATGAATTTGGAGTGTTTAGACAACACTTAAACCCGTTTTATCCCAAAACATGCTTAAACAGAGAAAACAGGCTAAAACCGAGAGAAAATTGATTGGAAGCAGTAAACAGCTTTGTTACTGTTTCTAGGGTCATAATGTGAGACAATCCAATGCATTTGACTAATTATAAGAGTTTGGGATGAATTTGGAGTGTTTAGACAACACTTAAACCTGTTTTATCCCAAAACAGGCTAAAACTGAGAAAACATTGATTCTAAGAAGTAAGCAGCTTTGTTACTGTTTTTGGGGTCAGAATGTATGACAATCCAATGCATTTGACTAACTGTAAGAGTTCGGGATGAATTTGAAGTGTTTAGACAACACTTATACCCATTTTATCCCGAAACAGGCTAAAACTGAGAAAACGTTGATTCTAAGCAGTAAACAGCTTTGTTACTGTTACTAGGGTGAGAATATGTGACAATCCAATGCATTTGACTAATTGTAAGAGTTCGGGATTAATTTGGAGTGTTTAGACAACACTTAAACCTGTTTTATCCCAAAACATGCTTAAACCGAGAAAACATTGATTCTAAGAAGTAAGCAGCTTTGTTACTTTTTTAGGGTCAGCATGTATGACAATCCAATGCATTTGACTAATTGTAAGAGTTCGGGATTAATTTGGAGTGTTTAGACAAAACTTTACCCGTTTTATCCCAAAACATGCTTAAAATGAGAAACAGGCTAAAACCGAGAGAAAACATTGTTTGGAAGCAGTAAACAGATATGTTACTCTTTTTAGGGTCAAAATATGTAACAATCCAATGCATTTGACTAATTCTAAGAGTTCGGGATGAATTTGGAGTGTTTAGACAACACTTAAACCCGTTTTATCCCAAAACATGCTTAAACCGAGAAAACAGGCTAAAACCGAGAAAACATTGATTGGAAGCAGTAAACAGCTTTGTTACTGTTTCTAGGGTCATAATGTGTGACAATCCAATGCATTTGACTAATTGTAAGAGTTTGGGATGAATTTGGAGTGTTTAGACAACACTTAAACTTGTTTTATCCCAAAACAGGCTAAAACTGAGAAAACATTGATTCTAAGAAGTAAACAGCTTTGTTACTGTTTTTAGGGTCAGCATGTATGACAATCCAATGCATTTGACTAATTGTAAGAGTTCGGGATTAATTTGGAGTGTTTAGACAACACTTAAACCCGTTTTATCCCAAAACATGCTTAAAATGAGAAACAGGCTAAAACCGAGAGAAAACATTGTTTGAAGCAGTAAACAGATATGTTACTCTTTTTAGGGTCAAAATATGTAACAATCCAATGCATTTGACTAATTTTAAGAATTCGAGATGAATTTGGAGTGTTTAGACAAAACGTAAACCCGTTTTATCCCAAAACAGGCTTAAACCGAGAAAACATTGATTCTAAGCTGTAAGCAGCATTCTTACTGTTTCTAGGGTCAGAATGTATGACAATCCAATGCATTTGACTAATTGTAAGAGTTCGGGATGAATTTGGAGTTTTTAGACAACACTTTTACCCATTTTGTCCCGAAACAAGCTAAAACTGAGAAAACGTTGATTCTAAGCAGTAAACAGCTTTGTTACTGTTTCTAGGGTCATAATGTGTGACAATCCAATGCATTTGACTAATTGTAAGAGTTTGGGATGAATTTGGAGTGTTTACACAACACTTAAACCCGTTGTATCCCAAAACATGCTTAAACCGAGAAAACAGGCTAAAACCGAGAGAAAATTGATTGGAAGCAGTAAACAGCTTTGTTACTGTTTCTAGGGTCATAATGTGTGACAATCCAATGCATTTGACTAATTGTAAGAGTTTGGGATGAATTTGGAGTGTTTAGACAACACTTAAACCTGTTTTATCCCAAAACAGGCTAAAACTGAGAAAACATTGATTCTAAGAAGTAAGCAGCTTTGTTACTGTTTTTGGGGTCAGAATGTATGACAATCCAATGCATTTGACAAATTGTAAGACCTCGGGATGAATTTGGAGTGTTTAGACAACACTTATACCCATTTTGTCCCGAAACAGGCTAAAACTGAGAAAACGTTGATTCTATGCAGTAAACAGCTTTGTTACTGTTACTAGGGTGAGAATATGTGACAATCCAATGCATTTGACTAATTGTAAGAGTTCGGGATTAATTTGGAGTATTTAGACAACACTTAAACCCGTTTTATCCCAAAACATGCTTAAAATGAGAAACAGGCTAAAACCGAGAGAAAACATTGTTTGGAAGCAGTAAACAGATATGTTACTCTTTTTAGGGTCAAAATATGTAACAATCCAATGCATTTGACTAATTCTAAGAGTTCGGGATGAATTTGGAGTGTTTAGACAACACTTAAACCTGTTTTATCCCAAAACATGCTTAAACCGAGAAAACAGGCTAAAACTGAGAAAACGTTGATTCTAAGCAGTAAACAGCTTTGTTACTGTTACTAGGGTGAGAATATGTGACAATCCAATGCATTTGACTAATTGTAAGAGTTCGGGATTAATTTGGAGTGTTTAGACAACACTTAAACCCGTTTTATCCCAAAACATGCTTAAAATGAGAAACAGGCTAAAACCGAGAGAAAACATTGGTTGGAAGCAGTAAACAGATATGTTACTCTTTTTAGGGTCAAAATATGTAGCAATCCATTGCATTTGACTAATTCTAAGAGTTCGGGATGAATTTGGAGTGTTTAGACAACACTTAAACCCGTTTTATCCCAAAACATGCTTAAACCGAGAAAACAGGCTAAAACCGAGAAAACATTGATTGTAAGCAGTAAACAGCTTTGTTACTGTTTCTAGGGTCATAATGTGTGACAATCCAATGCATTTGACTAATTGTAAGAGTTTGGGATGAATTTGGAGTGTTTAGACAACACTTAAACCTGATTTATCCCAAAACAGGCTAAAACTGAGAAAACATTGATTCTAAGAAGTAAGCAGCTTTGTTACTGTTTTTAGGGTCAGCATGTATGACAATCCAATGCATTTGACTAATTGTAAGAGTTCGGGATTAATTTGGAGTGTTTAGACAACACTTAAACCCGTTTTATCCCAAAAACATGTTTAAAATGAGAAACAGGCTAAAACCGAGAGAAAACATTGTTTGGAAGCAGTAAACAGATATGTTACTCTTTTTAGGGTCAAAATATGTAACAATCCAATGCATTTGACTAATTTTAAGAATTCGAGATGAATTTGGAGTGTTTAGACAACACGTAAACCCGTTTTATCCCAAAACAGGCTTAAACCGAGAAAACATTGATTCTAAGCTGTAAGCAGCATTCTTACTGTTTCTAGGGTCAGAATGTATGACAATCCAATGCATTTGACTAATTGTAAGAGTTCGGGATGAATTTGGAGTTTTTAGACAACACTTTTACCCATTTTGTCCCGAAACAAGCTAAAACTGAGAAAACGTTGATTCTAAGCAGTAAACAGCTTTGTTACTGTTTCTAGGGTCATAATGTGTGACAATCCTATGCATTTGACTAATTGTAATAGTTTGGGATGAATTTGGAGTGTTTAGACAACACTTAAACCCGTTTTATCCCAAAACATGCTTAAACAGAGAAAACAGGCTAAAACCGAGAGAAAATTGATTGGAAGCAGTAAACAGCTTTGTTACTGTTTCTAGGGTCATAATGTGAGACAATCCAATGCATTTGACTAATTATAAGAGTTTGGGATGAATTTGGAGTGTTTAGACAACACTTAAACCTGTTTTATCCCAAAACAGGCTAAAACTGAGAAAACATTGATTCTAAGAAGTAAGCAGCTTTGTTACTGTTTTTGGGGTCAGAATGTATGACAATCCAATGCATTTGACTAACTGTAAGAGTTCGGGATGAATTTGAAGTGTTTAGACAACACTTATACCCATTTTATCCCGAAACAGGCTAAAACTGAGAAAACGTTGATTCTAAGCAGTAAACAGCTTTGTTACTGTTACTAGGGTGAGAATATGTGACAATCCAATGCATTTGACTAATTGTAAGAGTTCGGGATTAATTTGGAGTGTTTAGACAACACTTAAACCTGTTTTATCCCAAAACATGCTTAAACCGAGAAAACATTGATTCTAAGAAGTAAGCAGCTTTGTTACTTTTTTAGGGTCAGCATGTATGACAATCCAATGCATTTGACTAATTGTAAGAGTTCGGGATTAATTTGGAGTGTTTAGACAAAACTTTACCCGTTTTATCCCAAAACATGCTTAAAATGAGAAACAGGCTAAAACCGAGAGAAAACATTGTTTGGAAGCAGTAAACAGATATGTTACTCTTTTTAGGGTCAAAATATGTAACAATCCAATGCATTTGACTAATTCTAAGAGTTCGGGATGAATTTGGAGTGTTTAGACAACACTTAAACCCGTTTTATCCCAAAACATGCTTAAACCGAGAAAACAGGCTAAAACCGAGAAAACATTGATTGGAAGCAGTAAACAGCTTTGTTACTGTTTCTAGGGTCATAATGTGTGACAATCCAATGCATTTGACTAATTGTAAGAGTTTGGGATGAATTTGGAGTGTTTAGACAACACTTAAACTTGTTTTATCCCAAAACAGGCTAAAACTGAGAAAACATTGATTCTAAGAAGTAAACAGCTTTGTTACTGTTTTTAGGGTCAGCATGTATGACAATCCAATGCATTTGACTAATTGTAAGAGTTCGGGATTAATTTGGAGTGTTTAGACAACACTTAAACCCGTTTTATCCCAAAACATGCTTAAAATGAGAAACAGGCTAAAACCGAGAGAAAACATTGTTTGAAGCAGTAAACAGATATGTTACTCTTTTTAGGGTCAAAATATGTAACAATCCAATGCATTTGACTAATTTTAAGAATTCGAGATGAATTTGGAGTGTTTAGACAAAACGTAAACCCGTTTTATCCCAAAACAGGCTTAAACCGAGAAAACATTGATTCTAAGCTGTAAGCAGCATTCTTACTGTTTCTAGGGTCAGAATGTATGACAATCCAATGCATTTGACTAATTGTAAGAGTTCGGGATGAATTTGGAGTTTTTAGACAACACTTTTACCCATTTTGTCCCGAAACAAGCTAAAACTGAGAAAACGTTGATTCTAAGCAGTAAACAGCTTTGTTACTGTTTCTAGGGTCATAATGTGTGACAATCCAATGCATTTGACTAATTGTAAGAGTTTGGGATGAATTTGGAGTGTTTACACAACACTTAAACCCGTTGTATCCCAAAACATGCTTAAACCGAGAAAACAGGCTAAAACCGAGAGAAAATTGATTGGAAGCAGTAAACAGCTTTGTTACTGTTTCTAGGGTCATAATGTGTGACAATCCAATGCATTTGACTAATTGTAAGAGTTTGGGATGAATTTGGAGTGTTTAGACAACACTTAAACCTGTTTTATCCCAAAACAGGCTAAAACTGAGAAAACATTGATTCTAAGAAGTAAGCAGCTTTGTTACTGTTTTTGGGGTCAGAATGTATGACAATCCAATGCATTTGACAAATTGTAAGACCTCGGGATGAATTTGGAGTGTTTAGACAACACTTATACCCATTTTGTCCCGAAACAGGCTAAAACTGAGAAAACGTTGATTCTATGCAGTAAACAGCTTTGTTACTGTTACTAGGGTGAGAATATGTGACAATCCAATGCATTTGACTAATTGTAAGAGTTCGGGATTAATTTGGAGTATTTAGACAACACTTAAACCCGTTTTATCCCAAAACATGCTTAAAATGAGAAACAGGCTAAAACCGAGAGAAAACATTGTTTGGAAGCAGTAAACAGATATGTTACTCTTTTTAGGGTCAAAATATGTAACAATCCAATGCATTTGACTAATTCTAAGAGTTCGGGATGAATTTGGAGTGTTTAGACAACACTTAAACCTGTTTTATCCCAAAACATGCTTAAACCGAGAAAACAGGCTAAAACTGAGAAAACGTTGATTCTAAGCAGTAAACAGCTTTGTTACTGTTACTAGGGTGAGAATATGTGACAATCCAATGCATTTGACTAATTGTAAGAGTTCGGGATTAATTTGGAGTGTTTAGACAACACTTAAACCCGTTTTATCCCAAAACAGGCTAAAACTGAGAAAACGTTGATTCTATGCAGTAAACAGCTTTGTTACTGTTACTAGGGTGAGAATATGTGACAATCCAATGCATTTGACTAATTGTAAGAGTTCGGGATTAATTTGGAGTATTTAGACAACACTTAAACCCGTTTTATCCCAAAACATGCTTAAAATGAGAAACAGGCTAAAACCGAGAGAAAACATTGTTTGGAAGCAGTAAACAGATATGTTACTCTTTTTAGGGTCAAAATATGTAACAATCCAATGCATTTGACTAATTCTAAGAGTTCGGGATGAATTTGGAGTGTTTAGACAACACTTAAACCTGTTTTATCCCAAAACATGCTTAAACCGAGAAAACAGGCTAAAACTGAGAAAACGTTGATTCTAAGCAGTAAACAGCTTTGTTACTGTTACTAGGGTGAGAATATGTGACAATCCAATGCATTTGACTAATTGTAAGAGTTCGGGATTAATTTGGAGTGTTTAGACAACACTTAAACCTGATTTATCCCAAAACAGGCTAAAACTGAGAAAACATTGATTCTAAGAAGTAAGCAGCTTTGTTACTGTTTTTAGGGTCAGCATGTATGACAATCCAATGCATTTGACTAATTGTAAGAGTTCGGGATTAATTTGGAGTGTTTAGACAACACTTAAACCCGTTTTATCCCAAAAACATGTTTAAAATGAGAAACAGGCTAAAACCGAGAGAAAACATTGTTTGGAAGCAGTAAACAGATATGTTACTCTTTTTAGGGTCAAAATATGTAACAATCCAATGCATTTGACTAATTTTAAGAATTCGAGATGAATTTGGAGTGTTTAGACAACACGTAAACCCGTTTTATCCCAAAACAGGCTTAAACCGAGAAAACATTGATTCTAAGCTGTAAGCAGCATTCTTACTGTTTCTAGGGTCAGAATGTATGACAATCCAATGCATTTGACTAATTGTAAGAGTTCGGGATGAATTTGGAGTTTTTAGACAACACTTTTACCCATTTTGTCCCGAAACAAGCTAAAACTGAGAAAACGTTGATTCTAAGCAGTAAACAGCTTTGTTACTGTTTCTAGGGTCATAATGTGTGACAATCCTATGCATTTGACTAATTGTAAGAGTTTGGGATGAATTTGGAGTGTTTAGACAACACTTAAACCCGTTTTATCCCAAAACATGCTTAAACAGAGAAAACAGGCTAAAACCGAGAGAAAATTGATTGGAAGCAGTAAACAGCTTTGTTACTGTTTCTAGGGTCATAATGTGAGACAATCCAATGCATTTGACTAATTATAAGAGTTTGGGATGAATTTGGAGTGTTTAGACAACACTTAAACCTGTTTTATCCCAAAACAGGCTAAAACTGAGAAAACATTGATTCTAAGAAGTAAGCAGCTTTGTTACTGTTTTTGGGGTCAGAATGTATGACAATCCAATGCATTTGACTAACTGTAAGAGTTCGGGATGAATTTGAAGTGTTTAGACAACACTTATACCCATTTTATCTCGAAACAGGCTAAAACTGAGAAAACGTTGATTCTAAGCAGTAAACAGCTTTGTTACTGTTACTAGGGTGAGAATATGTGACAATCCAATGCATTTGACTAATTGTAAGAGTTCGGGATTAATTTGGAGTGTTTAGACAACACTTAAACCTGTTTTATCCCAAAACATGCTTAAACCGAGAAAACATTGATTCTAAGAAGTAAGCAGCTTTGTTACTTTTTTAGGGTCAGCATGTATGACAATCCAATGCATTTGACTAATTGTAAGAGTTCGGGATTAATTTGGAGTGTTTAGACAAAACTTAAACCCGTTTTATCCCAAAACATGCTTAAAATGAGAAACAGGCTAAAACCGAGAGAAAACATTGTTTGGAAGCAGTAAACAGATATGTTACTCTTTTTAGGGTCAAAATATGTAACAATCCAATGCATTTGACTAATTCTAAGAGTTCGGGATGAATTTGGAGTGTTTAGACAACACTTAAACCCGTTTTATCCCAAAACATGCTTAAACCGAGAAAACAGGCTAAAACCGAGAAAACATTGATTGTACGCAGTAAACAGCTTTGTTACTGTTTCTAGGGTCAGAATGTGTGACAATCCAATGCATTTGACTAATTGTAAGAGTTTGGGATGTATTTGGAGTGTTTAGACAACACTTAAACCCGTTTTATCCCAAAACATGCTTAAACCGAGAAAACAGGCTAAAACCAAGAAAACATTGATTGTAAGCAGTAAACAGCTTTGTTACTGTTTCTAGGGTCATAATGTGTGACAATCCAATGCATTTGACTAATTGTAAGAGTTTGGGATGAATTTGGAGTGTTTAGACAACACTTAAACCCGTTTTATCCCAAAACATGCTTAAACCGAGAAAACAGGCTAAAACCGAGAAAACATTGATTGGAAGCAGTAAACAGCTTTGTTACTGTTTCTAGGGTCATAATGTGTGACAATCCAATGCATTTGACTAATTGTAAGAGTTTGGGATGAATTTGGAGTGTTTAGACAACACTTAAACCTGTTTTATCCCAAAACAGGCTAAAACTGAGAAAACATTGATTCTAAGAAGTAAGCAACTTTGTTACTGTTTTTAGGCTCACCATGTATGACAATCCAATGCATTTGACTAATTGTAAGAGTTCGGGATTAATTTGGAGTGTGTAGACAACACTTAAACCCGTTTTATCCCAAAACATGCTTAAAATGAGAAACAGGCTAAAACCGAGAGAAAACATTGTTTGGAAGCAGTAAACAGATATGTTACTCTTTTTAGGGTCAAAATATGTAACAATCTAATGCATTTGACTAATTTTAAGAATTCGAGATGAATTTGGAGTGTTTAGACAACACGTAAACCCGTTTTATCCCAAAACAGGCTTAAACCGAGAAAACATTGATTCTAAGCTGTAAGCAGCATTCTTACTGTTTCTAGGGTCAGAATGTATGACAATCCAATGCATTTGACTAATTGTAAGAGTTCCGGATGAATTTGGAGTTTTTAGACAACACTTTTACCCATTTTGTCCCGAAACAAGCTAAAACTGAGAAAACGTTGATTCTAAGCAGTAAACAGCTTTGTTACTGTTTCTAGGGTCATAATGTGTGACAATCCAATGCATTTGACTAATTGTAAGAGTTTGGGATGAATTTGGAGTGTTTAGACAACACTTAAACCCGTTTTATCCCAAAACATGCTTAAACCGAGAAAACAGGCTAAAACCGAGAGAAAATTGATTGGAAGCAGTAAACAGCTTTGTTACCGTTTCTAGGGTCATAATGTGAGACAATCCAATGCATTTGACTAATTGTAAGAGTTTGGGATGAATTTGGAGTGTTTAGACAACACTTAAACCTGTTTTATCCCAAAACAGGCTAAAACTGAGAAAACATTGATTCTAAGAAGTAAGCAGCTTTGTTACTGTTTTTGGGGTCAGAATGTATGACAATCCAATGCATTTGACAAATTGTAAGACCTCGGGATGAATTTGGAGTGTTTAGACAACACTTATACCCATTTTGTCCCGAAACAGGCTAAAACTGAGAAAACGTTGATTCTATGCAGTAAACAGCTTTGTTACTGTTACTAGGGTGAGAATATGTGACAATCCAATGCATTTGACTAATTGTAAGAGTTCGGGATTAATTTGGAGTATTTAGACAACACTTAAACCCGTTTTATCCCAAAACATGCTTAAAATGAGAAACAGGCTAAAACCGAGAGAAAACATTGTTTGGAAGCAGTAAACAGATATGTTACTCTTTTTAGGGTCAAAATATGTAACAATCCAATGCATTTGACTAATTCTAAGAGTTCGGGATGAATTTGGAGTGTTTAGACAACACTTAAACCTGTTTTATCCCAAAACATGCTTAAACCGAGAAAACAGGCTAAAACTGAGAAAACGTTGATTCTAAGCAGTAAACAGCTTTGTTACTGTTACTAGGGTGAGAATATGTGACAATCCAATGCATTTGACTAATTGTAAGAGTTCGGGATTAATTTGGAGTGTTTAGACAACACTTAAACCCGTTTTATCCCAAAACATGCTTAAAATGAGAAACAGGCTAAAACCGAGAGAAAACATTGGTTGGAAGCAGTAAACAGATATGTTACTCTTTTTAGGGTCAAAATATGTAGCAAGCCATTGCATTTGACTAATTCTAAGAGTTCGGGATGAATTTGGAGTGTTTAGACAACACTTAAACCCGTTTTATCCCAAAACATGCTTAAACCGAGAAAACAGGCTAAAACCGAGAAAACATTGATTGTAAGCAGTAAACAGCTTTGTTACTGTTTCTAGGGTCATAATGTGTGACAATCCAATGCATTTGACTAATTGTAAGAGTTTGGGATGAATTTGGAGTGTTTAGACAACACTTAAACCTGATTTATCCCAAAACAGGCTAAAACTGAGAAAACATTGATTCTAAGAAGTAAGCAGCTTTGTTACTGTTTTTAGGGTCAGCATGTATGACAATCCAATGCATTTGACTAATTGTAAGAGTTCGGGATTAATTTGGAGTGTTTAGACAACACTTAAACCCGTTTTATCCCAAAAACATGTTTAAAATGAGAAACAGGCTAAAACCGAGAGAAAACATTGTTTGGAAGCAGTAAACAGATATGTTACTCTTTTTAGGGTCAAAATATGTAACAATCCAATGCATTTGACTAATTTTAAGAATTCGAGATGAATTTGGAGTGTTTAGACAACACGTAAACCCGTTTTATCCCAAAACAGGCTTAAACCGAGAAAACATTGATTCTAAGCTGTAAGCAGCATTCTTACTGTTTCTAGGGTCAGAATGTATGACAATCCAATGCATTTGACTAATTGTAAGAGTTCGGGATGAATTTGGAGTTTTTAGACAACACTTTTACCCATTTTGTCCCGAAACAAGCTAAAACTGAGAAAACGTTGATTCTAAGCAGTAAACAGCTTTGTTACTGTTTCTAGGGTCATAATGTGTGACAATCCAATGCATTTGACTAATTGTAAGAGTTTGGGATGAATTTGGAGTGTTTAGACAACACTTAAACCCGTTTTATCCCAAAACATGCTTAAACAGAGAAAACAGGCTAAAACCGAGAGAAAATTGATTGGAAGCAGTAAACAGCTTTGTTACTGTTTCTAGGGTCATAATGTGAGACAATCCAATGCATTTGACTAATTATAAGAGTTTGGGATGAATTTGGAGTGTTTAGACAACACTTAAACCTGTTTTATCCCAAAACAGGCTAAAACTGAGAAAACATTGATTCTAAGAAGTAAGCAGCTTTGTTACTGTTTTTGGGGTCAGAATGTATGACAATCCAATGCATTTGACAAATTGTAAGACCTCGGGATGAATTTGGAGTGTTTAGACAACACTTATACCCATTTTGTCCCGAAACAGGCTAAAACTGAGAAAACGTTGATTCTATGCAGTAAACAGCTTTGTTACTGTTACTAGGGTGAGAATATGTGACAATCCAATGCATTTGACTAATTGTAAGAGTTCGGGATTAATTTGGAGTATTTAGACAACACTTAAACCCGTTTTATCCCAAAACATGCTTAAAATGAGAAACAGGCTAAAACCGAGAGAAAACATTGTTTGGAAGCAGTAAACAGATATGTTACTCTTTTTAGGGTCAAAATATGTAACAATCCAATGCATTTGACTAATTCTAAGAGTTCGGGATGAATTTGGAGTGTTTAGACAACACTTAAACCTGTTTTATCCCAAAACATGCTTAAACCGAGAAAACAGGCTAAAACTGAGAAAACGTTGATTCTAAGCAGTAAACAGCTTTGTTACTGTTACTAGGGTGAGAATATGTGACAATCCAATGCATTTGACTAATTGTAAGAGTTCGGGATTAATTTGGAGTGTTTAGACAACACTTAAACCCGTTTTATCCCAAAACATGCTTAAAATGAGAAACAGGCTAAAACCGAGAGAAAACATTGGTTGGAAGCAGTAAACAGATATGTTACTCTTTTTAGGGTCAAAATATGTAGCAAGCCATTGCATTTGACTAATTCTAAGAGTTCGGGATGAATTTGGAGTGTTTAGACAACACTTAAACCCGTTTTATCCCAAAACATGCTTAAACCGAGAAAACAGGCTAAAACCGAGAAAACATTGATTGTAAGCAGTAAACAGCTTTGTTACTGTTTCTAGGGTCATAATGTGTGACAATCCAATGCATTTGACTAATTGTAAGAGTTTGGGATGAATTTGGAGTGTTTAGACAACACTTAAACCTGATTTATCCCAAAACAGGCTAAAACTGAGAAAACATTGATTCTAAGAAGTAAGCAGCTTTGTTACTGTTTTTAGGGTCAGCATGTATGACAATCCAATGCATTTGACTAATTGTAAGAGTTCGGGATTAATTTGGAGTGTTTAGACAACACTTAAACCCGTTTTATCCCAAAAACATGTTTAAAATGAGAAACAGGCTAAAACCGAGAGAAAACATTGTTTGGAAGCAGTAAACAGATATGTTACTCTTTTTAGGGTCAAAATATGTAACAATCCAATGCATTTGACTAATTTTAAGAATTCGAGATGAATTTGGAGTGTTTAGACAACACGTAAACCCGTTTTATCCCAAAACAGGCTTAAACCGAGAAAACATTGATTCTAAGCTGTAAGCAGCATTCTTACTGTTTCTAGGGTCAGAATGTATGACAATCCAATGCATTTGACTAATTGTAAGAGTTCGGGATGAATTTGGAGTTTTTAGACAACACTTTTACCCATTTTGTCCCGAAACAAGCTAAAACTGAGAAAACGTTGATTCTAAGCAGTAAACAGCTTTGTTACTGTTTCTAGGGTCATAATGTGTGACAATCCAATGCATTTGACTAATTGTAAGAGTTTGGGATGAATTTGGAGTGTTTAGACAACACTTAAACCCGTTTTATCCCAAAACATGCTTAAACCGAGAAAACAGGCTAAAACCGAGAGAAAATTGATTGGAAGCAGTAAACAGCTTTGTTACCGTTTCTAGGGTCATAATGTGAGACAATCCAATGCATTTGACTAATTGTAAGAGTTTGGGATGAATTTGGAGTGTTTAGACAACACTTAAACCTGTTTTATCCCTAAACAGGCTAAAACTGAGAAAACATTGATTCTAAGAAGTAAGCAGCTTTGTTACTGTTTTTAGGGTCAAAATGTATGACAATCCAATGCATTTGACTAATTGTAAGAGTTCGGGATGAATTTGGAGTGTTTAGACAACACTTATACCCATTTTGTCCCGAAACAGGCTAAAACTGAGAAAACATTGATTCTAAGCAGTAAACAGCTTTGTTACTGTTACTAGGGTGAGAATATGTGACAATCCAATGCATTTGACTAATTGTAAGAGTTCGGGATTAATTTGGAGTGTTTAGACAACACTTAAACCCGTTTTATCCCAAAACATGCTTAAAATGAGAAACAGGCTAAAACCGAGAGAAAACATTGTTTGGAAGCAGTAAACAGATATGTTACTCTTTTTAGGGTCAAAATATGTAACAATCCAATGCATTTAACTAATTCTAAGAGTTCGGGATGAATTTGGAGTGTTTAGGCAACACTTAAACCCGTTTTATCCCAAAACATGCTTAAACCGAGAAAACAGGCTAAAACCGAGAAAACATTGATTGTAAGCAGTAAACAGCTTTGTTACTGTTTCTAGGGTCATAATGTGTGACAATCCAATGCATTTGACTAATTGTAAGAGTTTGGGATGAATTTGGAGTGTTTAGACAACACTTAAACCTGTTTGATCCCAAAACAGGCTAAAACTGAGAAAACATTGATTCTAAGAAGTAAGCAGCTTTGTTACTGTTTTTAGGGTCAGCATGTATGACAATCCAATGCATTTGACTAATTGTAAGAGTTCGGGATTAATTTGGAGTGTTTAGACAACATTTAAACCCGTTTTATCCCAAAACATGCTTAAAATGAGAAACAGGCTAAAACCGAGAGAAAACATTATTGATCTAAGGGAAGAAGGACATGAGATCAAGGCCGGCCGTACGAGTGTCCGTACAAACGGCCGTACAAGTGTCCGTACAGCCAAGATCAATAGGCCATGGACCGGTTAGCAAAATAAAGAAGAGGCTTGGGGTTGTTAAGGCCCAAGGAGAAGATAAATATCTAAGTGAAGAGAAGAGTCACATGTTTACCTTGGTGTGCAAGTGGTAGGCGAGTCAACCAAGGGAAGGGCAGGTCGCTTTCACCATTAATAAGGACCAAGACATGCCCACACAAGTCTCTATCCTCCTTCCTTTGTATCTAACGGCTATATGCCCTTTGTCTCTCTATATTAAGCCATGTAACAAACCTAAGAATAAGCTAATTAAGTCTTTTTGAATATACATTCTCTTTTACCTCTTATTCTCTCATTTCTCTCCATTCTACTCTTGTTCATTCCGCAATCCTAACATGGTATCAGAGCCAGGTTGTTGTTCTTGACAAACTGACCCTTATTCTTTATTCTTTGTTCCAAAATCTCAACTCTTGTTCGCTATTCTATTGTGCTATTTCACTATTACCTGCCGGACAAACGGTTTACCCAACGGTCCATAACATTTGGCCATGGAAAAAAACAAGCCGCTTGTCTTGCCTACAGTTCTCAAAGGAGGAAACTACCTCTTATGGTCAAGGACCACCAAAACCGCACTATGTGGCCGCGGACTTTGGAGCCATATCGAAGGAAGCACGGTTCTAAAGAAAGCCACGGAAGACGGTGGAAAAGAAACCACCAAAGAAGAAGGAGAGGAGGCCAAACCTGATGAAGAGGCAAAATGGTTTCAAGAAGATCAAACTGTCCTCTCTATACTCCAGAACTCACTTGAAGGCCCCATACTCGAAGCATACTCATATTGCGAGACGGCAAGGGAACTATGGGAGACCCTCAAAAATTTCTTTGGCAATGTCTCCAACCTCACTCGAGTCTTTGAAGTTAGGAAGGCTATCAACGACTTGAGCCAAGAAGACATGGAGTTTAACAAACATTTTGGCAAGTTCAGGTCACTTTGGGCCGAATTCGAAATGCTTAGGCCAAATACCATGGACCCGGCGGTTCTTAATGAGCGAAGGGAACAAGACAAAGTTTTTGCCCTGCTCCTCACACTCAACCCCACCTTCAACGACCTCATAAAACACATCCTAAGATCGGATAAGCTCCCTAGCCTAGATGACGTGTGTTCGCAGATCCAAAAGGAGCAAGGCTCTCTTGGTCTCTTCAGTGGTAAGGGGGAGCTCATTACGGCTAATAAAGGAGTGTACAAGCAGGAGGACAGAAGGTCTAAGGGAGGATGTGAGCATTGCAAGAGGAAGAGCCACACCAAAGAAAAATGCTGGTTTCTCCACCCACACTTACGGCCAAGTCACAACCATACAACCAAGGACCCAAGGGCTAACCTAACTCACTCCAAAGAAGAACAAGGCCAGGCCGGTTCATCTAAGAGTGGAGAGGAGACAATGTCCGGGGAGTATGTGAAGAAATCTGACTTGGAAGCCTTCATCAAGTCTTTGGCCCTTAAAGAGTCTGGTAAAACTTTCTTAACCCTTAAACCTAATAGTTCACTTGTTGTTGATTCGGGTGCATCACATCACATGATTAGCAATTCGAATCTTCTAAACAATATTGAACCGGTTAAGGGTAATGTTATGATAGCTAATGGAGATAAAATCCCAATTCAAGGGATTGGTAACCTTAGACTATTTAATAAAGAGTCCAAGGCGTTTTATATGCCAAAGTTCACCTCTAACCTTTTGTCGGTAAAAAGGGCTACTAATGATCTGAATTGCTATGCTATATTTGGGCCTAATGATGTTTACTTTCAGGATATTGAGACTGGAAAACTGATTGGTGAAGGTGGAACCAAAGATGACCTTTATATTCTTGAAGAGAGTTCACCAAGCTCACCTAAATCATGTTCCCTTAGTTCTTATCTTGGTGTTTCTTTTAATATGTTGTGGCATGCTAGACTAGGACACCCTCACTCTAGAGCTCTTGAGTTGATGATACCTAATGCTATGTTTGATCATTCTAGTTGTGAAGCTTGTATTCTTGGGAAGCATTGTAAAACTGTTTTCTCTAAGTCTACTACCTTTTATGAAAATTGTTTTGACTTGGTTCATTCAGATGTTTGGACCTCCCCATATGTCTCTAGAGACAATAATAGATATTTTGTGACCTTTATTGATGAAAAGTCCAAGTATACATGGGTTACATTGCTTCCATCTAAGGATCGTGTGATTGATGCCTTTACAAACTTTCAGAATTATGTTACTAATCAATTTAATGCTAAGATTAAAGTGTTTAGAACAGATAATGGAGGTGAGTACACAAGTAATAGGTTCAAAGAACATCTAGCTAAACATGGCATTATCCATCAAACAAGTTGCCCATACACACCTCAACAAAATGGTGTGGCCGAAAGAAAAAACCGACATCTCATGGAAGTGGCTAGATCAATGATGTTTCACACCAATGTACCTAAGAGATACTGGGGAGATGCAGTGATGATGGCTTGCTATCTCATAAACAGGATTCCAACTAAGATCTTGGAAGACCGATCACCATTTGAGGTATTGAACAAATTTAAACCATCCATTAGTCATTTGAAAGTGTTTGGGTGTGTTTGCTTTGTCTTAGTACCCGGCGAGATGAGGAACAAGTTAGAGGCTAAGAGTACCAAGTGTATGTTCCTTGGTTACTCCACCACACAAAAGGGCTACAAATGCTTTGACCCCATCCAACATCGCACATTTGTCTCCCGTGATGTCAAATTCCTTGAAGGACAAGGCTACTTCGACAAAAGAGATTGGGCCGACCTTGAAGACTTGGCCACTCCAACTGATAAAGCTACCAGTCTCAAGTTCCTCCTCGACCACCTTGGAGTTTCATCAGGCCCGCCTCATGTTGTGTCCCAAGATACTTCACCTGACTCATCTGACCGGACCGGCCCACCCGCACCATCTCAGCCGCCGCCTATGGCCGAACGTCCTAGTGATCAAACGGACATTGTGGTTCCGGAGCCGGAGGGGGAGAACAGCACGGTACACGAGGAACCATCAGAGGCACAAGTCGAATCAGTGGCCACTAATTCGTCTCCAGCTCAGTTGCGTCGGAGTACGCGGGTTCGGACACATCCATCCACTTGGAAGGACAAACGCGTCTACTATAACCATCAAGCCATAGCTCACCCAATACAAGCTGTGTGTTCACTTGCTAACCTACCGGTTGATCATCAAGCATTTCTTGGAAAGATAGATGAACATTCTATACCAAACACTTATGATGAAGCAAAAGAAAGCAAAGTATGGCTTGGAGCGATAGACGATGAAGTTGAGGCCATGACACGCAACCACACTTGGGATGAAGCTGACCTTCCACCAGGAAAGAGAGCCGTAAGCTCCAAATGGGTGTTCACAATCAAGTACTTGAGCAATGGAAACATTGAACGATACAAGGCTCGACTTGTAGCTCGCGGTTTCACTCAAACATACGGCCAAGACTACAAAGACACATTCGCACCAGTAGCCAAACTTCACACGGTAAGGGTAGTTCTCTCCTTGGCGACTAACCTAGCCTGGGAGTTGTGGCAGATGGATGTCAAAAATGCCTTCTTACAAGGAGAGTTGAAAGAAGAGGTGTACATGACGCCACCACCGGGCCTTGAAAACACCATTGCTCCGGGAAAGGTACTAAGACTAAGAAAGGCTATCTATGGCCTAAAGCAATCCCCAAGAGCCTGGTATCACAAGCTGAGCACTACACTCATAGAATATGGGTTTAGAAAGTCTTAGTCGGATACCACTCTCTTCACTCTTCAAAGCGACAAAGGTATAGTGGTTGTTCTTATCTATGTAGATGATCTTATCATCTCTGGAGACAACCAAGGAGGTATTAAGGATATAAAGACACATTTAAATTCAGTATTTGATATCAAAGACCTTGGTGAACTTAAGTACTTCCTTGGAATCGAAGTATGTCGCTCTCCGGAGGGCTTATTTCTTTCACAAAGGAAGTACACTCTTGATTTACTTTGTGAAACAGGAAAACTAGGAGCTAAACCAGTAGACACTCCACTTCCAGATGGATACCAGGTCGAACGAAAGGGGGAGAGAAGGGATCCATTATATGAAGACCCTTCTCGCTATCGCCGTCTAGTAGGTAAGCTAATATACTTGACACTTACTCGACCTGATATATGCTTTGCTGTGAACCAGGTCAGCCAGTACATGAACGCCCCTACAACATATCACTGGAGCATTTTGGAGAGGATCCTTCATTACCTCAAGAAGAGTCCTGGCCAAGGCATATGGATGGGCATGAACTCCAACACCGATCTTGTGGGATATTGTGATGCAGATTGGGCCGGTGACAGGACAGATAGGCGATCTACGACTGGCTACTGCACATTCATAGGAGGGAACCTAGTGACTTGGAAAACCAAGAAGCAAAAAGTAGTGTCGATGTCAAGTGCCGAATCAGAATACCGAGCAATGAGGAAGCTAACTACCGAACTCACATGGCTCAAGGCATTACTAGAAGATTTAGGCATCAAGTCATCAACACCAATTCCTATGCATTGCGACAATGAAGCTGCTATACACATAGCCACAAACTCAGTGTTCCATGAAAGAACCAAACACATTGAGTTGGATTGTCACAAGGTCCGAGAAAAGATTGAAGAGGGTGTCACGCTCCCATACCACACACCAAGTGTAGATCAGCTCGCCGACATCTTTACCAAGGCTGCAAGGCGCCAAGTTTGTGATCACATTTACAACAAACTTGGACTTGTGGACTTAACACAACCTTGATCTCTAGTCCTCCACCCATGACCATCACACTCTTTTTCCCTCAAGAAAGTTTTTTCCCATGAGGTTTTCTATTCTTGAGGTTTTTAACGAGGTGATGGCTATGGGCCGCCAAGCTTAGCTGTTATACTAAGCTAAGCTTGAGGGGGAGTATTGATCTAAGGGAAGAAGGACATGAGATCAAGGCCGGCCGTACGAGTGTCCGTACAAACGGCCGTACAAGTGTCCGTACAGCCAAGATCAATAGGCCATGGACCGGTTAGCAAAATAAAGAAGAGGCTTGGGGTTGTTAAGGCCCAAGGAGAAGAAGGATCGAGAAGATGGAGGATAAATATCTAAGTGAAGAGAAGAGTCACATGTTTACCTTGGTGTGCAAGTGGTAGGCGAGTCAACCAAGGGAAGGGCAGGTCGCTTTCACCATTAATAAGGACCAAGACATGCCCACACAAGTCTCTATCCTCCTTCCTTTGTATCTAACGGCTATATGCCCTTTGTCTCTCTATATTAAGCCATGTAACAAACCTAAGAATAAGCTAATTAAGTCTTTTTGAATATACATTCTCTTTTACCTCTTATTCTCTCATTTCTCTCCATTCTACTCTTGTTCATTCCGCAATCCTAACAAACATTGTTTGGAAGCAGTAAACAGATATGTTACTCTTTTTAGGGTCAAAATATGTAACAATCCAATGCATTTGACTAATTTTAAGAATTCGAGATGAATTAGGAGTGTTTAGACAACACGTAAACCCGTTTTATCCCAAAACAGGCTTAAACCGAGAAAACATTGATTCTAAGCTGTAAGCAGCATTCTTACTGTTTCTAGGGTCAGAATGTATGACAATCCAATGCATTTGACTAATTGTAAGAGTTCGGGATGAATTTGGAGTTTTTAGACAACACTTTTACCCATTTTGTCCCGAAACAAGCTAAAACTGAAAAAACGTTGATTCTAAGCAGTAAGCAGCATTGTTACTGTTTCTAGGGTTAGAATGTGTGACAATCCAATGCATTTGACTAATTGTAAGAGTTCGGGATGAATTTGGAGTGTTTAGACAACACTTAAACCGGTTTTATCCCAAAACATGCTTAAACCGAGAAAACAGGCTAAAACCGAGAAAACATTGATTGGAAGCAGTAAACAGCTTTGTTACTGTTTCTAGGGTCATAATGTGTGACAATCCAATGCATTTGACTAATTGTAAGAGTTTGGGATGAATTTGGAGTGTTTAGACAACACTTAAACCTGTTTTATCCCAAAACAGGCTAAAACTGAGAAAACATTGATTCTAAGAAGTAAGCAGCTTTGTTACTGTTTTTAGGGTCAGCATGTATGACAATCCAATGCATTTGACTAATTGTAAGAGTTCGGGATTCATTTAGAGTGTTTAGACAACACTTAAACCCGTTTTATCCCAAAACATGCTTAAAATGAGAAACAGGCTAAAACCGAGAGAAAACATTGTTTGGAAGCAGTAAACAGATATAATACTCTTTTTAGGGTCAAAATATGTAACAATCCAATGCATTTGACTAATTGTAAGAGTTCGGGATGAATTTGGAGTTTTTACACAACACTTTTACCCATTTTGTCCCGAAACAAGCTAAAACTGAGAAAACGTTGATTCTAAGCAGTAAGCAGCATTGTTAATGTTTCTAGGGTCATAATGTGTGACAATCCAATGCATTTGACTAATTGTAAGAGTTCGGGATGAATTTGGAGTTTTTAGACAACACTTTTACCCATTTTGTCCCGAAACAAGCTAAAACTGAGAAAACGTTGATTCTAAGCAGTAAGCAGCATTGTTACTGTTTCTAGGGTTAGAATGTGTGACAATCCAATGCATTTGACTAATTGTAAGAGTTCGGGATGAATTTGGAGTGTTTAGACAACACTTAAACCGGTTTTATCCCAAAACATGCTTAAACCGAGAAAACAGGCTAAAACCGAGAAAACATTGATCGTACGCAGTAAACAGCTTTGTTACTGTTTCTAGGGTCAGAATGTGTGACAATCCAATGCATTTGACTAATTGTAAGAGTTTGGGATGTATTTGGAGTGTTTAGACAACACTTAAACCCGTTTTATCCCAAAACATGCTTAAACCGAGAAAACAGGCTAAAACCGAGAAAACATTGATTGTAAGCAGTAAACAGCTTTGTTACTGTTTCTAGGGTCATAATGTGTGACAATCCAATGCATTTGACTAATTGTAAGAGTTTGGGATGAATTTGGAGTGTTTAGACAACACTTAAACCTGTTTTATCCCAAAACATGCTTAAACCGAGAAAACAGGCTAAAACCGAGAGAAAATTGATTGGAAGCAGTAAACAGCGTTGTTACTGTTTCTAGGGTCATAATGTGTGACAATCCAATGCATTTGACTAATTGTAAGAGTTCGGGATGAATTTGGAGTGTTTAGACAACACTTAAATCCGTTTTATCCCAAAACAGGCTAAAACCGAGAAAACATTGATTCTAAGAAGTAAGCAGGTTTGTTACTGCTTTTCGGGTCAGAATGTATGACAATCCAATGCATTTGACTAATTGTAAGAGTTCGGGATTAATTTGGAGTGTTTAGACAACACTTATACCCATTTTGTCCCGAAACAGGCTAAAACTGAGAAAACGTTGATTCTAAGCAGTAAACAGCTTTGTTACTGTTTCTAGGGTCAGAATGTGTGTCAATCCAATGCATTTGACTAATTGAAAAAGTTCGGGATAAATTTGGAGTGTTTAGACAACACTTAAACCCGTTTTATCCCAAAACATGCTTAAATCGAGAAAACAGGTTAAAACCGAGAAAACATTGATTGTAAGCAGTAAACAGATTTTTACTGTTTCTAGGATCTTAATATGTGACAATCCAATGCATTTGACTAATTGTAAGAGTTCGGGATGAATTTGGAGTGTTTAGACAACACTTAAACCCGTTTTATCCCAAAACATGCTTAAACCGAGAAAACAGGCTAAAACCGAGAAAACATTGATTGGAAGCAGTAAACAGCTTTGTTACTGTTTCTAGGGTCATAATGTGTGACAATCCAATGCATTTGACTAATTGTAAGAGTTTGGGATGAATTTGGAGTGTTTAGACAACACTTAAACCTGTTTTATCCCAAAACAGGCTAAAACTGAGAAAACATTGATTCTAAGAAGTAAGCAGCTTTGTTACTGTTTTTAGGGTCAGCATGTATGACAATCCAATGCATTTGACTAATTGTAAGAGTTCGGGATTAATTTAGAGTGTTTAGACAACACTTAAACCCGTTTTATCCCAAAACATGCTTAAAATGAGAAACAGGCTAAAACCGAGAGAAAACATTGTTTGGAAGCAGTAAACAGATATAATACTCTTTTTAGGGTCAAAATATGTAACAATCCAATGCATTTGACTAATTGTAAGAGTTCGGGATGAATTTGGAGTTTTTAGACAACACTTTTACCCATTTTGTCCCGAAACAAGCTAAAACTGAGAAAACGTTGATTCTAAGCAGTAAGCAGCATTGTTACTGTTTCTAGGGTTAGAATGTGTGACAATCCAATGCATTTGACTAATTGTAAGAGTTCGGGATGAATTTGGAGTGTTTAGACAACACTTAAACCGGTTTTATCCCAAAACATGCTTAAACCGAGAAAACAGGCTAAAACCGAGAAAACATTGATCGTACGCAGTAAACAGCTTTGTTACTGTTTCTAGGGTCAGAATGTGTGACAATCCAATGCATTTGACTAATTGTAAGAGTTTGGGATGTATTTGGAGTGTTTAGACAACACTTAAACCCGTTTTATCCCAAAACATGCTTAAACCGAGAAAACAGGCTAAAACCGAGAAAACATTGATTGTAAGCAGTAAACAGCTTTGTTACTGTTTCTAGGGTCATAATGTGTGACAATCCAATGCATTTGACTAATTGTAAGAGTTTGGGATGAATTTGGAGTGTTTAGACAACACTTAAACCTGTTTTATCCCAAAACATGCTTAAACCGAGAAAACAGGCTAAAACCGAGAGAAAATTGATTGGAAGCAGTAAACAGCGTTGTTACTGTTTCTAGGGTCATAATGTGTGACAATCCAATGCATTTGACTAATTGTAAGAGTTCGGGATGAATTTGGAGTGTTTAGACAACACTTAAATCCGTTTTATCCCAAAACAGGCTAAAACCGAGAAAACATTGATTCTAAGAAGTAAGCAGGTTTGTTACTGCTTTTCGGGTCAGAATGTATGACAATCCAATGCATTTGACTAATTGTAAGAGTTCGGGATTAATTTGGAGTGTTTAGACAACACTTATACCCATTTTGTCCCGAAACAGGCTAAAACTGAGAAAACGTTGATTCTAAGCAGTAAACAGCTTTGTTACTGTTTCTAGGGTCAGAATGTGTGTCAATCCAATGCATTTGACTAATTGAAAAAGTTCGGGATAAATTTGGAGTGTTTAGACAACACTTATGTTGGGATTTATGAGACAAAGCTCACAAGAGAGGGTAGACAAACACTTGGTGAATGAATCCCCCTTTACCCACAACAAACTAACTCATTCTCAAGGGGGAGGAGAGAACATCAACTTGTGATGAACTCCCCATAAACAAGCTAGATAGAACCCAAATACTAGAGAGTAAGCGGATCCTAACTAGGAGAAGCACTAGTTTGAGACTTATCCTCTTCTAGTATCACAACACTTAGAGTTTGTGTACTTAGGAGAAGGAGGATTAAGAATCAGTAATCTAGGCTAAGTAAAGCAGTAAATAAGAAGAGTTTAGGTGGATTTGAGAAGAGAATAGGCTGCCTTAAGGGCAGCCCCTAACCGCTAATCCTAAACTCTCTACATTGTTAATATGAAACAAGAACACAAGTATAGAGAGGAAATCGGTTTCTCTTCTATTGAATAATATTGTGATATATTACAAAATGAGAGATTACAATGCTTAATATAGGAGAACAAATGTATATGGCCGTTTGAGATAAATGAGAGGTGAGAGTGACATATAGCCGTTGGTGCACAAGTGGGTGTATGGTGAAAGGGACAGCTCCTTCCCTTGGTTGTCTCATTCTTCACCAACCAAGGTCTCACATGCTTCCTTCCTTCCCTTCTTTTCCCTTTGTGAGACATTTAACTTCTTCTTGGGCCTCTTCTTCTTATAAGGCCTTTACTTCACAATTCTTCTCACATTGCTCTTATGGCCTTGCTGACCACTCTCATTGTTCTCACGGCCCACATGGCCTTATTGGCCACTCTTATTGTGCTCACGGCCTTACTGGCCGCTCCCACACCACTCATGGCCTTACCGGCCACACTTCTTGTACTAGCAGCCTTACCGGCCACTCTCTTCTTCCTTGACGGACGGGCCTGTACGGACGGGCCTTCTCTTCAATGTGTTCACGGCCTAACTGGCCGCTCACCGGACATGGGTCCGTTCACGGACACGGTACATGGTACCGGACACGGTACATGGTACCGGACACGGTACATGGTCGCTCACGGACACGGACATGGCCTTACCGGCCTTTACATGGCCTTTCCGGCCTTTCTTCTCTTCTTCCAAGGCTCGGCCTTACCGGCCTCTCCTCTCTCCTCCTTGGTACATTCTAATACTCCCCCGCACGCTTGATCGGTGGGACACCATGGGGACCAAAGATCAAGGGTGGACTAGTGTCATCTACCTCATTAAAAACCTCAACAAAGAAAACCTCTTGGGATAAAACTTTGTTAAGGGAAAAAGAGTATAGACTCCACTATCCATGATGTCCCATTGATCTTGGTTTGTCAAGAACCAGCTCTCTCCTCTTCAGGCCTTTGAACCGCTACACTCCTTAGCCCTTCTTGCCTTGAACTCACTTCATATGATCTCTCCAAGCTTGCACTTCTCGAATTTTCTTTTGAGGCTCTCATAGTCTCCTTCACCCTTGAAACAAGTGATAAAGAAGAAAAGAATAAGTGTTTGCTATGAGGAATATCAAAGAAAATTCTAAAGAAAACTTTAAAAGAACATATTAAAGAGTAAAGACTAGTAATAGAGCTAAGATAATGAATTTAAGAAATTTAAATAGAGTAGAGTTTAGAGCACAGCCTTTTTGGTGTTTTGATGGATAGGAAGGAGAGGGTTGATCACTGATGCGGTTTGGAATTCCTCCTTGAGACCGCTCCTACTCTAACCAAGGTTTTTTTTTTTTTTTTTTAAACCCGGCCAGTTTTATCGTCAGACTGACATATGCCCACTGAATCGGACATAACTTTTGAACGGCTGCTCGGATTGGTATGATTCCACTTCCACTGGCAAGATGACTCCATGGTCTAGAACTTTTGTGAAGAACGCGGAAGCTGAATCGCAGTGGAAGGGTTTCGTCCGAGTCAATCTTTGAGACGCTTCGGCTGAGCTTTAAGTAAAGACTTTTGCTTGTGGCCGAGCAGAATCTGTGAGGTACGGTCTGAAGTCACTTGATCTCCCCCGTAACCTTTACTTGATGATGGGCTGAAACCTCATCACCTCAGTTGAAGCCTTGTGCATCACCGTTCTTGTGCACATCCAATCAACAGTTGAAACCTTGTGCATCACCTTTCCTAAAGACCATTGTGCACATCCGATCAACAACTTGGCACTAACACACATGCTCTTGGACTGATTCATCACCTTCCACCAGCTTAACAAAGACTTGGTGGCCCTTGGTTCTAACTCCAGGCATTGTGCTGCGCTCTTACATGGCTATCTTGTAGCCTTCAACCTCGCCACTTCTTCTCCTTGAGATAGTGAGCGAGCTCCACACAATCTTCAATGCTGAAACTGAAACCAAAAATCAATGGAACAGATTCTAAACAAGAGATTGTTAGAGATTAGAGTATAGAGAATATTACTGAAATTAAATAGAGAATTTAGAGAATTAATAAGAGTATATATGGAGAATAGAAAGTGAGAGTATAAGGGAGAGTATTGGCGGTAGTATAAGATGAATGGAGAGTAGAATAGAGAATCTGCTCAAGAGTTCTTATGGACAGAGTTTAACTCTGTTTTCTTGAGTTGAAAGAAGCTTTGACAGCCAAGAACATCCAAGAAGACAATCTCTTTTGGTGCTTTAATGGCTGAAACACAATGGACCTTATGGAAAATTAGTTTCTCCAAAGGTTTAACAACAAAACTCCTTGTAGAATCACTTAAACAAGTGTTCTTCAAGAGATTAAGGCTTTAGATCCACGAAGATAACATATAGAAGATGTTTTTCGTGGTCCCAAGCAAAGAAGAAACAACAAAAGCCTTTGGAACAGCCTATTGTCCAACGGTTAAAAGAATGCATCTTGGACCAACTTGAATCTATTTGACCAAGCGGGCTCTACATGCTAAAATAGTCTCTCTCTTCCTCAAACTCGAACCTGGACACACCATATGACCAGAAACAAAGCTTTCTCAACATTGAGAAGAAGAAGTAGCGATTTAGTAATTAAGCCTTTAAAGGAAATTTAACAAAAGCAAAATTAAACCTTTAGAGGAAAATTAACTAAATCCTAAGAGAGCTAAATCCTAAGAATTTCGTGGCTCATACAAGCACACAAGAACCGTGAATCCTCACCATGAACAACACAATTTGCTCAATGGTTCATCACTTCCCACACATCCCAAAATAAACAAAGCTATTACCAAATCGGTAAAGCTTAAGGATGGGGCTTGTAAAATCGATTTCTTTCCACACACTTGGTCTACAAATTCTAACAAGACAAGAGACCAAGCTTACTCAACAATGAGCTGCTAGAGAATCGATTTAATCAACAAAAGCAAAATTAAAGCTTTAAAGAAACTAAGCTAAGCGATTTAACACCTAAGCAAAGTCTAAAACTTTAACTAAGCTAACTCCTAAGAAAACGACTTTGAGAATGAGTTTAAATTACCAAGAACAGAACCTGCTCTGATACCATGTTGGGATTTATGAGACAAAGCTCACAAGAGAGGGTAGACAAACACTTGGTGAATGAATCCCCCTTTACCCACAACAAACTAACTCATTCTCAAGGGGGAGGAGAGAACATCAACTTGTGATGAACTCCCCATAAACAAGCTAGATAGAACCCAAATACTAGAGAGTAAGCGGATCCTAACTAGGAGAAGCACTAGTTTGAGACTTATCCTCTTCTAGTATCACAACACTTAGAGTTTGTGTACTTAGGAGAAGGAGGATTAAGAATCAGTAATCTAGGCTAAGTAAAGCAGTAAATAAGAAGAGTTTAGGTGGATTTGAGAAGAGAATAGGCTGCCTTAAGGGCAGCCCCTAACCGCTAATCCTAAACTCTCTACATTGTTAATATGAAACAAGAACACAAGTATAGAGAGGAAATCGGTTTCTCTTCTATTGAATAATATTGTGATATATTACAAAATGAGAGATTACAATGCTTAATATAGGAGAACAAATGTATATGGCCGTTTGAGATAAATGAGAGGTGAGAGTGACATATAGCCGTTGGTGCACAAGTGGGTGTATGGTGAAAGGGACAGCTCCTTCCCTTGGTTGTCTCATTCTTCACCAACCAAGGTCTCACATGCTTCCTTCCTTCCCTTCTTTTCCCTTTGTGAGACATTTAACTTCTTCTTGGGCCTCTTCTTCTTATAAGGCCTTTACTTCACAATTCTTCTCACATTGCTCTTATGGCCTTGCTGACCACTCTCATTGTTCTCACGGCCCACATGGCCTTATTGGCCACTCTTATTGTGCTCACGGCCTTACTGGCCGCTCCCACACCACTCATGGCCTTACCGGCCACACTTCTTGTACTAGCAGCCTTACCGGCCACTCTCTTCTTCCTTGACGGACGGGCCTGTACGGACGGGCCTGTACGGACGGGCCTTCTCTTCAATGTGTTCACGGCCTAACTGGCCGCTCACCGGACATGGGTCCGTTCACGGACACGGTACATGGTACCGGACACGGTACATGGTACCGGACACGGTACATGGTCGCTCACGGACACGGACATGGCCTTACCGGCCTTTACATGGCCTTTCCGGCCTTTCTTCTCTTCTTCCAAGGCTCGGCCTTACCGGCCTCTCCTCTCTCCTCCTTGGTACATTCTAATAACTTAAACCCGTTTTATCCCAAAACATGCTTAAATCGAGAAAACAGGTTAAAACCGAGAAAACATTGATTGTAAGCAGTAAACAGATTTTTACTGTTTCTAGGATCTTAATATGTGACAATCCAATGCATTTGACTAATTGTAAGAGTTCGGGATGAATTTGGAGTGTTTAGACAACACTTAAACCCGTTTTATCCCAAAACATGCTTAAACCGAGAAAACAGGCTAAAACCGAGAAAACATTGATTGGAAGCAGTAAACAGCTTTGTTACTGTTTCTAGGGTCATAATGTGTGACAATCCAATGCATTTGACTAATTGTAAGAGTTTGGGATGAATTTGGAGTGTTTAGACAACACTTAAACCTGTTTTATCCCAAAACAGGCTAAAACTGAGAAAACATTGATTCTAAGAAGTAAGCAGCTTTGTTACTGTTTTTAGGGTCAGCATGTATGACAATCCAATGCATTTGACTAATTGTAAGAGTTCGGGATTAATTTAGAGTGTTTAGACAACACTTAAACCCGTTTTATCCCAAAACATGCTTAAAATGAGAAACAGGCTAAAACCGAGAGAAAACATTGTTTGGAAGCAGTAAACAGATATAATACTCTTTTTAGGGTCAAAATATGTAACAATCCAATGCATTTGACTAATTGTAAGAGTTCGGGATGAATTTGGAGTTTTTACACAACACTTTTACCCATTTTGTCCCGAAACAAGCTAAAACTGAGAAAACGTTGATTTTAAGCAGTAAGCAGCATTGTTAATGTTTCTAGGGTCATAATGTGTGACAATCCAATGCATTTGACTAATTGTAAGAGTTCGGGATGAATTTGGAGTTTTTAGACAACACTTTTACCCATTTTGTCCCGAAACAAGCTAAAACTGAGAAAACGTTGATTCTAAGCAGTAAGCAGCATTGTTACTGTTTCTAGGGTTAGAATGTGTGACAATCCAATGCATTTGACTAATTGTAAGAGTTCGGAATGAATTTGGAGTTTTTAGACAACACTTTTACCCATTTTGTCCCGAAACAAGCTAAAACTGAGAAAACGTTGATTCTAAGCAGTAAGCAGCATTGTTACTGTTTCTAGGGTTAGAATGTGTGACAATCCAATGCATTTGACTAATTGTAAGAGTTCGGGATGAATTTGGAGTGTTTAGACAACACTTAAACCGGTTTTATCCCAAAACATGCTTAAACCGAGAAAACAGGCTAAAACCGAGAAAACATTGATTGTACGCAGTAAACAGCTTTGTTACTGTTTCTAGGGTCAGAATGTGTGACAATCCAATGCATTTGACTAATTGTAAGAGTTTGGGATGTATTTGGAGTGTTTAGACAACACTTAAACCCGTTTTATCCCAAAACATGCTTAAACCGAGAAAACATTGATTCTAAGAAGTAAGCAGGTTTGTTACTGTTTTTCGGGTCAGAATGTATGACAATCCAATGCATTTGACTAATTGTAAGAGTTCGGGATTAATTTGGAGTGTTTAGACAACACTTATACCCATTTTGTCCCGAAACAGGCTAAAACTGAGAAAACGTTGATTCTAAGCAGTAAACAGCTTTGTTACTGTTTCTAGGGTCAGAATGTGTGTCAATCCAATGCATTTGACTAATTGAAAAAGTTCGGGATAAATTTGGAGTGTTTAGACAACACTTAAACCCGTTTTATCCCAAAACATGCTTAAACCGAGAAAACAGGCTAAAACCGAGAAAAAGTGATTGGAAGCAGTAAACAGCTTTGTTACTGTTTCTAGGGTCATAAGGTGTGACAATCCAATGCATTTGACTAATTGTAAGAGTTCGGGATGAATTTGGAGTGTTTAGACAACACTTAAACCCGTTTTATCCCAAAACAGGCTAAAACCGAGAAAACATTGATTCTAAGAAGTAAGCAGGTTTGTTACTGTTTTTCGGGTCAGAATGTATGACAATCCAATGCATTTGACTAATTGTAAGAGTTCGGGATGAATTTGGAGTGTTTAGACAACACTTTTACCCATTTTGTCCCGAAACAAGCTAAAACTGAGAAAACGTTGATTCTAAGCAGTAAGCAGCATTGTTACTGTTTCTAGGGTTAGAATGTGTGACAATCCAATGCATTTGACTAATTGTAAGAGTTCGGGATGAATTTGGAGTGTTTAGACAACACTTAAACCGGTTTTATCCCAAAAAATGCTTAAATCGAGAAAACAGGCTAAAACCGAGAAAACATTGATTGTAAGCAGTAAACAGATTTTTACTGTTTCTAGGATCTTAATATGTGACAGTCCAATGCATTTGACTAGTTGTAAGAGTTTGGGATGTATTTGGAGTGTTTAGACAACACTTAAACCCGTTTTATCCCAAAACATGCTTAAACCGAGAAAACAGGCTAAAACCGAGAAAACATTGATTGGAAGCAGTAAACAGCTTTGTTACTGTTTCTAGGGTCATAATGTGTGACAATACAATGCATTTGACTAATTGTAAGAGTTTGGGATGAATTTGGAGTGTTTAGACAACACTTAAACCCGTTTTATCCCAAAACATGCTTAAACCGAGAAAACAGGCTAAAACCGAGAAAAATTGATTGGAAGCAGTAAACAGCTTTGTTACTGTTTCTAGGGTCATAATGTGTGACAATCCAATGCATTTGACTAATTGTAAGAGTTCGGGATGAATTTGGAGTGTTTAGACAACACTTAAATCCGTTTTATCCCAAAACAGGCTAAAACCGAGAAAACATTGATTCTAAGAAGTAAGCAGGTTTGTTACTGCTTTTCGGGTCAGAATGTATGACAATCCAATGCATTTGACTAATTGTAAGAGTTCGGGATTAATTTGGAGTGTTTAGACAACACTTATACCCATTTTGTCCCGAAACAGGCTAAAACTGAGAAAACGTTGATTCTAAGCAGTAAACAGCTTTGTTACTGTTTCTAGGGTCAGAATGTGTGTCAATCCAATGCATTTGACTAATTGAAAAAGTTCGGGATAAATTTGGAGTGTTTAGACAACAGTTAAACCCGTTTTATCCCAAAACATGCTTAAATCGAGAAAACAGGTTAAAACCGAGAAAACATTGATTGTAAGCAGTAAACAGATTTTTACTGTTTCTAGGATCTTAATATGTGACAATCCAATGCATTTGACTAATTGTAAGAGTTCGGGATGAATTTGGAGTGTTTAGACAACACTTAAACCCGTTTTATCCCAAAACATGCTTAAACCGAGAAAACAGGCTAAAACCGAGAAAACATTGATTGGAAGCAGTAAACAGCTTTGTTACTGTTTCTAGGGTCATAATGTGTGACAATCCAATGCATTTGACTAATTGTAAGAGTTTGGGATGAATTTGGAGTGTTTAGACAACACTTAAACCTGTTTTATCCCAAAACAGGCTAAAACTGAGAAAACATTGATTCTAAGAAGTAAGCAGCTTTGTTACTGTTTTTAGGGTCAGCATGTATGACAATCCAATGCATTTGACTAATTGTAAGAGTTCGGGATTAATTTAGAGTGTTTAGACAACACTTAAACCCGTTTTATCCCAAAACATGCTTAAAATGAGAAACAGGCTAAAACCGAGAGAAAACATTGTTTGGAAGCAGTAAACAGATATAATACTCTTTTTAGGGTCAAAATATGTAACAATCCAATGCATTTGACTAATTGTAAGAGTTCGGGATGAATTTGGAGTTTTTACACAACACTTTTACCCATTTTGTCCCGAAACAAGCTAAAACTGAGAAAACGTTGATTTTAAGCAGTAAGCAGCATTGTTAATGTTTCTAGGGTCATAATGTGTGACAATCCAATGCATTTGACTAATTGTAAGAGTTCGGGATGAATTTGGAGTTTTTAGACAACACTTTTACCCATTTTGTCCCGAAACAAGCTAAAACTGAGAAAACGTTGATTCTAAGCAGTAAGCAGCATTGTTACTGTTTCTAGGGTTAGAATGTGTGACAATCCAATGCATTTGACTAATTGTAAGAGTTCGGGATGAATTTGGAGTGTTTAGACAACACTTAAACCGGTTTTATCCCAAAACATGCTTAAACCGAGAAAACAGGCTAAAACCGAGAAAACATTGATTGTACGCAGTAAACAGCTTTGTTACTGTTTCTAGGGTCAGAATGTGTGACAATCCAATGCATTTGACTAATTGTAAGAGTTTGGGATGTATTTGGAGTGTTTAGACAACACTTAAACCCGTTTTATCCCAAAACATGCTTAAACCGAGAAAACAGGCTAAAACCGAGAAAAAGTGATTGGAAGCAGTAAACAGCTTTGTTACTGTTTCTAGAGTCATAATGTGTGACAATCCAATGCATTTGACTAATTGTAAGAGTTTGGGATGAATTTGGAGTGTTTAGACAACACTTAAACCCGTTTTATCCCAAAACATGCTTAAACCGAGAAAACAGGCTAAAACCGAGAAAAATTGATTGGAAGCAGTAAACAGCTTTGTTACTGTTTCTAGGGTCATAATGTGTGACAATCCAATGCATTTGACTAATTGTAAGAGTTCGGGATGAATTTGGAGTGTTTAGACAACACTTAAACCCGTTTTATCCCAAAACAGGCTAAAACCGAGAAAACATTGATTCTAAGAAGTAAGCAGGTTTGTTACTGTTTTTCGGGTCAGAATGTATGACAATCCAATGCATTTGACTAATTGTAAGAGTTCGGGATGAATTTGGAGTGTTTAGACAACACTTTTACCCATTTTGTCCCGAAACAAGCTAAAACTGAGAAAACGTTGATTCTAAGCAGTAAGCAGCATTGTTACTGTTTCTAGGGTTAGAATGTGTGACAATCCAATGCATTTGACTAATTGTAAGAGTTTGGGATGTATTTGGAGTGTTTAGACAACACTTAAACCCGTTTTATCCCAAAACATGCTTAAACCGAGAAAACAGGCTAAAACCGAGAAAAAGTGATTGGAAGCAGTAAACAGCTTTGTTACTGTTTCTAGAGTCATAATGTGTGACAATCCAATGCATTTGACTAATTGTAAGAGTTTGGGATGAATTTGGAGTGTTTAGACAACACTTAAACCCGTTTTATCCCAAAACATGCTTAAACCGAGAAAACAGGCTAAAACCGAGAAAAATTGATTGGAAGCAGTAAACAGCTTTGTTACTGTTTCTAGGGTCATAATGTGTGACAATCCAATGCATTTGACTAATTGTAAGAGTTCGGGATGAATTTGGAGTGTTTAGACAACACTTAAACCCGTTTTATCCCAAAACAGGCTAAAACCGAGAAAACATTGATTCTAAGAAGTAAGCAGGTTTGTTACTGTTTTTCGGGTCAGAATGTATGACAATCCAATGCATTTGACTAATTGTAAGAGTTCGGGATGAATTTGGAGTGTTTAGACAACACTTATACCCATTCTGTCCCGAAACAGGCTAAAAATGAGAAACAGGCTAAAACCGAGAGAAAACATTGTTTGGAAGCAGTAAACAGATATAATTCTCTTTTTAGGGTCAAAATATGTAACAATCCAATGCATTTGACTAATTGTAAGAGTTCGGGATGAATTTGGAGTTTTTAGACAACACTTTTACCCATTTTGTCCCGAAACAAGCTAAAACTGAGAAAACGTTGATTCTAAGCAGTAAGCAGCATTGTTACTGTTTCTAGGGTTAGAATGTGTGACAATCCAATGCATTTGACTAATTGTAAGAGTTCGGAATGAATTTGGAGTTTTTAGACAACACTTTTACCCATTTTGTCCCGAAACAAGCTAAAACTGAGAAAACGTTGATTCTAAGCAGTAAGCAGCATTGTTACTGTTTCTAGGGTTAGAATCTGTGACAATCCAATGCATTTGACTAATTGTAAGAGTTCGGGATGAATTTGGAGTGTTTAGACAACACTTAAACCGGTTTTATCCCAAAACATGTTTAAACCGAGAAAACAGGCTAAAACCGAGAAAACATTGATTGTACGCAGTAAACTGCTTTGTTACTGTTTCTAGGGTCAGAATGTGTGACAATCCAATGCATTTGACTAATTGTAAGAGTTTGGGATGTATTTGGAGTGTTTAGACAACACTTAAACCCGTTTTATCCCAAAACATGCTTAAACCGAGAAAACAGGCTAAAACCGAGAAAAAGTGATTGGAAGCAGTAAACAGCTTTGTTACTGTTTCTAGGGTCATAATGTGTGACAATCCAATGCATTTGACTAATTGTAAGAGTTCGGGATGAATTTGGAGTGTTTAGACAACACTTAAACCCGTTTTATCCCAAAACAGGCTAAAACTGAGAAAACATTGATTCTAAGAAGTAAGCAGGTTTGTTACTGTTTTTCGGGTCAGAATGTATGACAATCCAATGCATTTGACTAATTGTAAGAGTTCGGGATGAATTTGGAGTGTTTAGACAACACTTAAATCCGTTTTATCCCAAAACAGGCTAAAACCGAGAAAACATTGATTCTAAGAAGTAAGCAGGTTTGTTACTGCTTTTCGGGTCAGAATGTATGACAATCCAATGCATTTGACTAATTGTAAGAGTTCGGGATTAATTTGGAGTGTTTAGACAACACTTATACCCATTTTGTCCCGAAACAGGCTAAAACTGAGAAAACGTTGATTCTAAGCAGTAAACAGCTTTGTTACTGTTTCTAGGGTCAGAATGTGTGTCAATCCAATGCATTTGACTAATTGAAAAAGTTCGGGATAAATTTGGAGTGTTTAGACAACACTTAAACCCGTTTTATCCCAAAACATGCTTAAATCGAGAAAACAGGTTAAAACCGAGAAAACATTGATTGTAAGCAGTAAACAGATTTTTACTGTTTCTAGGATCTTAATATGTGACAATCCAATGCATTTGACTAATTGTAAGAGTTCGGGATGAATTTGGAGTGTTTAGACAACACTTAAACCCGTTTTATCCCAAAACATGCTTAAACCGAGAAAACAGGCTAAAACCGAGAAAACATTGATTGGAAGCAGTAAACAGCTTTGTTACTGTTTCTAGGGTCATAATGTGTGACAATCCAATGCATTTGACTAATTGTAAGAGTTTGGGATGAATTTGGAGTGTTTAGACAACACTTAAACCTGTTTTATCCCAAAACAGGCTAAAACTGAGAAAACATTGATTCTAAGAAGTAAGCAGCTTTGTTACTGTTTTTAGGGTCAGCATGTATGACAATCCAATGCATTTGACTAATTGTAAGAGTTCGGGATTCATTTAGAGTGTTTAGACAACACTTAAACCCGTTTTATCCCAAAACATGCTTAAAATGAGAAACAGGCTAAAACCGAGAGAAAACATTGTTTGGAAGCAGTAAACAGATATAATACTCTTTTTAGGGTCAAAATATGTAACAATCCAATGCATTTGACTAATTGTAAGAGTTCGGGATGAATTTGGAGTTTTTACACAACACTTTTACCCATTTTGTCCCGAAACAAGCTAAAACTGAGAAAACGTTGATTCTAAGCAGTAAGCAGCATTGTTAATGTTTCTAGGGTCATAATGTGTGACAATCCAATGCATTTGACTAATTGTAAGAGTTCGGGATGAATTTGGAGTTTTTAGACAACACTTTTACCCATTTTGTCCCGAAACAAGCTAAAACTGAGAAAACGTTGATTCTAAGCAGTAAGCAGCATTGTTACTGTTTCTAGGGTTAGAATGTGTGACAATCCAATGCATTTGACTAATTGTAAGAGTTCGGGATGAATTTGGAGTGTTTAGACAACACTTAAACCGGTTTTATCCCAAAACATGCTTAAATCGAGAAAACAGGCTAAAACCGAGAAAACATTGATTGTAAGCAGTAAACAGATTTTTACTGTTTCTAGGATCTTAATATGTGACAGTCCAATGCATTTGACTAGTTGTAAGAGTTTGGGATGTATTTGGAGTGTTTAGACAACACTTAAACCCGTTTTATCCCAAAACATGCTTAAACCGAGAAAACAGGCTAAAACCGAGAAAACATTGATTGGAAGCAGTAAACAGCTTTGTTACTGTTTCTAGGGTCATAATGTGTGACAATACAATGCATTTGACTAATTGTAAGAGTTTGGGATGAATTTGGAGTGTTTAGACAACACTTAAACCCGTTTTATCCCAAAACATGCTTAAACCGAGAAAACAGGCTAAAACCGAGAAAAATTGATTGGAAGCAGTAAACAGCTTTGTTACTGTTTCTAGGGTCATAATGTGTGACAATCCAATGCATTTGACTAATTGTAAGAGTTCGGGATGAATTTGGAGTGTTTAGACAACACTTAAACCCGTTTTATCCCAAAACAGGCTAAAACCGAGAAAACATTGATTCTAAGAAGTAAGCAGGTTTGTTACTGTTTTTCGGGTCAGAATGTATGACAATCCAATGCATTTGACTAATTGTAAGAGTTCGGGATGAATTTGGAGTGTTTAGACAACACTTATACCCATTCTGTCCCGAAACAGGCTAAAAATGAGAAACAGGCTAAAACCGAGAGAAAACATTGTTTGGAAGCAGTAAACAGATATAATTCTCTTTTTAGGGTCAAAATATGTAACAATCCAATGCATTTGACTAATTGTAAGAGTTCGGGATGAATTTGGAGTTTTTAGACAACACTTTTACCCATTTTGTCCCGAAACAAGCTAAAACTGAGAAAACGTTGATTCTAAGCAGTAAGCAGCATTGTTAATGTTTCTAGGGTCATAATGTGTGACAATCCAATGCATTTGACTAATTGTAAGAGTTCGGAATGAATTTGGAGTTTTTAGACAACACTTTTACCCATTTTGTCCCGAAACAAGCTAAAACTGAGAAAACGTTGATTCTAAGCAGTAAGCAGCATTGTTACTCTTTCTAGGGTTAGAATCTGTGACAATCCAATGCATTTGACTAATTGTAAGAGTTCGGGATGAATTTGGAGTGTTTAGACAACACTTAAACCGGTTTTATCCCAAAACATGTTTAAACCGAGAAAACAGGCTAAAACCGAGAAAACATTGATTGTACGCAGTAAACTGCTTTGTTACTGTTTCTAGGGTCAGAATGTGTGACAATCCAATGCATTTGACTAATTGTAAGAGTTTGGGATGTATTTGGAGTGTTTAGACAACACTTAAACCCGTTTTATCCCAAAACATGCTTAAACCGAGAAAACAGGCTAAAACCGAGAAAACATTGATTGGAAGCAGTAAACAGCTTTGTTACTGTTTCTAGGGTCATAATGTGTGACAATCCAATGCATTTGACTAATTGTAAGAGTTCGGGATGAATTTGGAGTGTTTAGACAACACTTAAACCCGTTTTATCCCAAAACAGGCTAAAACCGAGAAAACATTGATTCTAAGAAGTAAGCAGGTTTGTTACTGTTTTTCGGGTCAGAATGTATGACAATCCAATGCATTTGACTAATTGTAAGAGTTCGGGATGAATTTGGAGTGTTTAGACAACACTTATACCCATTCTGTCCCGAAACAGGCTAAAAATGAGAAACAGGCTAAAACCGAGAGAAAACATTGTTTGGAAGCAGTAAACAGATATAATTCTCTTTTTAGGGTCAAAATATGTAACAATCCAATGCATTTGACTAATTGTAAGAGTTCGGGATGAATTTGGAGTTTTTAGACAACACTTTTACCCATTTTGTCCCGAAACAAGCTAAAACTGAGAAAACGTTGATTCTAAGCAGTAAGCAGCATTGTTACTGTTTCTAGGGTTAGAATGTGTGACAATCCAATGCATTTGACTAATTGTAAGAGTTCGGGATGAATTTGGAGTGTTTAGACAACACTTAAACCGGTTTTATCCCAAAACATGCTTAAACCGAGAAAACAGGCTAAAACCGAGAAAACATTGATTGTACGCAGTAAACAGCTTTGTTACTGTTTCTAGGGTCAGAATGTGTGACAATCCAATGCATTTGACTAATTGTAAGAGTTTGGGATGTATTTGGAGTGTTTAGACAACACTTAAACCCGTTTTATCCCAAAACATGCTTAAACCGAGAAAACAGGCTAAAACCGAGAAAACATTGATTGTAAGCAGTAAACAGCTTTGTTACTGTTTCTAGGGTCATAATGTGTGACAATCCAATGCATTTGACTAATTGTAAGAGTTTGGGATGAATTTGGAGTGTTTAGACAACACTTAAACCCGTTTTATCCCAAAACAGGCTAAAACTGAGAAAACATTGATTCTAAGAAGTAAGCAGGTTTGTTACTGTTTTTCGGGTCAGAATGTATGACAATCCAATGCATTTGACTAATTGTAAGAGTTCGGGATGAATTTGGAGTGTTTAGACAACACTTAAATCCGTTTTATCCCAAAACAGGCTAAAACCGAGAAAACATTGATTCTAAGAAGTAAGCAGGTTTGTTACTGCTTTTCGGGTCAGAATGTATGACAATCCAATGCATTTGACTAATTGTAAGAGTTCGGGATTAATTTGGAGTGTTTAGACAACACTTATACCCATTTTGTCCCGAAACAGGCTAAAACTGAGAAAACGTTGATTCTAAGCAGTAAACAGCTTTGATACTGTTTCTAGGGTCAGAATGTGTGTCAATCCAATGCATTTGACTAATTGAAAAAGTTCGGGATAAATTTGGAGTGTTTAGACAACACTTAAACCCGTTTTATCCCAAAACATGCTTAAATCGAGAAAACAGGCTAAAACCGAGAAAACATTGATTGTAAGCAGTAAACAGATTTTTACTGTTTCTAGGATCTTAATATGTGACAATCCAATGCATTTGACTAATTGTAAGAGTTTGGGATGAATTTGGAGTGTTTAGACAACACTTAAACCCGTTTTATCCCAAAACATGCTTAAACCGAGAAAACAGGCTAAAACCGAGAAAACATTGATTGGAAGCAGTAAACAGCTTTGTTACTGTTTCTAGGGTCATAATGTGTGACAATCCAATGCATTTGACTAATTGTAAGAGTTTGGGATGAATTTGGAGTGTTTAGACAACACTTAAACCTGTTTTATCCCAAAACAGGCTAAAACTGAGAAAACATTGATTCTAAGAAGTAAGCAGCTTTGTTACTGTTTTTGAAAGAATTAATAGGATCGATTATGAGTTTAGTGAGAAGATTTGAATAACAAGAGAGTGAGAATCGTTGAGAGTATAGTAAGAAAGTATAGAGAGAGTATTGTGGAGAAAGAGATATTATCTCTTCTTACCTCATTTAGAACATAATTACAATCTACTTATAGACATATACAAAAGAATATACTAAGATGATCCTAGGCACATTTACATATAAAGATAGCGACATGTCCTTAAGAAGACATGTGATCCTTCCCACTTGCGCACTCTACACTAACGGCTATGAGGAGAAGGATCGAGAAGCTCTTGTGACCGTTGGAGGCTGGTGAACATGGAATGGACTCGTGATCCTCATGGGTTGAGCTTGGTAGGCCTTTAGCTGTACGGACGGCCCAATGGTGATGGTTGTACGGACGGATGTACGGACAAGGTGTGTGTGCGGTTTCATACTCCCCCTCAAGCTTGATCATGAGCATTGATCAAGCTTGGACTCATGCACACCCACCTCATTAAAAACCTTAGTATAGAAAACCACTTGGGAAAAACTATACTTAAGGGAAAAAGAGTGTGGGCATCATGTGAAGACAATCATGGCCGAGTAAGATCTTTGAGGCCAAGTTTGGAGTGAATGTACTCACACACTTGTGGACTGGCCGCCTTGGTGAAAACGTCAGCCAATTGTTCAGAGCTCTCGGTGTGACATGGTAGAACAACTCCAAGTTTAATTTGCTCTCGGACTTTGTGGCAGTCGACTTCAATGTGCTTGGTTCTCTCATGGAACACCGAGTTTGTTGCGATGTGAATAGCTGCCTCATTGTCGCAATGCATAGTAATAGGCTTAGGTGACTCGATTCCAAGGTCCTTGATGAGTGCCTTGAGCCACATCAACTCGGTTGTTAACTTTCTCATGGCTCTATACTCCGATTCAGCACTTGATAGGGATACCACCTTTTGTTTCTTGCTCTTCCATGTGATCAAGTTGCCTCCTAGGAACGTGCAATAGCCTGTAGTGGAGCGACGGTCTCCACGGTCTCCGGCGTAATCCGCATCACAATACCCTACTAGCTCCGTGCTTTCATTTCGACCCATCCATATGCCTTGCCCCGGCGAGCCCTTGAGATATTTGAGGATGCGGTTCACCATACCCCAATGATGCACGGTAGGACTTTGCATGTGTTGGCTCACCTGATTAACAGCAAAGCAAATATCAGGTCTAGTGATAGTAAGGTATATAAGCTTACCTACTAGCCGCCGGTATCGCTTGACGTCTTGAAATGGAGCTGCATCAAACTCCCCCTTTCCTCCGGCCTTATAGTTTTCATCAAGGGGTGTAGATACAGCTTTTGAACCTAGCTTCCCTGCTTCACTCAATAAATCAAGAGCATATTTTCTTTGTGATAAAAACAATCCTTCATTAGTCCTATATACTTCTATACCAAGAAAATATTTAAGTTCTCCTAGGTCTTTGATATCAAAAACTGACTTAAGGTAAGCCTTAGTCTCTTGAATGCCTACCTTGTCACTTCCAGTTATGATGATATCATCAACATAAACTAGAATGACTATAATACCTTTTTCACTTGGTAAGGTGAATAGAGTGTGGTCAGCCTCTGATTTGCGGAAGCCTTTCTCAAGGAGTGTGGTGCTTAACTTGTGATACCAAGCCCTAGGGGACTGTTTGAGTCCATAAATCGCCTTGTTCAGTTTTAATACTTTCCCGGGACCAATGATGTCTTCTAAACCCGGAGGTGGCCTCATATAAACTTCATCCTCGAGCTCTCCTTGTAAGAAGGCGTTCTTAACATCCATTTGCCACAAGTCCCAGTCAAGGTTGGTTGCAAGAGAGAGAACAACTCGAACCGTGTGAAGTTTGGCCACCGGTGCAAACGTATCTTGGTAGTCCTCCCCATACGTTTGAGTGAACCCCCTTGCAACGAGTCTGGCTTTGTAGCGTTCGATCTCCCCATCACTCTTATATTTAATGGTAAAGATCCACCTGGATGTCACAGCCTTCTTGCCTTTGGGTAAGTCAGCCTCGTCCCATGTATGATTGGCCTCCATTGCATTCTTCTCGGCATTGACAGCATCACACCATTCCTTATGATTCTTGGCTTCTTCATAGTCTTTGGGAATCCAATGAGCATCAATCTTGCCAAGAAACACTTGATGGTGTGGAGGAAAATGAGCCAAGGTGCATACCGCTTGAATCGGATGAGCTACAGCAACGTTGTTGTAGTAGACCCGAGTGTTTCGCCAATTGGAGGGGGGAAACTTGAGGCGTTCACTGCGGCGAAGTGGGATAACTTCCTGTGGTGTGGCCTCATCGTCATTGTCTTCCTCGGTGGGCACATAATCCTCATCACCGGAAGCATTGTCCACCGGAACTGAATTTAAACCATTTTCATCATCGGATTGTTCATCAAGTTCAGCCGAGTGTTCATCAAGGGCAGCCGAGGGATCATAGTCTAGAGACTCCGGCGGTGAAGTGGCCGGTGTATTGACTGGGGGTGCAGGTGTTGACGCGGGGGCATTGTCAACACCGAGTCTCTCGAGAAGGATGCGAAGGTTGTTAGCTCGGTCAGATGGTGAGGTGGACAAGTCTCGAAGGCTCTCCCAGTTCTTTTCCTCATAGAAGCCTTTAGACTCCACGAACTTAACATCACGAGAGACAAAAACGCGCTTCATGTTCGGCTCGTAGCACTTGTAGCCTTTTTGAGTCGTCGAGTACCCAAGGAACATGCTCTTAACACTCTTAGCATCAAGCTTGTCGCGCAGTTCTCCTGGCTTCAACACATAACACACGCAGCCAAATACTCTTAAATGATCAAATGAGGGTTTTACCTTGTTTATTACCTCAAACGGTGAACTGTCTTGAAGAACTTTGGTTGGTGTCCGGTTAATGAGGTAGCAAGCCGCAAGAACAGCATCTCCCCAAAACTTCTTTGGAACATTGGTGTGAAACATCATGGATCTTGCCACTTCCATGAGGTGCCTATTCTTCCTTTCAGCAACACCATTTTGTTGGGGTGTATATGGACAGCTTGTTTGATGAATAATCCCATGGTTTGCTAGGTATTGTTTGAAGGCATGGCTTGTATACTCTCCTCCATTATCTGATCTCAAAATTTTAATCTTTGCATTATAATGATTAGTCACATATTTTTGAAAATTAGTGAAGGCTTCAAGAACTCTATCTTTAGAAGGAAGCAAGGTCAGCCAAGTATATTTTGATTTTTCATCAATAAAAGTCACAAAATATTTTTGATTTTCTCTAGACAAGCAAGGGGAAGTCCAAACATCTGAATGGATTAAATCAAAACAATTTTCATAAATAGTCATAGATTTAGGAAAAACAGCCTTGCAATGTTTACCAAGAATACATGCCTCACACTCATCATTTTTAAAAGAAATATTAGGAAACATTAATGATAAAGCTCTAGTATGAGGATGTCCTAGCCTAGCATGTAAAATAGAATCACTAGGTTTAATAATAACCGAATTAAAACAAGATGCAGTAGAAGAAGATAGATTCAAGTCCTCAAGCACATATAGATCATCCTTGGAACCTCCTTGACCAAGAACTTTACTTGTCTCAATATCCTGAAAATGAACCTTGTTAGGACCAAATATTGCATAACAATTTAAATCAGTGGTGGCCCTCTTAACTGATAGCAAATTAGATGTGAAATTTGGCATATAGAAAGCTTTAGTTTCTTTGTTAAATAACTTTAAATTCCCTATGCCTTTAATTGGAACTTTCTCACCATTAGCTATCACAACATTACCATTAGCAGGCTTAATATCACTCATTAACCTAGAATCACTAATCATGTGATGAGATGCACCAGAATCAACAATAAGAGACTTAGTTTTGTTTGAAGTAAGAAACGCCTTACCGGTGGCCTCCTTGAGGGCTTTGATGAGCGCATCAAGGTCGGACCGCCTTACCAGCTCGGACGATGCTGCAGCAAGAGCAGTTCCACCGGTCACTTGTTGAGGCTGCTCAGAGATCAATGGCTCCCCCACGGCAGTTGCTTGGTGAGCTCTCGGTTGTCCTCCGCGGTTTGGTCGTCCACCTCGGATTGTTCCCGGTGGTGGTGCTAGATGCGGATGTAGGATCCAGCAGCGGCTCTTGAAGTGGCCAAGTTTCTTACAGTGCTCACAAACCGGTGGGTTGTTCTTGTCCTCCGGTCGGTAGTAGCCTTTGTTTGCTGATGCCATCTCAGCTTTGTTAGCGGTCACCAGCTCTCCCTTGCTGCCGAACAATCCCATGGAGCCATGCTCCTTTTGAATTTGGTTACAAACATCATCAAGGCTTGGGAGTTTATCTGACCGCAAGATGTGTTTGATGAGATCATTGTAGGAGGGGTTTAGGGTCAAGAGCAGCCCAAACACTTTGTCTTGTTCACGCCTCTCGTTCAGTATGGCCGGATCAATTGTCGCCGGTCGCAGCATTTCTAGTTCAGCCCAAAGGGACCTAAACTTCCCAAAATGCTTTGTAAACTCCATATCCTCTTGGTTGAGGTTATTGATGGCCCTTTTAATCTCGAAGATACGATTGACATTGGTAATATTACCAAAAACGTTCTTGAGGGTGTCCCACAAGTCCTTCGCCGTCTCGCAGTAGGAGTAGGCTTCAAGAATGGGGGCATCTAGAGAGTTTTGAATGATGGCTAAGACCCCTTGGTCTTCTTGGAACCATTTGTTCTTTTCATCTCCGGCAAGTTCCTTGCCGTCCTTGGTGGCCTCACCACTCGGAGCTTCGCTCTTCTCAACGTGAGACCAAAGGCCTCGGCCACAAAGGGCAGTTTTCGTGGTCCTCGCCCACAGCAGATAGTTCTCTCCCTTGAGAGTCACCGGAACAACCATGGTTTTGACACTTTCCATGATGAAGAGACCGTTAGGTAAAGCTATTATCCAACGGTTAAAGAAAATGACTTTCAAGTCAAAAACAGAAAATGAGAGAGAAGGAGAAGCGGAAGTAAGTGATGATCAAAAACTTTAGAATGACGAGCAACCAGGCTCTGATACCATGAAAGAATTAATAGGATCGATTATGAGTTTAGTGAGAAGATTTGAATAACAAGAGAGTGAGAATCGTTGAGAGTATAGTAAGAAAGTATAGAGAGAGTATTGTGGAGAAAGAGATATTATCTCTTCTTACCTCATTTAGAACATAATTACAATCTACTTATAGACATATACAAAAGAATATACTAAGATGATCCTAGGCACATTTACATATAAAGATAGCGACATGTCCTTAAGAAGACATGTGATCCTTCCCACTTGCGCACTCTACACTAACGGCTATGAGGAGAAGGATCGAGAAGCTCTTGTGACCGTTGGAGGCTGGTGAACATGGAATGGACTCGTGATCCTCATGGGTTGAGCTTGGTAGGCCTTTAGCTGTACGGACGGCCCAATGGTGATGGTTGTACGGACGGATGTACGGACAAGGTGTGTGTGCGGTTTCATAGTTTTTAGGGTCAGCATGTATGACAATCCAATGCATTTGACTAATTGTAAGAGTTCGGGATTAATTTAGAGTGTTTAGACAACACTTAAACCCGTTTTATCCCAAAACATGCTTAAAATGAGAAACAGGCTAAAACCGAGAGAAAACATTGTTTGGAAGCAGTAAACAGATATAATACTCTTTTTAGGGTCAAAATATGTAACAATCCAATGCATTTGACTAATTGTAAGAGTTCGGGATGAATTTGGAGTTTTTACACAACACTTTTACCCATTTTGTCCCGAAACAAGCTAAAACTGAGAAAACGTTGATTCTAAGCAGTAAGCAGCATTGTTAATGTTTCTAGGGTCATAATGTGTGACAATCCAATGCATTTGACTAATTGTAAGAGTTCGGAATGAATTTAGAGTTTTTAGACAACACTTTTACCCATTTTGTCCCGAAAGAAGCTAAAACTGAGAAAACGTTGATTCTAAGCAGTAAGCAACATTGTTACTGTTTCTAGGGTTAGAATGTGTGACAATCCAATGCATTTGACTAATTGTAAGAGTTCGGGATGAATTTGGAGTGTTTAGACAACACTTAAACCGGTTTTATCCCAAAACATGCTTAAACCGAGAAAACAGGCTAAAACCGAGAAAACATTGATTGTACGCAGTAAACAGCTTTGTTACTGTTTCTGAGGTCAGAATGTGTGACAATCCAATGCATTTGACTAATTGTAAGAGTTTGGGATGTATTTGGAGTGTTTAGACAACACTTAAACCCGTATTATCCCAAAACATGCTTAAACCGAGAAAACAGGCTAAAACCGAGAAAACGTTGATTCTAAGAAGTAAGCAGCTTTGTTACTGTTTCTAGGGTCATAATGTGTGACAATACAATGCATTTGACTAATTGTAAGAGTTTGGGATGAATTTGGAGTGTTTAGACAACACTTAAACCCGTTTTATCCCAAAACATGCTTAAACCGAGAAAACAGGCTAAAACCGAGAAAAATTGATTGGAAGCAGTAAACAGCTTTGTTACTCTTTTTAGGGTCAAAATATGTAACAATCCAATGCATTTGACTAATTTTAAGAATTCTAGATGAATTTGGAGTGTTTAGACAACACTTAAACCCGTTTTATCCCAAAACAGGCTAAAACTGAGAAAACATTGATTCTTAGCAATAAGAAGCTTTGTTACTGTTTTTTGGGTCAGAATGTTTGACAATCCAATGCATTTGACTAATTGTAAGAGTTCGGGATGAATTTGGAGTGTTTAGACAACACTTATACTCATTCTGTCCCGAAACAGGCTAAAAATGAGAAACAGGCTAAAACCGAGAGAAAACATTGTTTGGAAGCAGTAAACAGATATAATTCTCTTTTTAGGGTTAAAATATGTAACAATCCAATGCATTTGACTAATTGTAAGAGTTCGGGATGAATTTGGAGTTTTTAGACAACACTTTTACCCATTTTGTCCCGAAACAAGCTAAAACTGAGAAAACGTTGATTCTAAGCAGTAAGCAGCATTGTTAATGTTTCTAGGGTCATAATTTGTGACAATCCAATGCATTTGACTAATTGTAAGAGTTCGGAATGAATTTGGAGTTTTTAGACAACACTTTTACCCATTTTGTCCCGAAACAAGCTAAAACTGAGAAAACGTTGATTCTAAGCAGTAAGCAGCATTGTTACTGTTTCTAGGGTTAGAATCTGTGACAATCCAATGCATTTGACTAATTGTAAGAGTTCGGGATGAATTTGGAGTGTTTAGACAACACTTAAACCGGTTTTATCCCAAAACATGTTTAAACCGAGAAAACAGGCTAAAACCGAGAAAACATTGATTTTACGCAGTAAACTGCTTTGTTACTGTTTCTAGGGTCAGAATGTGTGACAATCCAATGCATTTGACTAATTGTAAGAGTTTGGGATGTATTTGGAGTGTTTAGACAACACTTAAACCCGTTTTATCCCAAAACATGCTTAAACCGAGAAAACAGGCTAAAACCGAGAAAAAGTGATTGGAAGCAGTAAACAGCTTTGTTACTGTTTCTAGGGTCATAATGTGTGACAATCCAATGCATTTGACTAATTGTAAGAGTTCGGGATGAATTTGGAGTGTTTAGACAACACTTAAACCCGTTTTATCCCAAAACAGGCTAAAACCGAGAAAACATTGATTCTAAGAAGTAAGCAGGTTTGTTACTGTTTTTCGGGTCAGAATGTATGACGATCCAATGCATTTGACTAATTGTAAGAGTTCGGGATGAATTTGGAGTGTTTAGACAACACTTATACCCATTCTGTCCCGAAACAGGCTAAAACTGAGAAAACGTTGATTCTAAGCAGTAAACAGCTTTGTTACTGTTTCTAGGGTCAGAATGTGTGTCAATCCAATGCATTTGACTAATTGAAAAAGTTCGGGATGAATTTGGAGTGTTTAGACAACACTTAAACCCGTTTTATCCCAAAGCATGCTTAAATCGAGAAAACAGGCTAAAACCGAGACAACAATTATTGTAAGCAGTAAACAGATTTTTACTGTTTCTAGGATCTTAATATGTGACAATCCAATGCATTTGACTAATTGTAAGAGTTCGGGATGAATTTGGAGTGTTTAGACAACACTTAAACCCGTTTTATCCCAAAACATGCTTAAACCGAGAAAACAGGCTAAAACCGAGAAAACATTGATTGGAAGCAGTAAACAGCTTTATTACTGTTTCTAGGGTCATAATGTGTGAAGATCCAATGCATTTGACTAATTGTAAGAGTTTGGGATGAATTTGGAGTGTTTAGACAACACTTAAACCTGTTTTATCCCAAAACAGGCTAAAACTGAGAAACAATTGATTCTAAGAAGTAAGCAGTTTTGTTACTGTTTTTAGGGTCAGCATGTATGACAATCCAATGCATTGGACTAATTGTAAGAGTTCAGGATGAATTTGGAGTGTTTAGACAACACTTAAAACCGTTTTATCCCCAAAACATGCTTAAAACGAGAAACAGGTGAAAACCGAGAGAAAACATTGTTTGGAAGCAGTAAACAGATATGTTACTCTTTTTAGGGTCAAAATATGTAATAATCCAATGCATTTGACTAATTTTAAAAATTCGAGATGAATTTGGAGTGTTTAGACCGAGAAAACATTGATTCTAAGCTATAAGCAGCATTGTTACTGTTTCTAGGGTCAGAATGTTTGACAATCCAATGCATTTGACTAATTGTAAGAGTTCGGGATGAATTTGGAGTTTTAGACAACACTTTTACCCATTTTGTCCCGAAACAAGCTAAAACTGAGAAAACGTTGATTCTAAGCAGTAAGCAGCATTGTTAATGTTTCTAGGGTCATAATGTGTGACAATCCAATGCATTTGACTAATTGTAAGAGTTCGGGATGAACTTGGAGTGTTTAGACAACACTTAAACCCGTTTTATCCCAAAACATGCTTAACCCGAGAAAACAGGCTAAAACCAAGAAAAAATTGATTGGAAGCAGTAAACAGCTTTGTTACTGTTTCTAGGGTCATAATGTGTGACAATCCAATGCATTTGACTAATTGTAAGAGTTCGGGATGAATTTGGAGTGTTTAGACAACACTTAAACGCGTTTTATCCCAGAACAGGCTAAAACCGAGAAAACATTGATTCTAAGAAGTAAGCAGCTTTGTTACTCTTTTTCGGGTCAGAATGTATGACAATCCAATGCATTTGACTAATTGTAAGAGTTCGGGATGAATTTGGAGTGTTTAGACAACACTTATACCCATTTTGTCCCGAAACAGGCTAAAACTGAGAAAACGTTGATTCTAAGCAGTAAACAGCTTTGTTACTGTTTCTAGGGTCATAATGTGTGACAATCCAATGCATTTGACTAATTTTAAGAGTTCGGAATGAATTTGGAGTTTTTAGACAACACTTTTACCCATTTTGTCCCGAAACAAGCTAAAACTGAGAAAACGTTGATTCTAAGCAGTAAGCAGCATTGTTAATGTTTCTAGGGTCATAATGTGTGACAATCTAATGCATTTGACTAATTGTAAGAGTTCGGGATGAACTTGGAGTGTTTAGACAACACTTAAACCCGTTTTATCCCAAAACATGCTTAACCCGAGAAAACAGGCTAAAACCAAGAAAAAATTGATTGGAAGCAGTAAACAGCTTTGTTACTGTTTCTAGGGTCATAATGTGTGACAATCCAATGCATTTGACTAATTGTAAGAGTTCGGGATGAATTTGGAGTGTTTAGACAACACTTAAACGCGTTTTATCCCAGAACAGGCTAAAACCGAGAAAACATTGATTCTAAGAAGTAAGCAGCTTTGTTACTCTTTTTCGGGTCAGAATGTATGACAATCCAATGCATTTGACTAATTGTAAGAGTTCGGGATGAATTTGGAGTGTTTAGACAACACTTATACCCATTTTGTCCCGAAACAGGCTAAAACTGAGAAAACGTTGATTCTAAGCAGTAAACAGCTTTGTTACTGTTTCTAGGGTCATAATGTGTGACAATCCAATGCATTTGACTAATTGTAAGAGTTCGGGATGAATTTGGAGTTTTTAGACAACACTTTTACCCATTTTGTCCCGAAACAAGCTAAAACTGAGAAAACGTTGATTCTAAGCAGTAAGCAGCATTGTTACTGTTTCTAGGGTTAGAATGTGTGACAATCCAATGCATTTGACTAATTGTAAGAGTTCGGGATGAATTTGGAGTGTTTAGACAACACTTAAACCGGTTTTATCCCAAAACATGCTTAAACCGAGAAAACAGGCTAAAACCGAGAAAACATTGATTGTACGCAGTAAACAGCTTTGTTACTGTTTCTAGGGTCAGAATGTGTGACAATCCAATGCATTTGACTAATTGTAAGAGTTTGGGATGTATTTGGAGTGTTTAGACAACACTTAAACCCGTTTTATCCCAAAACATGCTTAAACCGAGAAAACAGGCTAAAACCGAGAAAACATTGATTGTAAGCAGTAAACAGCTTTGTTACTATTTCTAGGGTCATAATGTGTGACAATCCAATGCATTTGACTAATTGTAAGAGTTTGGGATGAATTTGGAGTGTTTAGACAACACTTAAACCTGTTTTATCCCAAAACATGCTTAAACCGAGAAAACAGGCTAAAACCGAGAGAAAATTGATTGGAAGCAGTAAACAGCGTTGTTACTGTTTCTAGGGTCATAATGTGTGACAATCCAATGCATTTGACTAATTGTAAGAGTTCGGGATGAATTTGGAGTGTTTAGACAACACTTAAACGCGTTTTATCCCAGAACAGGCTAAAACCGAGAAAACATTGATTCTAAGAAGTAAGCAGCTTTGTTACTCTTTTTCGGGTCAGAATGTATGACAATCCAATGCATTTGACTAATTGTAAGAGTTCGGGATGAATTTGGAGTGTTTAGACAACACTTATACCCATTTTGTCCCGAAACAGGCTAAAACTGAGAAAACGTTGATTCTAAGCAGTAAACAGCTTTGTTACTGTTTCTAGGGTCAGAATGTGTGTCAATCCAATGCATTTGACTAATTGAAAAAGTTCGGGATAAATTTGGAGTGTTTAGACAACACTTAAACCCGTTTTATCCCAAAACATGCTTAAATCGAGAAAACAGGCTAAAACCGAGAAAACATTGATTGTAAGCAGTAAACAGATTTTTACTGTTTCTAGGATCTTAATATGTGACAATCCAATGCATTTGACTAATTGTAAGAGTTCGGGATGAATTTGGAGTGTTTAGACAACACTTAAACCCGTTTTATCCCAAAACATGCTTAAACCGAGAAAACAGGCTAAAACTGAGAAAACATTGATTGGAAGCAGTAAACAGCTTTGTTACTGTTTCTAGGGTCATAATGTGTGACAATCCAATGCATTTGACTAATTGTAAGAGTTCGGGATGAATTTGGAGTGTTTAGACAACACTTAAACCCGTTTTATCCCAAAACAGGCTAAAACCGAGAAAACATTGATTCTAAGAAGTAAGCAGGTTTGTTAGTGTTTTTCGGGTCAGAATGTATGACAATCCAATGCATTTGACTAATTGTAAGAGTTCGGGATGAATTTGGAGTGTTTAGACAACACTTATACCCATTCTGTCCCGAAACAGGCTAAAAATGAGAAACAGGCTAAAATCGAGAGAAAACATTGTTTGGAAGCAGTAAACAGATATAATTCTCTTTTTAGGGTCAAAATATGTAACAATCCAATGCATTTGACTAATTGTAAGAGTTCGGGATGAATTTGGAGTTTTTAGACAACACTTTTACCCATTTTGTCCCGAAACAGGCTAAAACTGAGAAAACGTTGATTCTAAGCAGTAAACAGCTTTGTTACTGTTTCTAGGGTCATAATGTGTGACAATCCAATGCATTTGACTAATTTTAAGAGTTCGGAATGAATTTGGAGTTTTTAGACAACACTTTTACCCATTTTGTCCCGAAACAAGCTAAAACTGAGAAAACGTTGATTCTAAGCAGTAAGCAGCATTGTTAATGTTTCTAGGGTCATAATGTGTGACAATCTAATGCATTTGACTAATTGTAAGAGTTCGGGATGAACTTGGAGTGTTTAGACAACACTTAAACCCGTTTTATCCCAAAACATGCTTAACCCGAGAAAACAGGCTAAAACCAAGAAAAAATTGATTGGAAGCAGTAAACAGCTTTGTTACTGTTTCTAGGGTCATAATGTGTGACAATCCAATGCATTTGACTAATTGTAAGAGTTCGGGATGAATTTGGAGTGTTTAGACAACACTTAAACGCGTTTTATCCCAGAACAGGCTAAAACCGAGAAAACATTGATTCTAAGAAGTAAGCAGCTTTGTTACTCTTTTTCGGGTCAGAATGTATGACAATCCAATGCATTTGACTAATTGTAAGAGTTCGGGATGAATTTGGAGTGTTTAGACAACACTTATACCCATTTTGTCCCGAAACAGGCTAAAACTGAGAAAACGTTGATTCTAAGCAGTAAACAGCTTTGTTACTGTTTCTAGGGTCATAATGTGTGACAATCCAATGCATTTGACTAATTGTAAGAGTTCGGGATAAATTTGGAGTTTTTAGACAACACTTTTACCCATTTTGTCCCGAAACAAGCTAAAACTGAGAAAACGTTGATTCTAAGCAGTAAGCAGCATTGTTACTGTTTCTAGGGTTAGAATGTGTGACAATCCAATGCATTTGACTAATTGTAAGAGTTCGGGATGAATTTGGAGTGTTTAGACAACACTTAAACCGGTTTTATCCCAAAACATGCTTAAACCGAGAAAACAGGCTAAAACCGAGAAAACATTGATTGTACGCAGTAAACAGCTTTGTTACTGTTTCTAGGGTCAGAATGTGTGACAATCCAATGCATTTGACTAATTGTAAGAGTTTGGGATGTATTTGGAGTGTTTAGACAACACTTAAACCCGTTTTATCCCAAAACATGCTTAAACCGAGAAAACAGGCTAAAACCGAGAAAACATTGATTGTAAGCAGTAAACAGCTTTGTTACTGTTTCTAGGGTCATAATGTGTGACAATCCAATGCATTTGACTAATTGTAAGAGTTTGGGATGAATTTGGAGTGTTTAGACAACACTTAAACCTGTTTTATCCCAAAACATGCTTAAACCGAGAAAACAGGCTAAAACCGAGAGAAAATTGATTGGAAGCAGTAAACAGCGTTGTTACTGTTTCTAGGGTCATAATGTGTGACAATCCAATTCATTTGACTAATTGTAAGAGTTCGGGATGAATTTGGAGTGTTTAGACAACACTTAAATCCGTTTTATCCCAAAACAGGCTAAAACCGAGAAAACATTGATTCTAAGAAGTAAGCAGGTTTGTTACTGCTTTTCGGGTCAGAATGTATGACAATCCAATGCATTTGACTAATTGTAAGAGTTCGGGATTAATTTGGAGTGTTTAGACAACACTTATACCCATTTTGTCCCGAAACAGGCTAAAACTGAGAAAACGTTGATTCTAAGCAGTAAACAGCTTTGTTACTGTTTCTAGGGTCAGAATGTGTGTCAATCCAATGCATTTGACTAATTGAAAAAGTTCGGGATAAATTTGGATTGTTTAGACAACACTTAAACCCGTTTTATCCCAAAACATGCTTAAATCGAGAAAACAGGCTAAAACCGAGAAAACATTGATTGTAAGCAGTAAACAGATTTTTACTGTTTCTAGGATCTTAATATGTGACAATCCAATGCATTTGACTAATTGTAAGAGTTCGGGATGAATTTGGAGTGTTTAGACAACACTTAAACCCGTTTTATCCCAAAACATGCTTAAACCGAGAAAACAGGCTAAAACTGAGAAAACATTGATTGGAAGCAGTAAACAGCTTTGTTACTGTTTCTAGGGTCATAATGTGTGACAATCCAATGCATTTGACTAATTGTAAGAGTTCGGGATGAATTTGGAGTGTTTAGACAACACTTAAACCCGTTTTATCCCAAAACAGGCTAAAACCGAGAAAACATTGATTCTAAGAAGTAAGCAGGTTTGTTAGTGTTTTTCGGGTCAGAATGTATGACAATCCAATGCATTTGACTAATTGTAAGAGTTCGGGATGAATTTGGAGTGTTTAGACAACACTTATACCCATTCTGTCCCGAAACAGGCTAAAAATGAGAAACAGGCTAAAATCGAGAGAAAACATTGTTTGGAAGCAGTAAACAGATATAATTCTCTTTTTAGGGTCAAAATATGTAACAATCCAATGCATTTGACTAATTGTAAGAGTTCGGGATGAATTTGGAGTTTTTAGACAACACTTTTACCCATTTTGTCCCGAAACAAGCTAAAACTGAGAAAACGTTGATTCTAAGCAGTAAGCAGCATTGTTAATGTTTCTAGGGTCATAATGTGTGACAATCCAATGCATTTGACTAATTGTAAGAGTTCGGAATGAATTTGGAGTTTTTAGACAACACTTTTACCCATTTTGTCCCGAAACAAGCTAAAACTGAGAAAACGTTGATTCTAAGCAGTAAGCAGCATTGTTACTGTTTCTAGGGTTAGAATCTGTGACAATCCAATGCATTTGACTAATTGTAAGAGTTCGGGATGAATTTGGAGTGTTTAGACAACACTTAAACCGGTTTTATCCCAAAACATGTTTAAACCGAGAAAACAGGCTAAAACCGAGAAAACATTGATTGTACGCAGTAAACAGCTTTGTTACTGTTTCTAGGGTCAGAATGTGTGACAATCCAATGCATTTGACTAATTGTAAGAGTTTGGGATGTATTTGGAGTGTTTAGACAACACTTAAACCCGTTTTATCCCAAAACATGCTTAAACCGAGAAAACAGGCTAAAACCGAGAAAAAGTGATTGGAAGCAGTAAACAGCTTTGTTACTGTTTCTAGGGTCATAATGTGTGACAATCCAATGCATTTGACTAATTGTAAGAGTTCGGGATGAATTTGGAGTGTTTAGACAACACTTAAACCCGTTTTATCCCAAAACAGGCTAAAACCGAGAAAACATTGATTCTAAGAAGTAAGCAGGTTTGTTACTGCTTTTCGGGTCAGAATGTATGACAATCCAATGCATTTGACTAATTGTAAGAGTTCGGGATTAATTTGGAGTGTTTAGACAACACTTATACCCATTTTGTCCCGAAACAGGCTAAAACTGAGAAAACGTTGATTCTAAGCAGTAAACAGCTTTGTTACTGTTTCTAGGGTCATAATGTGTGACAATCCAATGCATTTGACTAATTGTAAGAGTTCGGGATAAATTTGGAGTTTTTAGACAACACTTTTACCCATTTTGTCCCGAAACAAGCTAAAACTGAGAAAACGTTGATTCTAAGCAGTAAGCAGCATTGTTACTGTTTCTAGGGTTAGAATGTGTGACAATCCAATGCATTTGACTAATTGTAAGAGTTCGGGATGAATTTGGAGTGTTTAGACAACACTTAAACCGGTTTTATCCCAAAACATGCTTAAACCGAGAAAACAGGCTAAAACCGAGAAAACATTGATTGTACGCAGTAAACAGCTTTGTTACTGTTTCTAGGGTCAGAATGTGTGACAATCCAATGCATTTGACTAATTGTAAGAGTTTGGGATGTATTTGGAGTGTTTAGACAACACTTAAACCCGTTTTATCCCAAAACATGCTTAAACCGAGAAAACAGGCTAAAACCGAGAAAACATTGATTGTAAGCAGTAAACAGCTTTGTTACTGTTTCTAGGGTCATAATGTGTGACAATCCAATGCATTTGACTAATTGTAAGAGTTTGGGATGAATTTGGAGTGTTTAGACAACACTTAAACCTGTTTTATCCCAAAACATGCTTAAACCGAGAAAACAGGCTAAAACCGAGAGAAAATTGATTGGAAGCAGTAAACAGCGTTGTTACTGTTTCTAGGGTCATAATGTGTGACAATCCAATTCATTTGACTAATTGTAAGAGTTCGGGATGAATTTGGAGTGTTTAGACAACACTTAAATCCGTTTTATCCCAAAACAGGCTAAAACCGAGAAAACATTGATTCTAAGAAGTAAGCAGGTTTGTTACTGCTTTTCGGGTCAGAATGTATGACAATCCAATGCATTTGACTAATTGTAAGAGTTCGGGATTAATTTGGAGTGTTTAGACAACACTTATACCCATTTTGTCCCGAAACAGGCTAAAACTGAGAAAACGTTGATTCTAAGCAGTAAACAGCTTTGTTACTGTTTCTAGGGTCAGAATGTGTGTCAATCCAATGCATTTGACTAATTGAAAAAGTTCGGGATAAATTTGGATTGTTTAGACAACACTTAAACCCGTTTTATCCCAAAACATGCTTAAATCGAGAAAACAGGCTAAAACCGAGAAAACATTGATTGTAAGCAGTAAACAGATTTTTACTGTTTCTAGGATCTTAATATGTGACAATCCAATGCATTTGACTAATTGTAAGAGTTCGGGATGAATTTGGAGTGTTTAGACAACACTTAAACCCGTTTTATCCCAAAACATGCTTAAACCGAGAAAACAGGCTAAAACTGAGAAAACATTGATTGGAAGCAGTAAACAGCTTTGTTACTGTTTCTAGGGTCATAATGTGTGACAATCCAATGCATTTGACTAATTGTAAGAGTTCGGGATGAATTTGGAGTGTTTAGACAACACTTAAACCCGTTTTATCCCAAAACAGGCTAAAACCGAGAAAACATTGATTCTAAGAAGTAAGCAGGTTTGTTAGTGTTTTTCGGGTCAGAATGTATGACAATCCAATGCATTTGACTAATTGTAAGAGTTCGGGATGAATTTGGAGTGTTTAGACAACACTTATACCCATTCTGTCCCGAAACAGGCTAAAAATGAGAAACAGGCTAAAATCGAGAGAAAACATTGTTTGGAAGCAGTAAACAGATATAATTCTCTTTTTAGGGTCAAAATATGTAACAATCCAATGCATTTGACTAATTGTAAGAGTTCGGGATGAATTTGGAGTTTTTAGACAACACTTTTACCCATTTTGTCCCGAAACAAGCTAAAACTGAGAAAACGTTGATTCTAAGCAGTAAGCAGCATTGTTAATGTTTCTAGGGTCATAATGTGTGACAATCCAATGCATTTGACTAATTGTAAGAGTTCGGAATGAATTTGGAGTTTTTAGACAACACTTTTACCCATTTTGTCCCGAAACAAGCTAAAACTGAGAAAACGTTGATTCTAAGCAGTAAGCAGCATTGTTACTGTTTCTAGGGTTAGAATCTGTGACAATCCAATGCATTTGACTAATTGTAAGAGTTCGGGATGAATTTGGAGTGTTTAGACAACACTTAAACCGGTTTTATCCCAAAACATGTTTAAACCGAGAAAACAGGCTAAAACCGAGAAAACATTGATTGTACGCAGTAAACAGCTTTGTTACTGTTTCTAGGGTCAGAATGTGTGACAATCCAATGCATTTGACTAATTGTAAGAGTTTGGGATGTATTTGGAGTGTTTAGACAACACTTAAACCCGTTTTATCCCAAAACATGCTTAAACCGAGAAAACAGGCTAAAACCGAGAAAAAGTGATTGGAAGCAGTAAACAGCTTTGTTACTGTTTCTAGGGTCATAATGTGTGACAATCCAATGCATTTGACTAATTGTAAGAGTTCGGGATGAATTTGGAGTGTTTAGACAACACTTAAACCCGTTTTATCCCAAAACAGGCTAAAACCGAGAAAACATTGATTCTAAGAAGTAAGCAGGTTTGTTACTGTTTTTCGGGCCAGAATGTATGACAATCCAATGCATTTGACTAATTGTAAGAGTTCGGGATGAATTTAGAGTGTTTAGACAACACTTATACCCATTCTGTCCCGAAACAAGCTAAAAATGAGAAACAGGCTAAAACCGAGAGAAAACATTGTTTGGAAGCAGTAAACAGATATAATTCTCTTTTTAGGGTCAAAATATGTAACAATCCAATGCATTTGACTAATTGTAAGAGTTCGGGATGAATTTGGAGTTTTTAGACAACACTTTTAACCATTTTGTCCCGAAACAAGCTAAAACTGAGAAAACGTTGATTCTAAGCAGTAAGCAGCATTGTTACTGTTTCTAGGGTTAGAATCTGTGACAATCCAATGCATTTGACTAATTGTAAGAGTTCGGGATGAATTTGGAGTGTTTAGACAACACTTAAACCGAGAAAACAGGCTAAAACCGAGAAAACATTGATTGTAAGCAGTAAACAGCTTTGTTACTGTTTCTAGGGTCATAATGTGTGACAATACAATGCATTTGACTAATTGTAAGAGTTTGGGATGAATTTGGAGTGTTTAGACAACACTTAAACCCGTTTTATCCCAAAACATGCTTAAACCGAGAAAACAGGCTAAAACCGAGAAAAAATTGATTGGAAACAGTAAACAGCTTTGTTACTGTTTCTAGGGTCATAATGTGTGACAATCCAATGCATTTGACTAATTGTAAGAGTTCGGGATGAATTTGGAGTGTTTAGACAACACTTAAACCCGTTTTATCCCAAAACAGGCTAAAACCGAGAAAACATTGATTCTAAGAAGTAAGCAGGTTTGTTACTGTTTTTTGGATCAGAATGTATGACAATCCAATGCATTTGACTAATTGTAAGAGTTCGGGATGGATTTGGAGTGTTTAGACAACACTTATACCCATTTTGTCCCGAAACAGGCTAAAACTGAGAAAACGTTGATTCTAAGCAGTAAACAGCTTTGTTACTGTTTCTAGGGTCAGAATGTGTGTCAATCCAATGCATTTGACTAATTGAAAAAGTTCGGGATAAATTTGGAGTGTTTAGACAACACTTAAACCCGTTTTATCCCAAAACATGCTTAAATCGAGAAAACAGGCTAAAACCGAGAAAACATTGATTGTAAGCAGTAAACAGATTTTTACTGTTTCTAGGATCTTAATATGTGACAATCCAATGCATTTGACTAATTGTAAGAGTTCGGGATGAATTTGGAGTGTTTAGACAACACTTAAACCCGTTTTATCCCAAAACATGCTTAAACCGAGAAAACAGGCTAAAACTGAGAAAACATTGATTGGAAGCAGTAAACAGCTTTGTTACTGTTTCTAGGGTCATAATGTGTGACAATCCAATGCATTTGACTAATTGTAAGAGTTCGGGATGAATTTGGAGTGTTTAGACAACACTTAAACCCGTTTTATCCCAAAACAGGCTAAAACCGAGAAAACATTGATTCTAAGAAGTAAGCAGGTTTGTTAGTGTTTTTCGGGTCAGAATGTATGACAATCCAATGCATTTGACTAATTGTAAGAGTTCGGGATGAATTTGGAGTGTTTAGACAACACTTATACCCATTCTGTCCCGAAACAGGCTAAAAATGAGAAACAGGCTAAAATCGAGAGAAAACATTGTTTGGAAGCAGTAAACAGATATAATTCTCTTTTTAGGGTCAAAATATGTAACAATCCAATGCATTTGACTAATTGTAAGAGTTCGGGATGAATTTGGAGTTTTTAGACAACACTTTTACCCATTTTGTCCCGAAACAAGCTAAAACTGAGAAAACGTTGATTCTAAGCAGTAAGCAGCATTGTTAATGTTTCTAGGGTCATAATGTGTGACAATCCAATGCATTTGACTAATTGTAAGAGTTCGGAATGAATTTGGAGTTTTTAGACAACACTTTTACCCATTTTGTCCCGAAACAAGCTAAAACTGAGAAAACGTTGATTCTAAGCAGTAAGCAGCATTGTTACTGTTTCTAGGGTTAGAATCTGTGACAATCCAATGCATTTGACTAATTGTAAGAGTTCGGGATGAATTTGGAGTGTTTAGACAACACTTAAACCGGTTTTATCCCAAAACATGTTTAAACCGAGAAAACAGGCTAAAACCGAGAAAACATTGATTGTACGCAGTAAACAGCTTTGTTACTGTTTCTAGGGTCAGAATGTGTGACAATCCAATGCATTTGACTAATTGTAAGAGTTTGGGATGTATTTGGAGTGTTTAGACAACACTTAAACCCGTTTTATCCCAAAACATGCTTAAACCGAGAAAACAGGCTAAAACCGAGAAAAAGTGATTGGAAGCAGTAAACAGCTTTGTTACTGTTTCTAGGGTCATAATGTGTGACAATCCAATGCATTTGACTAATTGTAAGAGTTCGGGATGAATTTGGAGTGTTTAGACAACACTTAAACCCGTTTTATCCCAAAACAGGCTAAAACCGAGAAAACATTGATTCTAAGAAGTAAGCAGGTTTGTTACTGTTTTTCGGGCCAGAATGTATGACAATCCAATGCATTTGACTAATTGTAAGAGTTCGGGATGAATTTAGAGTGTTTAGACAACACTTATACCCATTCTGTCCCGAAACAGGCTAAAAATGAGAAACAGGCTAAAACCGAGAGAAAACATTGTTTGGAAGCAGTAAACAGATATAATTCTCTTTTTAGGGTCAAAATATGTAACAATCCAATGCATTTGACTAATTGTAAGAGTTCGGGATGAATTTGGAGTTTTTAGACAACACTTTTAACCATTTTGTCCCGAAACAAGCTAAAACTGAGAAAACGTTGATTCTAAGCAGTAAGCAGCATTGTTACTGTTTCTAGGGTTAGAATCTGTGACAATCCAATGCATTTGACTAATTGTAAGAGTTCGGGATGAATTTGGAGTGTTTAGACAACACTTAAACCGAGAAAACAGGCTAAAACCGAGAAAACATTGATTGTAAGCAGTAAACAGCTTTGTTACTGTTTCTAGGGTCATAATGTGTGACAATCCAATGCATTTGACTAATTGTAAGAGTTCGGGATGAATTTGGAGTGTTTAGACAACACTTAAACCCGTTTTATCCCAAAACAGGCTAAAACCGAGAAAACATTGATTCTAAGAAGTAAGCAGGTTTGTTACTGTTTTTTGGATCAGAATGTATGACAATCCAATGCATTTGACTAATTGTAAGAGTTCGGGATGGATTTGGAGTGTTTAGACAACACTTAAACCCGTTTTATCCCAAAACATGCTTAAACCGAGAAAACAGGCTAAAACCGAGAAAACATTGATTGGAAGCAGTAAACAGCTTTATTACTGTTTCTAGGGTCATAATGTGTGAAGATCCAATGCATTTTACTAGTTGTAAGAGTTTGGGATGAATTTGGAGTGTTTAGACAACACTTAAACCTGTTTTATCCCAAAACAGGCTAAAACTGAGAAAACATTGATTCTAAGAAGTAAGCAGCTTTGTTACTGTTTTTAGGGTCAGCATGTATGACAATCCAATGCATTGGACTAATTGTAAGAGTTCAGGATGAATTTGGAGTGTTTAGACAACACTTAAACCCGTTTTATCCCAAAACAGGCTAAAACCGAGAAAACATTGATTCTAAGAAGTAAGCAGGTTTGTTACTGTTTTTCGGATCAGAATGTATGACAATCCAATGCATTTGACTAATTGTAAGAGTTCGGGATGGATTTGGAGTGTTTAGACAACACTTAAACCCGTTTTATCCCAAAACATGCTTAAACCGAGAAAACAGGCTAAAACCGAGAAAACATTGATTGGAAGCAGTAAACAGCTTTATTACTGTTTCTAGGGTCATAATGTGTGAAGATCCAATGCATTTTACTAATTGTAAGAGTTTGGGATGAATTTGGAGTGTTTAGACAACACGTAAACCTGTTTTATCCCAAAACATGCTTAAACCGAGAAAACAGGCTAAAACCGAGAAAAAATTGATTGGAAACAGTAAACAGCTTTGTTACTGTTTCTAGGGTCATAATGTGTGACAATCCAATGCATTTGACTAATTGTAAGAGTTCGGGATGAATTTGGAGTGTTTAGACAACACTTAAACCCGTTTTATCCCAAAACAGGCTAAAACCGAGAAAACATTGATTCTAAGAAGTAAGCAGGTTTGTTACTGTTTTTTGGATCAGAATGTATGACAATCCAATGCATTTGACTAATTGTAAGAGTTCGGGATGGATTTGGAGTGTTTAGACAACACTTAAACCCGTTTTATCCCAAAACATGCTTAAACCGAGAAAACAGGCTAAAACCGAGAAAACATTGATTGGAAGCAGTAAACAGCTTTATTACTGTTTCTAGGGTCATAATGTGTGAAGATCCAATGCATTTTACTAGTTGTAAGAGTTTGGGATGAATTTGGAGTGTTTAGACAACACTTAAACCTGTTTTATCCCAAAACAGGCTAAAACTGAGAAAACATTGATTCTAAGAAGTGAGCAGCTTTGTTACTGTTTTTAGGGTCAGCATGTATGACAATCCAATGCATTGGACTAATTGTAAGAGTTCAGGATGAATTTGGAGTGTTTAGACAACACTTAAACCCGTTTTATCCCAAAACAGGCTAAAACCGAGAAAACATTGATTCTAAGAAGTAAGCAGGTTTGTTACTGTTTTTCGGATCAGAATGTATGACAATCCAATGCATTTGACTAATTGTAAGAGTTCGGGATGGATTTGGAGTGTTTAGACAACACTTAAACCCGTTTTATCCCAAAACATGCTTAAACCGAGAAAACAGGCTAAAACCGAGAAAACATTGATTGGAAGCAGTAAACAGCTTTATTACTGTTTCTAGGGTCATAATGTGTGAAGATCCAATGCATTTTACTAATTGTAAGAGTTTGGGATGAATTTGGAGTGTTTAGACAACACGTAAACCTGTTTTATCCCAAAACAGGCTAAAACTGAGAAAACATTGATTCTAAGAAGTAAGCAGCTTTGTTACTGTTTTTAGGGTCAGCATGTATGACAATCCAATGCATTGGACTAATTGTAAGAGTTCAGGATGAATTTGGAGTGTTTAGACAACACTTAAAACCGTTTTATCCCCAAAACATGCTTAAAACGAGAAACAGGTGAAAACCGAGAGAAAACATTGTTTGGAAGCAGTAAACAGATATGTTACTCTTTTTAGGGTCAAAATATGTAATAATCCAATGCATTTGACTAATTTTAAAAATTCGAGATGAATTTGGAGTGTTTAGACAACACTTAAACCCGTTTTATCCCAAAACAGGCTTAAACCGAGAAAACATTGATTCTAAGCTGTAAGCAGCATTGTTACTCTTTTTCGGGTCAGAATGTTTGACAATCCAATGCATTTGACTAATTGTAAGAGTTCGGGATGAATTTGGAGTTTTAGACAACACTTATACCCATTTTGTCCCGAAACAAGCTAAAACTGAGAAAACGTTGATTCTAAGCAGTAAACAGATTTGTTACTGTTTCTAGGGTCATAATGTGTGACAATCCAATGCATTTGACTAATTGTAAGAGTTCGGAATGAATTTGGAGTTTTTAGACAACACTTTTACCCATTTTGTCCCGAAACAAGCTAAAACTGAGAAAACGTTGATTCTAAGCAGTAAGCAGCATTGTTACTGTTTCTAGGGTTAGAATGTGTGACAATCCAATGCATTTGACTAATTGTAAGAGTTCGGGATGAATTTGGAGTGTTTAGACAACACTTAAACCGGTTTTATCCCAAAACATGCTTAAACCGAGAAAACAGGTTAAAACCGAGAAAACATTGATTGTACGCAGTAAACAGCTTTGTTACTGTTTCTAGGGTCAGAATGTGTGACAATCCAATGCATTTGACTAATTGTAAGAGTTTGGGATGTATTTGGAGTGTTTAGACAACACTTAAACCCGTTTTATCCCAAAACATGCTTAAACCGAGAAAACAGGCTAAAACCGAGAAAACATTGATTGTAAGCAGTAAACAGCTTTGTTACTGTTTCTAGGGTCATAATGTGTGACAATACAATGCATTTGACTAATTGTAAGAGTTTGGGATGAATTTGGAGTGTTTAGACAACACTTAAACCCGTTTTATCCCAAAACATGCTTAAACCGAGAAAACAGGCTAAAACCGAGAAAAAATTGATTGGAAGCAGTAAACAGCTTTGTTACTGTTTCTAGAGTCATAATGTGTGACAATCCAATGCATTTGACTAATTGTAAGAGTTCGGGATGAATTTGGAGTGTTTAGACAACACTTCAACCCGTTTTATCCCAAAACTGGCTAAAACCGAGAAAACATTGATTCTAAGAAGTAAGCAGGTTTGTTACTGTTTTTCGGGTTAGAATGTATGACAATCCAATGCGTTTGACTAATTGTAAGAGTTGGGGATGAATTTGGAGTGTTTAGACAACACTTATACCCATTCTGTCCCGAAACAGGCTAAAACTGAGAAAACGTTGATTCTAACCAGTAAACAGCTTTGTTACTGTTTCTAGGGTCAGAATGTGTGTCAATCCAATGCATTTGACTAATTGAAAAAGTTCGGGATGAATTTGGAGTGTTTAGACAACACTTAAACCCGTTTTATCCCAAAACATGCTTAAACCGAGAAAACAGGCTAAAACCGAGAAAACATTGATTGGAAGCAGTAAACAGCTTTATTACTGTTTCTAGGGTCATAATGTGTGAAGATCCAATGCATTTGACTAATTGTAAGAGTTTGGGATGAATTTGGAGTGTTTAGACAACACTTAAACCCGTTTTATCCCAAAACATGCTTAAACCGAGAAAACAGGCTAAAACCGAGAAAAAATTGATTGGAAACAGTAAACAGCTTTGTTACTGTTTCTAGGGTCATAATGTGTGACAATCCAATGCATTTGACTAATTGTAAGAGTTCGGGATGAATTTGGAGTGTTTAGACAACACTTAAACCCGTTTTATCCCAAAACAGGCTAAACCCGAGAAAACATTGATTCTAAGAAGTAAGCAGGTTTGTTACTGTTTTTTGGATCAGAATGTATGACAATCCAATGCATTTGACTAATTGTAAGAGTTCGGGATGGATTTGGAGTGTTTAGACAACACTTAAACCCGTTTTATCCCAAAACATGCTTAAACCGAGAAAACAGGCTAAAACCGAGAAAACATTGATTGGAAGCAGTAAACAGCTTTATTACTGTTTCTAGGGTCATAATGTGTGAAGATCCAATGCATTTTACTAGTTGTAAGAGTTTGGGATGAATTTGGAGTGTTTAGACAACACTTAAACCTGTTTTATCCCAAAACAGGCTAAAACTGAGAAAACATTGATTCTAAGAAGTAAGCAGCTTTGTTACTGTTTTTAGGGTCAGCATGTATGACAATCCAATGCATTGGACTAATTGTAAGAGTTCAGGATGAATTTGGAGTGTTTAGACAACACTTAAACCCGTTTTATCCCAAAACAGGCTAAAACCGAGAAAACATTGATTCTAAGAAGTAAGCAGGTTTGTTACTGTTTTTCGGATCAGAATGTATGACAATCCAATGCATTTGACTAATTGTAAGAGTTCGGGATGGATTTGGAGTGTTTAGACAACACTTAAACCCGTTTTATCCCAAAACATGCTTAAACCGAGAAAACAGGCTAAAACCGAGAAAACATTGATTGGAAGCAGTAAACAGCTTTATTACTGTTTCTAGGGTCATAATGTGTGAAGATCCAATGCATTTTACTAATTGTAAGAGTTTGGGATGAATTTGGAGTGTTTAGACAACACGTAAACCTGTTTTATCCCAAAACATGCTTAAACCGAGAAAACAGGCTAAAACCGAGAAAAAATTGATTGGAAACAGTAAACAGCTTTGTTACTGTTTCTAGGGTCATAATGTGTGACAATCCAATGCATTTGACTAATTGTAAGAGTTCGGGATGAATTTGGAGTGTTTAGACAACACTTAAACCCGTTTTATCCCAAAACAGGCTAAAACCGAGAAAACATTGATTCTAAGAAGTAAGCAGGTTTGTTACTGTTTTTTGGATCAGAATGTATGACAATCCAATGCATTTGACTAATTGTAAGAGTTCGGGATGGATTTGGAGTGTTTAGACAACACTTAAACCCGTTTTATCCCAAAACATGCTTAAACCGAGAAAACAGGCTAAAACCGAGAAAACATTGATTGGAAGCAGTAAACAGCTTTATTACTGTTTCTAGGGTCATAATGTGTGAAGATCCAATGCATTTTACTAGTTGTAAGAGTTTGGGATGAATTTGGAGTGTTTAGACAACACTTAAACCTGTTTTATCCCAAAACAGGCTAAAACTGAGAAAACATTGATTCTAAGAAGTGAGCAGCTTTGTTACTGTTTTTAGGGTCAGCATGTATGACAATCCAATGCATTGGACTAATTGTAAGAGTTCAGGATGAATTTGGAGTGTTTAGACAACACTTAAACCCGTTTTATCCCAAAACAGGCTAAAACCGAGAAAACATTGATTCTAAGAAGTAAGCAGGTTTGTTACTGTTTTTCGGATCAGAATGTATGACAATCCAATGCATTTGACTAATTGTAAGAGTTCGGGATGGATTTGGAGTGTTTAGACAACACTTAAACCCGTTTTATCCCAAAACATGCTTAAACCGAGAAAACAGGCTAAAACCGAGAAAACATTGATTGGAAGCAGTAAACAGCTTTATTACTGTTTCTAGGGTCATAATGTGTGAAGATCCAATGCATTTTACTAATTGTAAGAGTTTGGGATGAATTTGGAGTGTTTAGACAACACGTAAACCTGTTTTATCCCAAAACAGGCTAAAACTGAGAAAACATTGATTCTAAGAAGTAAGCAGCTTTGTTACTGTTTTTAGGGTCAGCATGTATGACAATCCAATGCATTGGACTAATTGTAAGAGTTCAGGATGAATTTGGAGTGTTTAGACAACACTTAAAACCGTTTTATCCCCAAAACATGCTTAAAACGAGAAACAGGTGAAAACCGAGAGAAAACATTGTTTGGAAGCAGTAAACAGATATGTTACTCTTTTTAGGGTCAAAATATGTAATAATCCAATGCATTTGACTAATTTTAAAAATTCGAGATGAATTTGGAGTGTTTAGACAACACTTAAACCCGTTTTATCCCAAAACAGGCTTAAACCGAGAAAACATTGATTCTAAGCTGTAAGCAGCATTGTTACTCTTTTTCGGGTCAGAATGTTTGACAATCCAATGCATTTGACTAATTGTAAGAGTTCGGGATGAATTTGGAGTTTTAGACAACACTTATACCCATTTTGTCCCGAAACAAGCTAAAACTGAGAAAACGTTGATTCTAAGCAGTAAACAGATTTGTTACTGTTTCTAGGGTCATAATGTGTGACAATCCAATGCATTTGACTAATTGTAAGAGTTCGGAATGAATTTGGAGTTTTTAGACAACACTTTTACCCATTTTGTCCCGAAACAAGCTAAAACTGAGAAAACGTTGATTCTAAGCAGTAAGCAGCATTGTTACTGTTTCTAGGGTTAGAATGTGTGACAATCCAATGCATTTGACTAATTGTAAGTGTTCGGGATGAATTTGGAGTGTTTAGACAACACTTAAACCGGTTTTATCCCAAAACATGCTTAAACCGAGAAAACAGGTTAAAACCGAGAAAACATTGATTGTACGCAGTAAACAGCTTTGTTACTGTTTCTAGGGTCAGAATGTGTGACAATCCAATGCATTTGACTAATTGTAAGAGTTTGGGATGTATTTGGTGTAAGTTTTAAATTAGAGAGATTTGAGAGTAACTAAGAATAGAGATCGGATAGAGAAGGGAAGAGAGTAGGCGCATGGAGAGAATTGGAGAAAGAGATATTTTCTCTTCTTACTTTATTAGTAACCTAGTTACATCCTTATTATAGTCATACATACAAGAATATTCCTCTAAGATGCTATACACATTTACAAATGGAGATAGTGACACCTCCTTAATCACAACATGTGATCTTCCTTTCCCTTCCACTTGCACAGCTTGTCAACGGTTATGAAGGAGGAAGGATCTCGAAGGCTTGTGACCGTTGGAGGCTCTCACTGATGGGCTGGACCTGATATTCTCGATGGTTGTACGGACGGCCCACTTTGATAACAGTACGGACGTCCGTACGGCCGTACGGACGGTGGTGTCCCATTTCAGACTCCCCCTCAAGCTTGACTAAGGCCATGGATCAAGCTTGACTAAATGGGCACCCACCTCATTAAAAACCTTAGTATAGAAAACCACTTGGGAAAAACTATACACAAGGGAAAAAGAGTGTAGGTGCCGATTTAGGATCTCATGGCCGAGTAAGGTCTATGAGGCCAAGCTTCGAGTGAATGTATTCACACACTTGTGGGCTTGCTGCTTTGGTGAGGATGTCAGCCAGTTGTTCTTTGCTTTCAGTATGACATGGTAGGACAACCCCAAGCTTGATTTGCTCTCTAACTTTATGACAATCGACTTCAATATGCTTGGTTCTCTCATGAAACACTGAATTGGTGGCGATATGGATGGCGGCTTCATTATCACAATGCATAGTGATTGGTTTCGGTGATTCAATTCCAAGATCCTTGAGGAGTGCCTTTAACCACATCAGTTCCGTTGTTAGTTTCCTCATAGCTCTATACTCGGACTCCGCACTTGAAAGTGATACGACCTTTTGCTTCTTGCTCTTCCAAGTGACCAAGTTACCACCAAGGAACGTGCAGTAGCCTGTAGTTGAGCGGCGGTCCTCTCGATCTCCGGCATAGTCAGCATCGCAATAGCCCACTAGTTCGGTGTTCTTATTGCGTCCCATCCAAATGCCTTGTCCCGGTGAGCCTTTGATGTACTTGAGGATTCGTGTCACCATGTTCCAATGATGGATCGTTGGGTTCTTCATATGCTGGCTGGCCTGGTTCACAGCAAAACAAATATCAGGTCGTGTGATCGTTAAGTAGATAAGCTTACCTACTAGGCGCCGGTATAGGCTAACGTCCTTGAACGGAGCTGTATCAAGCTCCCCCTGTCCTCCGGCCTTGTAGTTCTCTTCAAGGGGTGTAGACACCGCTTTTGAACCTAATTTTCCTGTTTCACTCAACAAGTCAAGTGCATATTTCCTTTGTGACAAGAATAGACCTTTATCCGATCTGTAAACTTCTATCCCAAGAAAATATTTCAACTCTCCAAGGTCTTTAATATCAAAAACTGATTTCAAAAAGGTTTTAGTGGTTTGAATACCTACCGAGTCACTTCCAGTGATGATGATATCATCAACATACACTAGAATGACTATTATACCTTTTGTGCTTGTTAGCGTGAATAGAGTATGATCAGCCTCGGATTTTCGGAATCCTTTGTCAAGGAGAGTGGTGCTTAGCTTGTGGTACCATGCTCTTGGAGACTGTTTTAGGCCATAGATTGCTTTGTTGAGTTTTAACACCTTGCCCGGACTAATGGTGTCTTCTAAGCCCGGTGGTGGCCGCATATACACTTCGTCTTCAAGCTCTCCTTGCAAGAAGGCGTTCTTAACATCCATTTGCCAAAGTTCCCAATCGAGGTTGGTGGCAAGAGAGAGAACGACTCGAACGGTGTGAAGCTTGGCCACCGGAGCAAACGTATCAAGATAGTCCTCCCCATACGTTTGTGTGAATCCTCGTGCAACAAGCCGGGCTTTGTAGCGTTCGATCTCACCATTGCTCTTGTATTTGATGGTGAAGATATAACGCGAGGTAACGGCCTTCTTGCCGTTGGGCAAATCGGCTTCATCCCACGTACGGTTTTGGACCATGGCCGTGTTTTCAGCGTTGATCGCATCTTGCCATTCCTTGTGGTCCTTGGCCTCAGCATAGGTCTGGGGAATCCAGTTCGCATCAATGTGGCCAAGAAAGACTTGATGATCAATCGGGAGATGAGCAAGTGAACATACGGCCTGAATTGGGTGCGCGACGGCCATGTTGTTGTAGTACACTCGAGTGTTCGTCCAGTTGTTGGGGTGAAACTTGATGCGCTGACTTCGTCGGAGAGGAACGATAGGCCCAGCCTCGGACTCAGCACTGACTGGAACTTCCGGTTCCGTGAATGGTACTGTGTCCGTGTCCGTGTCCGTGTCCGTGTCCGTGGTACCGTGTCCGTGTCCGTGTCCGTGTCCGTGTCCATGTCCGTGTCCGTGTCCGTGTCCGTGTCCATGTCCATGTCCGTGTCCGTGTCCGTGTCCGTGTCCGGAGTCCGCGGTACCATGATCTTCCATAGATGTTTCTGGTGCATTTGGCTCGACAGGAACAGGATCAGTAGATGGGACAGAAGGTTCAGTTGGCTCGGCAGGATCATTGGCGGCCCGATCGTTTTCAATGCCTAGCCGCTCAAGGATGACACGTAGGTTCCGCGTTCGATCCGATGGGGTGGTTGATAGGTTACGTAGTTCATCCCAGTTGGGCTCGTCATAGAATCCTTTTGTCTCCACAAACTTGACATCACGAGATATGAGAACTCTCCTTGTCGCCGGATCATAGCACTTATAGCCCTTTTGTGTTGTGGAGTAGCCGATAAACATGCTCTTAACACTCTTGGCATCGAGTTTGTCTCGTAGTTCACCTGGTCGCAACACATAACAAACACAACCAAACACCCTTAGATGGTCAAATGTAGGTTTAGCCTTGTTTAATACCTCAAATGGGGATATGTCATTAAGGATCTTCGTTGGTGTGCGATTAATAAGGTAACAGGCCGCAAGGACAGCATCACCCCAAAAGCGCTTTGGAACCGTTGTATGGAACATCATAGACCTTGCAACCTCCATGAGATGCCTATTCTTCCTCTCAGCCACTCCATTTTGTTGTGGTGTGTATGGGCAACTAGTTTGGTGAAGAATTCCATGTTTGGCTAGATGTTGTTTAAAGGCATGACTTGTGTACTCTCCACCATTATCTGATCTCAAAATTTTAATCTTTGCATGATAGTGGTTAGTAACATAATTTTGGAAATTAGTAAAGGCCTCAAGAACTCTATCCTTAGAAGGGAGTAAGGTCAACCAAGTATATTTCGATTTTTCATCAATAAAAATAACAAAATACTTTTGATTTTCTCTAGAAAGGCAAGGAGATGTCCAAACATCAGAATGGACTAAATCAAAACAGTTTTCATACATAGTAATAGATTTAGGAAAAACAGCTTTGCAATGTTTACCAAGGATACAAGCCTCACATTCATCATTTTTAAAAGAAATACTAGGAAACATCAAGGTTAAGGCTCTAGTGTGAGGATGTCCTAATCTAGCATGAAGAATAGAGTCATTAGGTTTAACAACAACCGATTTAAAACAAGATGCAGAAGTAGAAGATAGATTCAAGTCCTCAAGCACATAGAGATCATCCTTAGAACCTCCTTGTCCAAGAACTTTACTTGTTTCAATATCCTGAAAATGAACCTTGTTAGGACTAAATATTGCATAACAATTCAAATCAGTGGTAGCTCTCTTAACGGATAGTAAATTTGATGTGAAAGTTGGCATATAAAAAGCCTTGGTTACTTTGTCAAACAATTTCAAATTTCCTACACCTTTAACCGGTACCTTCTCGCCATTAGCTATAACAACATTACCATTTGCCGGTGTAATATCACTTATTAATCTAGAATCACTAATCATGTGATGAGATGCACCGGAATCAACAATAAGAGGTTTAGTTTTGTTTAGGGCGAGAAAAGATTTACCGGAGGCCTCCTTGAGGGCTTTGATGAGCGCATCAAGGTCGGACTTCCTCACCAGCTCGGAGGACGCCGTGAGTGCAGTAGCTTGTTGGGATGGTTCGGTTGGTGTTTCTCCCATTACAGCGGCTTGATGGGCTCTTGGTGGTCCTCCACGGTTTGGTCCTCCACGGCGAAGGTGTGGGTGAAGGATCCAGCAGCGGCTCTTGAAGTGACCCACTTTCTTACAATGTTCACATACTGGTGGATTCTTGTCGTCCGGCTTGTAGTATCCTCGGTTAGCCGATGCCATTTCCACCTTGTTGACAGTTATTAACTCCCCTTTTCCTCCGAATAGCCCCATGGAACCATGTTCCTTCTGAATTTGGTTACATACGTCGTCTAGGCTAGGAAGCTTGTCAGATCGTAGGATATGCTTGATAAGGTCGTTGTAGGAGGGGTTCAACGTTAAGAGTAAGCCGAACACTTTATCTTGTTCACGCCTTTCGTTCAAGATGGCTGGATCTACGGTCGCCGGCCGGAGCATCTCTAGTTCAGCCCAAAGTGACCTAAACTTTCCAAAGTGTTTAGTGAACTCCATGTCTTCCTGGTTGAGATTGTTGATGGTTCTCTTAATCTCGAAGATCCGGTTCACGTTAGTAACATTTCCAAAGACATTCTTAAGAGTGTCCCATAAGTCCTTTGCAGTTTCGCAATAGGAGTAAGCTTCAAGGATGGGGGCATCTAGGGAGTTTTGAATAATGGCTAGGACTCCTTGGTCTTCTTGAAACCACTTGTTCCTTTCGTCTGCGACAAGATCCTTGTCGTCTTTGGTGGCCTCGCCACTTGGAGCCTCACTCGCTTCAACATGGGACCAAAGTCCTCGGCCGCATAGGGCTGTCTTCGTGGTTCTAGCCCACAGTAAGTAGTTCTCTCCCTTGAGAGTAACCGGAACAATCATAGTTTTGGTGTTTTCCATGATGAATTCGGTGGTTTAGGTGTTTACCCAACGGTTAAAAGAAATTTTGGGAACAAAGAGATTTGAAAGCACAAGATAGAGAGAATGCGGAAGATTGTGATGGAGATGAAGTCAAAGAACAGGAACAATCTGCTCTGATACCATGTAAGTTTTAAATTAGAGAGATTTGAGAGTAACTAAGAATAGAGATCGGATAGAGAAGGGAAGAGAGTAGGCGCATGGAGAGAATTGGAGAAAGAGATATTTTCTCTTCTTACTTTATTAGTAACCTAGTTACATCCTTATTATAGTCATACATACAAGAATATTCCTCTAAGATGCTATACACATTTACAAATGGAGATAGTGACACCTCCTTAATCACAACATGTGATCTTCCTTTCCCTTCCACTTGCACAGCTTGTCAACGGTTATGAAGGAGGAAGGATCTCGAAGGCTTGTGACCGTTGGAGGCTCTCACTGATGGGCTGGACCTGATATCCTCGATGGTTGTACGGACGGCCCACTTTGATAACAGTACGGACGTCCGTACGGCCGTACGGACGGTGGTGTCCCATTTCAGATTTGGAGTGTTTAGACAACACTTAAACCCGTTTTATCCCAAAACATGCTTAAACCGAGAAAACAGGCTAAAACCGAGAAAACATTGATTGTAAGCAGTAAACAGCTTTGTTACTGTTTCTAGGGTCATAATGTGTGACAATACAATGCATTTGACTAATTGTAAGAGTTTGGGATGAATTTGGAGTGTTTAGACAACACTTAAACCCGTTTTATCCCAAAACATGCTTAAACCGAGAAAACAGGCTAAAACCGAGAAAAAATTGATTGGAAGCAGTAAACAGCTTTGTTACTGTTTCTAGAGTCATAATGTGTGACAATCCAATGCATTTGACTAATTGTAAGAGTTCGGGATGAATTTGGAGTGTTTAGACAACACTTCAACCCGTTTTATCCCAAAACTGGCTAAAACCGAGAAAACATTGATTCTAAGAAGTAAGCAGGTTTGTTACTGTTTTTCGGGTTAGAATGTATGACAATCCAATGCGTTTGACTAATTGTAAGAGTTGGGGATGAATTTGGAGTGTTTAGACAACACTTATACCCATTCTGTCCCGAAACAGGCTAAAACTGAGAAAACGTTGATTCTAAGCAGTAAACAGCTTTGTTACTGTTTCTAGGGTCAGAATGTGTGTCAATCCAATGCATTTGACTAATTGAAAAAGTTCGGGATGAATTTGGAGTGTTTAGACAACACTTAAACCCATTTTATCCCAAAGCATGCTTAAATCGAGAAAACAGGCTAAAACCGAGAAAACATTGATTGTAAGCAGTAAACAGATTTTTACTGTTTCTAGGATCTTAATATGTGACAATCCAAGGCATTTGACTAATTGTAAGAGTTTGGGATGAAGTTGGAGTGTTTAGACAACACTTAAACCCGTTTTATCCCAAAACATGCTTAAACCGAGAAAACAGGCTAAAACCGAGAGAAAATTGATTGGAAGCAGTAAACAGCGTTGTTACTGTTTCTAGGGTCATAATGTGTGACAATCCAATGCATTTGACTAATTGTAAGAGTTCGGGATGAATTTGGAGTGTTTAGACAACACTTAAACCCGTTTTATCCCAAAACATGCTTAAACCGAGAAAACAGGCTAAAACCGAGAAAACATTGATTGGAAGCAGTAAACAGCTTTGTTACTGTTTCTAGGGTCATATGTGTGACAATCCAATGCATTTGACTAATTGTAAGAGTTTGGGATGAATTTGGAGTGTTTAGACAACACTTAAACCTGTTTTATCCCAAAACAGGCTAAAACTGAGAAAACATTGATTCTAAGAAGTAAGCAGCTTTGTTACTGTTTTTAGGGTCAGCATGTATGACAATCCAATGCATTTGACTAATTGTAAGAGTTCGGGATTAATTTGGAGTGTTTAGACAACACTTAAACCCGTTTTATCCCAAAACATGCTTAAAATGAGAAACAGGCTAAAACCGAGAGAAAACATTGTTTGGAAGCAGTAAACAGATATAATACTCTTTTTAGGGTCAAAATATGTAACAATCCAATGCATTTGACTAATTGTAAGAGTTCGGGATGAATTTGGTGTTTTTAGACAACACTTTTATCCATTTTGTCCCGAAACAAGCTAAAACTGAGAAAATGTTGATTCTAAGCAGTAAGCAGCATTGTTACTGTTTCTAGGGTTAGAATGTGTGACAATCCAATGCATTTGAGTAATTGTAAGAGTTCGGGATGAATTTGGAGTGTTTAGACAACACTTATACCCATTCTGTCCCGAAACAGGCTAAAACTGAGAAAACGTTGATTCTAAGCAGTAAACAGCTTTGTTACTGTTTCTAGGGTCAGAATGTGTGTCAATCCAATGCATTTGACTAATTGAAAAAGTTCGGGATGAATTTGGAGTGTTTAGACAACACTTAAACCGGTTTTATCCCAAAACATGCTTAAACCGAGAAAACAGGCTAATACCGAGAAAACATTGATTGTACGCAGTAAACAACTTTATTACTGTTTCTAGGGTCATAATGTGTGAAGATCCAATGCATTTGACTAATTGTAAGAGTTTGGGATGAATTTGGAGTGTTTAGACAACACTTAAACCCGTTTTATCCCAAAACATGCTTAAACCGAGAAAACAGGCTAAAACCGAGAGAAAATTGATTGGAAGCAGTAAACAGCGTTTTTACTGTTTCTAGGGTCATAATGTGTGACAATCCAATGCATTTGACTAATTGTAAGAGTTCGGGATGAATTTGGAGTGTTTTGACAACACTTAAACCCGTTTTATCCCAAAACATGCTTAAACCGAGAAAACAGGCTAAAACCGAGAAAACTTTGATTGGAAGCAGTAAACAGCTTTGTTACTGTTTCTAGGGTCATAATGTGTGACAATCCAATGCATTTGACTAATTGTAAGAGTTTGGGATGAATTTGGAGTGTTTAGACTGTTGGGATTTATGAGACAAAGCTCACAAGAGAGGGTAGACAAACACTTGGTGAATGAATCCCCCTTTACCCACAACAAACTAACTCATTCTCAAGGGGGAGGAGAGAACATCAACTTGTGATGAACTCCCCATAAACAAGCTAGATAGAACCCAAATACTAGAGAGTAAGCGGATCCTACCTAGGAGAAGCACTAGTTTGAGACTATCCCCTTCTAGTATCACAACACTTAGAGTTTGTGTACTTAGGAGAAGGAGGATTAGAATCAGTAATCTAGGCTAAGTAAAGCAGTAAATAAAGAAGAGTTTAGGTGGGTTTGAGAAGAGAATTAGGCTGCCATAAGGGCAGCCCCTAACCGCTAATCACCTAAACAATCTACATTGTGAATATGAACAAGAACACAAGTAGAGAGGGGAAATCGGATTCTCTTCTATTAATAATAATGTGATGTTTTACATATGAGAGATTACATCTTAATATAGAAAAAAACAAGGTCCTATGACCGTTAGACACAAAGAGAGAAGGGGAAGGTATGAAAGTGACTTGTAGCCGTTTGTCTCGAGTAGAGGAAGAAGAGAGCGACTTCTCTCTTCCTTCACCTAACCAAAAGCACACGTGAATCTCCCTTCCTTCCTTTTCCTTCTTCCTTCCTTTTCCTTGTGAGATGGGCCTCTCTCTCTTGTAAGGCCTCGTTTTCCTTCTCCTAAGCCACTCAAACTTCGGCCTTTCCATCACATGGACCGAGAGCAGCCCTAAGAGCACGACCGTACGGACGGGCCTTCTCTTCATCGTACGGACGGGCCTTCTCTTCATCGTACGGACGGGCCTGTACGGACGGGCCTGTACGGACGGGCCTGTACGGACGGGCCTGTACGGACGGGCCTGTACGGACGGGCCTTCTCTTCAATGTGTTCACGGCCTAACTGGCCGCTCACCGGACATGGGTCCGTTCACGGACCGTTACATGGTACCGGACACGGTACATGGTCGCTCACGGACACGGACATGGCCTTACCGGCCTTTACATGGCCTTTCCGGCCTTTCTTCTCTTCTTCCAAGGCTCGGCCTTACCGGCCTCTCCTCTCTCCTCCTTGGTACATTCTAATACTCCCCCGCACGCTTGATCGGTGGGACACCATGGGGACCAAAGATCAAGGGTGGACTAGTGTCATCTACCTCATTAAAAACCTCAACAAAGAAAACCTCTTGGGATAAAACTTTGTTAAGGGAAAAAGAGTATAGACTCCACTATCCATGATGTCCCTTGACCTTGGTTTGCAAAGAACTAGCTCCCTTCTCTTCATGATTTGAACCGCTCCTACTCCTTAGCCCACCTTGCCTTTAGCACATTCCTTATGATCTCCATCCTTGCGCCTTTAGAGTTTCTTTGAGGCTCTCATAGTCTCCTTTACCCCTTAAACAAGTGATAAAGAAGAAAAGAATAAGTGTTTGCTATGAGGAATATCAAAGAAAATTTCTAAAAATGTGACAATTTAAGAGAACATATTAAAGAGTAAAGACTAGTAAAGAAGCTAAGGTAATGAATTTATGAATTAAAATTGGGAAGGGTTTAGAGCACAGCCTTTATGGTGTTTTGATGGATAGGAAGGAGAGAGTTGATCACTGATGCGGTTTGGAATTCCTCCTTGAGACCGCTTCTCTAACCATGGTTTTTAAACCCGGCCAGTTTTATCTGTCAGACTGATACATGCCCACTGAATCGGACATAACTTTCGAACGGCTGCTCGGATTGGTATGATTCCACTTCCACTGGCAAGATGACTCTGTGGTCTCGAACTTTAATGAAGAACGCGGAAGCCGAATCGCAGTGGAAGGGTTTCGTCCGAGTCAATCTTTGAGACGCTTCGGCTGAGCTTTAAGTAAAGACTTTTGCTTGTGGCCGAGCAGAATCTGTGAGGTACGGTCTGAAGTCACTTGATCTCCCCCGTAACCTTTACTTGATGATGGGCTGAAACCTCATCACCTCAGTTGAAGCCTTGTGCATCACCGTTCTTGTGCACATCCAATCAACAGTTGAAACCTTGTGCATCACCTTTCCTAAAGACCATTGTGCACATCCGATCAACAACTTGGCACTAACACACATGCTCTTGGACTGATTCATCACCTTCCACCAGCTTAACAAAGACTTGGTGGCCCTTGGTTCTAACTCCAGGCATTGTGCTGCGCTCTTACATGGCTATCTTGTAGCCTTCAACCTCGCCACTTCTTCTCCTTGAGATAGTGAGCGAGCTCCACACAATCTTCAATGCTGAAACTGAAACCAAAAATCAATGGAACAGATTCTAAACAAGAGATTGTTAGAGATTAGAGTATAGAGAATAATACTGAAATTAAATAGAGAATTTAGAGAATTAATAAGAGTATATATGGAGAATAGAAAGTGAGAGTATAAGGGAGAGTATTGGCGGTAGTATAAGATGAATGGAGAGTAGAATAGAGAATCTGCTCAAGAGTTCTTATGGACAGAGTTTAACTCTGTTTTCTTGAGTTGAAAGAAGCTTTGACAGCCAAGAACATCCAAGAAGACAATCTCTTTTGGTGCTTTAATGGCTGAAACACAATGGACCTTATGGAAAATTAGTTTCTCCAAAGGTTTAACAACAAAACTCCTTGTAGAATCACTTAAACAAGTGTTCTTCAAGAGATTAAGGCTTTAGATCCACGAAGATAACATATAGAAGATGTTTTTCGTGGTCCCAAGCAAAGAAGAAACAACAAAAGCCTTTGGAACAGCCTATTGTCCAACGGTTAAAAGAATGCATCTTGGAACAGCTTTAGTCTAGTTGACCAAGCGGACATGAGATGCGAAAATTAAGATCTCTCTCTTCTTCAAGCTTGAATCTGGACACACCATAGGGCCAGAAACAAAACTTTCTCAACATTGAGAAGAAGAAGTAGCGATTTAGTAATTAAGCCTTTAAAGGAAATTTAACAAAAGCAAAATTAAACCTCTAGAGGAAAATTAACTAAATCCTAAGAGAACTAAATCCTAAGAATTTCGTGGCTCATACAAGCACACAAAAACGTGAATCCTTACCAAGAACAAAACCGATTTGCTCCTTGGTTCATCACCACCTCATTTAAACCCAAGCTTTCACCAAATCGGTAAGCCTAAAGATGAGGTTTTAAAATCGATTTCTTTCACACACTTGGTCTACAAATTCTAACAAGACAAGAGACCAAGCTTACTCAACAATGAGCTGCTAGAGAATCGATTTAACAACAAAAGCAAAATTAAAGCTTTAAAGAACTAAGCTAAGCGAATTAACACCTAAGCTAGGATTAAAACTTTAACTAAGCTAACTCCTAAGAAAACGACATTGAGAATGAGTTTGAATCACCAAGAACAGAACCTGCTCTGATACCATGTTGGGATTTATGAGACAAAGCTCACAAGAGAGGGTAGACAAACACTTGGTGAATGAATCCCCCTTTACCCACAACAAACTAACTCATTCTCAAGGGGGAGGAGAGAACATCAACTTGTGATGAACTCCCCATAAACAAGCTAGATAGAACCCAAATACTAGAGAGTAAGCGGATCCTACCTAGGAGAAGCACTAGTTTGAGACTATCCCCTTCTAGTATCACAACACTTAGAGTTTGTGTACTTAGGAGAAGGAGGATTAGAATCAGTAATCTAGGCTAAGTAAAGCAGTAAATAAAGAAGAGTTTAGGTGGGTTTGAGAAGAGAATTAGGCTGCCATAAGGGCAGCCCCTAACCGCTAATCACCTAAACAATCTACATTGTGAATATGAACAAGAACACAAGTAGAGAGGGGAAATCGGATTCTCTTCTATTAATAATAATGTGATGTTTTACATATGAGAGATTACATCTTAATATAGAAAAAAACAAGGTCCTATGACCGTTAGACACAAAGAGAGAAGGGGAAGGTATGAAAGTGACTTGTAGCCGTTTGTCTCGAGTAGAGGAAGAAGAGAGCGACTTCTCTCTTCCTTCACCTAACCAAAAGCACACGTGAATCTCCCTTCCTTCCTTTTCCTTCTTCCTTCCTTTTCCTTGTGAGATGGGCCTCTCTCTCTTGTAAGGCCTCGTTTTCCTTCTCCTAAGCCACTCAAACTTCGGCCTTTCCATCACATGGACCGAGAGCAGCCCTAAGAGCACGACCGTACGGACGGGCCTTCTCTTCATCGTACGGACGGGCCTTCTCTTCATCGTACGGACGGGCCTGTACGGACGGGCCTGTACGGACGGGCCTGTACGGACGGGCCTGTACGGACGGGCCTGTACGGACGGGCCTTCTCTTCAATGTGTTCACGGCCTAACTGGCCGCTCACCGGACATGGGTCCGTTCACGGACCGTTACATGGTACCGGACACGGTACATGGTCGCTCACGGACACGGACATGGCCTTACCGGCCTTTACATGGCCTTTCCGGCCTTTCTTCTCTTCTTCCAAGGCTCGGCCTTACCGGCCTCTCCTCTCTCCTCCTTGGTACATTCTAATATAGACAACACTTAAACCTGTTTTATCCCAAAACAGGCTAAAACTGAGAAAACATTGATTCTAAGAAGTAAGCAGCTTTGTTACTGTTTTTAGGGTCAGCATGTATGACAATCCAATGCATTTGACTAATTGTAAGAGTTCGGGATTAATTTGGAGTGTTTAGACAACACTTAAACCCGTTTTATCCCAAAACATGCTTAAAATGAGAAACAGGCTAAAACCGAGAGAAAACATTGTTTGGAAGCAGTAAACAGATATAATACTCTTTTTAGGGCCAAAATATGTAACAATCCAATGCATTTGACTAATTGTAAGAGTTCAGGATGAATTTGGAGTTTTTAGACAACACTTTTACCCATTTTGTCCCAAAACAAGCTAAAACTGAGAAAACGTTGATTCTAAGCAGTAAGCAGCATTGTTAATGTTTCTAGGGTCATAATGTGTGACAATCCAATGTATTTGACTAACTGTAAGAGTTCGGGATGAATTTGGAGTGTTTAGACAACACTTAAACCCGTTTTATCCCAAAACATGCTTAAACCGAGAAAACCTTGATTCTAAGCTGTAAGCAGCATTGTTACTGTTTCTAGGGTCAGAATGTTTGACAATCCAATGCATTTGACTAATTGTAAGAGTTCGGGATGAATTTGGAGTTTTAGACAACACTTTTACCCATTTTGTCCCGAAACAAGCTAAAACTGAGAAAACGTTGATTCTAAGCAGTAAGCAGCATTGTTACTGTTTCTAGGGTTAGAATGTGTGACAATCCAATGCATTTGAGTAATTGTAAGAGTTCGGGATGAATTTGGAGTGTTTAGACAACACTTATACCCATTCTGTCCCGAAACAGGCTAAAACTGAGAAAACGTTGATTCTAAGCAGTAAACAGCTTTGTTACTGTTTCTAGGGTCAGAATGTGTGTCAATCCAATGCATTTGACTAATTGAAAAAGTTCGGGATGAATTTGGAGTGTTTAGACAACACTTAAACCGGTTTTATCCCAAAACATGCTTAAACCGAGAAAACAGGCTAATACCGAGAAAACATTGATTGTACGCAGTAAACAGCTTTATTACTGTTTCTAGGGTCATAATGTGTGAAGATCCAATGCATTTGACTAATTGTAAGAGTTTGGGATGAATTTGGAGTGTTTAGACAACACTTAAACCCGTTTTATCCCAAAACATGCTTAAACCGAGAAAACAGGCTAAAACCGAGAGAAAATTGATTGGAAGCAGTAAACAGCGTTTTTACTGTTTCTAGGGTCATAATGTGTGACAATCCAATGCATTTGACTAATTGTAAGAGTTTGGGATGAATTTGGAGTGTTTAGACAACACTTAAACCTGTTTTATCCCAAAACAGGCTAAAACTGAGAAAACATTGATTCTAAGAAGTAAGCAGCTTTGTTACTGTTTTTAGGGTCAGCATGTATGACAATCCAATGCATTTGACTAATTGTAAGAGTTCGGGATTAATTTGGAGTGTTTAGACAACACTTAAACCCGTTTTATCCCAAAACATGCTTAAAATGAGAAACAGGCTAAAACCGAGAGAAAACATTGTTTGGAAGCAGTAAACAGATATAATACTCTTTTTAGGGCCAAAATATGTAACAATCCAATGCATTTGACTAATTGTAAGAGTTCAGGATGAATTTGGAGTTTTTAGACAACACTTTTACCCATTTTGTCCCAAAACAAGCTAAAACTGAGAAAACGTTGATTCTAAGCAGTAAGCAGCATTGTTAATGTTTCTAGGGTCATAATGTGTGACAATCCAATTCATTTGACTAATTGTAAGAGTTCGGAATGAATTTGGAGTTTTTAGACAACACTTTTACCCATTTTGTCCCGAAACAAGCTAAAACTGAGAAAACGTTGATTCTAAGCAGTAAGCAGCATTGTTACTGTTTCTAGGGTTAGAATGTGTGACAATCCAATGCATTTGAGTAATTGTAAGAGTTCGGGATGAATTTGGAGTGTTTAGACAACACTTATACCCATTCTGTCCCGAAACAGGCTAAAACTGAGAAAACGTTGATTCTAAGCAGTAAACAGCTTTGTTACTGTTTCTAGGGTCAGAATGTGTGTCAATCCAATGCATTTGACTAATTGAAAAAGTTCGGGATGAATTTGGAGTGTTTAGACAACACTTAAACCCATTTTATCCCAAAGCATGCTTAAATCGAGAAAACAGGCTAAAACCGAGAAAACATTGATTGTAAGCAGTAAACAGATTTTTACTGTTTCTAGGATCTTAATATGTGACAATCCAAGGCATTTGACTAATTGTAAGAGTTTGGGATGAAGTTGGAGTGTTTAGACAACACTTAAACCCGTTTTATCCCAAAACATGCTTAAACCGAGAAAACAGGCTAAAACCGAGAGAAAATTGATTGGAAGCAGTAAACAGCGTTGTTACTGTTTCTAGGGTCATAATGTGTGACAATCCAATGCATTTGACTAATTGTAAGAGTTCGGGATGAATTTGGAGTGTTTAGACAACACTTAAACCCGTTTTATCCCAAAACATGCTTAAACCGAGAAAACAGGCTAAAACCGAGAAAACATTGATTGGAAGCAGTAAACAGCTTTGTTACTGTTTCTAGGGTCATATGTGTGACAATCCAATGCATTTGACTAATTGTAAGAGTTTGGGATGAATTTGGAGTGTTTAGACAACACTTAAACCTGTTTTATCCCAAAACAGGCTAAAACTGAGAAAACATTGATTCTAAGAAGTAAGCAGCTTTGTTACTGTTTTTAGGGTCAGCATGTATGACAATCCAATGCATTTGACTAATTGTAAGAGTTCGGGATTAATTTGGAGTGTTTAGACAACACTTAAACCCGTTTTATCCCAAAACATGCTTAAAATGAGAAACAGGCTAAAACCGAGAGAAAACATTGTTTGGAAGCAGTAAACAGATATAATACTCTTTTTAGGGTCAAAATATGTAACAATCCAATGCATTTGACTAATTGTAAGAGTTCGGGATGAATTTGGTGTTTTTAGACAACACTTTTATCCATTTTGTCCCGAAACAAGCTAAAACTGAGAAAACGTTGATTCTAAGCAGTAAGCAGCATTGTTAATGTTTCTAGGGTCATAATGTGTGACAATCCAATGCATTTGACTAACTGTAAGAGTTCGGGATGAATTTGGAGTGTTTAGACAACACTTAAACCCGTTTTATCCCAAAACATGCTTAAACCGAGAAAACCTTGATTCTAAGCTGTAAGCAGCATTGTTACTGTTTCTAGGGTCAGAATGTTTGACAATCCAATGCATTTGACTAATTGTAAGAGTTCGGGATGAATTTGGAGTTTTAGACAACACTTTTACCCATTTTGTCCCGAAACAAGCTAAAACTGAGAAAACGTTGATTCTAAGCAGTAAGCAGCATTGTTACTGTTTCTAGGGTTAGAATGTGTGACAATCCAATGCATTTGAGTAATTGTAAGAGTTCGGGATGAATTTGGAGTGTTTAGACAACACTTATACCCATTCTGTCCCGAAACAGGCTAAAACTGAGAAAACGTTGATTCTAAGCAGTAAACAGCTTTGTTACTGTTTCTAGGGTCAGAATGTGTGTCAATCCAATGCATTTGACTAATTGAAAAAGTTCGGGATGAATTTGGAGTGTTTAGACAACACTTAAACCGGTTTTATCCCAAAACATGCTTAAACCGAGAAAACAGGCTAATACCGAGAAAACATTGATTGTACGCAGTAAACAGCTTTATTACTGTTTCTAGGGTCATAATGTGTGAAGATCCAATGCATTTGACTAATTGTAAGAGTTTGGGATGAATTTGGAGTGTTTAGACAACACTTAAACCCGTTTTATCCCAAAACATGCTTAAACCGAGAAAACAGGCTAAAACCGAGAGAAAATTGATTGGAAGCAGTAAACAGCGTTTTTACTGTTTCTAGGGTCATAATGTGTGAAAATCCAATGCATTTGACTAATTGTAAGAGTTTGGGATGAATTTGGAGTGTTTAGACAACACTTAAACCTGTTTTATCCCAAAACAGGCTAAAACTGAGAAAACATTGATTCTAAGAAGTAAGCAGCTTTGTTACTGTTTTTAGGGTCAGCATGTATGACAATCCAATGCATTTGACTAATTGTAAGAGTTCGGGATTAATTTGGAGTGTTTAGACAACACTTAAACCCGTTTTATCCCAAAACATGCTTAAAATGAGAAACAGGCTAAAACCGAGAGAAAACATTGTTTGGAAGCAGTAAACAGATATAATACTCTTTTTAGGGTCAAAATATGTAACAATCCAATGCATTTGACTAATTGTAAGAGTTCGGGATGAATTTGGTGTTTTTAGACAACACTTTTATCCATTTTGTCCCGAAACAAGCTAAAACTGAGAAAACGTTGATTCTAAGCAGTAAGCAGCATTGTTAATGTTTCTAGGGTCATAATGTGTGACAATCCAATGCATTTGACTAACTGTAAGAGTTCGGGATGAATTTGGAGTGTTTAGACAACACTTAAACCCGTTTTATCCCAAAACATGCTTAAACCGAGAAAACCTTGATTCTAAGCTGTAAGCAGCATTGTTACTGTTTCTAGGGTCAGAATGTTTGACAATCCAATGCATTTGACTAATTGTAAGAGTTCGGGATGAATTTGGAGTTTTAGACAACACTTTTACCCATTTTGTCCCGAAACAAGCTAAAACTGAGAAAACGTTGATTCTAAGCAGTAAGCAGCATTGTTACTGTTTCTAGGGTTAGAATGTGTGACAATCCAATGCATTTGAGTAATTGTAAGAGTTCGGGATGAATTTGGAGTGTTTAGACAACACTTATACCCATTCTGTCCCGAAACAGGCTAAAACTGAGAAAACGTTGATTCTAAGCAGTAAACAGCTTTGTTACTGTTTCTAGGGTCAGAATGTGTGTCAATCCAATGCATTTGACTAATTGAAAAAGTTCGGGATGAATTTGGAGTGTTTAGACAACACTTAAACCGGTTTTATCCCAAAACATGCTTAAACCGAGAAAACAGGCTAATACCGAGAAAACATTGATTGTACGCAGTAAACAGCTTTATTACTGTTTCTAGGGTCATAATGTGTGAAGATCCAATGCATTTGACTAATTGTAAGAGTTTGGGATGAATTTGGAGTGTTTAGACAACACTTAAACCCGTTTTATCCCAAAACATGCTTAAACCGAGAAAACAGGCTAAAACCGAGAGAAAATTGATTGGAAGCAGTAAACAGCGTTTTTACTGTTTCTAGGGTCATAATGTGTGACAATCCAATGCATTTGACTAATTGTAAGAGTTTGGGATGAATTTGGAGTGTTTAGACAACACTTAAACCTGTTTTATCCCAAAACAGGCTAAAACTGAGAAAACATTGATTCTAAGAAGTAAGCAGCTTTGTTACTGTTTTTAGGGTCAGCATGTATGACAATCCAATGCATTTGACTAATTGTAAGAGTTCGGGATTAATTTGGAGTGTTTAGACAACACTTAAACCCGTTTTATCCCAAAACATGCTTAAAATGAGAAACAGGCTAAAACCGAGAGAAAACATTGTTTGGAAGCAGTAAACAGATATAATACTCTTTTTAGGGCCAAAATATGTAACAATCCAATGCATTTGACTAATTGTAAGAGTTCAGGATGAATTTGGAGTTTTTAGACAACACTTTTACCCATTTTGTCCCGAAACAAGCTAAAACTGAGAAAACGTTGATTCTAAGCAGTAAGCAGCATTGTTACTGTTTCTAGGGTTAGAATGTGTGACAATCCAATGCATTTGAGTAATTGTAAGAGTTCGGGATGAATTTGGAGTGTTTAGACAACACTTATACCCATTCTGTCCCGAAACAGGCTAAAACTGAGAAAACGTTGATTCTAAGCAGTAAACAGCTTTGTTACTGTTTCTAGGGTCAGAATGTGTGTCAATCCAATGCATTTGACTAATTGAAAAAGTTCGGGATGAATTTGGAGTGTTTAGACAACACTTAAACCGGTTTTATCCCAAAACATGCTTAAACCGAGAAAACAGGCTAATACCGAGAAAACATTGATTGTACGCAGTAAACAACTTTATTACTGTTTCTAGGGTCATAATGTGTGAAGATCCAATGCATTTGACTAATTGTAAGAGTTTGGGATGAATTTGGAGTGTTTAGACAACACTTAAACCCGTTTTATCCCAAAACATGCTTAAACCGAGAAAACAGGCTAAAACCGAGAGAAAATTGATTGGAAGCAGTAAACAGCGTTTTTACTGTTTCTAGGGTCATAATGTGTGACAATCCAATGCATTTGACTAATTGTAAGAGTTCGGGATGAATTTGGAGTGTTTTGACAACACTTAAACCCGTTTTATCCCAAAACATGCTTAAACCGAGAAAACAGGCTAAAACCGAGAAAACTTTGATTGGAAGCAGTAAACAGCTTTGTTACTGTTTCTAGGGTCATAATGTGTGACAATCCAATGCATTTGACTAATTGTAAGAGTTTGGGATGAATTTGGAGTGTTTAGACAACACTTAAACCTGTTTTATCCCAAAACAGGCTAAAACTGAGAAAACATTGATTCTAAGAAGTAAGCAGCTTTGTTACTGTTTTTAGGGTCAGCATGTATGACAATCCAATGCATTTGACTAATTGTAAGAGTTCGGGATTAATTTGGAGTGTTTAGACAACACTTAAACCCGTTTTATCCCAAAACATGCTTAAAATGAGAAACAGGCTAAAACCGAGAGAAAACATTGTTTGGAAGCAGTAAACAGATATAATACTCTTTTTAGGGCCAAAATATGTAACAATCCAATGCATTTGACTAATTGTAAGAGTTCAGGATGAATTTGGAGTTTTTAGACAACACTTTTACCCATTTTGTCCCAAAACAAGCTAAAACTGAGAAAACGTTGATTCTAAGCAGTAAGCAGCATTGTTAATGTTTCTAGGGTCATAATGTGTGACAATCCAATTCATTTGACTAATTGTAAGAGTTCGGAATGAATTTGGAGTTTTTAGACAACACTTAAACCTGTTTTATCCCAAAACAGGCTAAAACTGAGAAAACATTGATTCTAAGAAGTAAGCAGCATTGTTACTGTTTCTAGGGTTAGAATGTGTGACAATCCAATGCATTTGAGTAATTGTAAGAGTTCGGGATGAATTTGGAGTGTTTAGACAACACTTATACCCATTCTGTCCCGAAACAGGCTAAAACTGAGAAAACGTTGATTCTAAGCAGTAAACAGCTTTGTTACTGTTTCTAGGGTCAGAATGTGTGTCAATCCAATGCATTTGACTAATTGAAAAAGTTCGGGATGAATTTGGAGTGTTTAGACAACACTTAAACCCATTTTATCCCAAAGCATGCTTAAATCGAGAAAACAGGCTAAAACCGAGAAAACATTGATTGTAAGCAGTAAACAGATTTTTACTGTTTCTAGGATCTTAATATGTGACAATCCAAGGCATTTGACTAATTGTAAGAGTTTGGGATGAAGTTGCAGTGTTTAGACAACACTTAAACCCGTTTTATCCCAAAACATGCTTAAACCGAGAAAACAGGCTAAAACCGAGAGAAAATTGATTGGAAGCAGTAAACAGCGTTGTTACTGTTTCTAGGGTCATAATGTGTGACAATCCAATGCATTTGACTAATTGTAAGAGTTCGGGATGAATTTGGAGTGTTTAGACAACACTTAAACCCGTTTTATCCCAAAACATGCTTAAACCGAGAAAACAGGCTAAAACCGAGAAAACATTGATTGGAAGCAGTAAACAGCTTTGTTACTGTTTCTAGGGTCATATGTGTGACAATCCAATGCATTTGACTAATTGTAAGAGTTTGGGATGAATTTGGAGTGTTTAGACAACACTTAAACCTGTTTTATCCCAAAACAGGCTAAAACTGAGAAAACATTGATTCTAAGAAGTAAGCAGCTTTGTTACTGTTTTTAGGGTCAGCATGTATGACAATCCAATGCATTTGACTAATTGTAAGAGTTCGGGATTAATTTGGAGTGTTTAGACAACACTTAAACCCGTTTTATCCCAAAACATGCTTAAAATGAGAAACAGGCTAAAACCGAGAGAAAACATTGTTTGGAAGCAGTAAACAGATATAATACTCTTTTTAGGGTCAAAATATGTAACAATCCAATGCATTTGACTAATTGTAAGAGTTCGGGATGAATTTGGTGTTTTTAGACAACACTTTTATCCATTTTGTCCCGAAACAAGCTAAAACTGAGAAAACGTTGATTCTAAGCAGTAAGCAGCATTGTTAATGTTTCTAGGGTCATAATGTGTGACAATCCAATGCATTTGACTAACTGTAAGAGTTCGGGATGAATTTGGAGTGTTTAGACAACACTTAAACCCGTTTTATCCCAAAACATGCTTAAACCGAGAAAACCTTGATTCTAAGCTGTAAGCAGCATTGTTACTGTTTCTAGGGTCAGAATGTTTGACAATCCAATGCATTTGACTAATTGTAAGAGTTCGGGATGAATTTGGAGTTTTAGACATCACTTTTACCCATTTTGTCCCGAAACAAGCTAAAACTGAGAAAACGTTGATTCTAAGCAGTAAGCAGCATTGTTACTGTTTCTAGGGTTAGAATGTGTGACAATCCAATGCATTTGAGTAATTGTAAGAGTTCGGGATGAATTTGGAGTGTTTAGACAACACTTATACCCATTCTGTCCCGAAACAGGCTAAAACTGAGAAAACGTTGATTCTAAGCAGTAAACAGCTTTGTTACTGTTTCTAGGGTCAGAATGTGTGTCAATCCAATGCATTTGACTAATTGAAAAAGTTCGGGATGAATTTGGAGTGTTTAGACAACACTTAAACCGGTTTTATCCCAAAACATGCTTAAACCGAGAAAACAGGCTAATACCGAGAAAACATTGATTGTACGCAGTAAACAACTTTATTACTGTTTCTAGGGTCATAATGTGTGAAGATCCAATGCATTTGACTAATTGTAAGAGTTTGGGATGAATTTGGAGTGTTTAGACAACACTTAAACCCGTTTTATCCCAAAACATGCTTAAACCGAGAAAACAGGCTAAACCCGAGAGAAAATTGATTGGAAGCAGTAAACAGCGTTTTTACTGTTTCTAGGGTCATAATGTGTGACAATCCAATGCATTTGACTAATTGTAAGAGTTCGGGATGAATTTGGAGTGTTTTGACAACACTTAAACCCGTTTTATCCCAAAACATGCTTAAACCGAGAAAACAGGCTAAAACCGAGAAAACTTTGATTGGAAGCAGTAAACAGCTTTGTTACTGTTTCTAGGGTCATAATGTGTGACAATCCAATGCATTTGACTAATTGTAAGAGTTTGGGATGAATTTGGAGTGTTTAGACAACACTTAAACCTGTTTTATCCCAAAACAGGCTAAAACTGAGAAAACATTGATTCTAAGAAGTAAGCAGCTTTGTTACTGTTTTTAGGGTCAGCATGTATGACAATCCAATGCATTTGACTAATTGTAAGAGTTCGGGATTAATTTGGAGTGTTTAGACAACACTTAAACCCGTTTTATCCCAAAACATGCTTAAAATGAGAAACAGGCTAAAACCGAGAGAAAACATTGTTTGGAAGCAGTAAACAGATATAATACTCTTTTTAGGGCCAAAATATGTAACAATCCAATGCATTTGACTAATTGTAAGAGTTCAGGATGAATTTGGAGTTTTTAGACAACACTTTTACCCATTTTGTCCCAAAACAAGCTAAAACTGAGAAAACGTTGATTCTAAGCAGTAAGCAGCATTGTTAATGTTTCTAGGGTCATAATGTGTGACAATCCAATTCATTTGACTAATTGTAAGAGTTCGGAATGAATTTGGAGTTTTTAGACAACAATTTTACCCATTTTGTCCCGAAACAAGCTAAAACTGAGAAAACGTTGATTCTAAGCAGTAAGCAGCATTGTTACTGTTTCTAGGGTTAGAATGTGTGACAATCCAATGCATTTGATTAATTGTAAGAGTTCGGGATGAATTTGGAGTGTTTAGACAACACTTATACCCATTTTGTCCCGAAACAGGCTAAAACTAAGAAAACGTTGATTCTAAGTAGTAAACAGCTTTGTTACTGTTTCTAGGGTCAGAATGTGTGTCAACCCAATGCATTTGACTAATTGAAAAAGTTCGGGATGAATTTGGAGTGTTTAGACAACACTTAAACCCGTTTTATCCCAAAGCATGTTTAAATCGAGAAAACAGGCTAAAACCGAGAAAACATTGATTGTAAGCAGTAAACAGATTTTTACTGTTTCTAGGATCTTAATATGTGACAATCCAATGCATTTGACTAATTGTAAGAGTTTGGGATGAAGTTGGAGTGTTTAGACAACACTTAAACCCGTTTTATCCCAAAACATGCTTAAACCGAGAAAACAGGCTAAAACCAAGAGAAAATTGATTGGAAGCAGTAAACAGCGTTTTTACTCTTTCTAGGGTCATAATGTGTGACAATCCAATGCATTTGACTAATTGTAAGAGTTCGGGATGAATTTGGAGTGTTTAGACAACACTTAAACCCGTTTTATCCCAAAACATGCTTAAACCGAGAAAACAGGCTAAAACCGAGAAAACATTGATTGGAAGCAGTAAACAGCTTTGTTACTGTTTCTAGGGTCATAATGTGTGACAATCCAATGCATTTGACTAATTGTAAGAGTTTGGGATGAATTTGGAGTGTTTAGACAACACTTAAACCCGTTTTATCCCAAAACATGCTTAAACCGAGAAGACAGGCTAAAACCGAGAAAACATTGATTGGAAGCAGTAAACAGCTTTGTTACTGTTTCTAGGGTCATAATGTGTGACAATCCAATGCATTTGACTAATTGTAAGAGTTTGGGATGAATTTGGAGTGTTTAGACAACACTTAAACCTGTTTTATCCCAAAACAGGCTAAAACTGAGAAAACATTGATTCTAAGAAGTAAGCAGCTTTGTTACTGTTTTTAGGGTCAGCATGTATGACAATCCAATGCATTTGACTAATTGTAAGAGTTCGGGATGAATTTGGAGTGGTTAGACAACACTTAAACCCGTTTTATCCCAAAACATGCTTAAAATGAGAAACAGGCTAAAACCGAGAGAAAACATTGTTTGGAAGCAGTAAACAGATATAATACTCTTTTTAGGGTCAAAATATGTAACAATCCAATGCATTTGACTAATTGTAAGAGTTCGGGATGAATTTGGAGTTTTTAGACAACACTTTTACCCATTTTGTCCCGAAACAAGCTAAAACTGAGAAAACGTTGATTCTAAGCAGTAAGCAGCATTGTTAATGTTTCTAGGGTCATAATGTGTGACAATCCAATTCATTTGACTAATTGTAAGAGTTCGGAATGAATTTGGAGTTTTTAGACAACACTTTTACCCATTTTGTCCCGAAACAAGCTAAAACTGAGAAAACGTTGATTCTAAGCAGTAAGCAGCATTGTTACTGTTTCTAGGGTTAGAATGTGTGACAATCCAATGCATTTGACTAATTGTAAGAGTTCGGGATGAATTTGGAGTGTTTAGACAATACTTATACCCATTTTGTCCCGAAACAGGCTAAAACTAAGAAAACGTCGATTCTAAGCAGTAAACAGCTTTGTTACTGTTTCTAGGGTCAGAATGTGTGTCAATCCAATGCATTTGACTAATTGAAAAAGTTCGGGATGAATTTGGAGTGTTTAGACAACACTTAAAGCCGTTTTATCCCAAAGCATGCTTAAACCGAGAAAACAGGCTAAAACCGAGAAAACATTGATTGGAAGCAGTAAACAGCTTTATTACTGTTTCTAGGGTCATAATGTGTGAAGATCCAATGCATTTGACTAATTGTAAGAGTTTGGGATGAATTTGGAGTGTTTAGACAACACTTAAACCTGTTTTATCCCAAAACAGGCTAAAACTGAAAAACATTGATTCTAAGAAGTAAGCAGCTTTGTTACTGTTTTTAGGGTCAGCATGTATGACAATCCAATGCATTTGACTAATTGTAAGAGTTCGGGATTAATTTGGAGTGTTTAGACAACACTTAAACCCGTTTTATCCCAAAACATGCTTAAAATGAGAAACAGGCTAAAACCGAGAGAAAACATTGTTTGGAAGCAGTAAACAGATATAATACTCTTTTTAGGGCCAAAATATGTAACAATCCAATGCATTTGACTAATTGTAAGAGTTCAGGATGAATTTGGAGTTTTTAGACAACACTTTTACCCATTTTGTCCCAAAACAAGCTAAAACTGAGAAAACGTTGATTCTAAGCAGTAAGCAGCATTGTTAATGTTTCTAGGGTCATAATGTGTGACAATCCAATGCATTTGACTAACTGTAAGAGTTCGGGATGAATTTGGAGTGTTTAGACAACACTTAAACCCGTTTTATCCCAAAACATGCTTAAACCGAGAAAACCTTGATTCTAAGCTGTAAGCAGCATTGTTAATGTTTCTAGGGTCATAATGTGTGACAATCCAATACATTTGACTAATTGTAAGAGTTCGGGATGAAATTGGAGTGTTTAGACAACACTTAAACCCGTTTTATCCCAAAACATGCTTAACCCGAGAAAATAGGATAAAACCAAGAAAAAATTGATTGGAAGCAGTAAACAGCTTTGTTACTGTTTCTAGGGTCATAATGTGTGACAATCCAATGCATTTGACTAACTATAAGAGTTCGGGATGAATTTGGAGTGTTTAGACAACACTTAAACCCGTTTTATCCCAAAACATGCTTAAACCGAGAAAACAGGCTAAAACCGAGAAAACATTGATTGGAAGCAGTAAAAAGCTTTGTTACTGTTTCTAGGGTCATAATGTGTGACAATCCAATGCATTCGACTAATTGTAAGAGTTTGGGATGAATTTGGAGTGTTTAGACAACACTTAAACCCGTTTTATCCCAAAACAGGCTAAAACCGAGAAAACATTGATTCTAAGAAGTAAGCAGGTTTGTTACTGTTTTTCGGGTCAGAATGTATGACAATCCAATGCATTTGACTAATTGTAAGAGTTCGGGATGAATTTGGAGTTTTAGACAACACTTTTACCCATTTTGTCCCGAAACAGGCTAAAACTGAGAAAACGTTGATTCTAAGCAGTAAACAGCTTTGTTACTGTTTCTAGGGTCAGAATGTGTGTCAATCCAATGCATTTGACTAATTGAAAAAGTTCGGGATGAATTTGGAGTGTTTAGACAACACTTAAACCCGTTTTATCCCAAAGCATGCTTAAATCGAGAAAACAGGCTAAAACCGAGAAAACATTGATTGTAAGCAGTAAACAGATTTTTACTGTTTCTAGGATCTTAATATGTGACAATCCAATGCATTTGACTAATTGTAAGAGTTTGGGATGAAGTTGGAGTGTTTAGACAACACTTAAACCCGTTTTATCCCAAAACATGCTTAAACCGAGAAAACAGACTAAAACCGAGAGAAAATTGATTGGAAGCAGTAAACAGCGTTGTTACTGTTTCTAGGGTCATAATGTGTGACAATCCAATGCATTTGACTAATTGTAAGAGTTCGGGATGAATTTGGAGTGTTTAGACAACACTTAAACCCGTTTTATCCCAAAACATGCTTAAACCGAGAAAACAGGCTAAAACCGAGAAAACATTGATTGGAAGCAGTAAACAGCTTTGTTACTGTTTCTAGGGTCATAATGTGTGACAATCCAATGCATTTGACTAATTGTAAGAGTTTGGGATGAATTTGGAGTGTTTAGACAACACTTAAACCTGTTTTATCCCAAAACAGGCTAAAACTGAGAAAACATTGATTCTAAGAAGTAAGCAGCTTTGTTACTGTTTTTAGGGTCAGCATGTATGACAATCCAATGCATTGGACTAATTGTAAGAGTTCGGGATTAATTTGGAGTGTTTAGACAACACTTAAACCCGTTTTATCCCAAAACATGCTTAAAATGAGAAACAGGCTAAAACCGAGAGAAAACATTGTTTGGAAGCAGTAAACAGATATAACACTCTTTTTAGGGTCAAAATATGTAACAATCCAATGCATTTGACTAATTGTAAGAGTTTGGGATGAATTTGGAGTGTTTAGACAACACTTAAACCTGTTTTATCCCAAAACAGGCTAAAACTGAGAAAACATTGATTCTAAGAAGTAAGCAGCTTTGTTACTGTTTTTAGGGTCAGCATGTATGACAATCCAATGCATTGGACTAATTGTAAGAGTTCGGGATTAATTTGGAGTGTTTAGACAACACTTGAACCCGTTTTATCCCAAAACATGCTTAAAATGAGAAACAGGCTAAAACCGAGAGAAAACATTGTTTGGAAGCAGTAAACAGATATAACACTCTTTTTAGGGTCAAAATATGTAACAATCCAATGCATTTAACTAATTGTAAGAGTTCGGGATGAATTTGGAGTTTTTAGACAACACTTTTACCCATTTTGTCCCGAAACAAGCTAAAACTGAGAAAACGTTGATTCTAAGCAGTAAGCAGCATTGTTAATGTTTCTAGGGTCATAATGTGTGACAATCCAATTCATTTGACTAATTGTAAGAGTTCGGAATGAATTTGGAGTTTTTAGACAACACTTTTACCCGTTTTATCCCAAAACATGCTTAAACTGAAAAAACGTTGATTCTAAGCAGTAAGCAGCATTGTTACTGTTTCTAGGGTTAGAATGTGTGACAATCCAATGCATTTGACTAATTGTAAGAGTTCGGGATGAATTGGAGTGTTTAGACAACACTTAAACCGGTTTTATCCCAAAACATGCTTAAACCGAGAAAACAGGCTAAAACCGAGAAAACATTGATTGTACGCAGTAAACAGCTTTGTTACTGTTTCTAGGGTCAGAATGTGTGACAATCCAATGTATTTGACTAATTGTAAGAGTTTGGGATGTATTTGGAGTGTTTAGACAACACTTAAACCCGTTTTATCCCAAAACATGCTTAAACCGAGAAAACAGGCTAAAACCGAGAAAACATTGATTGTATGCAGTAAACAGCTTTGTTACTGTTTCTAGGGTCATAATGTGTGACAATACAATGCATTTGACTAATTGTAAGAGTTTGGGATGAATTTGGAGTGTTTAGACAACACTTAAACCGGTTTTATCCCAAAACATGCTTAAACCGAGAAAACAGGCTAAAACCGAGAAAACATTGATTGTACGCAGTAAACAGCTTTGTTACTGTTTCTAGGGTCAGAATGTGTGACAATCCAATGTATTTGACTAATTGTAAGAGTTTGGGATGTATTTGGAGTGTTTAGACAACACTTAAACCCGTTTTATCCCAAAACATGCTTAAACCGAGAAAACAGGCTAAAACCGAGAAAACATTGATTGTATGCAGTAAACAGCTTTGTTACTGTTTCTAGGGTCATAATGTGTGACAATACAATGCATTTGACTAATTGTAAGAGTTTGGGATGAATTTGGAGTGTTTAGACAACACTTAAACCCGTTTTATCCCAAAACATGCTTAAACCGAGAAAACAGGCTAAAACCGAGAAAAAATTGATTGGAAGCAGTAAACAGCTTTGTTACTGTTTCTAGAGTCATAATGTGTGACAATCCAATGCATTTGACTAATTGTAAGAGTTCGGGATGAATTTGGAGTGTTTAGACAACACTTAAACCTGTTTTATCCCAAAACAGGCTAAAACTGAGAAAACATTGATTCTAAGAAGTAAGCAGCATTGTTACTGTTTCTAGGGTTAGAATGTGTGACAATCCAATGCATTTGAGTAATTGTAAGAGTTCGGGATGAATTTGGAGTGTTTAGACAACACTTATACCCATTCTGTCCCGAAACAGGCTAAAACTGAGAAAACGTTGATTCTAAGCAGTAAACAGCTTTGTTACTGTTTCTAGGGTCAGAATGTGTGTCAATCCAATGCATTTGACTAATTGAAAAAGTTCGGGATGAATTTGGAGTGTTTAGACAACACTTAAACCCGTTTTATCCCAAAGCATGCTTAAATCGAGAAAACAGGCTAAAACCGAGAAAACATTGATTGTAAGCAGTAAACAGATTTTTACTGTTTCTAGGATCTTAATATGTGACAATCCAATGCATTTGACTAATTGTAAGAGTTTGGGATGAATTTGGAGTGTTTAGACAACACTTAAACTTGTTTTATCCCAAAACAGGCTAAAACTGAGAAAACATTGATTCTAAGAAGTAAGCAGCTTTGTTACTGTTTTTAGGGTCAGCATGTATGACAATCCAATGCATTGGACTAATTGTAAGAGTTCGGGATTAATTTGGAGTGTTTAGACAACACTTAAACCCGTTTTATCCCAAAACATGCTTAAAATGAGAAACAGGCTAAAACCGAGAGAAAACATTGTTTGGAAGCAGTAAACAGATCTAACACTCTTTTTAGGGTCAAAATATGTAACAATCCAATGCATTTGACTAATTGTAAGAGTTCGGGATGAATTTGGAGTTTTTAGACAACACTTTTACCCATTTTGTCCCGAAACAAGCTAAAACTGAGAAAACGTTGATTCTAAGCAGTAAGCAGCATTGTTAATGTTTCTAGGGTCATAATGTGTGACAATCCAATTCATTTGACTAATTGTAAGAGTTCGGAATGAATTTGGAGTTTTTAGACAACACTTTTACCCGTTTTATCCCAAAACATGCTTAAACTGAAAAAACGTTGATTCTAAGCAGTAAGCAGCATTGTTACTGTTTCTAGGGTTAGAATGTGTGACAATCCAATGCATTTGACTAATTGTAAGAGTTCGGGATGAATTGGAGTGTTTAGACAACACTTAAACCGGTTTTATCCCAAAACATGCTTAAACCGAGAAAACGTTGATTCTAAGCAGTAAGCAGCATTGTTAATGTTTCTAGGGTCATAATGTGTGACAATCCAATTCATTTGACTAATTGTAAGAGTTCGGAATGAATTTGGAGTTTTTAGACAACACTTTCACCCGTTTTATCCCAAAACATGCTTAAACTGAGAAAACGTTGATTCTAAGCAGTAAGCAGCATTGTTACTGTTTCTAGGGTTAGAATGTGTGACAATCCAATGCATTTGACTAATTGTAAGAGTTCGGGATGAATTGGAGTGTTTAGACAACACTTAAACCGGTTTTATCCCAAAACATGCTTAAACCGAGAAAACAGGCTAAAACCGTGAAAACATTGATTGTACGCAGTAAACAGCTTTGTTACTGTTTCTAGGGTCAGAATGTGTGACAATCCAATGCATTTGACTAATTGTAAGAGTTTGGGATGTATTTGGAGTGTTTAGACAACACTTAAACCCGTTTTATCCCAAAACATGCTTAAACCGAGAAAACAGGCTAAAACCGAGAAAACATTGATTGTAAGCAGTAAACAGCTTTGTTACTGTTTCTAGGGTCATAATGTGTGACAATACAATGCATTTGACTAATTGTAAGAGTTTGGGATGAATTTGGAGTGTTTAGACAACACTTAAACCCGTTTTATCCCAAAACATGCTTAAACCGAGAAAACAGGCTAAAACCGAGAAAAAATTGATTGGAAGCAGTAAACAGCTTTGTTACTGTTTCTAGGGTCATAATGTGTGACAATCCAATGCATTTGACTAATTGTAAGAGTTCGGGATGAATTTGGAGTGTTTAGACTGTAAGACTTTGTAGAATAAAGAAGAGAATCAAGAGATTGATGAGAGATATCGGTAGACAAAGAGAATGAGGAAGAAGAAAAGATTAGGTTATTGTTCCATAAGAAATCATATTACAATGTAGGCTAAAGCCTATATATATCAAGGGAAAATTAGGGCTACACCCTCTACCAACCGATCGTATAAGTGATAGGGACAAGGAGAGAGATAGAACTAATCCCAACGGTGATAGTGACCCGTCCTAGTCTCCTTAAACACAACATAACCCGTGACTCCACTTGTTCCTCCTCTCTAACGGCTACAAGCGACATTCTAGATCCTTCTCATGGGCCTAAGGAGAGCAGGCCTCCTCATTGTCTTTACACACTTACATGACTCGGCCTTATTGCTTGGTTGTACGGACGGCCCCATAATTGTACGGACGGCCATGGCTGCCTTAGGCTTATTCTCTTGATCAATACTCCCCCTCAAGCTTAGCCGAGTGAAATGGCTAAGCTTGGAACCCGTGAAGCAGCACCTCATTAAAAACCTTGACTTAGAAAACCTCATGGGACAAAACCAAGTCAAGGGAAAAAGAGTGTGCTGTCCACGGATTAGGGAAGCTTGATCATGGCCGTGTAATGTCTACAAGTCCAAGTTTGCTGTAGATGTGATCACAAACCTTGGAGCTTGCAGACTTGGTGAAGATGTCAGCTAGCTGATCTTGACTCCTTGTGTGGCATGGTAACACCACTCCTTCTTCAATCTTCTCTCTCACCTTGTGGCAATCGCTTTCTATGTGCTTGGTCCTCTCATGAAAGACTGAGTTTGTGGCAATGTGGATAGCCGCTTCATTGTCGCAGTGCATGGTCATGGGCTGCTTTGTCTCGATGCCTAAGTCCTTGAGTAGGCCCTTCAGCCATGTCATCTCGTTAGTGAGCTTCCTCATAGCTCTATACTCGGCCTCGGCGCTAGAGCATGAAACCACCTTTTGTTTCTTAGACCTCCATGTAACCAAGTTGCCTCCAACAAACGTGCAGTACCCAGTGGTGGATCTCCTATCCAGCGTGTCGCCATTGTAATCCGCATCACAATAGCCAACGATTTCGGTGTTGTCATTCTTGCCCATCCAAATACCTTGACCCGGACTGCCCTTGAGATAGCTTAGGATCCTTTCGACTTGACTCCATTGGTACTTGCTTGGTGCCTTCATATGTTGGCTAACCTGATTCACAGCATAGGATATGTCAGGTCGTGTGATAGTAAGGTATATCAGCTTACCTACAAGCCGGCGGTAGCGTGTGACGTCTAAGAATGGCTCGTCCATTGGTTCCTTAGGTCGGCCTTCTTTTGCCCGTAAGCTCTCCCCCTTTCGCTTGAGCTGGTAATCTTCATCAAGGGGCGTAGCAACCGGAGACACACCAAGCTTGCCAGTCTCCTCTAACAAGTCAAGAGTATACTTGCGTTGTGAGAGGAAGAGTCCTTCCGGTGAGCGACAAATCTCAATACCAAGAAAGTATTTGAGTTCCCCAAGGTCCTTGATGTCAAATATCGACTTGAGAGAGTCCTTGGTGTCCTGAATGGCCGCCTTATCATCACCAGTCACGATGATGTCGTCGACGTATATGAGCACCACCACCCAACCAATAGAGGTGCGACGCGTGAAGAGAGTATGATCAGCCTCCGATCGCGTAAAACCATCAGTCTTGAGAGTGGAGCTTAGTTTGTGGTACCACGCTCGTGGGGACTGCTTAAGGCCATAGATGGCCTTACGTAGCCTCAAGACTTTTCCGGGTGTAACCATGTCTTCAAGGCCGGGAGGAGGCGTCATGTACACTTCTTCATCAAGTTCACCTTGAAGGAAGGCGTTCTTCACATCCATCTGCCATAAGTCCCATGAGAGGTTGACAGCAAGAGACAGCACAACCCGAACCGTATGGAGCTTGGCCACGGGTGCAAAGGTGTCCGTGTAGTCCGCGCCATAGGTTTGGGTGAAGCCACGGGCCACTAACCTGGCTTTATGCCGTTCAATGTCACCATTGCTCAAATACTTTATGGTAAACACCCATTTGGAGCTAACTGCCCGCTTGCCTTGAGGAAGATCCGATTCGTCCCACGTATGATTCCGGATCATGGCGCCAGTTTCATCCTTGACCGCATCTAACCAACCTTGATGTTCCTTGGCTTCATCATATGTCTGCGGGATCCAATTGGCGTCCACTTGGCCGAAGAAAGCTTGGTGATCAGCAGGTAACAGCTCAAGGGAACAAACGGACTGAATGGGATGAGCGACAGCTTGGCTGTTGTAATAGACACGCTTGTTCTTCCAAGTGGAGGGATCCGATCGAGGTCTGGTGCTCCGACGCAGGACTGGTGCCGGAAGTGGATCCACGCTAGGCAACACGGTGGACGTACCGTCCGTAGGAGCCGTCTCCGTGTTTTCCTCGGTAGAGGCCGCCGCCGGAGCATGCGTGTCCGTTGTAGGGCCAGGGACGAGAACACCGGTTATGGGTAGGCCAGACTCGAGAGATTCACCATCTTGGGCTGAACCATTGTCATTTGCATCTCCTTGGTCAGACCCACCATCGGTAGAAATTTGACTTAGTGTTGGCCGCACGGCACCCGTTGGTGGAGATGGGTTGCCAAGGTGATCAAGAAGGAACCGTAGACTCGAAGCTCGGTCATTAGGTGAGTGAGAGAGATCTTTAAGGCTGTTCCAATCCCTCTTGTCATGGTAGCCCACATGTTCTAGAAACCGGACATCTCGAGAGACATATAGTCGACTTGTGGCCGGATCATAACATTTGTACCCCTTTTGTGTGGTGGAGTAGCCAATGAACATACACTTTGTACTTTTGGCATCCAGCTTACTCCTTTGTTCTCCTGGTACTAACACAAAACAAATACAGCCGAAAACTCGTAAGTGATCAAGAGATGGTTTAAATTTGTTTAGTACTTCAAATGGAGATAAGTCATGAAGAACTCTAGTTGGTGTTCGGTTGATTAGGTAGCATGCAGTCATCACGGCATCACCCCAATATCGTTTAGGAACACTCGAATGGAACATGATTGCCCGCGCCACTTCCATGAGGTGCCGGTTCTTCCTCTCGGCCACACCATTTTGTTGTGGCGTGTAGGGACAACTAGTTTGATGAAGAATGCCATGCTTGGAGAGATGTTCTTTGAACTTGCAACTTGTGTATTCCCCCCCATTATCAGACCTAAGTACCTTAAGTTTAGCATTGAAGTGATTAGTCACATAATTTTGAAAATTGATAAAGGCATCAAATACTCTATCTTTAGATGGCAACAAGGTAATCCAAGTGTATTTTGATTTTTCATCAATAAAAGTCACAAAATACTTGTTATTATCTCTAGATAGGCATGGTGATGTCCAAACATCTGAGTGAACTAAATCAAAACAATTCTCATAAATAGTAGTTGACTTAGGAAAGATAGACTTGCAATGTTTTCCAAGAATACAAGGTTCACAAGTAGAATTATCAAAAGAAATATTAGGAAACATCAAACCTAAAGCACGTGAATGTGGGTGGCCTAGCCTAGCATGCCACACCATATTCGAATCAACAACAAAACAAGACTTAGTAGAGGATAAATTTGGATCGGTTTTCTCTAGGACATAGAGATCTCCACTCCCTTGCCCTTCTCCAAGAACCTTTCCAGTCTCAATATCCTGAAAATAAACATTGTTAGGACCAAAGATTGCATAACAATTCAAATCATTTGTGGTCCTCTTAACCGATAGTAAATTGGAGGTAAAGGTAGGCATAAAGAAAGCTTTTGAGGTTTTATCAAATAGTTTCAAGTCCCCTATTCCCTTTACTGGTATTTGTTCTCCATTTGCAATAACAACATTTCCTAAGGCCGGTTTTATGTTGTCAATTAAACTAGGGTTACTAATCATATGATGTGAGGCTCCCGAGTCAATAACAAGCGATTTGCTAGGCCTAGAAGTAAAGAAAGAGATACCAGACTCCTTGAGTGAAGCAATGGAGCGGATGAGAGCCTCAAGGTCTGACTTCCTCACCACATCTCCGTAGGCTGCGGTCATGGCCACCTCATCTCCCTGCTTTGATGATCCGGCTCCTTTATCGCTAACCGCTTCCTTTGAGAGGTTGGCTTTGAACTTGGCCGGCTTGAGATGAGGATGGAGAACCCAGCACTTGTCTTTCAGATGACCCCGCTTCTTGCAGTGGTCGCACACCAACAACTTCCTCTCCTCTTGCTTGTACATTCCTTTGTTGGCCGAAGCAAGCTCCCCCTTACCGCTAAACAAATCAAGGGATCCTTGCTCTTTCTGAATTTGGGAGCAAATATCTTCAAAGGAGGGGAGCTTCTCTGCCCTTAGGATGTGCTTCAAGAGGTCGTTGAAGGACGGGTTCAAGGTAAGTAGGAGTCCGAAGACTTTGTCTTGCTCCTTTCTTTCGTTTAGCACACTTGCCTCAAGTGTACTTGGCCGCAACATGTCAAGCTCGGACCATAGTGCACGGAACTTACCAAGATGCTTAGTGAACTCCACATCATCTTGGTTAAGATCATTTATGGCCTTCTTGACCTCAAAGACTCTAGTCATGTTAGAGACATTACCATACACGCCTTTAAGTGTTTCCCACAGTTCCTTGGCCGTCTCGCAATATGAGTAGGCCTCAAGGATAGGCGTGTCCAGAGAGTTTTGGAGAACAGATAGGACAACTTGGTCTTCTTGGAACCATTTGGCCTTCCTCTCGCTCTCTTCCTCCGCTTCCGCCTCGGAAGCGTCCTCTCCTTTGGGGTTTTTCTTTGGGACATAGTCGGACTCGACATGACTCCAAAGGCCACGACCTCCAAGGGCGGTTCTTGTGGTTCTTGTCCACAGCAAGTAGTTTGTCCCCTTTAGGACAACCGGTGAAACAATGGGCTTGGCGTTTTCCATGGTCGGATTTCTATGGACCGATGGGTAAAGCTTTTACCCGGAGAATAAAAGAGATGCGAGTAAGAAGAAACGAAGATAAGGAGACTAGAGTGTAGAAATGAGTAGGAGAATGAGATTAGACTGTAGAGAATCGAAGAACTTGCTCTGATACCATGTAAGACTTTGTAGAATAAAGAAGAGAATCAAGAGATTGATGAGAGATATCGGTAGACAAAGAGAATGAGGAAGAAGAAAAGATTAGGTTATTGTTCCATAAGAAATCATATTACAATGTAGGCTAAAGCCTATATATATCAAGGGAAAATTAGGGCTACACCCTCTACCAACCGATCGTATAAGTGATAGGGACAAGGAGAGAGATAGAACTAATCCCAACGGTGATAGTGACCCGTCCTAGTCTCCTTAAACACAACATAACCCGTGACTCCACTTGTTCCTCCTCTCTAACGGCTACAAGCGACATTCTAGATCCTTCTCATGGGCCTAAGGAGAGCAGGCCTCCTCATTGTCTTTACACACTTACATGACTCGGCCTTATTGCTTGGTTGTACGGACGGCCCCATAATTGTACGGACGGCCATGGCTGCCTTAGGCTTATTCTCTTGATCAATATAGACAACACTTAAACCCGTTTTATCCCAAAACAGGCTAAAACCGAGAAAACATTGATTCTAAGAAGTAAGCAGGTTTGTTACTGTTTTTCGGGTCAGAATGTATGACAATCCAATGCATTTGACTAATTGTAAGAGTTCGGGATGAATTTGGAGTGTTTAGACAACACTTATACCCATTTTGTCCCGAAACAGGCTAAAACTAAGAAAACGTTGATTCTAAGCAGTAAACAGCTTTGTTACTGTTTATAGGGTCAGAATGTGTGTCAATCCAATGCATTTGACTAATTGAAAAAGTTCGGGATGAATTTGGAGTGTTTAGACAACACTTAAACCCGTTTTATCCCAAAGCATGCTTAAACCGAGAAAACAGGCTAAAACCGAGAAAACATTGATTGTAAGCAGTAAACAGATTTTTACTGTTTCTAGGATCTTAATATGTGACAATCCAATGCATTTGACTAATTTTAAGAGTTCGGGATGAATTTGGAGTGTTTGGACAACACTTAAACCCGTTTTATCCCAAAACATGCTTAAACCGAGAAAACAGGCTAAAACCGAGAAAACATTGATTGGATAGCAGTAAACAGCTTTATTACTGTTTCTAGGGTCATAATGTGTGAAGATCCAATGCATTTGACTAATTGTAAGAGTTTGGGATGAATTTGGAGTGTTTAGACAACACTTATACCTATTTTGTCCCGAAACAAGCTAAAACTGAGAAAACGTTGATTCTAAGAAGTAAGCAGCTTTGTTACTGTTTTTAGGGTCAGCATGTATGACAATCCAATGCATTGGACTAATTGTAAGAGTTCGGGATTAATTTGGAGTGTTTAGACAACACTTAAACCCGTTTTATCCCAAAACATGCTTAAAATGAGAAACAGGCTAAAACCGAGAGAAAACATTGTTTGGAAGCAGTAAACAGATATAACACTCTTTTTAGGGTCAAAATATGTAACAATCCAATGCATTTGACTAATTGTAAGAGTTCGGGATGAATTTGGAGTTTTTAGACAACACTTTTACCCATTTTGTCCCGAAACAAGCTAAAACTGAGAAAACGTTGATTCTAAGCAGTAAGCAGCATTGTTAATGTTTCTAGGGTCATAATGTGTGACAATCCAATTCATTTGACTAATTGTAAGAGTTCGGAATGAATTTGGAGTTTTTAGACAACACTTTTACCCGTTTTATCCCAAAACATGCTTAAACTGAGAAAACGTTGATTCTAAGCAGTAAGCAGCATTGTTAATGTTCCTAGGGTCATAATGTGTGACAATCCAATTCATTTGACTAATTGTAAGAGTTCGGAATGAATTTGGAGTTTTTAGACAACACTTTTACCCGTTTTATCCCAAAACATGCTTAAACAGAGAAAACGTTGATTCTAAGCAGTAAGCAGCATTGTTAATGTTTCTAGGGTCATAATGTGTGACAATCCAATTCATTTGACTAATTGTAAGAGTTCGGAATGAATTTGGAGTTTTTAGACAACACTTTTACCCGTTTTATCCCAAAACATGCTTAAACTGAGAAAACGTTGATTCTAAGCAGTAAGCAGCATTGTTACTGTTTCTAGGGTTAGAATGTGTGACAATCCAATGCATTTGACTAATTGTAAGAGTTCGGGATGAATTGGAGTGTTTAGACAACACTTAAACCGGTTTTATCCCAAAACATGCTTAAACCGAGAAAACAGGCTAAAACCGAGAAAACATTGATTGTACGCAGTAAACAGCTTTGTTACTGTTTCTAGGGTCAGAATGTGTGACAATCCAATGCATTTGACTAATTGTAAGAGTTTGGGATGTATTTGGAGTGTTTAGACAACACTTAAACCCGTTTTATCCCAAAACATGCTTAAACCGAGAAAACAGGCTAAAACCGAGAAAACATTGATTGTAAGCAGTAAACAGCTTTGTTACTGTTTCTAGGGTCATAATGTGTGACAATACAATGCATTTGACTAATTGTAAGAGTTTGGGATGAATTTGGAGTGTTTAGACAACACTTAAACCCGTTTTATCCCAAAACATGCTTAAACCGAGAAAACAGGCTAAAACCGAGAAAAAATTGATTGGAAGCAGTAAACAGCTTTGTTACTGTTTCTAGGGTCATAATGTGTGACAATCCAATGCATTTGACTAATTGTAAGAGTTCGGGATGAATTTGGAGTGTTTAGACAACACTTAAACCCGTTTTATCCCAAAACAGGCTAAAACCGAGAAAACATTGATTCTAAGAAGTAAGCAGGTTTGTTACTGTTTTTCGGGTCAGAATGTATGACAATCCAATGCATTTGACTAATTGTAAGAGTTCGGGATGAATTTGGAGTGTTTAGACAACACTTATACCCATTTTGTCCCGAAACAGGCTAAAACTAAGAAAACGTTGATTCTAAGCAGTAAACAGCTTTGTTACTGTTTCTAGGGTCAGAATGTGTGTCAATCCAATGCATTTGACTAATTGAAAAAGTTCGGGATGAATTTGGAGTGTTTAGACAACACTTAAACCCGTTTTATCCCAAAGCATGCTTAAACCGAGAAAACAGGCTAAAACCGAGAAAACATTGATTGTAAGCAGTAAACAGATTTTTACTGTTTCTAGGATCTTAATATGTGACAATCCAATGCATTTGACTAATTTTAAGAGTTCGGGATGAATTTGGAGTGTTTGGACAACACTTAAACCCGTTTTATCCCAAAACATGCTTAAACCGAGAAAACAGGCTAAAACCGAGAAAACATTGATTGGATAGCAGTAAACAGCTTTATTACTGTTTCTAGGGTCATAATGTGTGAAGATCCAATGCATTTGACTAATTGTAAGAGTTTGGGATGAATTTGGAGTGTTTAGACAACACTTATACCTATTTTGTCCCGAAACAAGCTAAAACTGAAAAAACGTTGATTCTAAGAAGTAAGCAGCTTTGTTACTGTTTTTAGGGTCAGCATGTATGACAATCCAATGCATTGGACTAATTGTAAGAGTTCGGGATTAATTTGGAGTGTTTAGACAACACTTAAACCCGTTTTATCCCAAAACATGCTTAAAATGAGAAACAGGCTAAAACCGAGAGAAAACATTGTTTGGAAGCAGTAAACAGATATAACACTCTTTTTAGGGTCAAAATATGTAACAATCCAATGCATTTGACTAATTGTAAGAGTTCGGGATGAATTTGGAGTTTTTAGACAACACTTTTACCCATTTTGTCCCGAAACAAGCTAAAACTGAGAAAACGTTGATTCTAAGCAGTAAGCAGCATTGTTAATGTTTCTAGGGTCATAATGTGTGACAATCCAATTCATTTGACTAATTGTAAGAGTTCGGAATGAATTTGGAGTTTTTAGACAACACTTTTACCCGTTTTATCCCAAAACATGCTTAAACTGAGAAAACGTTGATTCTAAGCAGTAAGCAGCATTGTTAATGTTTCTAGGGTCATAATGTGTGACAATCCAATTCATTTGACTAATTGTAAGAGTTCGGAATGAATTTGGAGTTTTTAGACAACACTTTTACCCGTTTTATCCCAAAACATGCTTAAACAGAGAAAACGTTGATTCTAAGCAGTAAGCAGCATTGTTAATGTTTCTAGGGTCATAATGTGTGACAATCCAATTCATTTGACTAATTGTAAGAGTTCGGAATGAATTTGGAGTTTTTAGACAACACTTTTACCCGTTTTATCCCAAAACATGCTTAAACTGAGAAAACGTTGATTCTAAGCAGTAAGCAGCATTGTTACTGTTTCTAGGGTTAGAATGTGTGACAATCCAATGCATTTGACTAATTGTAAGAGTTCGGGATGAATTGGAGTGTTTAGACAACACTTAAACCGGTTTTATCCCAAAACATGCTTAAACCGAGAAAACAGGCTAAAACCGAGAAAACATTGATTGTACGCAGTAAACAGCTTTGTTACTGTTTCTAGGGTCAGAATGTGTGACAATCCAATGCATTTGACTAATTGTAAGAGTTTGGGATGTATTTGGAGTGTTTAGACAACACTTAAACCCGTTTTATCCCAAAACATGCTTAAACCGAGAAAACAGGCTAAAACCGAGAAAACATTGATTGTAAGCAGTAAACAGCTTTGTTACTGTTTCTAGGGTCATAATGTGTGACAATACAATGCATTTGACTAATTGTAAGAGTTTGGGATGAATTTGGAGTGTTTAGACAACACTTAAACCCGTTTTATCCCAAAACATGCTTAAACCGAGAAAACAGGCTAAAACCGAGAAAAAATTGATTGGAAGCAGTAAACAGCTTTGTTACTGTTTCTAGGGTCATAATGTGTGACAATCCAATGCATTTGACTAATTGTAAGAGTTCGGGATGAATTTGGAGTGTTTAGACAACACTTAAACCCGTTTTATCCCAAAACAGGCTAAAACCGAGAAAACATTGATTCTAAGAAGTAAGCAGGTTTGTTACTGTTTTTCGGGTCAGAATGTATGACAATCCAATGCATTTGACTAATTGTAAGAGTTCGGGATGAATTTGGAGTGTTTAGACAACACTTATACCCATTTTGTCCCGAAACAGGCTAAAACTAAGAAAACGTTGATTCTAAGCAGTAAACAGCTTTGTTACTGTTTCTAGGGTCAGAATGTGTGTCAATCCAATGCATTTGACTAATTGAAAAAGTTCGGGATGAATTTGGAGTGTTTAGACAACACTTAAACCCGTTTTATCCCAAAGCATGCTTAAACCGAGAAAACAGGCTAAAACCGAGAAAACATTGATTGTAAGCAGTAAACAGATTTTTACTGTTTCTAGGATCTTAATATGTGACAATCCAATGCATTTGACTAATTTTAAGAGTTCGGGATGAATTTGGAGTGTTTGGACAACACTTAAACCCGTTTTATCCCAAAACATGCTTAAACCGAGAAAACAGGCTAAAACCGAGAAAACATTGATTGGATAGCAGTAAACAGCTTTATTACTGTTTCTAGGGTCATAATGTGTGAAGATCCAATGCATTTGACTAATTGTAAGAGTTTGGGATGAATTTGGAGTGTTTAGACAACACTTATACCTATTTTGTCCCGAAACAAGCTAAAACTGAGAAAACGTTGATTCTAAGAAGTAAGCAGCTTTGTTACTGTTTTTAGGGTCAGCATGTATGACAATCCAATGCATTGGACTAATTGTAAGAGTTCGGGATTAATTTGGAGTGTTTAGACAACACTTAAACCCGTTTTATCCCAAAACATGCTTAAAATGAGAAACAGGCTAAAACCGAGAGAAAACATTGTTTGGAAGCAGTAAACAGATATAACACTCTTTTTAGGGTCAAAATATGTAACAATCCAATGCATTTGACTAATTGTAAGAGTTCGGGATGAATTTGGAGTTTTTAGACAACACTTTTACCCATTTTGTCCCGAAACAAGCTAAAACTGAGAAAACGTTGATTCTAAGCAGTAAGCAGCATTGTTAATGTTTCTAGGGTCATAATGTGTGACAATCCAATTCATTTGACTAATTGTAAGAGTTCGGAATGAATTTGGAGTTTTTAGACAACACTTTTACCCGTTTTATCCCAAAACATGCTTAAACTGAGAAAACGTTGATTCTAAGCAGTAAGCAGCATTGTTAATGTTTCTAGGGTCATAATGTGTGACAATCCAATTCATTTGACTAATTGTAAGAGTTCGGAATGAATTTGGAGTTTTTAGACAACACTTTTACCCGTTTTATCCCAAAACATGCTTAAAGAGAGAAAACGTTGATTCTAAGCAGTAAGCAGCATTGTTAATGTTTCTAGGGTCATAATGTGTGACAATCCAATTCATTTGACTAATTGTAAGAGTTCGGAATGAATTTGGAGTTTTTAGACAACACTTTTACCCGTTTTATCCCAAAACATGCTTAAACTGAGAAAACGTTGATTCTAAGCAGTAAGCAGCATTGTTACTGTTTCTAGGGTTAGAATGTGTGACAATCCAATGCATTTGACTAATTGTAAGAGTTCGGGATGAATTGGAGTGTTTAGACAACACTTAAACCGGTTTTATCCCAAAACATGCTTAAACCGAGAAAACAGGCTAAAACCGAGAAAACATTGATTGTACGCAGTAAACAGCTTTGTTACTGTTTCTAGGGTCAGAATGTGTGACAATCCAATGCATTTGACTAATTGTAAGAGTTTGGGATGTATTTGGAGTGTTTAGACAACACTTAAACCCGTTTTATCCCAAAACATGCTTAAACCGAGAAAACAGGCTAAAACCGAGAAAACATTGATTGTAAGCAGTAAACAGCTTTGTTACTGTTTCTAGGGTCATAATGTGTGACAATACAATGCATTTGACTAATTGTAAGAGTTTGGGATGAATTTGGAGTGTTTAGACAACACTTAAACCCGTTTTATCCCAAAACATGCTTAAACCGAGAAAACAGGCTAAAACCGAGAAAAAATTGATTGGAAGCAGTAAACAGCTTTGTTACTGTTTCTAGGGTCATAATGTGTGACAATCCAATGCATTTGACTAATTGTAAGAGTTCGGGATGAATTTGGAGTGTTTAGACAACACTTAAACCCGTTTTATCCCAAAACAGGCTAAAACCGAGAAAACATTGATTCTAAGAAGTAAGCAGGTTTGTTACTGTTTTTCGGGTCAGAATGTATGACAATCCAATGCATTTGACTAATTGTAAGAGTTCGGGATGAATTTGGAGTGTTTAGACAACACTTATACCCATTTTGTCCCGAAACAGGCTAAAACTAAGAAAACGTTGATTCTAAGCAGTAAACAGCTTTGTTACTGTTTCTAGGGTCAGAATGTGTGTCAATCCAATGCATTTGACTAATTGAAAAAGTTCGGGATGAATTTGGAGTGTTTAGACAACACTTAAACCCGTTTTATCCCAAAGCATGCTTAAACCGAGAAAACAGGCTAAAACCGAGAAAACATTGATTGTAAGCAGTAAACAGATTTTTACTGTTTCTAGGATCTTAATATGTGACAATCCAATGCATTTGACTAATTTTAAGAGTTCGGGATGAATTTGGAGTGTTTGGACAACACTTAAACCCGTTTTATCCCAAAACATGCTTAAACCGAGAAAACAGGCTAAAACCGAGAAAACATTGATTGGATAGCAGTAAACAGCTTTATTACCGTTTCTAGGGTCATAATGTGTGAAGATCCAATGCATTTGACTAATTGTAAGAGTTTGGGATGAATTTGGAGTGTTTAGACAACACTTATACCTATTTTGTCCCGAAACAAGCTAAAACTGAGAAAACGTTGATTCTAAGAAGTAAGCAGCTTTGTTACTGTTTTTAGGGTCAGCATGTATGACAATCCAATGCATTGGACTAATTGTAAGAGTTCGGGATTAATTTGGAGTGTTTAGACAACACTTAAACCCGTTTTATCCCAAAACATGCTTAAAATGAGAAACAGGCTAAAACCGAGAGAAAACATTGTTTGGAAGCAGTAAACAGATATAACACTCTTTTTAGGGTCAAAATATGTAACAATCCAATGCATTTGACTAATTGTAAGAGTTCGGGATGAATTTGGAGTTTTTAGACAACACTTTTACCCATTTTGTCCCGAAACAAGCTAAAACTGAGAAAACGTTGATTCTAAGCAGTAAGCAGCATTGTTAATGTTTCTAGGGTCATAATGTGTGACAATCCAATTCATTTGACTAATTGTAAGAGTTCGGAATGAATTTGGAGTTTTTAGACAACACTTTTACCCGTTTTATCCCAAAACATGCTTAAACTGAGAAAACGTTGATTCTAAGCAGTAAGCAGCATTGTTAATGTTTCTAGGGTCATAATGTGTGACAATCCAATGCATTTGACTAATTGTAAGAGTTTGGGATGTATTTGGAGTGTTTAGACAACACTTAAACCCGTTTTATCCCAAAACATGCTTAAACCGAGAAAACAGGCTAAAACCGAGAAAACATTGATTGTAAGCAGTAAACAGCTTTGTTACTGTTTCTAGGGTCATAATGTGTGACAATACAATGCATTTGACTAATTGTAAGAGTTTGGGATGAATTTGGAGTGTTTAGACAACACTTAAACCCGTTTTATCCCAAAACATGCTTAAACCGAGAAAACAGGCTAAAACCGAGAAAAAATTGATTGGAAGCAGTAAACAGCTTTGTTACTGTTTCTAGGGTCATAATGTGTGACAATCCAATGCATTTGACTAATTGTAAGAGTTCGGGATGAATTTGGAGTGTTTAGACAACACTTAAACCCGTTTTATCCCAAAACAGGCTAAAACCGAGAAAACATTGATTCTAAGAAGTAAGCAGGTTTGTTACTGTTTTTCGGGTCAGAATGTATGACAATCCAATGCATTTGACTAATTGTAAGAGTTCGGGATGAATTTGGAGTGTTTAGACAACACTTATACCCATTTTGTCCCGAAACAGGCTAAAACTAAGAAAACGTTGATTCTAAGCAGTAAACAGCTTTGTTACTGTTTCTAGGGTCAGAATGTGTGTCAATCCAATGCATTTGACTAATTGAAAAAGTTCGGGATGAATTTGGAGTGTTTAGACAACACTTAAACCCGTTTTATCCCAAAGCATGCTTAAACCGAGAAAACAGGCTAAAACCGAGAAAACATTGATTGTAAGCAGTAAACAGATTTTTACTGTTTCTAGGATCTTAATATGTGACAATCCAATGCATTTGACTAATTTTAAGAGTTCGGGATGAATTTGGAGTGTTTGGACAACACTTAAACCCGTTTTATCCCAAAACATGCTTAAACCGAGAAAACAGGCTAAAACCGAGAAAACATTGATTGGATAGCAGTAAACAGCTTTATTACCGTTTCTAGGGTCATAATGTGTGAAGATCCAATGCATTTGACTAATTGTAAGAGTTTGGGATGAATTTGGAGTGTTTAGACAACACTTATACCTATTTTGTCCCGAAACAAGCTAAAACTGAGAAAACGTTGATTCTAAGAAGTAAGCAGCTTTGTTACTGTTTTTAGGGTCAGCATGTATGACAATCCAATGCATTGGACTAATTGTAAGAGTTCGGGATTAATTTGGAGTGTTTAGACAACACTTAAACCCGTTTTATCCCAAAACATGCTTAAAATGAGAAACAGGCTAAAACCGAGAGAAAACATTGTTTGGAAGCAGTAAACAGATATAACACTCTTTTTAGGGTCAAAATATGTAACAATCCAATGCATTTGACTAATTGTAAGAGTTCGGGATGAATTTGGAGTTTTTAGACAACACTTTTACCCATTTTGTCCCGAAACAAGCTAAAACTGAGAAAACGTTGATTCTAAGCAGTAAGCAGCATTGTTAATGTTTCTAGGGTCATAATGTGTGACAATCCAATTCATTTGACTAATTGTAAGAGTTCGGAATGAATTTGGAGTTTTTAGACAACACTTTTACCCGTTTTATCCCAAAACATGCTTAAACTGAGAAAACGTTGATTCTAAGCAGTAAGCAGCATTGTTAATGTTTCTAGGGTCATAATGTGTGACAATCCAATTCATTTGACTAATTGTAAGAGTTCGGAATGAATTTGGAGTTTTTAGACAACACTTTTACCCGTTTTATCCCAAAACATGCTTAAACTGAGAAAACGTTGATTCTAAGCAGTAAGCAGCATTGTTAATGTTTCTAGGGTCATAATGTGTGACAATCCAATTCATTTGACTAATTGTAAGAGTTCGGAATGAATTTGGAGTTTTTAGACAACACTTTTACCCGTTTTATCCCAAAACATGCTTAAACTGAGAAAACGTTGATTCTAAGCAGTAAGCAGCATTGTTAATGTTTCTAGGGTCATAATGTGTGACAATCCAATGCATTTGACTAATTGTAAGAGTTTGGGATGTATTTGGAGTGTTTAGACAACACTTAAACCCGTTTTATCCCAAAACATGCTTAAACCGAGAAAACAGGCTAAAACCGAGAAAACATTGATTGTAAGCAGTAAACAGCTTTGTTACTGTTTCTAGGGTCATAATGTGTGACAATACAATGCATTTGACTAATTGTAAGAGTTTGGGATGAATTTGGAGTGTTTAGACAACACTTAAACCCGTTTTATCCCAAAACATGCTTAAACCGAGAAAACAGGCTAAAACCGAGAAAAAATTGATTGGAAGCAGTAAACAGCTTTGTTACTGTTTCTAGGGTCATAATGTGTGACAATCCAATGCATTTGACTAATTGTAAGAGTTCGGGATGAATTTGGAGTGTTTAGACAACACTTAAACCCGTTTTATCCCAAAACAGGCTAAAACCGAGAAAACATTGATTCTAAGAAGTAAGCAGGTTTGTTACTGTTTTTCGGGTCAGAATGTATGACAATCCAATGCATTATTGATCAAGAGAATAAGCCTAAGGCAGCCATGGCCGTCCGTACAATTATGGGGCCGTCCGTACAACCAAGCAATAAGGCCGAGTCATGTAAGTGTGTAAAGACAATGAGGAGGCCTGCTCTCCTTAGGCCCATGAGAAGGATCTAGAATGTCGCTTGTAGCCGTTAGAGAGGAGGAACAAGTGGAGTCACGGGTTATGTTGTGTTTAAGGAGACTAGGACGGGTCACTATCACCGTTGGGATTAGTTCTATCTCTCTCCTTGTCCCTATCACTTATACGATCGGTTGGTAGAGGGTGTAGCCCTAATTTTCCCTTGATATATATAGACTTTAGCCTACATTGTAATATGTATTCTTATGGAACAATAACCTAATCTTTTCTTCTTCCTCATTCTCTTTGTCTACCGATATCTCTCATCAATCTCTTGATTCTCTTCTTTATTCTACAAAGTCTTACATGGTATCAGAGCAAGTTCCTCGATTCTCTACAGTCTAATCTCATTCTCCTACTCATTTCTACACTCTAGTCTCCTTATCTTCGTTTCTTCTTACTCGCATCTTCTTTATTCTCCGGGTAAAAGCTTTACCCATCGGTCCATAGAAATCCGACCATGGAAAACGCCAAGCCCATTGTTTCACCGGTTGTCCTAAAGGGGACAAACTACTTGCTGTGGACAAGAACCACAAGAACCGCCCTTGGAGGTCGTGGCCTTTGGAGTCATGTCGAGTCCGACTATGTCCCAAAGAAAAACCCCAAAGGAGAGGACGCTTCCGAGGCGGAAGCGGAGGAAGAGAGCGAGAGGAAGGCCAAATGGTTCCAAGAAGACCAAGTTGTCCTATCTGTTCTCCAAAACTCTCTGGACACGCCTATCCTTGAGGCCTACTCATATTGCGAGACGGCCAAGGAACTGTGGGAAACACTTAAAGGCGTGTATGGTAATGTCTCTAACATGACTAGAGTCTTTGAGGTCAAGAAGGCCATAAATGATCTTAACCAAGATGATGTGGAGTTCACTAAGCATCTTGGTAAGTTCCGTGCACTATGGTCCGAGCTTGACATGTTGCGGCCAAGTACACTTGAGGCAAGTGTGCTAAACGAAAGAAAGGAGCAAGACAAAGTCTTCGGACTCCTACTTACCTTGAACCCGTCCTTCAACGACCTCTTGAAGCACATCCTAAGGGCAGAGAAGCTCCCCTCCTTTGAGGATATTTGCTCCCAAATTCAGAAAGAGCAAGGATCCCTTGATTTGTTTAGCGGTAAGGGGGAGCTTGCTTCGGCCAACAAAGGAATGTACAAGCAAGAGGAGAGGAAGTTGTTGGTGTGCGACCACTGCAAGAAGCGGGGTCATCTGAAAGACAAGTGCTGGGTTCTCCATCCTCATCTCAAGCCGGCCAAGTTCAAAGCCAACCTCTCAAAGGAAGCGGTTAGCGATAAAGGAGCCGGATCATCAAAGCAGGGAGATGAGGTGGCCATGACCGCAGCCTACGGAGATGTGGTGAGGAAGTCAGACCTTGAGGCTCTCATCCGCTCCATTGCCTCACTCAAGGAGTCTGGTATCTCTTTCTTTACTTCTAGGCCTAGCAAATCGCTTGTTATTGACTCGGGAGCCTCACATCATATGATTAGTAACCCTAGTTTAATTGACAACATAAAACCGGCCTTAGGAAATGTTGTTATTGCAAATGGAGAACAAATACCAGTAAAGGGAATAGGGGACTTGAAACTATTTGATAAAACCTCAAAAGCTTTCTTTATGCCTACCTTTACCTCCAATTTACTATCGGTTAAGAGGGCCACAAATGATTTGAATTGTTATGCAATCTTTGGTCCTAACAATGTTTATTTTCAGGATATTGAGACTGGAAAGGTTCTTGGAGAAGGGCAAGGGAGTGGAGATCTCTATGTCCTAGAGAAAACCGATCCAAATTTATCCTCTACTAAGTCTTGTTTTGTTGTTGATTCGAATATGGTGTGGCATGCTAGGCTAGGCCACCCACATTCACGTGCTTTAGGGTTGATGTTTCCTAATATTTCTTTTGATAATTCTACTTGTGAACCTTGTATTCTTGGAAAACATTGCAAGTCTATCTTTCCTAAGTCAACTACTATTTATGAGAATTGTTTTGATTTGGTTCACTCAGATGTTTGGACATCACCATGCCTATCTAGAGATAATAACAAGTATTTTGTGACTTTTATTGATGAAAAATCAAAATACACTTGGATTACCTTGTTGCCATCTAAAGATAGAGTATTTGATGCCTTTATCAATTTTCAAAATTATGTGACTAATCACTTCAATGCTAAACTTAAGGTACTTAGGTCTGATAATGGGGGGGAATACACAAGTTGCAAGTTCAAAGAACATCTCTCCAAGCATGGCATTCTCCATCAAACTAGTTGTCCCTACACGCCACAACAAAATGGTGTGGCCGAGAGGAAGAACCGGCACCTCATGGAAGTGGCGCGGGCAATCATGTTCCATTCGAGTGTTCCTAAACGATATTGGGGTGATGCCGTGATGACTGCATGCTACCTAATCAACCGAACACCAACTAGAGTTCTTCATGACTTATCTCCATTTGAAGTACTAAACAAATTTAAACCATCTCTTGATCACTTACGAGTTTTCGGCTGTGTTTGTTTTGTGTTAGTACCAGGAGAACAAAGGGGTAAGCTGGATGCCAAAAGTACAAAGTGTATGTTCATTGGCTACTCCACCACACAAAAGGGGTACAAATGTTATGATCCGGCCACAAGTCGACTATATGTCTCTCGAGACGTCCGGTTTCTAGAACATGTGGGCTACCATGACAAGAGGGATTGGAACAACCTTAAAGATCTCTCTCACTCACCTAATGACCGAGCTTCGAGTCTACGGTTCCTTCTTGATCACCTTGGCAACCCATCTCCACCAACGGGTGCCGTGCGGCCAACACTAAGTCAAAATTCTACCGATGGTGGGTCTGACCAAGGAGATGCAAATGACAATGGTTCAGCCCAAGATGGTGAATCTCTCGGGTCTGGCCTACCCATAACCGGTGTTCCCGTCCCTGGCCCTACAACGGACACGCATGCTCCGGCGGCGGCCTCTACCGAGGAAAACACGGAGACGGCTCCTACGGACGGTACGTCCACCGTGTTGCCTAGCGTGGATCCACTTCCGGCACCAGTCCTGCGTCGGAGCACCAGACCTCGATCAGATCCCTCCACTTGGAAGAACAAGCGTGTCTATTACAACAGCCAAGCTGTTGCTCATCCCATTCAGTCCGTTTGTTCCCTTGAGCTGTTACCTGCTGATCACCAAGCTTTCTTCGGCCAAGTGGACGCCAATTGGATCCCGCAGACATATGATGAAGCTAAGGAACATCAAGTTTGGTTAGATGCGGTCAAGAATGAAACTGGCGCCATGATCCGGAATCATACGTGGGACGAATCGGATCTTCCTCAAGGCAAGCGGGCAGTTAGCTCCAAATGGGTGTTTACCATAAAGTATTTGAGCAATGGTGACATTGAACGGCATAAAGCCAGGTTAGTGGCCCGTGGCTTCACCCAAACCTATGGCGCGGACTACACGGACACCTTTGCACCCGTGGCCAGGCTCCATACGGTTCGGGTTGTGCTGTCTCTTGCTGTCAACCTCTCATGGGACTTATGGCAGATGGATGTGAAGAACGCCTTCCTTCAAGGTGAACTTGATGAAGAAGTGTACATGACGCCTCCTCCCGGCCTTGAAGACATGGTTACACCCGGAAAAGTCTTGAGGCTACGTAAGGCCATCTATGGCCTTAAGCAGTCCCCACGAGCGTGGTACCACAAACTAAGCTCCACTCTCAAGACTGATGGTTTTACGCGATCGGAGGCTGATCATACTCTCTTCACGCGTCGCACCTCTATTGGTTGGGTGGTGGTGCTCATATACGTCGACGACATCATCGTGACTGGTGATGATAAGGCGGCCATTCAGGACACCAAGGACTCTCTCAAGTCGGTATTTGACATCAAGGACCTTGGGGAACTCAAATACTTTCTTGGTATTGAGATTTGTCGCTCACCGGAAGGACTCTTCCTCTCACAACGCAAGTTTACTCTTGACTTGTTAGAGGAGACTGGCAAGCTTGGTGTGTCTCCGGTTGCTACGCCCCTTGATGAAGATTACCAGCTCAAGCGAAAGGGGGAGAGCTTACGGGCAAAAGAAGGCCGACCTAAGGAACCAATGGACGAGCCATTCTTAGACGTCACACGCTACCGCCGGCTTGTAGGTAAGCTGATATACCTTACTATCACACGACCTGACATATCCTATGCTGTGAATCAGGTTAGCCAACATATGAAGGCACCAAGCAAGTACCAATGGAGTCAAGTCGAAAGGATCCTAAGCTATCTCAAGGGCAGTCCGGGTCAAGGTATTTGGATGGGCAAGAATGACAACACCGAAATCGTTGGCTATTGTGATGCGGATTACAATGGCGACACGCTGGATAGGAGATCCACCACTGGGTACTGCACGTTTGTTGGAGGCAACTTGGTTACATGGAGGTCTAAGAAACAAAAGGTGGTTTCATGCTCTAGCGCCGAGGCCGAGTATAGAGCTATGAGGAAGCTCACTAACGAGATGACATGGCTGAAGGGCCTACTCAAGGACTTAGGCATCGAGACAAAGCAGCCCATGACCATGCACTGCGACAATGAAGCGGCTATCCACATTGCCACAAACTCAGTCTTTCATGAGAGGACCAAGCACATAGAAAGCGATTGCCACAAGGTGAGAGAGAAGATTGAAGAAGGAGTGGTGTTACCATGCCACACAAGGAGTCAAGATCAGCTAGCTGACATCTTCACCAAGTCTGCAAGCTCCAAGGTTTGTGATCACATCTACAGCAAACTTGGACTTGTAGACATTACACGGCCATGATCAAGCTTCCCTAATCCGTGGACAGCACACTCTTTTTCCCTTGACTTGGTTTTGTCCCATGAGGTTTTCTAAGTCAAGGTTTTTAATGAGGTGCTGCTTCACGGGTTCCAAGCTTAGCCATTTCACTCGGCTAAGCTTGAGGGGGAGTATTGATCAAGAGAATAAGCCTAAGGCAGCCATGGCCGTCCGTACAATTATGGGGCCGTCCGTACAACCAAGCAATAAGGCCGAGTCATGTAAGTGTGTAAAGACAATGAGGAGGCCTGCTCTCCTTAGGCCCATGAGAAGGATCTAGAATGTCGCTTGTAGCCGTTAGAGAGGAGGAACAAGTGGAGTCACGGGTTATGTTGTGTTTAAGGAGACTAGGACGGGTCACTATCACCGTTGGGATTAGTTCTATCTCTCTCCTTGTCCCTATCACTTATACGATCGGTTGGTAGAGGGTGTAGCCCTAATTTTCCCTTGACATATATAGACTTTAGCCTACATTGTAATATGTATTCTTATGGAACAATAACCTAATCTTTTCTTCTTCCTCATTCTCTTTGTCTACCGATATCTCTCATCAATCTCTTGATTCTCTTCTTTATTCTACAAAGTCTTACATGCATTTGACTAATTGTAAGAGTTCGGGATGAATTTGGAGTGTTTAGACAACACTTATACCCATTTTGTCCCGAAACAGGCTAAAACTAAGAAAACGTTGATTCTAAGCAGTAAACAGCTTTGTTACTGTTTCTAGGGTCAGAATGTGTGTCAATCCAATGCATTTGACTAATTGAAAAAGTTCGGGATGAATTTGGAGTGTTTAGACAACACTTAAACCCGTTTTATCCCAAAGCATGCTTAAACCGAGAAAACAGGCTAAAACCGAGAAAACATTGATTGTAAGCAGTAAACAGATTTTTACTGTTTCTAGGATCTTAATATGTGACAATCCAATGCATTTGACTAATTTTAAGAGTTCGGGATGAATTTGGAGTGTTTGGACAACACTTAAACCCGTTTTATCCCAAAACATGCTTAAACCGAGAAAACAGGCTAAAACCGAGAAAACATTGATTGGATAGCAGTAAACAGCTTTATTACTGTTTCTAGGGTCATAATGTGTGAAGATCCAATGCATTTGACTAATTGTAAGAGTTTGGGATGAATTTGGAGTGTTTAGACAACACTTAAACCTGTTTTATCCCAAAACAGGCTAAAACTGAGAAAACATTGATTCTAAGAAGTAAGCAGCTTTGTTACTGTTTTTAGGGTCAGCATGTATGACAATCCAATGCATTGGACTAATTGTAAGAGTTCAGGATGAATTTGGAGTGTTTAGACAACACTTAAAACCGTTTTATCCCCAAAACATGCTTAAAACGAGAAACAGGTGAAAACCGAGAGAAAACATTGTTTGGAAGCAGTAAACAGATATAATACTCTTTTTAGGGTCAAAATATGTAACAATCCAATGCATTTGACTAATTGTAAGAGTTCGGGATGAATTTGGAGTTTTTAGACAACACTTTTACCCATTTTGTCCCGAAACAAGCTAAAACTGAGAAAACGTTGATTCTAAGCTGTAAGCAGCATTGTTACTGTTTCTAGGGTCATAATGTGTGACAATCTAATTCATTTGACTAATTGTAAGAGTTCGGCATGAATTTGGAGTTTTTAGACAACACTTTTACCCATTTTGTCCCGAAACAAGCTAAAACTGAGAAAACGTTGATTCTAAGCAGTAAGCAGCATTGTTAATGTTTCTAGGGTCATAATGTGTGACAATCCAATACATTTCACTAATTGTAAGAGTTCGGGATGAAATTGGAGTGTTTAGACAACACTTAAACCCGTTTTATCCCAAAACATGCTTAACCCGAGAAAACAGGATAAAACCAAGAAAAAATTGATTGGAAGCAGTAAACAGCTTTGTTACTGTTTCTAGGGTCATAATGTGTGAAAATCCAATGCATTTGACTAACTGTAAGAGTTCGGGATGAATTTGGAGTGTTTAGACAACACTTAAACCCGTTTTATCCCAAAACATGCTTAAACCGAGAAAACAGGCTAAAACCGAGAAAACATTGATTGGAAGCAGTAAACAGCTTTGTTACTGTTTCTAGGGTCATAATGTGTGACAATCCAATGCATTTGACTAATTGTAAGAGTTTGGGATGAATTTGGAGTGTTTAGACAACACTTAAACCCGTTTTATCCCAAAACAGGCTTAAACTGAGAAAACATTGATTCTAAGCTGTAAGCAGCATTGTTACTGTTTCTAGGGTCAGAATGTTTGACAATCCAATGCATTTGACTAATTGTAAGAGTTCGGGATGAATTTGGAGTTTTAGACAACACTTTTACCCATTTTGTCCCGAAACAAGCTAAAACTGAGAAAACGTTGATTCTAAGCAGTAAGCAGCATTGTTACTGTTTCTAGGGTTAGAATGTGTGACAATCTAATGCATTTAAGTAATTGTAAGAGTTCGGGATGAATTTGGAGTGTTTAGACAACACTTATACCCATTCTGTCCCGAAACAGGCTAAAACTGAGAAAACGTTGATTCTAAGCAGTAAACAGCTTTGTTACTGTTTCTAGGGTCAGAATGTGTGTCAATCCAATGCATTTGACTAATTGAAAAAGTTCGGGATGAATTTGGAGTGTTTAGACAACACTTAAACCCGTTTTATCCCAAAGCATGCTTAAATCGAGAAAAGAGGCTAAAACTGAGAAAACGTTGATTGTAAGCAGTAAACAGATTTTTACTGTTTCTAGGATCTTAATATGTGACAATCCAATGCATTTGACTAATTGTAAGAGTTTGGGATGAAGTTGGAGTGTTTAGACAACACTTAAACCCGTTTTATCCCAAAACATGCTTAAACCGAGAAAACAGGCTAAAACCGAGAAAACATTGATTGTAAGCAGTAAACAGATTTTTACTGTTTCTAGGATCTTAATATGTGACAATCCAATGCATTTGACTAATTGTAAGAGTTTGGGATGAAGTTGGAGTGTTTAGACAACACTTAAACCCGTTTTATCCCAAAACATGCTTAAACCGAGAAAACAGGCTAAAACCGAGAGAAAATTGATTGGAAGCAGTAAACAGCGTTGTTACTGTTTCTAGGGTCATAATGTGTGACAATCCAATGCATTTGACTAATTGTAAGAGTTCGGGATGAATTTGGAGTGTTTGGACAACACTTAAACCCGATTTATCCCAAAACAGGCTAAAACCGAGAAAACATTGATTCTAAGAAGTAAGCAGGTTTGTTACTGTTTTTCGGGTCAGAATGTATGACAATCCAATGCATTTGACTAATTGTAAGAGTTCGGGATGAATTTGGAGTGTTTAGACAACACTTATACCCATTCTGTCCCGAAACAGGCTAAAACTGAGAAAACGTTGATTCTAAGCAGTAAACAGCTTTGTTACTGTTTCTAGGGTCAGAATGTGTGTCAATCCAATGCATTTGACTAATTGAAAAAGTTCGGGATGAATTTGGAGTGTTTAGACAACACTTAAACCCGTTTTATCCCAAAGCATGCTTAAATCGAGAAAACAGGCTAAAACCGAGAAAACATTGATTGTAAGCAGTAAACAGATTTTTACTGTTTCTAGGATCTTAATATGTGACAATACAATGCATTTGACTAATTGTAAGAGTTTGGGATGAAGTTGGAGTGTTTAGACAACACTTAAACCCGTTTTATCCCAAAACATGCTTAAACCGAGAAAACAGGCTAAAACCGAGAGAAAATTGATTGGAAGCAGTAAACAGCGTTGTTACTGTTTCTAGGGTCATAATGTGTGACAATCCAATGCATTTGACTAATTGTAAGAGTTTGGGATGAATTTGGAGTGTTTAGACAACACTTAAACCTGTTTTATCCCAAAACAGGCTAAAACTGAGAAAACATTGATTCTAAGAAGTAAGCAGCTTTGTTACTGTTTTTAGGGTCAGCATGTATGACAATCCATTGCATTGGACTAATTGTAAGAGTTCGGGATTAATTTGGAGTGTTTAGACAACACTTGAACCCGTTTTATCCCAAAACATGCTTAAAATGAGAAACAGGCTAAAACCGAGAGAAAACATTGTTTGGAAGCAGTAAACAGATATAACACTCTTTTTAGGGTCAAAATATGTAACAATCCAACGCATTTAACTAATTGTAAGAGTTCGGGATGAATTTGGAGTTTTTAGACAACACTTTTACCCATTTTGTCCCGAAACAAGCTAAAACTGAGAAAACGTTGATTCTAAGCAGTAAGCAGCATTGTTAATGTTTCTAGGGTCATAATGTATGACAATCCAATTCATTTGACTAATTGTAAGAGTTCGGAATGAATTTGGAGTTTTTAGACAACACTTTTACCCGTTTTATCCCAAAACATGCTTAAACTGAGAAAACGTTGATTCTAAGCAGTAAGCAGCATTGTTAATGTTTCTAGGGTTATAATGTGTGACAATCCAATTCATTTGACTAATTGTAAGAGTTCGGAATGAATTTGGAGTTTTTAGACAACACTTTTACCCGTTTTATCCCAAAACATGCTTAAACTGAGAAAACGTTGATTCTAAGCAGTAAGCAGCATTGTAAATGTTTCTAGGGTCATAATGTGTGACAATCCAATTCATTTGACTAATTGTAAGAGTTCGGAATGAATTTGGAGTTTTTAGACAACACTTTTACCCGTTTTATCCCAAAACATGCTTAAACTGAGAAAACGTTGATTCTAAGCAGTAAGCAGCATTGTTACTGTTTCTAGGGTTAGAATGTGTGACAATCCAATGCATTTGACTAATTGTAAGAGTTCGGGATGAATTGGAGTGTTTAGACAACACTTAAACCGGTTTTATCCCAAAACATGCTTAAACCGAGAAAACAGGCTAAAACCGAGAAAACATTGATTGTACGCAGTAAACAGCTTTGTTACTGTTTCTAGGGTCAGAATGTGTGACAATCCAATGCATTTGACTAATTGTAAGAGTTTGGGATGTATTTGGAGTGTTTAGACAACACTTAAACCCGTTTTATCCCAAAACATGCTTAAACCGAGAAAACAGGCTAAAACCGAGAAAACATTGATTGTAAGCAGTAAACAGCTTTGTTACTGTTTCTAGGGTCATAATGTGTGACAATACAATGCATTTGACTAATTGTAAGAGTTTGGGATGAATTTGGAGTGTTTAGACAACACTTAAACCCGTTTTATCCCAAAACATGCTTAAACCGAGAAAACAGGCTAAAACCGAGAAAACATTGATTGTAAGCAGTAAACAGCTTTGTTACTGTTTCTAGGGTCATAATGTGTGACAATATAATGCATTTGACTAATTGTAAGAGTTTGGGATGAATTTGGAGTGTTTAGACAACACTTAAACCCGTTTTATCCCAAAACATGCTTAAACCGAGAAAACAGGCTAAAACCGAGAAAAAATTGATTGGAAGCAGTAAACAGCTTTGTTACTGTTTCTAGGGTCATAATGTGTGACAATCCAATGCATTTGACTAATTGCAAGAGTTCGGGATGAATTTGGAGTGTTTAGACAACACTTAAACCCGTTTTATCCCAAAACAGGCTAAAACCGAGAAAACATTGATTCTAAGAAGTAAGCAGGTTTGTTACTGTTTTTCGGGTCAGAATGTATGACAATCCAATGCATTTGACTAATTGTAAGAGTTCGGGATGAATTTGGAGTGTTTAGACAACATTTATACCCATTTTGTCCCGAAACAGGCTAAAACTAAGAAAACGTTGATTCTAAGCAGTAAACAGCTTTGTTACTGTTTCTAGGGTCAGAATGTGTGTCAATCCAATGCATTTGACTAATTGAAAAAGTTCGGGATGAATTTGGAGTGTTTAGACAACACTTAAACCCGTTTTATCCCAAAGCATGCTTAAACCGAGAAAACAGGCTAAAACCGAGAAAACATTGATTGTAAGCAGTAAACAGATTTTTACTGTTTCTAGGATCTTAATATATGACAATCCAATGCATTTGACTAATTTTAAGAGTTCGGGATGAATTTGGAGTGTTTGGACAACACTTAAACCCGTTTTATCCCAAAACATGCTTAAACCGAGAAAACAGGCTAAAACCGAGAAAACATTGATTGGATAGCAGTAAACAGCTTTATTACTGTTTCTAGGGTCATAATGTGTGAAGATCCAATGCATTTGACTAATTGTAAGAGTTTGGGATGAATTTGGAGTGTTTAGACAACACTTAAACCTGTTTTATCCCAAAACAGGCTAAAACTGAGAAAACATTGATTCTAAGAAGTAAGCAGCTTTGTTACTGTTTTTAGGGTCAGCATGTATGACAATCCAATGCATTGGACTAATTGTAAGAGTTCAGGATGAATTTGGAGTGTTTAGACAACACTTAAAACCGTTTTATCCCCAAAACATGCTTAAAACGAGAAACAGGTGAAAACCGAGAGAAAACATTGATTGTAAGCAGTAAACAGATTTTTACTGTTTCTAGGATCTTAATATGTGACAATCCAATGCATTTGACTAATTGTAAGAGTTTGGGATGAATTTGGAGTGTTTAGACAACACTTAAACCCGTTTTATCCCAAAACAGGCTTAAACCGAGAAAACATTGATTCTAAGCTGTAAGCAGCATTGTTACTGTTTCTAGGGTCAGAATGTTTGACAATCCAATGCATTTGACTAATTGTAAGAGTTCGGGATGAATTTGGAGTTTTAGACAACACTTTTACCCATTTTGTCCCGAAACAAGCTAAAACTGAGAAAACGTTGATTCTAAGCAGTAAGCAGCATTGTTAATGTTTCTAGGGTCATAATGTGTGACAATCCAATACATTTGACTAATTGTAAGAGTTCGGGATGAAATTGGAGTGTTTAGACAACACTTAAACCCGTTTTATCCCAAAACATGCTTAACCCGAGAAAACAGGATAAAACCAAGAAAAAATTGATTGGAAGCAGTAAACAGCTTTGTTACTGTTTCTAGGGTCATAATGTGTGACAATCCAATGCATTTGACTAACTGTAAGAGTTCGGGATGAATTTGGAGTGTTTAGACAACACTTAAACCCGTTTTATCCCAAAACATGCTTAAACCGAGAAAACAGGCTAAAACCGAGAAAACATTGATTGGAAGCAGTAAACAGCTTTGTTACTGTTTCTAGGGTCATAATGTGTGACAATCCAATGCATTTGACTAATTGTAAGAGTTTGGGATGAATTTGGAGTGTTTAGATAACACTTAAACCCGTTTTATCCCAAAACAGGCTTAAACCGAGAAAACATTGATTCTAAGCTGTAAGCAGCATTGTTACTGTTTCTAGGGTCAGAATGTTTGACAATCCAATGCATTTGACTAATTGTAAGAGTTCGGGATGAATTTGGAGTTTTAGACAACACTTTTACCCATTTTGTCCCGAAACAAGCTAAAACTGAGAAAACGTTGATTCTAAGCAGTAAGCAGCATTGTTACTGTTTCTAGGGTTAGAATGTGTGACAATCCAATGCATTTAAGTAATTGTAAGAGTTCGGGATGAATTTGGAGTGTTTAGACAACACTTATACCCATTCTGTCCCGAAACAGGCTAAAACTGAGAAAACGTTGATTCTAAGCAGTAAACAGCTTTGTTACTGTTTCTAGGGTCAGAATGTGTGTCAATCCAATGCATTTGACTAATTGAAAAAGTTCGGGATGAATTTGGAGTGTTTAGACAACACTTAAACCCGTTTTATCCCAAAGCATGCTTAAATCGAGAAAACAGGCTAAAACTGAGAAAACGTTGATTGTAAGCAGTAAACAGATTTTTACTGTTTCTAGGATCTTAATATGTGACAATCCAATGCATTTGACTAATTGTAAGAGTTTGGGATGAAGTTGGAGTGTTTAGACAACACTTAAACCCGTTTTATCCCAAAACATGCTTAAACCGAGAAAACAGGCTAAAACCGAGAAAACATTGATTGTAAGCAGTAAACAGATTTTTACTGTTTCTAGGATCTTAATATGTGACAATCCAATGCATTTGACTAATTGTAAGAGTTTGGGATGAAGTTGGAGTGTTTAGACAACACTTAAACCCGTTTTATCCCAAAACATGCTTAAACCGAGAAAACAGGCTAAAACCGAGAGAAAATTGATTGGAAGCAGTAAACAGCGTTGTTACTGTTTCTAGGGTCATAATGTGTGACAATCCAATGCATTTGACTAATTGTAAGAGTTCGGGATGAATTTGGAGTGTTTGGACAACACTTAAACCCGTTTTATCCCAAAACATGCTTAAACCGAGAAAACAGGCTAAAACCGAGAAAACATTGATTGGAAGCAGTAAACAGCTTTGTTACTGTTTCTAGGGTCATAATGTGTGACAATCCAATGCATTTGACTAATTGTAAGAGTTTGGGATGAATTTGGAGTGTTTAGACAACACTTAAACCCGTTTTATCCCAAAACAGGCTTAAACCGAGAAAACATTGATTCTAAGCTGTAAGCAGCATTGTTACTGTTTCTAGGGTCAGAATGTTTGACAATCCAATGCATTTGACTAATTGTAAGAGTTCGGGATGAATTTGGAGTTTTAGACAACACTTTTACCCATTTTGTCCCGAAACAAGCTAAAACTGAGAAAACATTGATTCTAAGCAGTAAGCAGCATTGTTACTGTTTCTAGGGTTAGAATGTGTGACAATCCAATGCATTTAAGTAATTGTAAGAGTTCGGGATGAATTTGGAGTGTTTAGACAACACTTATACCCATTCTGTCCCGAAACAGGCTAAAACTGAGAAAACGTTGATTCTAAGCAGTAAACAGCTTTGTTACTGTTTCTAGGGTCAGAATGTGTGTCAATCCAATGCATTTGACTAATTGAAAAAGTTCGGGATGAATTTGGAGTGTTTAGACAACACTTAAACCCGTTTTATCCCAAAGCATGCTTAAATCGAGAAAACAGGCTAAAACTGAGAAAACGTTGATTGTAAGCAGTAAACAGATTTTTACTGTTTCTAGGATCTTAATATGTGACAATCCAATGCATTTGACTAACTGTAAGAGTTTGGGATGAAGTTGGAGTGTTTAGACAACACTTAAACCCGTTTTATCCCAAAACATGCTTAAACCGAGAAAACAGGCTAAAACCGAGAAAACATTGATTGTAAGCAGTAAACAGATTTTTACTGTTTCTAGGATCTTAATATGTGACAATCCAATGCATTTGACTAATTGTAAGAGTTTGGGATGAAGTTGGAGTGTTTAGACAACACTTAAACCCGTTTTATCCCAAAACATGCTTAAACCGAGAAAACAGGCTAAAACCGAGAGAAAATTGATTGGAAGCAGTAAACAGCGTTGTTACTGTTTCTAGGGTCATAATGTGTGACAATCCAATGCATTTGACTAATTGTAAGAGTTCGGGATGAATTTGGAGTGTTTGGACAACACTTAAACCCGATTTATCCCAAAACAGGCTAAAACCGAGAAAACATTGATTCTAAGAAGTAAGCAGGTTTGTTACTGTTTTTCGGGTCAGAATGTATGACAATCCAATGCATTTGACTAATTGTAAGAGTTCGGGATGAATTTGGAGTGTTTAGACAACACTTATACCCATTCTGTCCCGAAACAGGCTAAAACTGAGAAAACGTTGATTCTAAGCAGTAAACAGCTTTGTTACTGTTTCTAGGGTCAGAATGTGTGTCAATCCAATGCATTTGACTAATTGAAAAAGTTCGGGATGAATTTGGAGTGTTTAGACAACACTTAAACCCGGTTTATCCCAAAGCATGCTTAAATCGAGAAAACAGGCTAAAACCGAGAAAACATTGATTGTAAGCAGTAAACAGATTTTTACTGTTTCTAGGATCTTAATATGTGACAATCCAATGCATTTGACTAATTGTAAGAGTTTGGGATGAAGTTGGAGTGTTTAGACAACACTTAAACCCGTTTTATCCCAAAACATGCTTAAACCGAGAAAACAGGCTAAAACCGAGAGAAAATTGATTGGAAGCAGTAAACAGCGTTGTTACTGTTTCTAGGGTCATAATGTGTGACAATCCAATGCATTTGACTAATTGTAAGAGTTTGGGATGAATTTGGAGTGTTTAGACAACACTTAAACCTGTTTTATCCCAAAACAGGCTAAAACTGAGAAAACATTGATTCTAAGAAGTAAGCAGCTTTGTTACTGTTTTTAGGGTCAGCATGTATGACAATCCATTGCATTGGACTAATTGTAAGAGTTCGGGATTAATTTGGAGTGTTTAGACAACACTTGAACCCGTTTTATCCCAAAACATGCTTAAAATGAGAAACAGGCTAAAACCGAGAGAAAACATTGTTTGGAAGCAGTAAACAGATATAACACTCTTTTTAGGGTCAAAATATGTAACAATCCAATGCATTTAACTAATTGTAAGAGTTCGGGATGAATTTGGAGTTTTTAGACAACACTTTTACCCATTTTGTCCCGAAACAGGCTAAAACTGAGAAAACGTTGATTCTAAGCAGTAAACAGCTTTGTTACTGTTTCTAGGGTCATAATGTGTGACAATCCAATTCATTTGACTAATTGTAAGAGTTCGGAATGAATTTGGAGTTTTTAGACAACACTTTTACCCGTTTTATCCCAAAACATGCTTAAACTGAGAAAACGTTGATTCTAAGCAGTAAGCAGCATTGTTAATGTTTCTAGGGTTATAATGTGTGACAATCCAATTCATTTGACTAATTGTAAGAGTTCGGAATGAATTTGGAGTTTTTAGACAACACTTTTACCCGTTTTATCCCAAAACATGCTTAAACTGAGAAAACGTTGATTCTAAGCAGTAAGCAGCGTTGTAAATCTTTCTAGGGTCATAATGTGTGACAATCCAATTCATTTGACTAATTGTAAGAGTTCGGAATGAATTTGGAGTTTTTAGACAACACTTTTACCCGTTTTATCCCAAAACATGCTTAAACTGAGAAAACGTTGATTCTAAGCAGTAAGCAGCATTGTTACTGTTTCTAGGGTTAGAATGTGTGACAATCCAATGCATTTGACTAATTGTAAGAGTTCGGGATGAATTGGAGTGTTTAGACAACACTTAAACCGGTTTTATCCCAAAACATGCTTAAACCGAGAAAACAGGCTAAAACCGAGAAAACATTGATTGTATCCAGTAAACAGCTTTGTTACTGTTTCTAGGGTCAGAATGTGTGACAATCCAATGCATTTGACTAATTGTAAGAGTTTGGGATGTATTTGGAGTGTTTAGACAACACTTAAACCCGTTTTATCCCAAAACATGCTTAAACCGAGAAAACAGGCTAAAACCGAGAAAACATTGATTGTAAGCAGTAAACAGCTTTGTTACTGTTTCTAGGGTCATAATGTGTGACAATACAATGCATTTGACTAATTGTAAGAGTTTGGGATGAAGTTGGAGTGTTTAGACAACACTTAAACCCGTTTTATCCCAAAACATGCTTAAACCGAGAAAACAGGCTAAAACCGAGAGAAAATTGATTGGAAGCAGTAAACAGCGTTGTTACTGTTTCTAGGGTCATAATGTGTGACAATCCAATGCATTTGACTAATTGTAAGAGTTTGGGATGAATTTGGAGTGTTTAGACAACACTTAAACCTGTTTTATCCCAAAACAGGCTAAAACTGAGAAAACATTGATTCTAAGAAGTAAGCAGCTTTGTTACTGTTTTTAGGGTCAGCATGTATGACAATCCAATGCATTGGACTAATTGTAAGAGTTCGGGATTAATTTGGAGTGTTTAGACAACACTTGAACCCGTTTTATCCCAAAACATGCTTAAAATGAGAAACAGGCTAAAACCGAGAGAAAACATTGTTTGGAAGCAGTAAACAGATATAACACTCTTTTTAGGGTCAAAATATGTAACAATCCAATGCATTTAACTAATTGTAAGAGTTCGGGATGAATTTGGAGTTTTTAGACAACACTTTTACCCATTTTGTCCCGAAACAAGCTAAAACTGAGAAAACGTTGATTCTAAGCAGTAAGCAGCATTGTTAATGTTTCTAGGGTCATAATGTATGACAATCCAATTCATTTGACTAATTGTAAGAGTTCGGAATGAATTTGGAGTTTTTAGACAACACTTTTACCCGTTTTATCCCAAAACATGCTTAAACTGAGAAAACGTTGATTCTAAGCAGTAAGCAGCATTGTTAATGTTTCTAGGGTTATAATGTGTGACAATCCAATTCATTTGACTAATTGTAAGAGTTTGGAATGAATTTGGAGTTTTTAGACAACACTTTTACCCGTTTTATCCCAAAACATGCTTAAACTGAGAAAACGTTGATTCTAAGCAGTAAGCAGCATTGTTACTGTTTCTAGGGTTAGAATGTGTGACAATCCAATGCATTTGACTAATTGTAAGAGTTCGGGATGAATTGGAGTGTTTAGACAACACTTAAACCGGTTTTATCCCAAAACATGCTTAAACCGAGAAAACAGGCTAAAACCGAGAAAACATTGATTGTATCCAGTAAACAGCTTTGTTACTGTTTCTAGGGTCAGAATGTGTGACAATCCAATGCATTTGACTAATTGTAAGAGTTTGGGATGTATTTGGAGTGTTTAGACAACACTTAAACCCGTTTTATCCCAAAACATGCTTAAACCGAGAAAACAGGCTAAAACCGAGAAAACATTGATTGTAAGCAGTAAACAGCTTTGTTACTGTTTCTAGGGTCATAATGTGTGACAATACAATGCATTTGACTAATTGTAAGAGTTTGGGATGAAGTTGGAGTGTTTAGACAACACTTAAACCCGTTTTATCCCAAAACATGCTTAAACCGAGAAAACAGGCTAAAACCGAGAGAAAATTGATTGGAAGCAGTAAACAGCGTTGTTACTGTTTCTAGGGTCATAATGTGTGACAATCCAATGCATTTGACTAATTGTAAGAGTTTGGGATGAATTTGGAGTGTTTAGACAACACTTAAACCTGTTTTATCCCAAAACAGGCTAAAACTGAGAAAACATTGATTCTAAGAAGTAAGCAGCTTTGTTACTGTTTTTAGGGTCAGCATGTATGACAATCCAATGCATTGGACTAATTGTAAGAGTTCGGGATTAATTTGGAGTGTTTAGACAACACTTGAACCCGTTTTATCCCAAAACATGCTTAAAATGAGAAACAGGCTAAAACCGAGAGAAAACATTGTTTGGAAGCAGTAAACAGATATAACACTCTTTTTAGGGTCAAAATATGTAACAATCCAATGCATTTAACTAATTGTAAGAGTTCGGGATGAATTTGGAGTTTTTAGACAACACTTTTACCCATTTTGTCCCGAAACAAGCTAAAACTGAGAAAACGTTGATTCTAAGCAGTAAGCAGCATTGTTAATGTTTCTAGGGTCATAATGTATGACAATCCAATTCATTTGACTAATTGTAAGAGTTCGGAATGAATTTGGAGTTTTTAGACAACACTTTTACCCGTTTTATCCCAAAACATGCTTAAACTGAGAAAACGTTGATTCTAAGCAGTAAGCAGCATTGTTAATGTTTCTAGGGTTATAATGTGTGACAATCCAATTCATTTGACTAATTGTAAGAGTTTGGAATGAATTTGGAGTTTTTAGACAACACTTTTACCCGTTTTATCCCAAAACATGCTTAAACTGAGAAAACGTTGATTCTAAGCAGTAAGCAGCATTGTAAATGTTTCTAGGGTCATAATGTGTGACAATCCAATTCATTTGACTAATTGTAAGAGTTCGGAATGAATTTGGAGTTTTTAGACAACACTTTTACCCGTTTTATCCCAAAACATGCTTAAACTGAGAAAACGTTGATTCTAAGCAGTAAGCAGCATTGTTACTGTTTCTAGGGTTAGAATGTGTGACAATCCAATGCATTTGACTAATTGTAAGAGTTCGGGATGAATTGGAGTGTTTAGACAACACTTAAACCGGTTTTATCCCAAAACATGCTTAAACCGAGAAAACAGGCTAAAACCGAGAAAACATTGATTGTATCCAGTAAACAGCTTTGTTACTGTTTCTAGGGTCAGAATGTGTGACAATCCAATGCATTTGACTAATTGTAAGAGTTTGGGATGTATTTGGAGTGTTTAGACAACACTTAAACCCGTTTTATCCCAAAACATGCTTAAACCGAGAAAACAGGCTAAAACCGAGAAAACATTGATTGTAAGCAGTAAACAGCTTTGTTACTGTTTCTAGGGTCATAATGTGTGACAATACAATGCATTTGACTAATTGTAAGAGTTTGGGATGAATTTGGAGTGTTTAGACAACACTTAAACCCGTTTTATCCCAAAACATGCTTAAACCGAGAAAACAGGCTAAAACCTAGAAAAAATTGATTGGAAGCAGTAAACAGCTTTGTTACTGTTTCTAGGGTCATAATGTGTGACAATCCAATGCATTTGACTAATTGTAAGAGTTCGGGATGAATTTGGAGTGTTTAGACAACACTTAAACCCGTTTTATCCCAAAACAGGCTAAAACCGAGAAAACATTGATTCTAAGAAGTAAGCAGGTTTGTTACTGTTTTTCGGGTCAGAATGTATGACAATCCAATGCATTTGACTAATTGTAAGAGTTCGGGATGAATTTGGAGTGTTTAGACAACACTTATACCCATTTTGTCCCGAAACAGGCTAAAACTAAGAAAACGTTGATTCTAAGCAGTAAACAGCTTTGTTACTGTTTCTAGGGTCAGAATGTGTGTCAATCCAATGCATTTGACTAATTGAAAAAGTTCGGGATGAATTTGGAGTGTTTAGACAACACTTAAACCCGTTTTATCCCAAAGCATGCTTAAACCGAGAAAACAGGCTAAAACCGAGAAAACATTGATTGTAAGCAGTAAACAGATTTTTACTGTTTCTAGGATCTTAATATGTGACAATCCAATGCATTTGACTAATTTTAAGAGTTCGGGATGAATTTGGAGTGTTTGGACAACACTTAAACCCGTTTTATCCCAAAACATGCTTAAACCGAGAAAACAGGCTAAAACCGAGAAAACATTGATTGGATAGCAGTAAACAGCTTTATTACTGTTTCTAGGGTCATAATGTGTGAAGATCCAATGCATTTGACTAATTGTAAGAGTTTGGGATGAATTTGGAGTGTTTAGACAACACTTAAACCTGTTTTATCCCAAAACAGGCTAAAACTGAGAAAACATTGATTCTAAGAAGTAAGCAGCTTTGTTACTGTTTTTAGGGTCAGCATGTATGACAATCCAATGCATTGGACTAATTGTAAGAGTTCAGGATGAATTTGGAGTGTTTAGACAACACTTAAAACCGTTTTATCCCCAAAACATGCTTAAAACGAGAAACAGGTGAAAACCGAGAGAAAACATTGTTTGGAAGCAGTAAACAGATATAATACTCTTTTTAGGGTCAAAATATGTAACAATCCAATGCATTTGACTAATTGTAAGAGTTCGGGATGAATTTGGAGTTTTTAGATAACACTTTTACCCATTTTGTCCCGAAACAAGCTAAAACTGAGAAAACGTTGATTCTAAGCTGTAAGCAGCATTGTTACTGTTTCTAGGGTCATAATGTGTGACAATCCAATTCATTTGACTAATTGTAAGAGTTCGGAATGAATTTGGAGTGTTTAGACAACACTTAAACCCGTTTTATCCCAAAACATGCTTAAACCGAGAAAACATTGATTCTAAGCTGTAAGCAGCATTGTTACTGTTTCTAGGGTCATAATGTGTGACAATCCAATACATTTGACTAATTGTAAGAGTTCGGGTTGAAATTGGAGTGTTTAGACAACACTTAAACCCGTTTTATCCCATAACATGCTTAACCCGAGAAAACAGGATAAAACCAAGAAAAAATTGATTGGAAGCAGTAAACAGCTTTGTTACTGTTTCTAGGGTCATAATGTGTGACAATCCAATGCATTTGACTAACTGTAAGAGTTCGGGATGAATTTGGAGTGTTTAGACAACACTTAAACCCGTTTTATCCCAAAACATGCTTAAACCGAGAAAACAGGCTAAAACCGAGAAAACATTGATTGGAAGCAGTAAACAGCTTTGTTACTGTTTCTAGGGTCATAATGTGTGACAATCCAATGCATTTGACTAATTGTAAGAGTTTGGGATGAATTTGGAGTGTTTAGACAACACTTAAACCCGTTTTATCCCAAAACAGGCTTAGACCGAGAAAACATTGATTCTAAGCTGTAAGCAGCATTGTTACTGTTTCTAGGGTCAGAATGTTTGACAATCCAATGCATTTGACTAATTGTAAGAGTTCGGGATGAATTTGGAGTTTTAGACAACACTTTTACCCATTTTGTCCCGAAACAAGCTAAAACTGAGAAAACGTTGATTCTAAGCAGTAAGCAGCATTGTTACTGTTTCTAGGGTTAGAATGTGTGACAATCCAATGCATTTGAGTAATTGTAAGAGTTCGGGATTAATTTGGAGTGTTTAGACAACACTTAAACCCGTTTTATCCCAAAACATGCTTAAACCGAGAAAACAGGCTAAAACCGAGAAAAGATTGATTGGAAGCAGTAAACAGCTTTGTTACTGTTTCTAGGGTCATAATGTGTGACAATCCAATGCATTTGACTAATTGTAAGAGTTCGGGATGAATTTGGAGTGTTTAGACAACACTTAAACCCGTTTTATCCCAAAACAGGCTAAAACCGAGAAAACATTGATTCTAAGAAGTAAGCAGGTTTGTTACTGTTTTTCGGGTCAGAATGTATGACAATCCAATGCATTTGACTAATTGTAAGAGTTCGGGATGAATTTGGAGTGTTTAGACAACACTTATACCCATTTTGTCCCGAAACAGGCTAAAACTAAGAAAACGTTGATTCTAAGCAGTAAACAGCTTTGTTACTGTTTCTAGGGTCAGAATGTGTGTCAATCCAATGCATTTGACTAATTGAAAAAGTTCGGGATGAATTTGGAGTGTTTAGACAACACTTAAACCCGTTTTATCCCAAAGCATGCTTAAACCGAGAAAACAGGCTAAAACCGAGAAAACATTGATTGTAAGCAGTAAACAGATTTTTACTGTTTCTAGGATCTTAATATGTGACAATCCAATGCATTTGACTAATTTTAAGAGTTCGGGATGAATTTGGAGTGTTTGGACAACACTTAAACCCGTTTTATCCCAAAACATGCTTAAACCGAGAAAACAGGCTAAAACCGAGAAAACATTGATTGGATAGCAGTAAACAGCTTTATTACTGTTTCTAGGGTCATAATGTGTGAAGATCCAATGCATTTGACTAATTGTAAGAGTTTGGGATGAATTTGGAGTGTTTAGACAACACTTAAACCTGTTTTATCCCAAAACAGGCTAAAACTGAGAAAACATTGATTCTAAGAAGTAAGCAGCTTTGTTACTGTTTTTAGGGTCAGCATGTATGACAATCCAATGCATTGGACTAATTGTAAGAGTTCAGGATGAATTTGGAGTGTTTAGACAACACTTAAAACCGTTTTATCCCCAAAACATGCTTAAAACGAGAAACAGGTGAAAACCGAGAGAAAACATTGTTTGGAAGCAGTAAACAGATATAATACTCTTTTTAGGGTCAAAATATGTAACAATCCAATGCATTTGACTAATTGTAAGAGTTCGGGATGAATTTGGAGTTTTTAGACAACACTTTTACCCATTTTGTCCCGAAACAAGCTAAAACTGAGAAAACGTTGATTCTAAGCTGTAAGCAGCATTGTTACTGTTTCTAGGGTCATAATGTGTGACAATCCAATTCATTTGACTAATTGTAAGAGTTCGGAATGAATTTGGAGTTTTTAGACAACACTTTTACCCATTTTGTCCCGAAACAAGCTAAAACTGAGAAAACGTTGATTCTAAGCAGTAAGCAGCATTGTTAATGTTTCTAGGGTCATAATGTGTGACAATCCAATACATTTGACTAATTGTAAGAGTTCGGGTTGAAATTGGAGTGTTTAGACAACACTTAAACCCGTTTTATCCCAAAACATGCTTAACCCGAGAAAACAGGATAAAACCAAGAAAAAATTGATTGGAAGCAGTAAACAGCTTTGTTACTGTTTCTAGGGTTATAATGTGTGACAATCCAATGCATTTGACTAACTGTAAGAGTTCGGGATGAATTTGGAGTGTTTAGACAACACTTAAACCCGTTTTATCCCAAAACATGCTTAAACCGAGAAAACAGGCTAAAACCGAGAAAACATTGATTGGAAGCAGTAAACAGCTTTGTTACTGTTTCTAGGGTCATAATGTGTGACAATCCAATGCATTTGACTAATTGTAAGAGTTTGGGATGAATTTGGAGTGTTTAGACAACACTTAAACCCGTTTTATCCCAAAACAGGCTTAGACCGAGAAAACATTGATTCTAAGCTGTAAGCAGCATTGTTACTGTTTCTAGGGTCAGAATGTTTGACAATCCAATGCATTTGACTAATTGTAAGAGTTCGGGATGAATTTGGAGTTTTAGACAACACTTTTACCCATTTTGTCCCGAAACAAGCTAAAACTGAGAAAACGTTGATTCTAAGCAGTAAGCAGCATTGTTACTGTTTCTAGGGTTAGAATGTGTGACAATCCAATGCATTTGAGTAATTGTAAGAGTTCGGGATGAATTTGGAGTGTTTAGACAACACTTATACCCATTCTGTCCCGAAACAGGCTAAAACTGAGAAAACGTTGATTCTAAGCAGTAAACAGCTTTGTTACTGTTTCTAGGGTCAGAATGTGTGTCAATCCAATGCATTTGACTAATTGAAAAAGTTCGGGATGAATTTGGAGTGTTTAGACAACACTTAAACCCGTTTTATCCCAAAGCATGCTTAAATCGAGAATACAGGCTAAAACCGAGAAAACATTGATTGTAAGCAGTAAACAGATTTTTACTGTTTCTAGGATCTTAATATGTGACAATCCAATGCATTTGACTAATTGTAAGAGTTTGGGATGAAGTTGGAGTGTTTAGACAACACTTAAACCCGTTTTATCCCAAAACATGCTTAAACCAAGAAAACAGGCTAAAACCGAGAGAAAATTGATTGGAAGCAGTAAACAGCGTTGTTACTGTTTCTAGGGTCATAATGTGTGACAATCCAATGCATTTGACTAATTGTAAGAGTTCGGGATGAATTTGGAGTGTTTAGACAACACTTAAACCTGTTTTATCCCAAAACAGGCTAAAACCGAGAAAACATTGATTCTAAGAAGTAAGCAGGTTTGTTACTGTTTTTCGGGTCAGAATGTATGACAATCCAATGCATTTGACTAATTGTAAGAGTTCGGGATGAATTTGGAGTGTTTAGACAACACTTATACCCATTCTGTCCCGAAACAGGCTAAAACTGAGAAAACGTTGATTCTAAGCAGTAAACAGCTTTGTTACTGTTTCTAGGGTCAGAATGTGTGTCAATCCAATGCATTTGACTAATTGAAAAAGTTCGGGATGAATTTGGAGTGTTTAGACAACACTTAAACCCGTTTTCTCCCAAAACATGCTTAAACCGAGAAAACAGGCTAAAACCGAGAAAACATTGATTGGAAGCAGTAAACAGCTTTGTTACTGTTTCTAGGGTCATAATGTGTGACAATCCAATGCATTTGACTAATTGTAAGAGTTTGGGATGAATTTGGAGTGTTTAGACAACACTTAAACCCGTTTTATCCCAAAACAGGCTTAGACCGAGAAAACATTGATTCTAAGCTGTAAGCAGCATTGTTACTGTTTCTAGGGTCAGAATGTTTGACAATCCAATGCATTTGACTAATTGTAAGAGTTCGGGATGAATTTGGAGTTTTAGACAACACTTTTACCCATTTTGTCCCGAAACAAGCTAAAACTGAGAAAACGTTGATTCTAAGCAGTAAGCAGCATTGTTACTGTTTCTAGGGTTAGAATGTGTGACAATCCAATGCATTTGAGTAATTGTAAGAGTTCGGGATGAATTTGGAGTGTTTAGACAACACTTATACCCATTCTGTCCCGAAACAGGCTAAAACTGAGAAAACGTTGATTCTAAGCAGTAAACAGCTTTGTTACTGTTTCTAGGGTCAGAATGTGTGTCAATCCAATGCATTTGACTAATTGAAAAAGTTCGGGATGAATTTGGAGTGTTTAGACAACACTTAAACCCGTTTTATCCCAAAGCATGCTTAAATCGAGAATACAGGCTAAAACCGAGAAAACATTGATTGTAAGCAGTAAACAGATTTTTACTGTTTCTAGGATCTTAATATGTGACAATCCAATGCATTTGACTAATTGTAAGAGTTTGGGATGAAGTTGGAGTGTTTAGACAACACTTAAACCCGTTTTATCCCAAAACATGCTTAAACCAAGAAAACAGGCTAAAACCGAGAGAAAATTGATTGGAAGCAGTAAACAGCGTTGTTACTGTTTCTAGGGTCATAATGTGTGACAATCCAATGCATTTGACTAATTGTAAGAGTTCGGGATGAATTTGGAGTGTTTAGACAACACTTAAACCTGTTTTATCCCAAAACAGGCTAAAACCGAGAAAACATTGATTCTAAGAAGTAAGCAGGTTTGTTACTGTTTTTCGGGTCAGAATGTATGACAATCCAATGCATTTGACTAATTGTAAGAGTTCGGGATGAATTTGGAGTGTTTAGACAACACTTATACCCATTCTGTCCCGAAACAGGCTAAAACTGAGAAAACGTTGATTCTAAGCAGTAAACAGCTTTGTTACTGTTTCTAGGGTCAGAATGTGTGTCAATCTAATGCATTTGACTAATTGAAAAAGTTCGGGATGAATTTGGAGTGTTTAGACAACACTTAAACCCGTTTTATCCCAAAGCATGCTTAAATCGAGAAAACAGGCTAAAACCGAGAAAACATTGATTGTAAGCAGTAAACAGATTTTTACTGTTTCTAGGATCTTAATATGTGACAATCCAATGCATTTGACTAATTGTAAGAGTTTGGGATGAAGTTGGAGTGTTTAGACAACACTTAAACCCGTTTTATCCCAAAACATGCTTAAACCGAGAAAACAGGCTAAAACCGAGAGAAAATTGATTGGAAGCAGTAAACAGCGTTGTTACTGTTTCTAGGGTCATAATGTGTGACAATCCAATGCATTTGACTAATTGTAAGAGTTTGGGATGAATTTGGAGTGTTTAGACAACACTTAAACCTGTTTTATCCCAAAACAGGCTAAAACTGAGAAAACATTGATTCTAAGAAGTAAGCAGCTTTGTTACTGTTTTTAGGGTCAGCATGTATGACAATCCATTGCATTGGACTAATTGTAAGAGTTCGGGATTAATTTGGAGTGTTTAGACAACACTTAAACCCGTTTTATCCCAAAACATGCTTAAAATGAGTAACAGGCTAAAACCGAGAGAAAACATTGTTTGGAAGCAGTAAACAGATATAATACTCTTTTTAGGGTCAAAATATGTAACAATCCAATGCATTTGACTAATTGTAAGAGTTCGGGATGAATTTGGAGTTTTTAGACAACACTTTTACCCATTTTGTCCCGAAACAAGCTAAAACTGAGAAAACGTTGATTCTAAGCAGTAAGCAGCATTGTTAATGTTTCTAGGGTCTTAATGTGTGACAATCCAATTCATTTGACTAATTGTAAGAGTTCGGAATGAATTTGGAGTTTTTAGACAACACTTTTACCCGTTTTATCCCAAAACATGCTTAAACTGAGAAAACGTTGATTCTAAGCAGTAAGCAGCATTGTTACTGTTTCTAGGGTTAGAATGTGTGACAATCCAATGCATTTGACTAATTGTAAAAGTTCGGGATGAATTGGAGTGTTTAGACAACACTTAAACCGGTTTTATCCCAAAACATGCTTAAACCGAGAAAACAGGCTAAAACCGAGAAAACATTGATTGTACGCAGTAAACAGCTTTGTTACTGTTTCTAGGGTCAGAATGTGTGACAATCCAATGCATTTGACTAATTGTAAGAGTTTGGGATGTATTTGGAGTGTTTAGACAACACTTAAACCCGTATTATCCCAAAACATGCTTAAACCGAGAAAACAGGCTAAAACCGAGAAAACATTGATTGTAAGCAGTAAACAGCTTTGTTACTGTTTCTAGGGTCATAATGTGTGACAATACAATGCATTTGACTAATTGTAAGAGTTTGGGATGAATTTGGAGTGTTTAGACAACACTTAAACCCGTTTTATCCCAAAACATGCTTAAACCGAGAAAACAGGCTAAAACCGAGAAAAAATTGATTGGAAGCAGTAAATAGCTTTGTTACTGTTTCTAGGGTCATAATGTGTGACAATCCAATGCATTTGACTAATTGTAAGAGTTCAGGATGAATTTGGAGTGTTTAGACAACACTTAAACCCGTTTTATCCCAAAACAGGCTAAAACCGAGAAAACATTGATTCTAAGAAGTAAGCAGGTTTGTTACTGTTTTTCGGGTCAGAATGTATGACAATCCAATGCATTTGACTAATTGTAAGAGTTCGGGATGAATTTGGAGTGTTTAGACAACACTTATACCCATTTTGTCCCGAAACAGGCTGAAACTGAGAAAACGTTGATTCTAAGTAGTAAACAGCTTTGTTACTGTTTCTAGGGTCAGAATGTGTGTCAATCCAATGCATTTGACTAATTGTAAGAGTTTGGGATGAATTTGGAGTGTTTAGACAACACTTAAACCCGTTTTATCCCAAAACAGGCTTAGACCGAGAAAACATTGATTCTAAGCTGTAAGCAGCATTGTTACTGTTTCTAGGGTCAGAATGTTTGACAATCCAATGCATTTGACTAATTGTAAGAGTTCGGGATGAATTTGGAGTTTTAGACAACACTTTTACCCATTTTGTCCCGAAACAAGCTAAAACTGAGAAAACGTTGATTCTAAGCAGTAAGCAGCATTGTTACTGTTTCTAGGGTTAGAATGTGTGACAATCCAATGCATTTGAGTAATTGTAAGAGTTCGGGATGAATTTGGAGTGTTTAGACAACACTTATACCCATTCTGTCCCGAAACAGGCTAAAACTGAGAAAACGTTGATTCTAAGCAGTAAACAGCTTTGTTACTGTTTCTAGGGTCAGAATGTGTGTCAATCCAATGCATTTGACTAATTGAAAAAGTTCGGGATGAATTTGGAGTGTTTAGACAACACTTAAACCCGTTTTATCCCAAAGCATGCTTAAATCGAGAAAACAGGCTAAAACCGAGAAAACATTGATTGTAAGCAGTAAACAGATTTTTACTGTTTCTAGGATCTTAATATGTGACAATCCAATGCATTTGACTAATTGTAAGAGTTTGGGATGAAGTTGGAGTGTTTAGACAACACTTAAACCCGTTTTATCCCAAAACATGCTTAAACCAAGAAAACAGGCTAAAACCGAGAGAAAATTGATTGGAAGCAGTAAACAGCGTTGTTACTGTTTCTAGGGTCATAATGTGTGACAATCCAATGCATTTGACTAATTGTAAGAGTTCGGGATGAATTTGGAGTGTTTAGACAACACTTAAACCTGTTTTATCCCAAAACAGGCTAAAACCGAGAAAACATTGATTCTAAGAAGTAAGCAGGTTTGTTACTGTTTTTCGGGTCAGAATGTATGACAATCCAATGCATTTGACTAATTGTAAGAGTTCGGGATGAATTTGGAGTGTTTAGACAACACTTATACCCATTCTGTCCCGAAACAGGCTAAAACTGAGAAAACGTTGATTCTAAGCAGTAAACAGCTTTGTTACTGTTTCTAGGGTCAGAATGTGTGTCAATCTAATGCATTTGACTAATTGAAAAAGTTCGGGATGAATTTGGAGTGTTTAGACAACACTTAAACCCGTTTTATCCCAAAGCATGCTTAAATCGAGAAAACAGGCTAAAACCGAGAAAACATTGATTGTAAGCAGTAAACAGATTTTTACTGTTTCTAGGATCTTAATATGTGACAATCCAATGCATTTGACTAATTGTAAGAGTTTGGGATGAAGTTGGAGTGTTTAGACAACACTTAAACCCGTTTTATCCCAAAACATGCTTAAACCGAGAAAACAGGCTAAAACCGAGAGAAAATTGATTGGAAGCAGTAAACAGCGTTGTTACTGTTTCTAGGGTCATAATGTGTGACAATCCAATGCATTTGACTAATTGTAAGAGTTTGGGATGAATTTGGAGTGTTTAGACAACACTTAAACCTGTTTTATCCCAAAACAGGCTAAAACTGAGAAAACATTGATTCTAAGAAGTAAGCAGCTTTGTTACTGTTTTTAGGGTCAGCATGTATGACAATCCATTGCATTGGACTAATTGTAAGAGTTCGGGATTAATTTGGAGTGTTTAGACAACACTTAAACCCGTTTTATCCCAAAACATGCTTAAAATGAGAAACAGGCTAAAACCGAGAGAAAACATTGTTTGGAAGCAGTAAACAGATATAATACTCTTTTTAGGGTCAAAATATGTAACAATCCAATGCATTTGACTAATTGTAAGAGTTCGGGATGAATTTGGAGTTTTTAGACAACACTTTTACCCATTTTGTCCCGAAACAAGCTAAAACTGAGAAAACGTTGATTCTAAGCAGTAAGCAGCATTGTTAATGTTTCTAGGGTCTTAATGTGTGACAATCCAATTCATTTGACTAATTGTAAGAGTTCGGAATGAATTTGGAGTTTTTAGACAACACTTTTACCCGTTTTATCCCAAAACATGCTTAAACTGAGAAAACGTTGATTCTAAGCAGTAAGCAGCATTGTTACTGTTTCTAGGGTTAGAATGTGTGACAATCCAATGCATTTGACTAATTGTAAAAGTTCGGGATGAATTGGAGTGTTTAGACAACACTTAAACCGGTTTTATCCCAAAACATGCTTAAACCGAGAAAACAGGCTAAAACCGAGAAAACATTGATTGTACGCAGTAAACAGCTTTGTTACTGTTTCTAGGGTCAGAATGTGTGACAATCCAATGCATTTGACTAATTGTAAGAGTTTGGGATGTATTTGGAGTGTTTAGACAACACTTAAACCCGTATTATCCCAAAACATGCTTAAACCGAGAAAACAGGCTAAAACCGAGAAAACATTGATTGTAAGCAGTAAACAGCTTTGTTACTGTTTCTAGGGTCATAATGTGTGACAATACAATGCATTTGACTAATTGTAAGAGTTTGGGATGAATTTGGAGTGTTTAGACAACACTTAAACCCGTTTTATCCCAAAACATGCTTAAACCGAGAAAACAGGCTAAAACCGAGAAAAAATTGATTGGAAGCAGTAAATAGCTTTGTTACTGTTTCTAGGGTCATAATGTGTGACAATCCAATGCATTTGACTAATTGTAAGAGTTCAGGATGAATTTGGAGTGTTTAGACAACACTTAAACCCGTTTTATCCCAAAACAGGCTAAAACCGAGAAAACATTGATTCTAAGAAGTAAGCAGGTTTGTTACTGTTTTTCGGGTCAGAATGTATGACAATCCAATGCATTTGACTAATTGTAAGAGTTCGGGATGAATTTGGAGTGTTTAGACAACACTTATACCCATTTTGTCCCGAAACAGGCTGAAACTGAGAAAACGTTGATTCTAAGTAGTAAACAGCTTTGTTACTGTTTCTAGGGTCAGAATGTGTGTCAATCCAATGCATTTGACTAATTGTAAGAGTTTGGGATGAATTTGGAGTGTTTAGACAACACTTAAACCCGTTTTATCCCAAAACAGGCTTAGACCGAGAAAACATTGATTCTAAGCTGTAAGCAGCATTGTTACTGTTTCTAGGGTCAGAATGTTTGACAATCCAATGCATTTGACTAATTGTAAGAGTTCGGGATGAATTTGGAGTTTTAGACAACACTTTTACCCATTTTGTCCCGAAACAAGCTAAAACTGAGAAAACGTTGATTCTAAGCAGTAAGCAGCATTGTTACTGTTTCTAGGGTTAGAATGTGTGACAATCCAATGCATTTGAGTAATTGTAAGAGTTCGGGATGAATTTGGAGTGTTTAGACAACACTTATACCCATTCTGTCCCGAAACAGGCTAAAACTGAGAAAACGTTGATTCTAAGCAGTAAACAGCTTTGTTACTGTTTCTAGGGTCAGAATGTGTGTCAATCCAATGCATTTGACTAATTGAAAAAGTTCGGGATGAATTTGGAGTGTTTAGACAACACTTAAACCCGTTTTATCCCAAAGCATGCTTAAATCGAGAAAACAGGCTAAAACCGAGAAAACATTGATTGTAAGCAGTAAACAGATTTTTACTGTTTCTAGGATCTTAATATGTGACAATCCAATGCATTTGACTAATTGTAAGAGTTTGGGATGAAGTTGGAGTGTTTAGACAACACTTAAACCCGTTTTATCCCAAAACATGCTTAAACCAAGAAAACAGGCTAAAACCGAGAGAAAATTGATTGGAAGCAGTAAACAGCGTTGTTACTGTTTCTAGGGTCATAATGTGTGACAATCCAATGCATTTGACTAATTGTAAGAGTTCGGGATGAATTTGGAGTGTTTAGACAACACTTAAACCTGTTTTATCCCAAAACAGGCTAAAACCGAGAAAACATTGATTCTAAGAAGTAAGCAGGTTTGTTACTGTTTTTCGGGTCAGAATGTATGACAATCCAATGCATTTGACTAATTGTAAGAGTTCGGGATGAATTTGGAGTGTTTAGACAACACTTATACCCATTCTGTCCCGAAACAGGCTAAAACTGAGAAAACGTTGATTCTAAGCAGTAAACAGCTTTGTTACTGTTTCTAGGGTCAGAATGTGTGTCAATCCAATGCATTTGACTAATTGAAAAAGTTCGGGATGAATTTGGAGTGTTTAGACAACACTTAAACCCGTTTTATCCCAAAGCATGCTTAAATCGAGAAAACAGGCTAAAACCGAGAAAACATTGATTGTAAGCAGTAAACAGATTTTTACTGTTTCTAGGATCTTAATATGTGACAATCCAATGCATTTGACTAATTGTAAGAGTTTGGGATGAAGTTGGAGTGTTTAGACAACACTTAAACCCGTTTTATCCCAAAACATGCTTAAACCGAGAAAACAGGCTAAAACCGAGAGAAAATTGATTGGAAGCAGTAAACAGCGTTGTTACTGTTTCTAGGGTCATAATGTGTGACAATCCAATGCATTTGACTAACTGTAAGAGTTTGGGATGAATTTGGAGTGTTTAGACAACACTTAAACCTGTTTTATCCCAAAACAGGCTAAAACTGAGAAAACATTGATTCTAAGAAGTAAGCAGCTTTGTTACTGTTTTTAGGGTCAGCATGTATGACAATCCAATGCATTGGACTAATTGTAAGAGTTCGGGATTAATTTGGAGTGTTTAGACAACACTTAAACCCGTTTTATCCCAAAACATGCTTAAAATGAGAAACAGGCTAAAACCGAGAGAAAACATTGTTTGGAAGCAGTAAACAGATATAATACTCTTTTTAGGGTCAAAATATGTAACAATCCAATGCATTTGACTAATTGTAAGAGTTCGGGATGAATTTGGAGTTTTTAGACAACACTTTTACCCATTTTGTCCCGAAACAAGCTAAAACTGAGAAAACGTTGATTCTAAGCAGTAAGCAGCATTGTTAATGTTTCTAGGGTCTTAATGTGTGACAATCCAATTCATTTGACTAATTGTAAGAGTTCGGAATGAATTTGGAGTTTTTAGACAACACTTTTACCCGTTTTATCCCAAAACATGCTTAAACTGAGAAAACGTTGATTCTAAGCAGTAAGCAGCATTGTTACTGTTTCTAGGGTTAGAATGTGTGACAATCCAATGCATTTGACTAATTGTAAAAGTTCGGGATGAATTGGAGTGTTTAGACAACACTTAAACCGGTTTTATCCCAAAACATGCTTAAACCGAGAAAACAGGCTAAAACCGAGAAAACATTGATTGTACGCAGTAAACAGCTTTGTTACTGTTTCTAGGGTCAGAATGTGTGACAATCCAATGCATTTGACTAATTGTAAGAGTTTGGGATGTATTTGGAGTGTTTAGACAACACTTAAACCCGTATTATCCCAAAACATGCTTAAACCGAGAAAACAGGCTAAAACCGAGAAAACATTGATTGTAAGCAGTAAACAGCTTTGTTACTGTTTCTAGGGTCATAATGTGTGACAATACAATGCATTTGACTAATTGTAAGAGTTTGGGATGAATTTGGAGTGTTTAGACAACACTTAAACCCGTTTTATCCCAAAACATGCTTAAACCGAGAAAACAGGCTAAAACCGAGAAAAAATTGATTGGAAGCAGTAAACAGCTTTGTTACTATTTCTAGGGTCATAATGTGTGACAATCCAATGCATTTGACTAATTGTAAGAGTTCGGGATGAATTTGGAGTGTTTAGACAACACTTAAACCCGTTTTATCCCAAAACAGGCTAAAACCGAGAAAACATTGATTCTAAAAAGTAAGCAGGTTTGTTACTGTTTTTCGGGTCAGAATGTATGACAATCCAATGCATTTGACTAATTGTAAGAGTTCGGGATGAATTTGGAGTGTTTAGACAACACTTATACCCATTTTGTCCCGAAACAGGCTAAAACTGAGAAAACGTTGATTCTAAGTAGTAAACAGCTTTGTTACTGTTTCTAGGGTCAGAATGTGTGTCAATCCAATGCATTTGACTAATTGAAAAAGTTCAGGATGAATTTGGAGTGTTTAGACAACACTTAAACCCGTTTTATCCCAAAGCATGCTTAAATTGAGAAAACAGGCTAAAACCGAGAAAACATTGATTGTAAGCAGTAAACAGATTTTTACTGTTTCTAGGATCTTAATATGTGACAATCCAATGCATTTGACTAATTGTAAGAGTTCGGGATGAATTTGGAGTGTTTGGACAACACTTAAACCCGTTTTATCCCAAAACATGCTTAAACCGAGAAAAACGGCTAAAACCGAGAAAACATTGATTGGAAGTAGTAAACAGCTTTATTACTGTTTCTAGGGTCATAATGTGTGAAGATCCAATGCATTTGACTAATTGTAAGAGTTTGGGATGAATTTGGAGTGTTTAGACAACACTTAAACCTGTTTTATCCCAAAACAGGCTAAAACTGAGAAAACATTGATTCTAAGAAGTAAGCAGCTTTGTTACTGTTTTTAGGGTCAGCATGTATGACAATCCAATGCAGTGGACTAATTGTAAGAGTTCAGGATGAATTTGGAGTGTTTAGACAACACTTAAAACCGTTTTATCCCCAAAACATGCTTAAAACGAGAAACAGGTGAAAACCGAGAGAAAACATTGTTTGGAAGCAGTAAACAGATATAATACTCTTTTTAGGGTCAAAATATGTAACAATCCAATGCATTTGACTAATTGTAAGAGTTCGGGATGAATTTGGAGTTTTTAGACAACACTTTTACCCATTTTGTCCCGAAACAAGCTAAAACTGAGAAAACGTTGATTCTAAGCAGTAAGCAGCATTGTTAATGTTTCTAGGGTCATAATGTGTGACAATCCAATTCATTTGACTAATTGTAAGAGTTCGGAATGAATTTGGAGTTTTTAGACAACACTTTTACCCATTTTGTCCCGTAACAAGCTAAAACTGAGAAAACGTTGATTCTAAGAAGTAAACAGCTTTGTTACTGTTTCTAGGGTCTGAATGTGTGACAATCCAATGCATTTGACTAATTGTAAGAGTTTGGGATGAATTTGGAGTGTTTAGACAACACTTAAACCCGTTTTATCCCAAAACATGCTTAAACCGAGAAACAGGCTAAAACCGAGAAAACATTGATTGTACGCAGTAAACAGCTTTGTTACTGTTTCTAGGGTCAGAATGTGTGACAATCCAATGGATTTGACTAATTGTAAGAGTTTGGGATGTATTTGGAGTGTTTAGACAACACTTAAACCCGTTTTATCCCAAAACATGCTTAAACCGAGAAAACAGGCTAAAACCGAGAAAACATTGATTGTAAGCAGTAAACAGCTTTGTTACTGTTTCTAGGGTCATAATGTGTGACAATCCAATGCATTTGACTAATTGTAAGAGTTCAGGATGAATTTGGAGTGTTTAGACAACACTTAAACCCGTTTTATCCCAAAACAGGCTAAAACCGAGAAAACATTGATTCTAAGAAGTAAGCAGGTTTGTTACTGTTTTTCGGGTCAGAATGTATGACAAACCAATGCATTTGACTAATTGTAAGAGTTCGGGATGAATTTGGAGTGTTTAGACAACACTTATACCCATTCTGTCCCGAAACAGGCTAAAACTGAGAAAACGTTGATTCTAAGCAGTAAACAGCTTTGTTACTGTTTCTAGGGTCAGAATGTGTGTCAATCCAATGCATTTGACTAATTGAAAAAGTTCGGGATGAATTTGGAGTGTTTAGACAACACTTAAACCCGTTTTATCCCAAAGCATGCTTAAATCGAGAAAACAGGCTAAAACCGAGAAAACATTGATTGTAAGCAGTAAACAGATTTTTACTGTTTCTAGGATCTTAATATGTGACAATCCATTGCATTTGACTAATTGTAAGAGTTTGGGATGAAGTTGGAGTGTTTAGACAACACTTAAACCCGTTTTATCCCAAAACATGCTTAAACCGAGAAAACAGGCTAAAACCGAGAGAAAATTGATTGGAAGCAGTAAACAGCGTTGTTACTGTTTCTAAGGTCATAATGTGTGACAATCCAATGCATTTGACTAATTGTAAGAGTTCGGGATGAATTTGGAGTGTTTAGACAACACTTAAACCCGTTTTATCCCAAAACAGGCTAAAACCGAGAAAACATTGATTCTAAGAAGTAAGCAGGTTTGTTACTGTTTTTCGGGTCAGAATGTATGACAATCCAATGCATTTGACTAATTGTAAGAGTTCGGGATGAATTTGGAGTGTTTAGACAACACTTATACCCATTCTGTCCCGAAACAGGCTAAAACTGAGAAAACGTTGATTCTAAGCAGTAAACAGCTTTGTTACTGTTTCTAGGGTCAGAATGTGTGTCAATCCAATGCATTTGACTAATTGAAAAAGTTCGGGATGAATTTGGAGTGTTTAGACAACACTTAAACCCGTTTTATCCCAAAGCATGCTTAAATCGAGAAAACAGGCTAAAACCGAGAAAACATTGATTGTAAGCAGTAAACAGATTTTTACTGTTTCTAGGATCTTAATATGTGACAATCCATTGCATTTGACTAATTGTAAGAGTTTGGGATGAAGTTGGAGTGTTTAGACAACACTTAAACCCGTTTTATCCCAAAACATGCTTAAACCAAGAAAACAGGCTAAAACCGAGAGAAAATTGATTGGAAGCAGTAACCAGCGTTGTTACTGTTTCTAGGGTCATAATGTGTGACAATCCAATGCATTTGACTAATTGTAAGAGTTCGGGATGAATTTGGAGTGTTTAGACAACACTTAAACCCGTTTTATCCCAAAACAGGCTAAAACCGAGAAAACATTGATTCTAAGAAGTAAGCAGGTTTGTTACTGTTTTTCGGGTCAGAATGTATGACAATCCAATGCATTTGACTAATTGTAAGAGTTCGGGATGAATTTGGAGTGTTTAGACAACACTTATACCCATTCTGTCCCGAAATAGGCTAAAACTGAGAAAACGTTGATTCTAAGCAGTAAACAGCTTTGTTACTGTTTCTAGGGTCAGAATGTGTGTCAATCCAATGCATTTGACTAATTGAAAAAGTTCGGGATGAATTTGGAGTGTTTAGACAACACTTAAACCCGTTTTATCCCAAAGCATGCTTAAATCGAGAAAACAGGCTAAAACCGAGAAAACATTGATTGTAAGCAGTAAACAGATTTTTACTGTTTCTAGGATCTTAATATGTGACAATCCAATGCATTTGACTAATTGTAAGAGTTTGGGATGAAGTTGGAGTGTTTAGACAACACTTAAACCCGTTTTATCCCAAAACATGCTTAAACCGAGAAAACAGGCTAAAACCGAGAGAAAATTGATTGGAAGCAGTAAACAGCGTTGTTACTGTTTCTAGGGTCATAATGTGTGACAATCCAATGCATTTGACTAATTGTAAGAGTTCGGGATGAATTTGGAGTGTTTAGACAACACTTAAACCCGTTTTATCACAAAACATGCTTAAACCGAGAAAACAGGCTAAAACCGAGAAAACATTGATTGGAAGCAGTAAACAGCTTCGTTACTGTTTCTAGGGTCATAATGTGTGACAATCCAATGCATTTGACTAATTGTAAGAGTTTGGGATGAATTTGGAGTGTTTAGACAACACTTAAACCTGTTTTATCCCAAAACAAGCTAAAACTGAGAAAACATTGATTCTAAGAAGTAAGCAGCTTTGTTACTGTTTTTAGGGTCAGCATGTATGACAATCCAATGCATTTGACTAATTGTAAGAGTTCGGGATTAATTTGGAGTGTTTAGACAACACTTAAACCCGTTTTATCCCAAAACATGCTTAAAATGAGAAACAGGCTAAAACCGAGAGAAAAAATTGATTGGAAGCAGTAAACAGCTTTGTTACTGTTTCTAGGGTCATAATGTGTGACAATCCAATGCATTTGACTAATTGTAAGAGTTTGCTATGAATTTGGAGTTTTTAGACAACACTTTTACCCATTTTGTCCCGAAACAAGCTAAAACTGAGAAAACGTTGATTCTAAGCAGTAAGCAGCATTGTTAATGTTTCTAGGGTAATAATGTGTGACAATCCAATTCATTTGACTAATTGTAAGAGTTCGGAATGAATTTGCAGTTTTTAGACAACACTTTTACCCATTTTGTCCCGAAACAAGCTAAAACTGAGAAAACGTTGATTCTAAGCAGTAAGCAGCATTGTTACTGTTTCTAGGGTTAGAATGTGTGACAATCCAATGCATTTGACTAATTGTAAGAGTTCGGGATGAATTTGGAGTGTTTAGACAACACTTAAACCGGTTTTATCCCAAAACATGCTTAAACCGAGAAACAGGCTAAAACCGAGAAAACATTGATTGTACGCAGTAAACAGCTTTGTTACTGTTTCTAGGGTCAGAATGTGTGACAATCCAATGCATTTGACTAATTGTAAGAGTTTGGGATGTATTTGGAGGGTTTAGACAACACTTAAACCCGTTTTATCCCAAAACATGCTTAAACCGAGAAAACAGGCTAAAACCGAGAAAACATTGATTGTAAGCAGTAAACAGCTTTGTTACTGTTTCTAGGGTCATAATGTGTGACAATACAATGCATTTGACTAATTGTTAGAGTTTGGGATGAATTTGGAGTGTTTAGACAACACTTAAACCCGTTTTATCCCAAAACATGCTTAAACCGAGAAAACAGGCTAAAACCGAGAGAAAATTGATTGGAAGCAGTAAACAGCGTTGTTACTGTTTCTAGGGTTATAATGTGTGACAATCCAATGCATTTGACTAATTGTAAGAGTTCGGGATGAATTTGGAGTGTTTAGACAACACTTAAACCTGTTTTATCCCAAAACAGGCTAAAACTGAGAAAACATTGATTCTAAGAAGTAAGCAGCTTTGTTACTGTTTTTAGGGTCAGCATGTATGACAATCCAATGCATTGGACTAATTGTAAGAGTTCGGGATGAATTTGGAGTGTTTAGACAACACTTAAACCGGTTTTATCCCAAAACATGCTTAAACCGAGAAAACAGGCTAAAACCGAGAAAACATTGATTGTACGCAGTAAACAACTTTGTTACTGTTTCTAGGGTCAGAATGTGTGACAATCCAATGCATTTGACTAATTGTAAGAGTTTGGGATGTATTTGGAGTGTTTAGACAACACTTAAACCCGTTTTATCCAAAAACATGCTTAAACTGAGAAAACAGGCTAAAACCGAGAAAACATTGATTGTAAGCAGTAAACAGCTTTGTTACTGTTTCTAGGGTCATAATGTGTGACAATACAATGCATTTGACTAATTGTAAGAGTTTGGGATGAATTTGGAGTGTTTAGACAACACTTAAACCCGTTTTATCCCAAAACATGCTTAAACCGAGAAAACAGGCTAAAACCGAGAAAAAATTGATTGGAAGCAGTAAACAGCTTTGTTACTGTTTCTAGGGTCATAATGTGTGACAATCCAATGCATTTGACTAATTGTAAGAGTTCGGGATGAATTTGGAGTGTTTAGACAACACTTAAACCCGTTTTATCCCAATACAGGCTAAAACCGAGAAAACATTGATTCTAAGAAGTAAGCAGGTTTGTTACTGTTTTTCGGGTCAGAATGTATGACAATCCAATGCATTTGACTAATTGTAAGAGTTCGGGATGAATTTGGAGTGTTTAGACAACACTTATACCCATTCTGTCCCGAAACAGGCTAAAACTGAGAAAACGTTGATTCTAAGCAGTAAACAGCTTTGTTACTGTTTCTAGGGTCAGAATGTGTGTCAATCCAATGCATTTGACTAATTGAAAAAGTTCGGGAAGAATTTGGAGTGTTTAGACAACACTTAAACCCGTTTTATCCCAAAGCATGCTTAAATCGAGAAAACAGGCTAAAACCAAGAAAACATTGATTGTAAGCAGTAAACAGATTTTTACTGTTTCTAGGATCTTAATATGTGACAATCCAATGCATTTGACTAATTGTAAGAGTTCGGGATGAATTTGGAGTGTTTAGACAACACTTAAACCCGTTTTATCCCAAAACATGCTTAAACCGAGAAAACAGGCTAAAACCGAGAAAATATTGATTGGAAGCAGTAAACAGCTTTATTACTGTTTCTAGGGTCATAATGTGTGAAGATCCAATGCATTTGACTAATTGTAAGAGTTTGGGATGAATTTGGAGTGTTTAGACAACATTTAAACCTGTTTTATCCCAAAACAGGCTAAAACTAAGAAAACATTGATTCTAAGAAGTAAGCAGCTTTGTTACTGTTTTTAGGGTCAGCATGTATGACAATCCAATGCATTGGACTAATTGTAAGAGTTCAGGATGAATTTGGAGTGTTTAGACAACACTTAAAACCGTTTTATCCCCAAAACATGCTTAAAACGAGAAACAGGCGAAAACCGAGAGAAAACATTGTTTGGAAGCAGTAAACAGATATGTTACTCTTTTTAGGGTCAAAATATGTAACAATCCAATGCATTTGACTAATTTTAAAAATTCGAGATGAATTCGGAGTGTTTAGACAACACTTAAACCCGTTTTATCCCAAAACAGGCTTAAACCGAGAAAACATTGATTCTAAGCAGTAAGCAGCATTGTTACTGTTTCTAGGGTTAGAATGTGTGACAATCCAATGCATTTGACTAATTGTAAGAGTTCGGGATGAATTTGGAGTGTTTAGACAACACTTAAACCGGTTTTATCCCAAAACATGCTTAAACCGAGAAAACAGGCTAAAACCGAGAAAACATTGATTGTATGCAGTAAACAGCTTTGTTACTGTTTCTAGGGTCAGAATGTGTGACAATCCAATGCATTTGACTAATTTTAAGAGTTTGGGATGTATTTGGAGTGTTTAGACAACACTTAAACCCGTTTTATCCCAAAACATGCTTAAACCGAGAAAACAGGCTAAAACCGAGAAAACATTGATTGTAAGCAGTAAACAGCTTTGTTACTGTTTCTAGGGTCATAATGTGTGACAATACAATGCATTTGACTAATTGTAAGAGTTTGGGATGAATTTGGAGTGTTTAGACAACACTTAAACCCGTTTTATCCCAAAACATGCTTAAACCGAGAAAACAGGCTAAAACCGAGAAAACATTGATTGTAAGCAGTAAACAGCTTTGTTACTGTTTCTAGGGTCATAATGTGTGACAATCCAATGCATTTGACTAATTGTAAGAGTTTGGGATGAATTTGGAGTGTTTAGACAACACTTAAACCCGTTTTATCCCAAAACAGGCTAAAACCGAGAAAACATTGATTCTAAGAAGTAAGCAGGTTTGTTACTGTTTTTTGGGTCAGAATGTATGACAATCCAATGCATTTGACTAATTGTAAGAGTTCGGGATGAATTTGGAGTGTTTAGACAACACTTATACCCATTCTGTCCCGAAACAGGCTAAAACTGAGAAAACGTTGATTCTAAGCAGTAAACAGCTTTGTTACTGTTTCTAGGGTCAGAATGTGTGTCAATCCAATACATTTGACTAATTGAAAAAGTTCGGGATGAATTTGGAGTGTTTAGACAACACTTAAACCCGTTTTATCCCAAAGCATGCTTAAATCAAGAAAACAGGCTAAAACCGAGAAAACATTGATTGTAAGCAGTAAACAGATTTTTACTGTTTCTAGGATCTTAATATGTGACAATCCAATGCATTTGACTAATTGTAAGAGTTCGGGATGAATTTGGAGTGTTTAGACAACACTTAAACCCGTTTTATCCCAAAACATGCTTAAACCGAGAAAACAGGCTAAACCGAGAAAACATTGATTGGAAGCAGTAAACAGCTTTATTACTGTTTCTAGGGTCATAATGTGTGAAGATCCAATGCATTTGACTAATTGTAAGAGTTTGGGATGAATTTGGAGTGTTTAGACAACACTTAAACCTGTTTTATCCCAAAACAGGCTAAAACTGAGAAAACATTGATTCTAAGAAGTAAGAAGCTTTGTTACTGTTTTTAGGGTCAGCATGTATGACAATCCAATGCATTGGACTAATTGTAAGAGTTCAGGATGAATTTGGAGTGTTTAGACAACACTTAAAACCGTTTTATCCCCAAAACATGCTTAAAACGAGAAACAGGCGAAAACCGAGAGAAAACATTGTTTGGAAGCAGTAAACAGATATGTTACTCTTTTTAGGGTCAAAATATGTAACAATCCAATGCATTTGACTAATTTTAAAAATTCGAGATGAATTCGGAGTGTTTAGACAACACTTAAACCCATTTTATCCCAAAACAGGCTTAAACCGAGAAAACATTGATTGTAAGCTGTAAGCAGCATTGTTACTGTTTCTAGGGTCAGAATGTTTGACAATCCAATGCATTTGACTAATTGTAAGAGTTCGGGATGAATTTGGAGTTTTAGACAACAGTTTTACCCATTTTGTCCCGAAACAAGCTAAAACTGAGAAAACGTTGATTCTAAGCAGTAAGCAGCATTGTTACTGTTTCTAGGGTTAGAATGTGTGACAATCCAATGCATTTGACTAATTGTAAGAGTTCGGGATGAATTTGGAGTGTTTAGACAACACTTAAACCGGTTTTATCCCAAAACATGCTTAAACCGAGAAAACAGGCTAAAACCGAGAAAACATTGATTGTACGCATTAAACAGCTTTGTTACTGTTTCTAGGGTCAGAATGTGTGACAATCCAATGCATTTGACTAATTGTAAGAGTTTGGGATGTATTTGGAGTGTTTAGACAACACTTAAACCCGTTTTATCCCAAAACATGCTTAAACCGAGAAAACAGGCTAAAACCGAGAAAACATTGATTGTAAGCAGTAAACAGCTTTGTTACTGTTTCTAGGGTCATAATGTGTGACAATACAATGCATTTGACTAATTGTAAGAGTTTGGGATGAATTTGGAGTGTTTAGACAACACTTAAACCCGTTTTATCCCAAAACATGCTTAAACCGAGAAAACAGGCTAAAACCGACAAAACATTGATTGTAAGCAGTAAACAGCTTTGTTACTGTTTCTAGGGTCATAATGTGTGACAATACAATGCATTTGACTAATTGTAAGAGTTTGGGATGAATTTGGAGTGTTTAGACAACACTTAAACCCGTTTTATCCCAAAACATGCTTAAACCGAGAAAACAGGCTAAAACCGACAAAACATTGATTGTAAGCAGTAAACAGCTTTGTTACTGTTTCTAGGGTCATAATGTGTGACAATCCAATGCAGTTGACTAATTGTAAGAGTTCGGGATGAATTTGGAGTTTTTAGACAACACTTAAACCCGTTTTATCCCAAAACAGGCTAAAACCGAGAAAACATTGATTCTAAGAAGTAAGCAGGTTTGTTACTGTTTTTCGGGTCAGAATGTATGACAATCTAATGCATTTGACTAATTGTAAGAGTTCGGGATGAATTTGGAGTGTTTAGACAACACTTATACCCATTCTGTCCCGAAACAGGCTAAAACTGAGAAAACGTTGATTCTAAGCAGTAAACAGCTTTGTTACTGTTTCTAGGGTCAGAATGTGTGTCAATCCAATGCATTTGACTAATTGAAAAACTTCGGGATGAATTTGGAGTGTTTAGACAACACTTAAACCCGTTTTATCCCAAAGCATGCTTAAATCGAGAAAACAGGCTAAAACCGAGAAAACATTGATTGTAAGCAGTAAACAGATTTTTACTGTTTCTAGGATCTTAATATGTGACAATCCAATGCATTTGACTAATTGTAAGAGTTCGGGATGGATTTGGAGTGTTTAGACAACACTTAAACCCGTTTTATCCCAAAACATGCTTAAACCGAGAAAACAGGCTAAAACCGAGAAAACATTGATTGGAAGCAGTAAACAGCTTTATTACTGTTTCTAGGGTCATAATGTGTGAAGATCCAATGCATTTGACTAATTGTAAGAGTTTGAGATGAATTTGGAGTGTTTAGACAACACTTAAACCTGTTTTATCCCAAAACAGGCTAAAACTGAGAAAACATTGATTCTAAGAAGTAAGCAGCTTTGTTACTGTTTTTAGGGTCAGCATGTATGACAATCCAATGCATTGGACTAATTGTAAGAGTTCAGGATGAATTTGGAGTGTTTAGACAACACTTAAAACCGTTTTATCCCCAAAACATGCTTAAAACGAGAAACAGGCGAAAACCGAGAGAAAACATTGTTTGGAAGCAGTAAACAGATATGTTACTCTTTTTAGGGTCAAAATATGTAACAATCCAATGCATTTGACTAATTTTAAAAATTCGAGATGAATTCGGAGTGTTTAGACAACACTTAAACCCGTTTTATCCCAAAACAGGCTTAAACCGAGAAAACATTGATTCTAAGCTGTAAGCAGCATTGTTACTGTTTTTAGGGTCAGAATGTTTGACAATCCAATGCATTTGACTAATTGTAAGAGTTCGGGATGAATTTGGAGTTTTAGACAACACTTTTACCCATTTTGTCCCGAAATAAGCTAAAACTGAGAAAACGTTGATTCTAAGCAGTAAGCAGCATTGTTACTGTTTCTAGGGTTAGAATGTGTGACAATCCAATGCATTTGACTAATTGTAAGAGTTCGGGATGAATTTGGAGTGTTTAGACAACACTTAAACCGGTTTTATCCCAAAACATGCTTAAACCGAGAAAACAGGCTAAAACCGAGAAAACATTGATTGTACGCAATAAACAGCTTTGTTACTGTTTCTAGGGTCAGAATGTGTGACAATCCAATGCATTTGACTAATTGTAAGAGTTTGGGATGTATTTGGAGTGTTTAGACAACACTTAAACCCGTTTTATCCCAAAACATGCTTAAACCGAGAAAACAGGCTAAAACCGAGAAAACATTGATTGTAAGCAGTAAACAGCTTTGTTACTGTTTCTAGGGTCATAATGTGTGACAATACAATACATTTGACTAATTGTAAGAGTTTGGGATGAATTTGGAGTGTTTAGACAACACTTAATGTTAGTTTGAGAGTAGAGTAATCAAGAGATTATGGAAGAGAGTGAAATCGTGTAAAGAGTGAGGAGAGTGAACGATTGAGAGAGAGAGTGTTGGAGAAAGAGAATAAACTCTTTTCTTACTTCTATTAGTATGATACTTACAAACTATTTAAAGACATATACAAATAGGATATTCTCTTAGGATCCTATGCACACTAATATGAGGAGAAAGCGACATCTCCTTATTCTAACATATGATCTCCTCTTCTCTCTTACAACTTGCTCCAACGGCTACAAAGGAAGGATCGAGATGAATGGCGACCGTTGGAGGATCTCTTTGGTGGATTGGGCTCATGAAGACTTCTATTTGAGGATGGCCCGTTGGTTGGACGTACGGACGTCCGTACGGTCGTACGGACAAGTGTGTGTGCCGGTTCATACTCCCCCTCAAGCTTGACTTGGGGAACTAGTCAAGCTTGACAACATAGGCACCCACCTCATTAAAAACCTTAGTATAGAAAAACCTCTTGGGAAAACTATACTTAAGGGAAAAAGAGTGTAGGCGCCAAAACAAAGCAAGTCATGGCCGAGTGAGGTTTAGGAGGCCAAGCTTAGGATGGATGTATTCACACACTTGGGGGCTCGCAGCTTTAGTCAGGACGTCTGCAAGTTGTTCTTTGCTTTCGGTATGGCAAGGTAAGACAACTCCAAGCTTGATTTGTTCTCGGACCTTATGGCAATCCACTTCAATGTGCTTGGTCCGCTCATGGAACACTGAATTGGTTGCTATATGAATGGCTGCTTCGTTATCACAGTGCATGGTGATCGGCTTTGTTGATTCTATTCCAAGATCCTTGAGTAACATCTTCAGCCACATTAGCTCCGTCGTTAGCTTCCTCATAGCTCTATACTCGGATTCGGCACTTGAGAGTGAGACGACCTTTTGCTTCTTGCTCTTCCATGTGACCAGGTTCCCTCCAAGGAACGTGCAATAGCCTGTGGTTGAGCGTCGGTCCCCACGATCTCCGGCATAGTCAGCGTCGCAGTAGCCTACCAACTCAGTGCTCTTGTTGCGTCCCATCCATATGCCTTGGCCAGGTGAGCCCTTGATGTACTTGAGGATCCGTGTCAGCATGTTCCAATGGTGCACGGTGGGGTTCTTCATATGCTGGCTCACCTGGTTCACGGCAAAGCAAATGTCAGGCCGTGTGATAGTCAAATAAATGAGCTTACCGACTAGCCGCCGGTAGAGGCTAACGTCCTCGAATGGAGCGGTGTCAAGCTCCCCCTGTCCTCCATCCTTGTAATTCTCTTCTAGGGGCGTTGTTACTGCCTTAGCTCCTAGTTTTCCTGTTTCACTCAATAAGTCTAGTGCATACTTTCTTTGAGACAACAATAACCCTTCATTTGATCTATAAACTTCTATCCCAAGAAAGTATTTCAACTCTCCAAGATCTTTAATATCAAAAACTGATTTCAAGAATGTTTTAGAGTCTTGAATACCTACCGAGTCACTTCCAGTGATGATGATATCATCAACATACACTAGAATGACTACTATACCTTTGGCGCTTGGTAAGGTGAACAAGGTGTGGTCAGCTTCGGATTTGCGAAAGCCTTTGTCAAGGAGTGTGGTGCTAAGCTTGTGATACCACGCCCTTGGTGACTGCTTCAAGCCATAGATAGCTTTGTTGAGTTTCCAGACCTTTCCCGGACCAATAGTATCCTCCAAACCTGGTGGTGGTCGCATATACACTTCATCCTCCAGTTCTCCTTGCAAGAAGGCGTTCTTCACGTCCATTTGCCAAAGTTCCCAGTCGAGGTTGGTGGCGAGAGAGAGTACAACTCGAACCGTGTGAAGCTTAGCCACCGGAGCAAACGTATCAAGATAGTCCTCCCCATACGTTTGCGTGAACCCTCGTGCGACTAGGCGGGCTTTGTGGCGTTCAATCTCCCCATTGCTCTTGTATTTGATTGTGAAGATATACCGAGAGGTGACAGCCTTCTTGCCCTTGGGTAAGTCAGCCTCGTCCCATGTATGATTTTGCACCATGGCCGTATTCTCGGCATCCACTGCATCTCTCCATACTTTGTGCTGCTTAGCCTCATCATAGGTCTTGGGGATCCAATCCTCATCAATATGGCCAAGAAACACTTGATGCTCTATCGGAAAATGAGCCAAGGTGCACACGGCCTGAATCGGATGAGCAACGGCCATGTTGTTGTAGTACACACGGGTGTTCTTCCAATGACTAGGAGGATACCTAATACGTTGGCTGCGCCGAAGAGGAACTATAGCCCCAGCTTCGGAGTTGGCTCGTCCTGGAGTAATGATCTCCTCAAGCTGTTTAGCCGTCTCCTCGGTTGTTTCGGCCGTGTTGTCCGCGAGTGACTCGGGTGCTTCCTCATGCTGCTCAGTATGGTCATCGGCATGTGTAGCAGGCTCAGGCTCAGTAAATGGCTCAGGTTGCTCTGGTGATGCTGGTCTGGCTGACTCGGTAGTGATCCGATCGTTTTCAAAACCTAGGCGCTCAAGGATTACTCGGAGGTTGCGCGTCCGATCAGATGGTGAATCAGAGAGGTTACGGAGCTCATCCCAATTCTTCTCATCGTAAAAACCTTGTTTCTCCATGAACTTGACATCACGAGATACTAGAACCCTCCTTGTTGTAGGTTCATAGCACTTATACCCCTTTTGTGTGGTAGAGTAGCCAAGAAACATAGCCTTTGTACTCTTTGCATCAAGCTTGTCTCTTAGCTCACCTGGTCGCAACACATAGCACACACAACCAAACACTCGTAAGTGATCAAATGTAGGTTTGTCATTCGTTAATACCTCAAATGGAGACACATCCTTTAGGATCTTTGTTGGTGTGCGGTTAATAAGATAACAAGCGGCTAGCACAGCATCTCCCCAAAACCTCTTTGGAACCCTTGTGTGAAACATCATAGACCTTGCTACTTCCATGAGATGCCTATTCTTTCTCTCAGCCACTCCATTTTGTTGTGGTGTGTAAGGACAGCTAGTTTGATGAAGAATTCCATGTTTGGCTAGATATTGCTTAAAGGCATGGCTTGTGTACTCTCCACCATTATCTGATCTCAAAATTTTAATCTTGGCATGAAAGTGGTTAGTGACATAATTTTGAAAATTAGTAAAGGCCTCAAGGACTCTATCCTTAGAGGGAAGTAAAGTTATCCAAGTATATTTTGATTTTTCATCAATAAAAGTCACAAAATACTTTTGATTATCTCTAGATAAGCAAGGAGATGTCCAAACATCAGAATGAATTAAATCAAAACATTTTTCATAAATAGTAATAGATTTAGGAAAAACAGCCTTGCAATGTTTACCAAGAATACAAGCCTCACACTCATCATTTTGAAAAGAAACATTAGGAAATATTAAAGATAAAGCTCTTGTGTGAGGGTGTCCTAGCCTAGCATGTAAAATAGAATCACTAGGTTTCATAATAACCGAATTAAAACAAGATACATTAGAAGATAAGTTCAAGTCCTCAAGCACATAGAGGTCATCCTTGGATCCTCCTTGACCAAGAACCTTACTTGTCTCAATATCCTGAAAATGAACATTGTTAGGACCAAATATAGCATAACAATTTAAATCAGTAGTGGCTCTCTTAACTGATAGCAAGTTAGAAGTAAAGTTTGGCATATAAAATGCCTTAGTCTCCTTATCAAATAGTTTCAAGTTTCCAATGCCTTTAACTGGTACTTTCTCACCATTTGCTATTATCACATTACCATTAGCAGGTTTAATATCACTAATTAGCCTAGAATCACTAATCATGTGATGGGATGCACCAGAATCAACTATGAGGGGTTTAATTTTGTTTGAGGCAAGAAACGCCTTACCGGTGGCCTCTTTGATGGCTTTGATGAGCGCATCAAGGTCGGACCGCCTTACCAGCTCGGACGATGCTGCAGCAAGAGCAGTTCCACTGGTCACTTGTTGAGGTTGCTCAGAGATTGATGACTCCCCCATGGCTACTGCTTGATGAGCTCTCGGTGGTCCTCCGCGGTTTGGTCGTCCACCTCGGATGGTACCCGGCGGTGGTGCTAGATGAGGGTGTAGAATCCAGCAGCGGCTCTTGAAGTGACCAAGCTTCTTACAATGCTCACAAAATGGCGGGTTGTTCTTGTCCTCCGGCTTGTAGTAGCCCTTGTTTGCTGATGCCGTCTCAGCTTTGTTAGCGGTCACAAGTTCTCCCTTGCCGCCAAACAATCCCATGGAGCCATGCTCCTTTTGAATTTGGTTACAGACATCATCAAGGCTAGGGAGCTTGTCCGACCGTAGAATATGCTTGATAAGGTCATTGTAGGAGGGGTTCAAGGTCAAGAGAAGGCCGAACACCTTATCTTGTTCACGCCTCTCATTCAGAATGGCCGGATCTATAGTCGCCGGCCGGAGCATCTCTAGTTCAGCCCAAAGGGACCTAAACTTCCCAAAGTGCTTGGTGAACTCCATGTCTTCTTGGTTGAGGTTGTTGATGGCCCTCTTAATCTCAAAAATTCGGTTTACATTTGTAACATTCCCAAAAACATTCTTGAGAGTGTCCCACAAGTCTTTTGCTGTCTCGCAATAAGAGTAAGCTTCAAGTATAGGTGCATCTAGGGAGTTTTGAATGATAGCTAGGACTCCCTGATCTTCTTGAAACCACTTGTTCTTCTCATCGACAAGATCCTTGCCGTCTTTGGTGGTCTCGCCACTAGGAGCTTCGCTCGTCTCAACATGGGACCAAAGTCCTCGGCCGCATAGGGCTGTCTTTGTGGTTCTAGCCCACAGTAAGTAATTCTCTCCCTTGAGAGTAACTGGAACAATGAGAGTTTTGGTAGTTTCCATGGAAAAAGATGAAGAGACCGTTGGTTAAAGCTATTGTCCAACGGTTAAAGAAAGAAGATTCAAGAACAAGAAATTTCAAGAACAAGAAAGAGAATGCGGAAGGGAGTGATGGAGATTTGAGGCAAGAACAGAATCAAATCTGCTCTGATACCATGTTAGTTTGAGAGTAGAGTAATCAAGAGATTATGGAAGAGAGTGAAATCGTGTAAAGAGTGAGGAGAGTGAACGATTGAGAGAGAGAGTGTTGGAGAAAGAGAATAAACTCTTTTCTTACTTCTATTAGTATGATACTTACAAACTATTTAAAGACATATACAAATAGGATATTCTCTTAGGATCCTATGCACACTAATATGAGGAGAAAGCGACATCTCCTTATTCTAACATGTGATCTCCTCTTCTCTCTTACAACTTGCTCCAACGGCTACAAAGGAAGGATCGAGATGAATGGCGACCGTTGGAGGATCTCTTTGGTGGATTGGGCTCATGAAGACTTCTATTTGAGGATGGCCCGTTGGTTGGACGTACGGACGTCCGTACGGTCGTACGGACAAGTGTGTGTGCCGGTTCATACTTAAACCCGTTTTATCCCAAAACATGCTTAAACCGAGAAAACAGGCTAAAACCGGGAAAAGATTGATTGTAAGCAGTAAACAGCTTTGTTACTGTTTCTAGGGTCATAATGTGTGACAATCCAATGCATTTGACTAATTGTAAGAGTTCGGGATGAATTTGGAGTGTTTAGACAACACTTAAACCCGTTTTATCCCAAAACAGGCTAAAACCGAGAAAACATTGATTCTAAGAAGTAAGCAGGTTTGTTACTGTTTTTTGGGTCAGAATGTATGACAATCCAATGCATTTGACTAATTGTAAGAGTTCGGGATGAATTTGGAGTGTTTAGACAACACTTATACCCATTCTGTCCCGAAACAGGCTAAAACTGAGAAAACGTTGATTCTAAGCAGTAAACAGCTTTGTTACTGTTTCTAGGGTCAGAATGTGTGTCAATCCAATGCATTTGACTAATTGAAAAAGTTCGGGATGAATTTGGAGTGTTTAGACAACACTTAAACCCGTTTTATCCCAAAGCATGCTTAAATCGAGAAAACAGGCTAAAACCGAGAAAACATTGATTGTAAGCAGTAAACAGATTTTTACTGTTTCTAGGATCTTAATATTATATAATCCAATGCATTTGACTAATTGTAAGAGTTCAGGATGGATTTGGAGTGTTTAGACAACACTTAAACCCGTTTTATCCCAAAACATGCTTAAACCGAGAAAACAGGCTAAAACCGAGAAAACATTGATTCTAAGCAGTAAACAGCTTTGTTACTGTTTCTAGGGTCAGAATGTGTGTCAATCCAATGCATTTGACTAATTGAAAAAGTTCGGGATGAATTTGGAGTGTTTAGACAACACTTAAACCCGTTTTATCCCAAAGCATGCTTAAACCAAGAAAACATTGATTCTAAGCTGTAAGCAGCATTGTTACTGTTTTTAGGGTCAGAATGTTTGACAATCCAATGCATTTGACTAATTGTAACAGTTCGGGATGAATTTGGAGTTTTAGACAACACTTTTACCCATTTTGTCCCGAAATAAGCTAAAACTAAGAAAACGTTGATTCTAAGCAGTAAGCAGCATTGTTACTGTTTCTAGGGTTAGAATGTGTGACAATCCAATGCATTTGACTAATTGTAAGAGTTCGGGATGAATTTGGAGTGTTTAGACAACACTTAAACCGATTTTATCCCAAAACATGCTTAAACCGAGAAAACAGGCTAAAACCGAGAAAACATTGATTGTACGCAGTAAACAGCTTTGTTACTGTTTCTAGGGTCAGAATGTGTGACAATCCAATGCATTTGACTAATTGTAAGAGTTTGGGATGTATTTGGAGTGTTTAGACAACACTTAAACCCGTTTTATCCCAAAACATGCTTAAACCGAGAAAACAGGCTAAAACCGAGAAAACATTGATTGTAAGCAGTAAACAGCTTTGTTACTGTTTCTAGGGTCATAATGTGTGACAATACAATGCATTTGACTAATTGTAAGAGTTTGGGATGAATTTGGAGTGTTTAGACAACACTTAAACCCGTTTTATCCCAAAACATGCTTAAACCGAGAAAACAGGCTAAAACCGAGAAAAGATTGATTGTAAGCAGTAAACAGCTTTGTTACTGTTTCTAGGGTCATAATGTGTGACAATCCAATGCATTTGACTAATTGTAAGAGTTCGGGATGAATTTGGAGTGTTTAGACAACACTTAAACCCGTTTTATCCCAAAACAGGCTAAAACCGAGAAAACATTGATTCTAAGAAGTAAGCAGGTTTGTTACTGTTTTTTGGGTCAGAATGTATGACAATCCAATGCATTTGACTAATTGTAAGAGTTCGGGATGAATTTGGAGTGTTTAGACAACACTTATACCCATTCTGTCCCGAAACAGGCTAAAACTAAGAAAACGTTGATTCTAAGCAGTAAACAGCTTTGTTACTGTTTCTAGGGTCAGAATGTGTGTCAATCCAATGCATTTGACTAATTGAAAAAGTTCGGGATGAATTTGGAGTGTTTAGACAACACTTAAACCCGTTTTATCCCAAAGCATGCTTAAATCGAGAAAACAGGCTAAAACCGAGAAAACATTGATTGTAAGCAGTAAACAGATTTTTACTGTTTCTAGGATCTTAATATGTGACAATCCAATGCATTTGACTAATTGTAAGAGTTCAGGATGGATTTGGAGTGTTTAGACAACACTTAAACCCGTTTTATCCCAAAACATGCTTAAACCGAGAAAACAGGCTAAAACCGAGAAAACATTGATTCTAAGCAGTAAACAGCTTTGTTACTGTTTCTAGGGTCAGAATGTGTGTCAATCCAATGCATTTGACTAATTGAAAAAGTTCGGGATGAATTTGGAGTGTTTAGACAACACTTAAACCCGTTTTATCCCAAAGCATGCTTAAACCGAGAAAACAGGCTAAAACCGAGAAAACATTGATTGGAAGCAGTAAACAGCTTTATTACTGTTTCTAGGGTCATAATGTGTGAAGATCCAATGCATTTGACTAATTGTAAGAGTTTGGGATGAATTTGGAGTGTTTAGACAACACTTAAACCTGTTTTATCACAAAACAGGCTAAAACTGAGAAAACATTGATTCTAAGAAGTAAGCAGCTTTGTTACTGTTTTTAGGGTCAGCATGTATGACAATCCAATGCATTGGACTAATTGTAAGAGTTCAGGATGAATTTGGAGTGTTTAGACAACACTTAAAACCGTTTTATCCCCAAAACATGCTTAAAACGAGAAACAGGCGAAAACCGAGAGAAAACATTGTTTGGAAGCAGTAAACAGATATGTTACTCTTTTTAGGGTCAAAATATGTAACAATCCAATGCATTTGACTAATTTTAAAAATTCGAGATGAATTCGGAGTGTTTAGACAACACTTAAACCCGTTTTATCCCAAAACAGGCTTAAACCGAGAAAACATTGATTCTAAGCTGTAAGCAGCATTGTTACTGTTTTTAGGGTCAGAATGTTTGACAATCCAATGCATTTGACTAATTGTAAGAGTTCGGGATGAATTTGGAGTTTTAGACAACACTTTTACCCATTTTGTCCCGAAATAAGCTAAAACTGAGAAAACGTTGATTCTAAGCAGTAAGCAGCACTGTTACTGTTTCTAGGGTTAGAATGTGTGACAATCCAATGCATTTGACTAATTGTAAGAGTTCGGGATGAATTTGGAGTGTTTAGACAACACTTAAACCGGTTTTATCCCAAAACATGCTTAAACCGAGAAAACAGGCTAAAACCGAGAAAACATTGATTGTACGCAGTAAACAGCTTTGTTACTGTTTCTAGGGTCAGAATGTGTGACAATCCAATGCATTTGACTAATTGTAAGAGTTTGGGATGTATTTGGAGTGTTTAGACAACACTTAAACCCGTTTTATCCCAAAACATGCTTAAACCGAGAAAACAGGCTAAAACCGAGAAAACATTGATTGTAAGCAGTAAACAGCTTTGTTACTGTTTCTAGGGTCATAATGTGTGACAATACAATGCATTTGACTAATTGTAAGAGTTTGGGATGAATTTGGAGTGTTTAGACAACACTTAAACCCGTTTTATCCCAAAACATGCTTAAACCGAGAAAACAGGCTAAAACCGACAAAACATTGATTGTAAGCAGTAAACAGCTTTGTTACTGTTTCTAGGGTCATAATGTGTGACAATCCAATGCATTTGACTAATTGTAAGAGTTTGGGATAAATTTGGAGTGTTTAGACAACACTTGAACCCGTTTTATCCCAAAACAGGCTAAAACCGAGAAAACATTGATTCTAAGAAGTAAGCAGGTTTGTTACTGTTTTTTGGGTCAGAATGTATGACAATCCAATGCATTTGACTAATTGTAAGAGTTCGGGATGAATTTGGAGTGTTTAGACAACACTTATACCCATTCTGTCCCGAAACAGGCTAAAACTGAGAAAACGTTGATTCTAAGCAGTAAACAGCTTTGTTACTGTTTCTAGGGTCAGAATGTGTGTCAATCCAACGCATTTGACTAATTGAAAAAGTTCGGGATGAATTTGGAGTGTTTAGACAACACTTAAACCCGTTTTATCCCAAAGCATGCTTAAATCGAGAAAACAGGCTAAAACCGAGAAAACATTGATTGTAAGCAGTAAACAGATTTTTACTGTTTCTAGGATCTTAATATGTGACAATCCAATGCATTTGACTAATTGTAAGAGTTCGGGATGGATTTGGAGTGTTTAGACAACACTTAAACCCGTTTTATCCCAAAACATGCTTAAACCGAGAAAACAGGCTAAAACCGAGAAAACATTGATTCTAAGCAGTAAACAGCTTTGTTACTGTTTCTAGGGTCAGAATGTGTGTCAATCCAATGCATTTGACTAATTGAAAAAGTTCGGGATGAATTTGGAGTGTTTAGACAACACTTAAACCCGTTTTATCCCAAAGCATGCTTAAACCGAGAAAACAGGCTAAAACCGAGAAAACATTGATTGGAAGCAGTAAACAGCTTTATTACTGTTTCTAGGGTCATAATGTGTGAAGATCCAATGCATTTGACTAATTGTAAGAGTTTGGGATGAATTTGGAGTGTTTAGACAACACTTAAACCTGTTTTATCCCAAAACAGGCTAAAACTGAGAAAACATTGATTCTAAGAAGTAAGCAGCTTTGTTACTGTTTTTAGGTTCAGCATGTATGACAATCCAATGCATTGGACTAATTGTAAGAGTTCAGGATGAATTTGGAGTGTTTAGACAACACTTAAAACCGTTTTATCCCGAAAACATGCTTAAAACGAGAAACAGGCGAAAACCGAGAGAAAACATTGTTTGGAAGCAGTAAACAGATATGTTACTCTTTTTAGGGTCAAAATATGTAACAATCCAATGCATTTGACTAATTTTAAAAATTCGAGATGAATTCGGAGTGTTTAGACAACACTTAAACCCGTTTTATCCCAAAACAGGCTTAAACCGAGAAAACATTGATTCTAAGCTGTAAGCAGCATTGTTACTGTTTTTAGGGTCAGAATGTTTGACAATCCAATGCATTTGACTAATTGTAAGAGTTCGGGATGAATTTGGAGTTTTAGACAACACTTTTACCCATTTTGTCCCGAAATAAGCTAAAACTGAGAAAACGTTGATTCTAAGCAGTAAGCAGCACTGTTACTGTTTCTAGGGTTAGAATGTGTGACAATCCAATGCATTTGACTAATTGTAAGAGTTCGGGATGAATTTGGAGTGTGTAGACAACACTTAAACCGGTTTTATCCCAAAACATGCTTAAACCGAGAAAACAGGCTAAAACCGAGAAAACATTGATTGTACGCAGTAAACAGCTTTGTTACTGTTTCTAGGGTCAGAATGTGTGACAATCCAATGCATTTGACTAATTGTAAGAGTTTGGGATGTATTTGGAGTGTTTAGACAACACTTAAACCCGTTTTATCCCAAAACATGCTTAAACCGAGAAAACAGGCTAAAACCGAGAAACCATTGATTGTAAGCAGTAAACAGCTTTGTTACTGTTACTAGGGTGAGAATGTGTGACAATCCAATGCATTTGACTAATTGTAAGAGTTTGGGATGTATTTGGAGTGTTTAGACAACACTTAAACCCGTTTTATCGCAAAACAGGCTAAAACCGAGAAAACATTGATTCTAAGAAGTAAGCAGGTTTGTTACTGTTTTTCGGGTCAGAATGTATGACAATCCAATGCATTTGACTAATTGTAAGAGTTCGGGATGAATTTGGAGTGTTTAGACAACACTTATACCCATTCTGTCCCGAAACAGGCTAAAACTGAGAAAACGTTGATTCTAAGCAGTAAACAGCTTTGTTACTGTTTCTAGGGTCAGAATGTGTGTCAATCCAATGCATTTGACTAATTGAAAAAGTTCGGGATGAATTTGGAGTGTTTAGACAACACTTAAACCCGTTTTATCCCAAAGCATGCTTAAATCGAGAAAACAGGCTAAAACCGAGAAAACATTGATTGTAAGCAGTAAACAGATTTTTACTGTTTCTAGGATCTTAATATGTGACAATCCAATGCATTTGACTAATTGTAAGAGTTTGGGATGTATTTGGAGTGTTTAGACAACACTTAAACCCGTTTTATCCCAAAACATGCTTAAACCGAGAAAACAGGCTAAAACCGAGAAAACATTGATTGGAAGCAGTAAACAGCTTTATTACTGTTTCTAGGGTCATAATGTGTGAAGATCCAATGCATTTGACTAATTGTAAGAGTTTGGGATGAATTTGGAGTGTTTAGACAACACTTAAACCTGTTTTATCCCAAAACAGGCTAAAACTGAGAAAACATTGGTTCTAAGAAGTAAGCAGCTTTGTTACTGTTTTTAGGGTCAGCATGTATGACAATCCAATGCATTGGACTAATTGTAAGAGTTCAGGATGAATTTGGAGTGTTTAGACAACACTTAAAACCGTTTTATCCCCAAAACATGCTTAAAACGAGAAACAGGCGAAAACCGAGAGAAAACATTGTTTGGAAGCAGTAAACAGATATGTTACTCTTTTTAGGGTCAAAATATGTAACAATCCAATGCATTTGACTAATTTTAAAAATTCGAGATGAATTCGGAGTGTTTAGACAACACTTAAACCCGTTTTATCCCAAAACAGGCTTAAACCGAGAAAACATTGATTCTAAGCTGTAAGCAGCATTGTTACTGTTTTTAGGGTCAGAATGTTTGACAATCCAATGCATTTGACTAATTGTAAGAGTTCGGGATGAATTTGGAGTTTTAGACAACACTTTTACCCATTTTGTCCCGAAATAAGCTAAAACTGAGAAAACGTTGATTCTAAGCAGTAAGCAGCACTGTTACTGTTTCTAGGGTTAGAATGTGTGACAATCCAATGCATTTGACTAATTGTAAGAGTTCGGGATGAATTTGGAGTGTGTAGACAACACTTAAACCGGTTTTATCCCAAAACATGCTTAAACCGAGAAAACAGGCTAAAACCGAGAAAACATTGATTGTACGCAGTAAACAGCTTTGTTACTGTTTCTAGGGTCAGAATGTGTGACAATCCAATGCATTTGACTAATTGTAAGAGTTTGGGATGTATTTGGAGTGTTTAGACAACACTTAAACCCGTTTTATCCCAAAACATGCTTAAACCGAGAAAACAGGCTAAAACCGAGAAACCATTGATTGTAAGCAGTAAACAGCTTTGTTACTGTTACTAGGGTGAGAATGTGTGACAATCCAATGCATTTGACTAATTGTAAGAGTTTGGGATGTATTTGGAGTGTTTAGACAACACTTAAACCCGTTTTATCGCAAAACAGGCTAAAACCGAGAAAACATTGATTCTAAGAAGTAAGCAGGTTTGTTACTGTTTTTCGGGTCAGAATGTATGACAATCCAATGCATTTGACTAATTGTAAGAGTTCGGGATGAATTTGGAGTGTTTAGACAACACTTATACCCATTCTGTCCCGAAACAGGCTAAAACTGAGAAAACGTTGATTCTAAGCAGTAAACAGCTTTGTTACTGTTTCTAGGGTCAGAATGTGTGTCAATCCAATGCATTTGACTAATTGAAAAAGTTCGGGATGAATTTGGAGTGTTTAGACAACACTTAAACCCGTTTTATCCCAAAGCATGCTTAAATCGAGAAAACAGGCTAAAACCGAGAAAACATTGATTGTAAGCAGTAAACAGATTTTTACTGTTTCTAGGATCTTAATATGTGACAATCCAATGCATTTGACTAATTGTAAGAGTTCGGGATGGATTTGGAGTGTTTAGACAACACTTAAACCCGTTTTATCCCAAAACATGCTTAAACCGAGAAAACAGGCTAAAACCGAGAAAACATTGATTCTAAGCAGTAAACAGCTTTGTTACTGTTTCTAGGGTCAGAATGTGTGTCAATCCAATGCATTTGACTAATTGAAAAAGTTCGGGATGAATTTGGAGTGTTTAGACAACACTTAAACCCGTTTTATCCCAAAGCATGCTTAAACCGAGAAAACAGGCTAAAACCGAGAAAACATTGATTGGAAGCAGTAAACAGCTTTATTACTGTTTCTAGGGTCATAATGTGTGAAGATCCAATGCATTTGACTAATTGTAAGAGTTTGGGATGAATTTGGAGTGTTTAGACAACACTTAAACCTGTTTTATCCCAAAACAGGCTAAAACTGAGAAAACATTGATTCTAAGAAGTAAGCAGCTTTGTTACTGTTTTTAGGTTCAGCATGTATGACAATCCAATGCATTGGACTAATTGTAAGAGTTCAGGATGAATTTGGAGTGTTTAGACAACACTTAAAACCGTTTTATCCCGAAAACATGCTTAAAACGAGAAACAGGCGAAAACCGAGAGAAAACATTGTTTGGAAGCAGTAAACAGATATGTTACTCTTTTTAGGGTCAAAATATGTAACAATCCAATGCATTTGACTAATTTTAAAAATTCGAGATGAATTCGGAGTGTTTAGACAACACTTAAACCCGTTTTATCCCAAAACAGGCTTAAACCGAGAAAACATTGATTCTAAGCTGTAAGCAGCATTGTTACTGTTTTTAGGGTCAGAATGTTTGACAATCCAATGCATTTGACTAATTGTAAGAGTTCGGGATGAATTTGGAGTTTTAGACAACACTTTTACCCATTTTGTCCCGAAATAAGCTAAAACTGAGAAAACGTTGATTCTAAGCAGTAAGCAGCACTGTTACTGTTTCTAGGGTTAGAATGTGTGACAATCCAATGCATTTGACTAATTGTAAGAGTTCGGGATGAATTTGGAGTGTGTAGACAACACTTAAACCGGTTTTATCCCAAAACATGCTTAAACCGAGAAAACAGGCTAAAACCGAGAAAACATTGATTGTACGCAGTAAACAGCTTTGTTACTGTTTCTAGGGTCAGAATGTGTGACAATCCAATGCATTTGACTAATTGTAAGAGTTTGGGATGTATTTGGAGTGTTTAGACAACACTTAAACCCGTTTTATCCCAAAACATGCTTAAACCGAGAAAACAGGCTAAAACCGAGAAACCATTGATTGTAAGCAGTAAACAGCTTTGTTACTGTTACTAGGGTGAGAATGTGTGACAATCCAATGCATTTGACTAATTGTAAGAGTTTGGGATGTATTTGGAGTGTTTAGACAACACTTAAACCCGTTTTATCGCAAAACAGGCTAAAACCGAGAAAACATTGATTCTAAGAAGTAAGCAGGTTTGTTACTGTTTTTCGGGTCAGAATGTATGACAATCCAATGCATTTGACTAATTGTAAGAGTTCGGGATGAATTTGGAGTGTTTAGACAACACTTATACCCATTCTGTCCCGAAACAGGCTAAAACTGAGAAAACGTTGATTCTAAGCAGTAAACAGCTTTGTTACTGTTTCTAGGGTCAGAATGTGTGTCAATCCAATGCATTTGACTAATTGAAAAAGTTCGGGATGAATTTGGAGTGTTTAGACAACACTTAAACCCGTTTTATCCCAAAGCATGCTTAAATCGAGAAAACAGGCTAAAACCGAGAAAACATTGATTGTAAGCAGTAAACAGATTTTTACTGTTTCTAGGATCTTAATATGTGACAATCCAATGCATTTGACTAATTGTAAGAGTTTGGGATGTATTTGGAGTGTTTAGACAACACTTAAACCCGTTTTATCCCAAAACATGCTTAAACCGAGAAAACAGGCTAAAACCGAGAAAACATTGATTGGAAGCAGTAAACAGCTTTATTACTGTTTCTAGGGTCATAATGTGTGAAGATCCAATGCATTTGACTAATTGTAAGAGTTTGGGATGAATTTGGAGTGTTTAGACAACACTTAAACCTGTTTTATCCCAAAACAGGCTAAAACTGAGAAAACATTGGTTCTAAGAAGTAAGCAGCTTTGTTACTGTTTTTAGGGTCAGCATGTATGACAATCCAATGCATTGGACTAATTGTAAGAGTTCAGGATGAATTTGGAGTGTTTAGACAACACTTAAAACCGTTTTATCCCCAAAACATGCTTAAAACGAGAAACAGGCGAAAACCGAGAGAAAACATTGTTTGGAAGCAGTAAACAGATATGTTACTCTTTTTAGGGTCAAAATATGTAACAATCCAATGCATTTGACTAATTTTAAAAATTCGAGATGAATTCGGAGTGTTTAGACAACACTTAAACCCGTTTTATCCCAAAACAGGCTTAAACCGAGAAAACATTGATTCTAAGCTGTAAGCAGCATTGTTACTGTTTCTATTAGTATATAAGAAGGAGAAGAGAGAGGGAGGCCGGTGAGGCCGAGCTGCACAAGGAAGAAGAGAGTGGCCGGTAAGGCCATGAGTGGTGTGGGAGCGGCCAGTAAGGCCGTGAGCACAATAAGAGTGGCCAGTAAGGCCATATGGGCCGTGAGAACAATGAGAGTGGTCAGCAAGGCCATAAGAGCAATGTGAGAAGAATTGTGAAGTAAAGGCCTTATAAGAAGAAGAGGCCCAAGAAGAAGTTAAATGTCTCACAAAGGGAAAAGAAGGGAAGGAAGGAAGCATGTGAGACCTTGGTTGGTGAAGAATGAGACAACCAAGGGAAGGAGCTGTCCCTTTCACCATACACCCACTTGTGCACCAACGGCTATATGTCACTCTCACCTCTCATTTATCTCAAACGGCCATATACATTTGTTCTCCTATATTAAGCATTGTAATCTCTCATTTTGTAATATATTACAACATTATTCAATAGAAGAGAATCCGATTTCCCCTCTTTTACCTTGTGTTCTTGTTCTAGCTTCAATGTAGATAGTTTAGGGAATCGGTTAGAGGCTGCCCTTAAGGCAGCCTATTCTCTTCCCAAATCTCACCTAAAGTCTTCTTATTCTTAATCCTCTTTTATACTCTTTCATATAGCCTAGATTACTGATTCTTAATCCTCCTCTCCTAAGTACACAAACTCTTAGTGTTGTGTTACTAGAACAAGGATAAGTCTCAAACTAGTGCTTCTCCTTGATAGGATCCGCTTACTCTCTAGTATTTGGGTTCTATCTAGCCTAGTTTATGAGGAGTTCATCACAAGTTGATGTTCTCTTCTTCCCCTTGAGAATGAGTTAGTTTGTTGTGGGTAAAGGGGGATTCATTCACCAAGTGTTTGTCTACCCTCTCTTGTGAGCTTTGTCTCATAAATCCCAACAGTTTCTAGGGTCAGAATGTTTGACAATCCAATGCATTTGACTAATTGTAAGAGTTCGGGATGAATTTGGAGTTTTAGACAACACTTTTACCCATTTTGTCCCGAAACAAGCTAAAACTGAGAAAACGTTGATTCTAAGCAGTAAGCAGCATTGTTACTGTTTCTAGGGTTAGAATGTGTGACAATCCAATGCATTTGACTAATTGTAAGAGTTCGGGATGAATTTGGAGTGTTTAGACAACACTTAAACCGATTTTATCCCAAAACATGCTTAAACCGAGAAAACAGGCTAAAACCGAGAAAACATTGATTGTACGCAGTAAACAGCTTTGTTACTGTTTCTAGGGTCAGAATGTGTGACAATCCAATGCATTTGACTAATTGTAAGAGTTTGGGATGTATTTGGAGTGTTTAGACAACACTTAAACCCGTTTTATCCCAAAACATGCTTAAACCGAGAAAACAGGCTAAAACCGAGAAAACATTGATTGTAAGCAGTAAACAGCTTTGTTACTGTTTCTAGGGTCATAATGTGTGACAATACAATGCATTTGACTAATTGTAATAGTTTGGGATGAATTTGGAGTGTTTAGACAACACTTAAACCCGTTTTATCCCAAAACATGCTTAAACCGAGAAAACAGGCTAAAACCGAGAAAACATTGATTGTAAGCAGTAAACAGCTTTGTTACTGTTTCTAGGGTCATAATGTGTGACAATCCAATGCATTTGACTAATTGTAAGAGTTCGGGATGAATTTGGAGTGTTTAGACAACACTTAAACCCGTTTTATCCCAAAACAGGCTAAAACCGAGAAAACATTGATTCTAAGAAGTAAGCAGGTTTGTTACTGTTTTTCGGGTCAGAATGTATGACAATCCAATGCATTTAACTAATTGTAAGAGTTCGGGATGAATTTGGAGTGTTTAGACAACACTTATACCCATTCTGTCCCGAAACAGGCTAAAACTGAGAAAACGTTGATTCTAAGCAGTAAACAGCTTTGTTACTGTTTCTAGGGTCAGAATGTGTGTCAATCCAATGCATTTGACTAATTGAAAAAGTTCGGGATCAATTTGGAGTGTTTTGACAACACTTAAACCCGTTTTATCCCAAAGCATGCTTAAATCGAGAAAACAGGCTAAAACCGAGAAAACATTTATTGTAAGCAGTAAACAGATTTTTACTGTTTCTAGGATCTTAATATGTGACAATCCAATGCATTTGACTAATTGTAAGAGTTCAGGATGAATTTGGAGTGTTTAGACAACATTTAAACCCGTTTTATCCCAAAACATGTTTAAACCGAGAAAACAGGCGAAAACCGAGAGAAACCATTGTTTGGAAGCAGTAAACAGATATGTTACTCTTTTTAGGGTCAAAATATGTAACAATCCAATGCATTTGACTAATTTTAAAAATTCGAGATGAATTCGGAGTGTTTAGACAACACTTAAACCCGTTTTATCCCAAAACAGGCTTAAACCGAGAAAACATTGATTCTAAGCTGTAAGCAGCATTGTTACTGTTTCTAGGATCAGAATGTTTGACAATCCAATGCATTTGACTAATTGTAAGAGTTCGGGATGAATTTGGAGTTTTAGACAATACTTTTACCCATTTTGTCCCGAAACAAGCTAAAACTGAGAAAACGTTGATTCTAAGCAGTAAGCAGCATTGTTACTGTTTCTAGGGTTAGAATGTGTGACAATCCAATGCATTTGACTAATTGTAAGAGTTCGGGATGAATTTGGAGTGTTTAGACAACACTTAAACCGGTTTTATCCCAAAACATGCTTAAACCGAGAAAACAGGCTAAAACCGAGAAAGCATTGATTGTACGCAGTAAACAGCTTTGTTACTGTTTCTAGGGTCAGAATGTGTGACAATCCAATGCATTTGACTAATTGTAAGAGTTTGGGATGTATTTGGAGTGTTTAGACAACACTTAAACCCGTTTTATCCCAAAACATGCTTAAACCGAGAAAACAGGCTAAAACCGAGAAAACATTGATTGTAAGCAGTAAACAGCTTTGTTACTGTTTCTAGGGTCATAATGTGTGACAATACAATGCATTTGACTAATTGTAATAGTTTGGGATGAATTTGGAGTGTTTAGACAACACTTAAACCCGTTTTATCCCAAAACATGCTTAAACCGAGAAAACAGGCTAAAACCGACAAAACATTGATTGTAAGCAGTAAACAGCTTTGTTACTGTTTCTAGGGTCATAATGTGTGACAATCCAATGCATTTGACTAATTGTAAGAGTTCGGGATGAATTTGGAGTGTTTAGACAACACTTAAACCCGTTTTATCCCAAAACAGGCTAAAACCGAGAAAACATTGATTCTAAGAAGTAAGCAGGTTTGTTACTGTTTTTCGGGTCAGAATGTATGACAATCCAATGCATTTGACTAATTGTAAGAGTTCGGGATGAATTTGGAGTGTTTAGACAACACTTATACCCATTCTGTCCCGAAACAGGCTAAAACTGAGAAAACGTTGATTCTAAGCAGTAAACAGCTTTGTTACTGTTTCTAGGGTCAGAATGTGTGTCAATCCAATGCATTTGACTAATTGAAAAACTTCGGGATGAATTTGGAGTGTTTAGACAACACTTAAACCCGTTTTATCCCAAAGCATGCTTAAATCGAGAAAACAGGCTAAAACCGAGAAAACATTGATTGTAAGCAGTAAACAGATTTTTACTGTTTCTAGGATCTTAATATGTGACAATCCAATGCATTTGACTAATTGTAAGAGTTTGGGATGTATTTGGAGTGTTTAGACAACACTTAAACCCGTTTTATCCCAAAACATGCTTAAACCGAGAAAACAGGCTAAAACCGAGAAAACATTGATTGGAAGCAGTAAACAGCTTTATTACTGTTTCTAGGGTCATAATGTGTGAAGATCCAATGCATTTGACTAATTGTTAGAGTTTGGGATGAATTTGGAGTGTTTAGACAACACTTAAACCTGTTTTATCCCAAAACAGGCTAAAACTGAGAAAACATTGGTTCTAAGAAGTAAGCAGCTTTGTTACTGTTTTTAGGGTCAGCATGTATGACAATCCAATGCATTGGACTAATTGTAAGAGTTCAGGATGAATTTGGAGTGTTTAGACAACACTTAAAACCGTTTTATCCCCAAAACATGCTTAAAACGAGAAACAGGCGAAAACCGAGAGAAAACATTGTTTGGAAGCAGTAAACAGATATGTTACTCCTTTTAGGGTCAAAATATGTAACAATCCAATGCATTTGACTAATTCTAAAAATTCGAGATGAATTCGGAGTGTTTAGACAACACTTAAACCCGTTTTATCCCAAAACATGCTTAAACCGAGAAAACATTGATTCTAAGCTGTAAGCAGCATTGTTACTGTTTCTAGGGTCAGAATGTTTGACAATCCAATGCATTTGACTAATTGTAAGAGTTCGGGATGAATTTGGAGTTTTAGACAACACTTTTACCCATTTTGTCCCGAAACAAGCTAAAACTGAGAAAACGTTGATTCTAAGCAGTAAGCAGCATTGTTACTGTTTCTAGGGTTAGAATGTGTGACAATCCAATGCATTTGACTAATTGTAAGAGTTCGGGATGAATTTGGAGTGTTTAGACAACACTTAAACCGGTTTTATCCCAAAACATGCTTAAACCGAGAAAACAGGCTAAAACCGAGAAAACATTGATTGTACGCAGTAAACAGCTTTGTTACTGTTTCTAGGGTCAGAATGTGTGACAATCCAATGCATTTGACTAATTGTAAGAGTTTGGGATGTATTTGGAGTGTTTAGACAACACTTAAACCCGTTTTATCCCAAAACATGCTTAAACCGAGAAAACAGGCTAAATCCGAGAAAACATTGATTGTAAGCAGTAAACAGCTTTGTTACTGTTTCTAGGGTCATAATGTGAGACAATCCAATGCATTTGACTAATTGTAAGAGTTCGGGATGAATTTGGAGTGTTTAGACAACACTTAAACCCGTTTTATCCCAAAACAGGCTAAAACCGAGAAAACATTGATTCTAAGAAGTAAGCAGGTTTGTTACTGTTTTTCGGGTCAGAATGTATGACAATCCAATGCATTTAACTAATTGTAAGAGTTCGGGATGAATTTGGAGTGTTTAGACAACACTTATACCCATTCTGTCCCGAAACAGGCTAAAACTGAGAAAACGTTGATTCTAAGCAGTAAACAGCTTTCTTACTGTTTCTAGGGTCAGAATGTGTGTCAATCCAATGCATTTGACTAATTGAAAAAGTTCGGGATGAATTTGGAGTGTTTAGACAACACTTAAACCCGTTTTATCCCAAAGCATGCTTAAATCGAGAAAACAGGCTAAAACCAAGAAAACATTTATTGTAAGCAGTAAACAGATTTTTACTGTTTCTAGGATCTTAATATGTGACAATCCAATGCATTTGACTAATTGTAAGAGTTCAGGATGAATTTGGAGTGTTTAGACAACATTTAAACCCGTTTTATCCCAAAACATGTTTAAACCGAGAAAACAGGCGAAAACCGAGAGAAACCATTGTTTGGAAGCAGTAAACAGATATGTTACTCTTTTTAGGGTCAAAATATGTAACAATCCAATGCATTTGACTAATTTTAAAAATTCGAGATGAATTCGGAGTGTTTAGACAACACTTAAACCCGTTTTATCCCAAAACAGGCTTAAACCGAGAAAACATTGATTCTAAGCTGTAAGCAGCATTGTTACTGTTTCTAGGGTCAGAATGTTTGACAATCCAATGCATTTGACTAATTGTAAGAGTTCGGGATGAATTTGGAGTTTTAGACAATACTTTTACCCATTTTGTCCCGAAACAAGCTAAAACTGAGAAAACGTTGATTCTAAGCAGTAAGCAGCATTGTTACTGTTTCTAGGGTTAGAATGTGTGACAATCCAATGCATTTGACTAATTGTAAGAGTTCGGGATGAATTTGGAGTGTTTAGACAACACTTAAACCGGTTTTATCCCAAAACATGCTTAAACCGAGAAAACAGGCTAAAACCGAGAAAACATTGATTGTACGCCGTAAACAGCTTTGTTACTGTTTCTAGGGTCAGAATGTGTGACAATCCAATGCATTTGACTAATTGTAAGAGTTTGGGATGTATTTGGAGTGTTTAGACAACACTTAAACCCGTTTTATCCCAAAACATGCTTAAACCGAGAAAACAGGCTAAAACCGAGAAAACATTGATTGTAAGCAGTAAACAGCTTTGTTACTGTTTCTAGGGTCATAATGTGTGACAATACAATGCATTTGACTAATTGTAATAGTTTGGGATGAATTTGGAGTGTTTAGACAACACTTAAACCCGTTTTATCCCAAAACATGCTTAAACCGAGAAAACAGGCTAAAACCGAGAAAACATTGATTGTAAGCAGTAAACAGCTTTGTTACTGTTTCTAGGGTCATAATGTGTGACAATCCAATGCATTTGACTAATTGTAAGAGTTCGGGATGAATTTGGAGTGTTTAGACAACACTTAAACCCGTTTTATCCCAAAGCATGCTTAAATCGAGAAAACAGGCTAAACCCGAGAAAACATTGATTGTAAGCAGTAAACAGCTTTGTTACTGTTTCTAGGGTCATAATGTGAGACAATCCAATGCATTTGACTAATTTTAAAAATTCGAGATGAATTCGGAGTGTTTAGACAACACTTAAACCCGTTTTATCCCAAAACATGCTTAAACCGAGAAAACAGGCTAAAACCGAGAAAACATTGATTGTACGCAGTAAACAGCTTTGTTACTGTTTCTAGGGTCAGAATGTGTGACAATCCAATGCATTTGACTAATTGTAAGAGTTTGGGATGTATTTGGAGTGTTTAGACAACACTTAAACCCGTTTTATCCCAAAACATGCTTAAACCGAGAAAACAGGCTAAATCCGAGAAAACATTGATTGTAAGCAGTAAACAGCTTTGTTACTGTTTCTAGGGTCATAATGTGAGACAATCCAATGCATTTGACTAATTGTAAGAGTTCGGGATGAATTTGGAGTGTTTAGACAACACTTAAACCCGTTTTATCCCAAAACAGGCTAAAACCGAGAAAACATTGATTCTAAGAAGTAAGCAGGTTTGTTACTGTTTTTCGGGTCAGAATGTATGACAATCCAATGCATTTAACTAATTGTAAGAGTTCGGGATGAATTTGGAGTGTTTAGACAACACTTATACCCATTCTGTCCCGAAACAGGCTAAAACTGAGAAAACGTTGATTCTAAGCAGTAAACAGCTTTCTTACTGTTTCTAGGGTCAGAATGTGTGTCAATCCAATGCATTTGACTAATTGAAAAAGTTCGGGATGAATTTGGAGTGTTTAGACAACACTTAAACCCGTTTTATCCCAAAGCATGCTTAAATCGAGAAAACAGGCTAAAACCAAGAAAACATTTATTGTAAGCAGTAAACAGATTTTTACTGTTTCTAGGATCTTAATATGTGACAATCCAATGCATTTGACTAATTGTAAGAGTTCAGGATGAATTTGGAGTGTTTAGACAACATTTAAACCCGTTTTATCCCAAAATATGTTTAAACCGAGAAAACAGGCGAAAACCGAGAGAAACCATTGTTTGGAAGCAGAAAACAGATATGTTACTCTTTTTAGGGTCAAAATATGTAACAATCCAATGCATTTGACTAATTTTAAAAATTCGAGATGAATTCGGAGTGTTTAGACAACACTTAAACCCGTTTTATCCCAAAACAGGCTTAAACCGAGAAAACATTGATTCTAAGCTGTAAGCAGCATTGTTACTGTTTCTAGGGTCAGAATGTTTGACAATCCAATGCATTTGACTAATTGTAAGAGTTCGGGATGAATTTGGAGTTTTAGACAATACTTTTACCCATTTTGTCCCGAAACAAGCTAAAACTGAGAAAACGTTGATTCTAAGCAGTAAGCAGCATTGTTACTGTTTCTAGGGTTAGAATGTGTGACAATCCAATGCATTTGACTAATTGTAAGAGTTCGGGATGAATTTGGAGTGTTTAGACAACACTTAAACCGGTTTTATCCCAAAACATGCTTAAACCGAGAAAACAGGCTAAAACCGAGAAAGCATTGATTGTACGCAGTAAACAGCTTTGTTACTGTTTCTAGGGTCAGAATGTGTGACAATCCAATGCATTTGACTAATTGTAAGAGTTTGGGATGTATTTGGAGTGTTTAGACAACACTTAAACCCGTTTTATCCCAAAACATGCTTAAACCGAGAAAACAGGCTAAAACCGAGAAAACATTGATTGTAAGCAGTAAACAGCTTTGTTACTGTTTCTAGGGTCATAATGTGTGACAATACAATGCATTTGACTAATTGTAAGAGTTTGGGATGAATTTGGAGTGTTTAGACAACACTTAAACCCGTTTTATCCCAAAACATGCTTAAACCGAGAAAACAGGCTAAAACCGACAAAACATTGATTGTAAGCAGTAAACAGCTTTGTTACTGTTTCTAGGGTCATAATGTGTGACAATCCAATGCATTTGACTAATTGTAAGAGTTCGGGATGAATTTGGAGTGTTTAGACAACACTTAAACCCGTTTTATCCCAAAACAGGCTAAAACCGAGAAAACATTGATTCTAAGAAGTAAGCAGGTTTGTTACTGTTTTTCGGGTCAAAATGTATGACAATCCAATGCATTTGACTAATTGTAAGAGTTCGGGATGAATTTGGAGTGTTTAGACAACACTTATACCCATTCTGTCCCGAAACAGGCTAAAACTAAGAAAACGTTGATTCTAAGCAGTAAACAGCTTTGTTACTGTTTCTAGGGTCAGAATGTGTGTCAATCCAATGCATTTGACTAATTGAAAAACTTCGGGATGAATTTGGAGTGTTTAGACAACACTTAAACCCGTTTTATCCCAAAGCATGCTTAAATCGAGAAAACAGGCTAAAACCGAGAAAACATTGATTGTAAGCAGTAAACAGATTTTTACTGTTTCTAGGATCTTAATATGTGACAATCCAATGCATTTGACTAATTGTAAGAGTTTGGGATGTATTTGGAGTGTTTAGACAACACTTAAACCCGTTTTATCCCAAAACATGCTTAAACCGAGAAAACAGGCTAAAACCGAGAAAACATTGATTGGAAGCAGTAAACAGCTTTATTACTGTTTCTAGGGTCATAATGTGTGAAGATCCAATGCATTTGACTAATTGTAAGAGTTTGGGATGAATTTGGAGTGTTTAGACAACACTTAAACCTGTTTTATCCCAAAACAGGCTAAAACTGAGAAAACATTGGTTCTAAGAAGTAAGCAGCTTTGTTACTGTTTTTAGGGTCAGCATGTATGACAATCCAATGCATTGGACTAATTGTAAGAGTTCAGGATGAATTTGGAGTGTTTAGACAACACTTAAAACCGTTTTATCCCCAAAACATGCTTAAAACGAGAAACAGGCGAAAACCGAGAGAAAACATTGTTTGGAAGCAGTAAACAGATATGTTACTCTTTTTAGGGTCAAAATATGTAACAATCCAATGCATTTGACTAATTTTAAAAATTCGAGATGAATTCGGAGTGTTTAGACAACACTTAAACCCGTTTTATCCCAAAACAGGCTTAAACCGAGAAAACATTGATTCTAAGCTGTAAGCAGCATTGTTACTGTTTCTAGGGTCAGAATGTTTGACAATCCAATGCATTTGACTAATTGTAAGAGTTCGGGATGAATTTGGAGTTTTAGACAACACTTTTACCCATTTTGTCCCGAAACAAGCTAAAACTGAGAAAACGTTGATTCTAAGCAGTAAGCAGCATTGTTACTGTTTCTAGGGTTAGAATGTGTGACAATCCAATGCATTTGACTAATTGTAAGAGTTCGGGATGAATTTGGAGTGTTTAGACAACACTTAAACCGGTTTTATCCCAAAACATGCTTAAACCGAGAAAACAGGCTAAAACCGAGAAAACATTGATTGTACGCAGTAAACAGCTTTGTTACTGTTTCTAGGGTCAGAATGTGTGACAATCCAATGCATTTGACTAATTGTAAGAGTTTGGGATGTATTTGGAGTGTTTAGACAACACTTAAACCCGTTTTATCCCAAAACATGCTTAAACCGAGAAAACAGGCTAAAACCGAGAAAACATTGATTGTAAGCAGTAAACAGCTTTGTTACTGTTTCTAGGGTCATAATGTGGGACAATACAATGCATTTGACTAATTGTAATAGTTTGGGATGAATTTGGAGTGTTTAGACAACACTTAAACCCGTTTTATCCCAAAACATGCTTAAACCGAGAAAACATTGATTCTAAGAAGTAAGCAGGTTTGTTACTGTTTTTCGGGTCAGAATGTATGACAATCCAATGCATTTAACTAATCGTAAGAGTTCGGGATGAATTTGGAGTGTTTAGACAACACTTATACCCATTCTGTCCCGAAACAGGCTAAAACTGAGAAAACGTTGATTCTAAGCAGTAAACAGCCTTGTTACTGTTTCTAGGGTCGATATGTGTGTCAATCCAATGCATTTGACTAATTGAAAAAGTTCGGGATGAATTTGGAGTGTTTAGACAACACTTAAACCCGTTTTATCCCAAAGCATGCTTAAATCGAGAAAACAGGCTAAAACCGAGAAAACATTTATTGTAAGCAGTAAACAGATTTTTACTGTTTCTAGGATCTTAATATGTGACAATCCAATGCATTTGACTAATTGTAAGAGTTCAGGATGAATTTGGAGTGTTTAGACAACATTTAAACCCGTTTTATCCCAAAACATGTTTAAACCGAGAAAACAGGCGAAAACCGAGAAAAACCATTGTTTGGAAGCAGTAAACAGATATGTTACTCTTTTTAGGGTCAAAATATGTAACAATCCAATGCATTTGACTAATTTTAAAAATTCGAGATGAATTCAGAGTGTTTAGACAACACTTAAACCTGTTTTATCCCAAAACAGGCTTAAACCGAGAAAACATTGATTCTAAGCTGTAAGCAGCATTGTTACTGTTTCTAGGGTCAGAATGTTTGACAATCCAATGCATTTGACTAATTGTAAGAGTTCGGGATGAATTTGGAGTTTTAGACAACACTTTTACCCATTTTGTCCCGAAACAAGCTAAAACTGAGAAAACGTTGATTCTAAGCAGTAAGCAGCATTGTTACTGTTTCTAGGGTTAGAATGTGTGACAATCCAATGCATTTGACTAATTGTAAGAGTTCGGGATGAATTTGGAGTGTTTAGACAACACTTAAACCCGTTTTATCCCAAAAGCATGCTTAAATCGAGAAAACAGGCTAAAACCGAGAAAACATTGATTGTAAGCAGTAAACAGATTTTTACTGTTTCTAGGATCTTAATATGTGACAATCCAATGCATTTGACTAATTGTAAGAGTTTGGGATGTATTTGGAGTGTTTAGACAACACTTAAACCCGTTTTATCCCAAAACATGCTTAAACCGAGAAAACAGGCTAAAACCGAGAAAACATTGATTGGAAGCAGTAAACAGCTTTATTACTGTTTCTAGGGTCATAATGTGTGAAGATCCAATGCATTTGACTAATTGTTAGAGTTTGGGATGAATTTGGAGTGTTTAGACAACACTTAAACCTGTTTTATCCCAAAACAGGCTAAAACTGAGAAAACATTGGTTCTAAGAAGTAAGCAGCTTTGTTACTGTTTTTAGGGTCAGCATGTATGACAATCCAATGCATTGGACTAATTGTAAGAGTTCAGGATGAATTTGGAGTGTTTAGACAACACTTAAAACCGTTTTATCCCCAAAACATGCTTAAAACGAGAAACAGGCGAAAACCGAGAGAAAACATTGTTTGGAAGCAGTAAACAGATATGTTACTCCTTTTAGGGTCAAAATATGTAACAATCCAATGCATTTGACTAATTCTAAAAATTCGAGATGAATTCGGAGTGTTTAGACAACACTTAAACCCGTTTTATCCCAAAACATGCTTAAACCGAGAAAACATTGATTCTAAGCTGTAAGCAGCATTGTTACTGTTTCTAGGGTCAGAATGTTTGACAATCCAATGCATTTGACTAATTGTAAGAGTTCGGGATGAATTTGGAGTTTTAGACAACACTTTTACCCATTTTGTCCCGAAACAAGCTAAAACTGAGAAAACGTTGATTCTAAGCAGTAAGCAGCATTGTTACTGTTTCTAGGGTTAGAATGTGTGACAATCCAATGCATTTGACTAATTGTAAGAGTTCGGGATGAATTTGGAGTGTTTAGACAACACTTAAACCGGTTTTATCCCAAAACATGCTTAAACCGAGAAAACAGGCTAAAACCGAGAAAACATTGATTGTACGCAGTAAACAGCTTTGTTACTGTTTCTAGGGTCAGAATGTGTGACAATCCAATGCATTTGACTAATTGTAAGAGTTTGGGATGTATTTGGAGTGTTTAGACAACACTTAAACCCGTTTTATCCCAAAACATGCTTAAACCGAGAAAACAGGCTAAATCCGAGAAAACATTGATTGTAAGCAGTAAACAGCTTTGTTACTGTTTCTAGGGTCATAATGTGAGACAATCCAATGCATTTGACTAATTGTAAGAGTTCGGGATGAATTTGGAGTGTTTAGACAACACTTAAACCCGTTTTATCCCAAAACAGGCTAAAACCGAGAAAACATTGATTCTAAGAAGTAAGCAGGTTTGTTACTGTTTTTCGGGTCAGAATGTATGACAATCCAATGCATTTAACTAATTGTAAGAGTTCGGGATGAATTTGGAGTGTTTAGACAACACTTATACCCATTCTGTCCCGAAACAGGCTAAAACTGAGAAAACGTTGATTCTAAGCAGTAAACAGCTTTCTTACTGTTTCTAGGGTCAGAATGTGTGTCAATCCAATGCATTTGACTAATTGAAAAAGTTCGGGATGAATTTGGAGTGTTTAGACAACACTTAAACCCGTTTTATCCCAAAGCATGCTTAAATCGAGAAAACAGGCTAAAACCAAGAAAACATTTATTGTAAGCAGTAAACAGATTTTTACTGTTTCTAGGATCTTAATATGTGACAATCCAATGCATTTGACTAATTGTAAGAGTTCAGGATGAATTTGGAGTGTTTAGACAACATTTAAACCCGTTTTATCCCAAAACATGTTTAAACCGAGAAAACAGGCGAAAACCGAGAGAAACCATTGTTTGGAAGCAGTAAACAGATATGTTACTCTTTTTAGGGTCAAAATATGTAACAATCCAATGCATTTGACTAATTTTAAAAATTCGAGATGAATTCGGAGTGTTTAGACAACACTTAAACCCGTTTTATCCCAAAACAGGCTTAAACCGAGAAAACATTGATTCTAAGCTGTAAGCAGCATTGTTACTGTTTCTAGGGTCAGAATGTTTGACAATCCAATGCATTTGACTAATTGTAAGAGTTCGGGATGAATTTGGAGTTTTAGACAACACTTTTACCCATTTTGTCCCGAAACAAGCTAAAACTGAGAAAACGTTGATTCTAAGCAGTAAGCAGCATTGTTACTGTTTCTAGGGTTAGAATGTGTGACAATCCAATGCATTTGACTAATTGTAAGAGTTCGGGATGAATTTGGAGTGTTTAGACAACACTTAAACCGGTTTTATCCCAAAACATGCTTAAACCGAGAAAACAGGCTAAAACCGAGAAAACATTGATTGTACGCAGTAAACAGCTTTGTTACTGTTTCTAGGGTCAGAATGTGTGACAATCCAATGCATTTGACTAATTGTAAGAGTTTGGGATGTATTTGGAGTGTTTAGACAACACTTAAACCCGTTTTATCCCAAAACATGCTTAAACCGAGAAAACAGGCTAAATCCGAGAAAACATTGATTGTAAGCAGTAAACAGCTTTGTTACTGTTTCTAGGGTCATAATGTGAGACAATCCAATGCATTTGACTAATTGTAAGAGTTCGGGATGAATTTGGAGTGTTTAGACAACACTTAAACCCGTTTTATCCCAAAACAGGCTAAAACCGAGAAAACATTGATTCTAAGAAGTAAGCAGGTTTGTTACTGTTTTTCGGGTCAGAATGTATGACAATCCAATGCATTTAACTAATTGTAAGAGTTCGGGATGAATTTGGAGTGTTTAGACAACACTTATACCCATTCTGTCCCGAAACAGGCTAAAACTGAGAAAACGTTGATTCTAAGCAGTAAACAGCTTTCTTACTGTTTCTAGGGTCAGAATGTGTGTCAATCCAATGCATTTGACTAATTGAAAAAGTTCGGGATGAATTTGGAGTGTTTAGACAACACTTAAACCCGTTTTATCCCAAAGCATGCTTAAATCGAGAAAACAGGCTAAAACCAAGAAAACATTTATTGTCAGCAGTAAACAGATTTTTACTGTTTCTAGGATCTTAATATGTGACAATCCAATGCATTTGACTAATTGTAAGAGTTCAGGATGAATTTGGAGTGTTTAGACAACATTTAAACCCGTTTTATCCCAAAACATGTTTAAACCGAGAAAACAGGCGAAAACCGAGAGAAACCATTGTTTGGAAGCAGTAAACAGATATGTTACTCTTTTTAGGGTCAAAATATGTAACAATCCAATGCATTTGACTAATTTTAAAAATTCGAGATGAATTCGGAGTGTTTAGACAACACTTAAACCCGTTTTATCCCAAAACAGGCTTAAACCGAGAAAACATTGATTCTAAGCTGTAAGCAGCATTGTTACTGTTTCTAGGGTCAGAATGTTTGACAATCCAATGCATTTGACTAATTGTAAGAGTTCGGGATGAATTTGGAGTTTTAGACAACACTTTTACCCATTTTGTCCCGAAACAAGCTAAAACTGAGAAAACGTTGATTCTAAGCAGTAAGCAGCATTGTTACTGTTTCTAGGGTTAGAATGTGTGACAATCCAATGCATTTGACTAATTGTAAGAGTTCGGGATGAATTTGGAGTGTTTAGACAACACTTAAACCGGTTTTATCCCAAAACATGCTTAAACCGAGAAAACAGGCTAAAACCGAGAAAACATTGATTGTACGCAGTAAACAGCTTTGTTACTGTTTCTAGGGTCAGAATGTGTGACAATCCAATGCATTTGACTAATTGTAAGAGTTTGGGATGTATTTGGAGTGTTTAGACAACACTTAAACCCGTTTTATCCCAAAACATGCTTAAACCGAGAAAACAGGCTAAAACCGAGAAAACATTGATTGTAAGCAGTAAACAGCTTTGTTACTGTTTCTAGGGTCATAATGTGGGACAATACAATGCATTTGACTAATTGTAATAGTTTGGGATGAATTTGGAGTGTTTAGACAACACTTAAACCCGTTTTATCCCAAAACATGCTTAAACCGAGAAAACATTGATTCTAAGAAGTAAGCAGGTTTGTTACTGTTTTTCGGGTCAGAATGTATGACAATCCAATGCATTTAACTAATCGTAAGAGTTCGGGATGAATTTGGAGTGTTTAGACAACACTTATACCCATTCTGTCCCGAAACAGGCTAAAACTGAGAAAACGTTGATTCTAAGCAGTAAACAGCCTTGTTACTGTTTCTAGGGTCGATATGTGTGTCAATCCAATGCATTTGACTAATTGAAAAAGTTCGGGATGAATTTGGAGTGTTTAGACAACACTTAAACCCGTTTTATCCCAAAGCATGCTTAAATCGAGAAAACAGGCTAAAACCGAGAAAACATTTATTGTAAGCAGTAAACAGATTTTTACTGTTTCTAGGATCTTAATATGTGACAATCCAATGCATTTGACTAATTGTAAGAGTTCAGGATGAATTTGGAGTGTTTAGACAACATTTAAACCCGTTTTATCCCAAAACATGTTTAAACCGAGAAAACAGGCGAAAACCGAGAAAAACCATTGTTTGGAAGCAGTAAACAGATATGTTACTCTTTTTAGGGTCAAAATATGTAACAATCCAATGCATTTGACTAATTTTAAAAATTCGAGATGAATTCAGAGTGTTTAGACAACACTTAAACCTGTTTTATCCCAAAACAGGCTTAAACCGAGAAAACATTGATTCTAAGCTGTAAGCAGCATTGTTACTGTTTCTAGGGTCAGAATGTTTGACAATCCAATGCATTTGACTAATTGTAAGAGTTCGGGATGAATTTGGAGTTTTAGACAACACTTTTACCCATTTTGTCCCGAAACAAGCTAAAACTGAGAAAACGTTGATTCTAAGCAGTAAGCAGCATTGTTACTGTTTCTAGGGTTAGAATGTGTGACAATCCAATGCATTTGACTAATTGTAAGAGTTCGGGATGAATTTGGAGTGTTTAGACAACACTTAAACCTGTTTTATCCCAAAACATGCTTAAACTGTGAAAACAGGCTAAAACCGAGAAAACATTGATTGTATGCAGTAAACAGCTTTGTTACTGTTTCTAGGGTCAGAATGTGTGACAATCCAATGCATTTGACTAGTTGTAAGAGTTTGGGATGTATTTGGAGTGTTTAGACAACACTTAAACCCGTTTTATCCCAAAACATGCTTAAACCGAGAAAACAGGCTAAATCCGAGAAAACATTGATTGTAAGCAGTAAACAGCTTTGTTACTGTTTCTAGGGTCAGAATGTGTGACAATACAATGCATTTGACTAATTGTAAGAGTTTGGGATGAATTTGGAGTGTTTAGACAACACTTAAACCCGTTTTATCCCAAAACATGCTTAAACCGAGAAAACAGGCTAAATCCGAGAAAACATTGATTGTAAGCAGTAAACAGCTTTGTTACTGTTTCTAGGGTCATAATGTGAGACAATCCAATGCATTTGACTAATTGTAAGAGTTCGGGATGAATTTGGAGTGTTTAGACAACACTTAAACCCGTTTTATCCCAAAACAGGCTAAAACCGAGAAAACATTGATTCTAAGAAGTAAGCAGGTTTGTTACTGTTTTTCGGGTCAGAATGTATGACAATCCAATGCATTTAACTAATTGTAAGAGTTCGGGATGAATTTGGAGTGTTTAGACAACACTTATACCCATTCTGTCCCGAAACAGGCTAAAACTGAGAAAACGTTGATTCTAAGCAGTAAACAGCTTTCTTACTGTTTCTAGGGTCAGAATGTGTGTCAATCCAATGCATTTGACTAATTGAAAAAGTTCGGGATGAATTTGGAGTGTTTAGACAACACTTAAACCCGTTTTATCCCAAAGCATGCTTAAATCGAGAAAACAGGCTAAAACCAAGAAAACATTTATTGTAAGCAGTAAACAGATTTTTACTGTTTCTAGGATCTTAATATGTGACAATCCAATGCATTTGACTAATTGTAAGAGTTCAGGATGAATTTGGAGTGTTTAGACAACATTTAAACCCGTTTTATCCCAAAATATGTTTAAACCGAGAAAACAGGCGAAAACCGAGAGAAACCATTGTTTGGAAGCAGAAAACAGATATGTTACTCTTTTTAGGGTCAAAATATGTAACAATCCAATGCATTTGACTAATTTTAAAAATTCGAGATGAATTCGGAGTGTTTAGACAACACTTAAACCCGTTTTATCCCAAAACAGGCTTAAACCGAGAAAACATTGATTCTAAGCTGTAAGCAGCATTGTTACTGTTTCTAGGGTCAGAATGTTTGACAATCCAATGCATTTGACTAATTGTAAGAGTTCGGGATGAATTTGGAGTTTTAGACAATACTTTTACCCATTTTGTCCCGAAACAAGCTAAAACTGAGAAAACGTTGATTCTAAGCAGTAAGCAGCATTGTTACTGTTTCTAGGGTTAGAATGTGTGACAATCCAATGCATTTGACTAATTGTAAGAGTTCGGGATGAATTTGGAGTGTTTAGACAACACTTAAACCGGTTTTATCCCAAAACATGCTTAAACCGAGAAAACAGGCTAAAACCGAGAAAGCATTGATTGTACGCAGTAAACAGCTTTGTTACTGTTTCTAGGGTCAGAATGTGTGACAATCCAATGCATTTGACTAATTGTAAGAGTTTGGGATGTATTTGGAGTGTTTAGACAACACTTAAACCCGTTTTATCCCAAAACATGCTTAAACCGAGAAAACAGGCTAAAACCGAGAAAACATTGATTGTAAGCAGTAAACAGCTTTGTTACTGTTTCTAGGGTCATAATGTGTGACAATACAATGCATTTGACTAATTGTAAGAGTTTGGGATGAATTTGGAGTGTTTAGACAACACTTAAACCCGTTTTATCCCAAAACATGCTTAAACCGAGAAAACAGGCTAAAACCGACAAAACATTGATTGTAAGCAGTAAACAGCTTTGTTACTGTTTCTAGGGTCATAATGTGTGACAATCCAATGCATTTGACTAATTGTAAGAGTTCGGGATGAATTTGGAGTGTTTAGACAACACTTAAACCCGTTTTATCCCAAAACAGGCTAAAACCGAGAAAACATTGATTCTAAGAAGTAAGCAGGTTTGTTACTGTTTTTCGGGTCAAAATGTATGACAATCCAATGCATTTGACTAATTGTAAGAGTTCGGGATGAATTTGGAGTGTTTAGACAACACTTATACCCATTCTGTCCCGAAACAGGCTAAAACTAAGAAAACGTTGATTCTAAGCAGTAAACAGCTTTGTTACTGTTTCTAGGGTCAGAATGTGTGTCAATCCAATGCATTTGACTAATTGAAAAACTTCGGGATGAATTTGGAGTGTTTAGACAACACTTAAACCCGTTTTATCCCAAAGCATGCTTAAATCGAGAAAACAGGCTAAAACCGAGAAAACATTGATTGTAAGCAGTAAACAGATTTTTACTGTTTCTAGGATCTTAATATGTGACAATCCAATGCATTTGACTAATTGTAAGAGTTTGGGATGTATTTGGAGTGTTTAGACAACACTTAAACCCGTTTTATCCCAAAACATGCTTAAACCGAGAAAACAGGCTAAAACCGAGAAAACATTGATTGGAAGCAGTAAACAGCTTTATTACTGTTTCTAGGGTCATAATTATGAAACCGCACACACACCTTGTCCGTACATCCGTCCGTACAACCATCACCATTGGGCCGTCCGTACAGCTAAAGGCCTACCAAGCTCAACCCATGAGGATCACGAGTCCATTCCATGTTCACCAGCCTCCAACGGTCACAAGAGCTTCTCGATCCTTCTCCTCATAGCCGTTAGTGTAGAGTGCGCAAGTGGGAAGGATCACATGTCTTCTTAAGGACATGTCGCTATCTTTATATGTAAATGTGCCTAGGATCATCTTAGTATATTCTTTTGTATATGTCTATAAGTAGATTGTAATTATGTTCTAAATGAGGTAAGAAGAGATAATATCTCTTTCTCCACAATACTCTCTCTATACTTTCTTACTATACTCTCAACGATTCTCACTCTCTTGTTATTCAAATCTTCTCACTAAACTCATAATCGATCCTATTAATTCTTTCAATAATGTGTGAAGATCCAATGCATTTGACTAATTGTAAGAGTTTGGGATGAATTTGGAGTGTTTAGACAACACTTAAACCTGTTTTATCCCAAAACAGGCTAAAACTGAGAAAACATTGGTTCTAAGAAGTAAGCAGCTTTGTTACTGTTTTTAGGGTCAGCATGTATGACAATCCAATGCATTGGACTAATTGTAAGAGTTCAGGATGAATTTGGAGTGTTTAGACAACACTTAAAACCGTTTTATCCCCAAAACATGCTTAAAACGAGAAACAGGCGAAAACCGAGAGAAAACATTGTTTGGAAGCAGTAAACAGATATGTTACTCTTTTTAGGGTCAAAATATGTAACAATCCAATGCATTTGACTAATTTTAAAAATTCGAGATGAATTCGGAGTGTTTAGACAACACTTAAACCCGTTTTATCCCAAAACAGGCTTAAACCGAGAAAACATTGATTCTAAGCTGTAAGCAGCATTGTTACTGTTTCTAGGGTCAGAATGTTTGACAATCCAATGCATTTGACTAATTGTAAGAGTTCGGGATGAATTTGGAGTTTTAGACAACACTTTTACCCATTTTGTCCCGAAACAAGCTAAAACTGAGAAAACGTTGATTCTAAGCAGTAAGCAGCATTGTTACTGTTTCTAGGGTTAGAATGTGTGACAATCCAATGCATTTGACTAATTGTAAGAGTTCGGGATGAATTTGGAGTGTTTAGACAACACTTAAACCGGTTTTATCCCAAAACATGCTTAAACCGAGAAAACAGGCTAAAACCGAGAAAACATTGATTGTACGCAGTAAACAGCTTTGTTACTGTTTCTAGGGTCAGAATGTGTGACAATCCAATGCATTTGACTAATTGTAAGAGTTTGGGATGTATTTGGAGTGTTTAGACAACACTTAAACCCGTTTTATCCCAAAACATGCTTAAACCGAGAAAACAGGCTAAAACCGAGAAAACATTGATTGTAAGCAGTAAACAGCTTTGTTACTGTTTCTAGGGTCATAATGTGGGACAATACAATGCATTTGACTAATTGTAATAGTTTGGGATGAATTTGGAGTGTTTAGACAACACTTAAACCCGTTTTATCCCAAAACATGCTTAAACCGAGAAAACATTGATTCTAAGAAGTAAGCAGGTTTGTTACTGTTTTTCGGGTCAGAATGTATGACAATCCAATGCATTTAACTAATCGTAAGAGTTCGGGATGAATTTGGAGTGTTTAGACAACACTTATACCCATTCTGTCCCGAAACAGGCTAAAACTGAGAAAACGTTGATTCTAAGCAGTAAACAGCCTTGTTACTGTTTCTAGGGTCGATATGTGTGTCAATCCAATGCATTTGACTAATTGAAAAAGTTCGGGATGAATTTGGAGTGTTTAGACAACACTTAAACCCGTTTTATCCCAAAGCATGCTTAAATCGAGAAAACAGGCTAAAACCGAGAAAACATTTATTGTAAGCAGTAAACAGATTTTTACTGTTTCTAGGATCTTAATATGTGACAATCCAATGCATTTGACTAATTGTAAGAGTTCAGGATGAATTTGGAGTGTTTAGACAACATTTAAACCCGTTTTATCCCAAAACATGTTTAAACCGAGAAAACAGGCGAAAACCGAGAAAAACCATTGTTTGGAAGCAGTAAACAGATATGTTACTCTTTTTAGGGTCAAAATATGTAACAATCCAATGCATTTGACTAATTTTAAAAATTCGAGATGAATTCAGAGTGTTTAGACAACACTTAAACCTGTTTTATCCCAAAACAGGCTTAAACCGAGAAAACATTGATTCTAAGCTGTAAGCAGCATTGTTACTGTTTCTAGGGTCAGAATGTTTGACAATCCAATGCATTTGACTAATTGTAAGAGTTCGGGATGAATTTGGAGTTTTAGACAACACTTTTACCCATTTTGTCCCGAAACAAGCTAAAACTGAGAAAACGTTGATTCTAAGCAGTAAGCAGCATTGTTACTGTTTCTAGGGTTAGAATGTGTGACAATCCAATGCATTTGACTAATTGTAAGAGTTCGGGATGAATTTGGTATTAGAATGTACCAAGGAGGAGAGAGGAGAGGCCGGTAAGGCCGAACCTTGGAAGAAGAGAAGAAAGGCCGGAAAGGCCATGTAAAGGCCGGTAAGGCCATGTCCGTGTCCGTGAGCGACCATGTACCGTGTCCGGTACCATGTACCGTGTCCGTGAACGGACCCATGTCCGGAGAGCGGCCAGTTAGGCCGTGAACACATTGAAGAGCAGGTCCGTCCGTACAGGCCCGTCCGTACAGGCCCGTCCGTACAGGCCCGTCCGTACAGGCCCGTCCGTACTATTAGTATATATGAAGGAGAAGAGAGAGTGAGGCCGGTGAGGCCGAGCTGCACAAGGAAGAAGAGAGTGGCCGGTAAGGCTGCTAGTACAAGAAGTGTGGCCGGTAAGGCCATGAGTGGTGTGGGAGCGGCCAGTAAGGCCGTGAGCACAATAAGAGTGGCCAATAAGGCCATGTGGGCCGTGAGAACAATGAGAGTGGTCAGCAAGGCCATAAGAGCAATGTGAGAAGAATTGTGAAGTAAAGGCCTTATAAGAAGAAGAGGCCCAAGAAGAAGTTAAATGTCTCACAAAGGGAAAAGAAGGGAAGGAAGGAAGCATGTGAGACCTTGGTTGGTGAAGAATGAGACAACCAAGGGAAGGAGCTGTCCCTTTCACCATACACCCACTTGTGCACCAACGGCTATATGTCACTCTCACCTCTCATTTATCTCAAACGGCCATATACATTTGTTCTCCTATATTAAGCATTGTAATCTCTCATTTTGTAAAACAACAACACATTATTCAATAGAAGAGAAACCGATTTCCTCTCTATACTTGTGTTCTTGTTTCATATTAACAATGTAGAGAGTTTAGGATTAGCGGTTAGGGGCTGCCCTTAAGGCAGCCTATTCTCTTCTCAAATCCACCTAAACTCTTCTTATTTACTGCTTTACTTAGCCTAGATTACTGATTCTTAATCCTCCTTCTCCTAAGTACACAAACTCTAAGTGTTGTGATACTAGAAGAGGATAAGTCTCAAACTAGTGCTTCTCCTAGTTAGGATCCGCTTACTCTCTAGTATTTGGGTTCTATCTAGCTTGTTTATGGGGAGTTCATCACAAGTTGATGTTCTCTCCTCCCCCTTGAGAATGAGTTAGTTTGTTGTGGGTAAAGGGGGATTCATTCACCAAGTGTTTGTCTACCCTCTCTTGTGAGCTTTGTCTCATAAATCCCAACATGGTATCAGAGCAGGTTCTGTTCTTGGTGATTCAAACTCATGCTCAATGTCGTTTTCTTAGGAGTTAGCTTAGTTAAAGTTTTAATCCTAGCTTAGGTGTTAATTCGCTTAGCTTAGTTCTTTAAAGCTTTAATTTTGCTTTTGTTGTTAAATCGATTCTCTAGCAGCTCATTGTTGAGTAAGCTTGGTCTCTTGTCTTGTTAGAATTTGTAGACCAAGTGTGTGAAAGAAATCGATTTTAAAACCTCATCTTTAGGCTTACCGATTTGGTGAAAGCTTGGGTTTAAATGAGGTGGTGATGAACCAAGGAGCAAATCGGTTTTGTTCTTGGTAAGGATTCACGTTTTTGTGTGCTTGTATGAGCCACGAAATTCTTAGGATTTAGTTCTCTTAAGATTTAGTTAATTTTTCCTTTAAAGGTTTAATTTTGCTTTTGTTAAATTTCCTTTAAAGTTTAATTACTAAACTTCTTCTTCTTCTTCTTCTTCTCAAGGTTGAGAAAGCTTTGTTTCTGGTCATATGGTGTGTCCAGGTTCGAGTTTGAGGAAGAGAGAGACTTTATTTTAGCATGTAGAGCCCGCTTGGTCAAATAGATTCAAGTTGGTCCAAGATGCATTCTTTTATCCGTTGGACAATAGGCTGTTCCAAAGGCTTTTGTTGTTTCTTCTTTGCTTGGGACCACGAAAAACATCTTCTATATGTTATCTTCGTGGATCTAAAGCCTTAATCTCTTGAAGAACACTTGTTTAAGTGATTCTACAAGGAGTTTTGTTGTTAAACCTTTGGAGAAACTAATTTTCCATAAGGTCCATTGTGTTTCAGCCATTAAAGCACCAAAAGAGATTGTCTTCTTGGATGTTCTTGGCTGTCAAAGCTTCTTTCAACTCAAGAAAACAGAGTTAAACTCTGTCCATAAGAACTCTTGAGCAGATTCTCTATTCTACTCTCCATTCATCTTATACTACCGCCAATACTCTCCCTTATACTCTCACTTTCTATTCTCCATATATACTCTTATTAATTCTCTAAATTCTCTATTTAATTTCAGTAATATTCTCTATACTCTAATCTCTAACAATCTCTTGTTTAGAATCTGTTCCATTGATTTTTGGTTTCAGTTTCAGCATTGAAGATTGTGTGGAGTTCGCTCACTATCTCAAGGAGAAGAAGTGGCGAGGTTGAAGGCTACAAGATAGCCATGTAAGAGCGCAGCACAATGCCTGGAGTTAGAACCAAGGGCCACCAAGTCTTTGTTAAGCTGGTGGAAGGTGATGAATCAGTCCAAGAGCATGTGTGTTAGTGCCAAGTTGTTGATCGGATGTGCACAATGGTCTTTAGGAAAGGTGATGCACAAGGTTTCAACTGTTGATTGGATGTGCACAAGAACGGTGATGCACAAGGCTTCAACTGAGGTGATGAGGTTTCAGCCCATCATCAAGTAAAGGTTACGGGGGAGATCAAGTGACTTCAGACCGTACCTCACAGATTCTGCTCGGCCACAAGCAAAAGTCTTTACTTAAAGCTCAGCCGAAGCGTCTCAAAGATCGACTCGGACGAAACCCTTCCACTGCGATTCAGCTTCCGCGTTCTTCACAAAAGTTCTAGACCATGGAGTCATCTTGCCAGTGGAAGTGGAATCATACCAATCCGAGCAGCCGTTCGAAAGTTATGCCCGATTCAGTGGGCATATGTCAGTCTGACGAATAAAGCTAGCCGGGTTTAAAACCATGGTTAGAGAAGCGGTCTCAAGGAGGAATTCCAAACCGCATCAGTGATCAACTCTCTCCTTCCTATCCATCAAAACACCATAAAGGCTGTGCTCTAAACCCTTCTCTATTTTAATTCATAAATTCATTACCTTAGCTTCATTACTAGTCTTTAGTCTTTAATATGTTCTCTTAAATTGTCACACTTTTAGAAATTTTCTTTGATATTCCTCATAGCAAACACTTATTCTTTTCTTCTTTATCACTTGTTTAAGGGGTAAAGGAGACTATGAGAGCCTCAAAGAAATTCTAAAGGCGCAAGGATGGAGATCATAAGGAATGTGCTAAAGGCAAGGTGGGCTAAGGAGTAGGAGCGGTTCAAATCATGAAGAGAAGGGAGCTAGTTCTTTGCAAACCAAGGTCAAGGGACATCATGGATAGTGGAGTCTATACTCTTTTTCCCTTAACAAAGTTTTATCCCAAGAGGTTTTCTTTGTTGAGGTTTTTAATGAGGTAGATGACACTAGTCCACCCTTGATCTTTGGTCCCCATGGTGTCCCACCGATCAAGCGTGCGGGGGAGTATTAGAATGTACCAAGGAGGAGAGAGGAGAGGCCGGTAAGGCCGAACCTTGGAAGAAGAGAAGAAAGGCCGGAAAGGCCATGTAAAGGCCGGTAAGGCCATGTCCGTGTCCGTGAGCGACCATGTACCGTGTCCGGTACCATGTACCGTGTCCGTGAACGGACCCATGTCCGGAGAGCGGCCAGTTAGGCCGTGAACACATTGAAGAGCAGGTCCGTCCGTACAGGCCCGTCCGTACAGGCCCGTCCGTACAGGCCCGTCCGTACTATTAGTATATATGAAGGAGAAGAGAGAGTGAGGCCGGTGAGGCCGAGCTGCACAAGGAAGAAGAGAGTGGCCGGTAAGGCTGCTAGTACAAGAAGTGTGGCCGGTAAGGCCATGAGTGGTGTGGGAGTGGCCAGTAAGGCCGTGAGCACAATAAGAGTGGCCAATAAGGCCATGTGGGCCGTGAGAACAATGAGAGTGGTCAGCAAGGCCATAAGAGCAATGTGAGAAGAATTGTGAAGTAAAGGCCTTATAAGAAGAAGAGGCCCAAGAAGAAGTTAAATGTCTCACAAAGGGAAAAGAAGGGAAGGAAGGAAGCATGTGAGACCTTGGTTGGTGAAGAATGAGACAACCAAGGGAAGGAGCTGTCCCTTTCACCATACACCCACTTGTGCACCAACGGCTATATGTCACTCTCACCTCTCATTTATCTCAAACGGCCATATACATTTGTTCTCCTATATTAAGCATTGTAATCTCTCATTTTGTAAAACAACAACACATTATTCAATAGAAGAGAAACCGATTTCCTCTCTATACTTGTGTTCTTGTTTCATATTAACAATGTAGAGAGTTTAGGATTAGCGGTTAGGGGCTGCCCTTAAGGCAGCCTATTCTCTTCTCAAATCCACCTAAACTCTTCTTATTTACTGCTTTACTTAGCCTAGATTACTGATTCTTAATCCTCCTTCTCCTAAGTACACAAACTCTAAGTGTTGTGATACTAGAAGAGGATAAGTCTCAAACTAGTGCTTCTCCTAGTTAGGATCCGCTTACTCTCTAGTATTTGGGTTCTATCTAGCTTGTTTATGGGGAGTTCATCACAAGTTGATGTTCTCTCCTCCCCCTTGAGAATGAGTTAGTTTGTTGTGGGTAAAGGGGGATTCATTCACCAAGTGTTTGTCTACCCTCTCTTGTGAGCTTTGTCTCATAAATCCCAACATTTGGAGTGTTTAGACAACACGTAAACCTGTTTTATCCCAAAACATGCTTAAACTGTGAAAACAGGCTAAAACCGAGAAAACATTGATTGTATGCAGTAAACAGCTTTGTTACTGTTTCTAGGGTCAGAATGTGTGACAATCCAATGCATTTGACTAGTTGTAAGAGTTTGGGATGTATTTGGAGTGTTTAGACAACACTTAAACCCGTTTTATCCCAAAACATGCTTAAACCGAGAAAACAGGCTAAATCCGAGAAAACATTGATTGTAAGCAGTAAACAGCTTTGTTACTGTTTCTAGGGTCATAATGTGAGACAATACAATGCATTTGACTAATTGTAAGAGTTTGGGATGAATTTGGAGTGTTTAGACAACACTTAAACCCGTTTTATCCCAAAACATGCTTAAACCGAGAAAACAGGCTAAAACCGAGAAAACATTGATTGTAAGCAGTAAACAGCTTTGTTACTGTTTCTAGGGTCATAATGTGTGACAATCCAATGCATTTGACTAATTGTAAGAGTTCGGGATGAATTTGGAGTGTTTAGACAACACTTAAACCCGTTTTATCCCAAAACAGGCTAAAACCGAGAAAACATTGATTCTAAGAAGTAAGCAGGTTTGTTACTGTTTTTCGGGTCAGAATGTATGACAATCCAATGCATTTGACTAATTGTAAGAGTTCGGGATGAATTTGGAGTGTTTAGACAACACTTATACCCATTTTGTCCCGAAACAGGCTAAAACTGAGAAAACGTTGATTCTAAGCAGTAAACAGCTTTATTACTGTTTCTAGGGTCAGTATGTGTGTCAATACAATGCATTTGACTAATTGAAAGAGTTTGGGATGTATTTGGAGTGTTTAGACAACACTTAAACCCGTTTTATCCCAAAACATGCTTAAACCGAGAAAACAGGCTAAAACCGAGAAAACATTGATTGTAAGCAGTAAACAGCTTTGTTACTGTTTCTAGGGTCATAATGTGTGACAATACAATGCATTTGACTAATTGTAAGAGTTTGGGATGAATTTGGAGTGTTTAGACAACACTTAAACCCGTTTTATCCCAAAACATGCTTAAACCGAGAAAACAGGCTAAAACCGAGAAAAAATTGATTGGAAGCAGTAAACAGCTTTGTTACTGTTTCTAGGGTCATAATGTGTGACAATCCAATGCATTTGACTAATTGTAAGAGTTCGGGATGAATTTGGAGTGTTTAGACAACACTTAAACCCGTTTTATCCCAAAACAGGCTTAAACCGAGAAAACATTGATTCTAAGCTGTAAGCAGCATTGTTACTATTTCTAGGGTCAGAATGTTTGACAATCCAATGCATTTGACTAATTGTAAGAGTTCGGGATGAATTTGGAGTTTTAGACAACACTTTTACCCATTTTGTCCCGAAACAAGCTAAAACTGAGAAAACGTTGATTCTAAGCAGTAAGCAGCATTGTTACTGTTTCTAGGGTTAGAATGTGTGACAATCCAATGCATTTGACTAATTGTAGGAGTTCGAGATGAATTTGGATCGTTTAGACAACACTTAAACCGGTTTTATCCCAAAACATGCTTAAACCGAGAAAACAGGCTAAAACCGAGAAAACATTGATTGTACGCAGTAAACAGCTTTGTTACTGTTTCTAGGGTCAGAATGTGTGACAATCCAATGCATTTGACTAATTGTAAGAGTTTGGGATGTATTTGGAGTGTTTAGATAACACTTAAACCCGTTTTATCCCAAAACATGCTTAAACCGAGAAAACAGGCTAAAACCGAGAAAACATTGATTGTAAGCAGTAAACAGCTTTGTTACTGTTTCTAGGGTCATAATGTGTGACAATACAATGCATTTGACTAATTGTAAGAGTTTGGGATGAATTTCGAGTGTTTAGACAACACTTAAACCCATTTTATCCCAAAACATGCTTAAACCGAGAAAACAGGCTAAAACCGAGAAAAAATTGATTGGAAGCAGTAAACAGCTTTGTTACTGTTTCTAGGGTCATAATGTGTGACAATCCAATGCATTTGACTAATTGTAAGAGTTCGGGATGAATTTGGAGTGTTTAGACAACACTTAAACCCGTTTTATCCCAAAGCATGCTTAAATCGAGAAAACAGGCTAAAACCGAGAAAACATTGATTGTGAGCAGTAAACAGCTTTTTACTGTTTCTAGGATCTTAATATGTGACAATCCAATGCATTTGACTAATTGTAAGAGTTCGGGATGAATTTGGAGTGTTTAGACAACACTTAAACCCGTTTTATCCCAAAACATGCTTAAACCGAGAAAACAGGCTAAAACCGAGAAAACATTGATTGGAAGCAGTAAACAGCTTTATTACTGTTTCTAGGGTCATAATGTGTGAAGATCCAATGCATTTGACTAATTGTAAGAGTTTGGGATGAATTTGGAGTGTTTAGACAACACTTAAACCTGTTTTATCCCAAAACAGGCTAAAACTGAGAAAACATTGATTCTAAGAAGTAAGCAGCTTTGTTACGGTTTTTAGGCATGTATGACAATCCAATGCATTGGACTAATTGTAAGAGTTCAGGATGAATTTGGAGTGTTTAGACAACACTTAAAACCGTTTTATCCCCAAAACATGCTTAAAACGAGAAACAGGCGAAAACCGAGAGAAAACATTGTTTGGAAGCAGTAAACAGATATGTTACTCTTTTTAGGGTCAAAATATGTAACAATCCAATGAATTTGACTAATTTTAAAAATTCGAGATGAATTCGGAGTGTTTAAACAACGCTTAAACCCGTTTTATTCCAAAACAGGCTTAAACCGAGAAAACATTGATTCTAAGCTGTAAGCAGCATTGTTACTGTTTCTAGGGTCAGAATGTTTGACAATCCAATGCATTTGACTAATTGTAAGAGTTCGGGATGAATTTGGAGTTTTAGACAACACTTTTACCCATTTTGTCCCGAAACAAGCTAAAACTGAGAAAATGTTGATTCTAAGCAGTAAGCAGCATTGTTACTGTTTCTAGGGTTAGAATGTGTGACAATCCAATGCATTTGACTAATTGTAAGAGTTCGGGATGAATTTGGAGTGTTTAGACAACACTTAAACCGGTTTTATCCCAAAACATGCTTAAACCGAGAAAACAGGCTAAAACCGAGAGAAACATTGATTGTATGCAGTAAACAGCTTTGTTACTGTTTCTAGGGTCAGAATGTGTGACAATCCAATGCATTTGACTAATTGTAAGAGTTTGGGATGTATTTGGAGTGTTTAGACAACACTTAAACCCGTTTTATCCCAAAACATGCTTAAACCGAGAAAACAGGCTAAAACCGAGAAAACATTGATTGTAAGCAGTAACCAGCTTTGTTACTGTTCCTAGGGTCATAATGTGTGACAATACAATGCATTTGACTAATTGTAAGAGTTTGGGATGAATTTGGAGTGTTTAGACAAAACATGCTTAAACCCGTTTTATCCCAAAACATGCTTAAACCGAGAAAACAGGCTAAAACCGAGAAAAAATTGATTGGAAGCAGTAAACAGTTTTGTTACTGTTTCTAGGGTCATAATGTGTGACAATCCAATGCATTTGACTAATTGTAAGAGTTCGGGATGAATTTGGAGTGTTTAGACAACACTTAAACCCGTTTTATCCCAAAACAGGCTAAAACCGAGAAAACATTGATTCTAAGAAGTAAGCAGGTTTGTTACTGTTTTTCGGGTCAGAATGTATGACAATCCAATGCATTTGACTAATTGTAAGAGTTTGGGATGAATTTGGAGTGTTTAGACAACACTTATACCCATTCTGTCCCGAAACAGGCTAAAACTGAGAAAACGTTGATTCTAAGCAGTAAACAGCTTTGTTACTGTTTCTAGGGTCAGAATGTGTGTCAATCCAATGCATTTGACTAATTGAAAAAGTTCAGGATGAATTTGGAGTGTTTAGACAACACTTAAACCCGTTTTATCCCAAAGCATGCTTAAATCGAGAAAACAGGCTAAAACCGAGAAAACATTGATTGTAAGCAGTAAACAGATTTTTACTGTTTCTAGGATCTTAATATGTGACAATCCAATGCATTTGACTAATTGTAAGAGTTTGGGATGTATTTGGAGTGTTTAGACAACACTTAAACCCGTTTTATCCCAAAACATGCTTAAACCGAGAAAACAGGTTAAAACCGAGAAAACATTGATTGGAAGCAGTAAACAGCTTTATTACTGTTTCTAGGGTCATAATGTGTGAAGATCCAATGCATTTGACTAATTGTAAGAGTTTGGGATGAATTTGGAGTGTTTAGACAACACTTAAACCTGTTTTATCCCAAAACAGGCTAAAACTGAGAAAACATTGATTCTAAGAAGTAAGCAGCTTTGTTACTGTTTTTAGGGTCAGCATGTATGACACTCCAATGCATTGGACTAATTGTAAGAGTTCAGGATGAATTTGGAGTGTTTAGACAACACTTAAAACCGTTTTATCCCCAAAACATGCTTAAAACGAGAAACAGGCGAAAACCGAGAGAAAACATTGTGTGGAAGCAGTAAACAGATATGTTACTCTTTTTAGGGTCAAAATATGTAACAATCCAATGCATTTGACTAATTTTAAAAATTCGAGATGAATTTGGAGTGTTTAGACAACACTTAAACCCGTTTTATCCCAAAACAGGCTTAAACCGAGAAAACATTGATTCTAAGATGTAAGCAGCATTGTTACTGTTTCTAGGGTCAGAATGTTTGACAATCCAAAGCATTTGACTAATTGTAAGAGTTCGGGATGAATTTGGAGTTTTAGACAACACTTTTACCCATTTTGTCCCGAAACAAGCTAAAACTGAGAAAACGTTGATTCTAAGCAGTAAGCAGCATTGTTAATGTTTCTAGGGTCATAATGTGTGACAATCCAATGCATTTGACTAATTGTAAGAGTTCGGGATGAATTTGGAGTTTTAGACAACACTTTTACCCATTTTGTCCCGAAACAAGCTAAAACTGAGAAAACGTTGATTCTAAGCAGTAAGCAGCATTGTTACTGTTTCTAGGGTTAGAATGTGTGACAATCCAATGCATTTAACTAATTGTAAGAGTTCGGGATGAATTTGGAGTGTTTAGACAACACTTAAACCGGTTTTATCCCAAAACATGCTTAAACCGAGAAAATAGGCTAAAACCGAGAAAACATTGATTGTACGCAGTAAACAGCTTTGTTACTGTTTCTCGGGTCAGAATGTGTGACCATCCAATGCATTTGACTAATTGTAAGAGTTTGGGATGTATTTGGAGTGTTTAGACAACACTTAAACCTGTTTTATCCCAAAACAGGCTAAAACCGAGAAAACATTGATTCTAAGAAGTAAGCAGGTTTGTTACTGTTTTTCGGGTCAGAATGTATGACAATCCAATGCATTTTACTAATTGTAAGAGTTCGGGATGAATTTGGAGTGTTTAGACAACACTTATACCCATTCTGTCCCGAAACAGGCTAAAACTGAGAAAACGTTGATTCTAAGCAGTAAACAGCTTTGTTACTGTTTCTAGGGTCAGAATGTGTGTCAATCCAATGCATTTGACTAATTGAAAAAGTTCGGGATGAATTTGGAGTGTTTAGACAACACTTAAACCCGTTTTATCCTAAAGCATGCTTAAATCGAGAAAACAGGCTAAAACCGAGAAAACATTGATTGTAAGCAGTAAACAGATTTTTACTGTTTCTAGGATCTTAATATGTGACAATCCAATGCATTTGACTAATTGTAAGAGTTCGGGATGAATTTGGAGTGTTTAGACAACACTTAAACCCGTTTTATCCCAAAACATGCTTAAACCGAGAAAACAGGCTAAAACCGAGAAAACATTGATTGGAAGCAGTAAACAGATTTATTACTGTTTCTAGGGTCATAATGTGTGAAGATCCAATGCATTTGACTAATTGTAAGAGTTTGGGATGAATTTGGAGTGTTTAGACAACACTTAAACCTGTTTTATCCCAAAACAGGCTAAAACTGAGAAAACATTGATTCTAAGAAGTAAGCAGCTTTGTTACTGTTTTTAGGGTCAGCATGTATGACAATCCAATGCATTGGACTAATTGTAAGAGTTCAGGATGAATTTGGAGTGTTTAGACAACACTTAAAACTGTTTTATCCCCAAAACATGCTTAAAACGAGAAACAGGCGAAAACCGAGAGAAAACATTATTTGGAAGCAGTAAACAGATATGTTAAAATATGTAACAATCCAATGCATTTGACTAATTTTAAGAATTCGAGATGAATTTGGAGTGTTTAGACAACACTTAAACCCGTTTTATCCCAAAACAGGCTTAAACCGAGAAAACATTGATTCTAAGATGTAAGCAGCATTGTTACTGTTTCTAGGGTCAGAATGTTTGAAAATCCAATGCATTTGACTAATTGTAAGAGTTCGGGATGAATTTGGAGTTTTAGACAACACTTTTACCCATTTTGTCCTGAAACAAGCTAAAACCAAGAAAAAATTGATTGGAAGCAGTAAACAGCTTTGTTACTGTTTCTAGGGTCATAATGTGTGACAATCCAATGCATTTGACTAATTGTAAGAGTTCGGGATGAATTTGGAGTGTTTAGACAACACTCAAACCCGTTTTATCCCAAAACAGGCTAAAACCGAGAAAACATTGATTCTAAGAAGTAAGCAGGTTTGTTACTGTTTTTCGGGTCAGAATGTATGACAATCCAATGCATTTGACTAATTGTAAGAGTTCGGGATGAATTTGGAGTGTTTAGACAACACTTATACCCATTCTGTCCCGAAACAGGCTAAAACTGAGAAAACGTTGATTCTAAGCAGTAAACAGCTTTGTTACTGTTTCTAGGGTCAGAATGTGTGTCAATCCAATGCATTTGACTAATTGAAAAAGTTCGGGATGAATTTGGAGTGTTTAGACAACACTTAAACCCGTTTTATCCCAAAACATGCTTAACCCGAGAAAACAGGCTAAAACCAAGAAAAAATTGATTGGAAGCAGTAAACAGCTTTGTTACTGTTTCGAGGGTCAGAATGTGTGACAATCCAATGCATTTGACTAATTGTAAGAGTTCGGGATGAATTTGGAGTGTTTAGACAACACTTAAACCCGTTTTATCGCAAAACAGGCTAAAACCGAGAAAACATTGATTCTAAGAAGTAAGCAGGTTTGTTACTGTTTTTCGGGTCAGAATGTATGACAATCCAATGCATTTGACTAATTGTAAGAGTTCAGGATGAATTTGGAGTGTTTAGACAACACTTATACCCATTCTGTCCCGAAACAGGCTAAAACTGAGAAAACGTTGATTCTAAGCAGTAAACAGCTTTGTTACTGTTTCTAGGGTCATAATGTGTGACAATCCAATGCATTTGACTAATTGTAAGAGTTCGGAATGAATTTGAAGTTTTTAGACAACACTTTTACCCATTTTGTCCCGAAACAAGCTAAAACTGAGAAAACGTTGATTCTAAGCAGTAAGCAGCATTGTTACTGTTTCTAGGGTTAGAATGTGTGACAATCCAATGCATTTGACTAATTGTAAGAGTTCGGGATGAATTTGGAGTGTTTAGACAACACTTAAACCGGTTTTATCCCAAAACATGCTTAAACCGAGAAAACAGGCAAAAACCAAGAAAACATTGATTGTACGCAGTAAACAGATTTGTTACTGTTTCTAGGGTCAGAATGTGTGACAATCCAATGCATTTGACTAATTGTAAGAGTTTGGGATGTATTTGGAGTGTTTAGACAACACTTAAACCCGTTTTATCCCAAAACATGCTTAAACCGAGAAAACAGGCTAAAACCGAGAAAACATTGATTGTAAGCAGTAAACAGCTTTGTTACTGTTTCTAGGGTCATAATGTGTGACAATACAATGCATTTGACTAATTGTAAGAGTTCGGGATGAATTTGGAGTGTTTAGACAACACTTAAACCGGTTTTATCCCAAAACATGCTTAAACCGAGAAAACAGGCAAAAACCGAGAAAACATTGATTGTACGCAGTAAACAGCTTTGTTACTGTTTCTAGGGTCAGAATGTGTGATAATCCAATGCATTTGACTAATTGTAAGAGTTTGGGATGTATTTGGAGTGTTTAGACAACACTTAAACCCGTTTTATCCCAAAACATGCTTAAACCGAGAAAACAGGCTAAAACTGAGAAAACGTTGATTCTAAGCAGTAAGCAGCATTGTTAATGTTTCTAGGGTCATAATGTGTGACAATCCAATGCATTTGACTAATTGTAAGAGTTCGGAATGAATTTGGAGTTTTTAGACAACACTTTTACCCATTTTGTCCCGAAACAAGCTAAAACTGAGAAAACGTTGATTCTAAGCAGTAAGCAGCATTGTTACTGTTTCTAGGGTTAGAATGTGTGACAATCCAATGCATTTGACTAATTGTAAGAGTTCGGGATGAATTTGGAGTGTTTAGACAACACTTAAACCGGTTTTATCCCAAAACATGCTTAAACCGAGAAAACAGGCAAAAACCGAGAAAACATTGATTGTACGCAGTAAACAGCTTTGTTACTGTTTCTAGGGTCAGAATGTGTGACAATCCAATGCATTTGACTAATTGTAAGAGTTTGGGATGTATTTGGAGTGTTTAGACAACACTTAAACCCGTTTTATCCCAAAACATGCTTAAACCGAGAAAACAGGCTAAAACCGAGAAAACATTGATTGTAAGCAGTAAACAGCTTTATTACTGTTTCTAGGGTCATAATGTGTGACAATACAATGCATTTGACTAATTGTAAGAGTTCGGGATGAATTTGGAGTGTTTAGACAACACTTAAACCGGTTTTATCCCAAAACATGCTTAAACCGAGAAAACAGGCAAAAACCGAGAAAACATTGATTGTACGCAGTAAACAGCTTTGTTACTGTTTCTAGGGTCAGAATGTGTGACAATCCAATGCATTTGACTAATTGTAAGAGTTTGGGATGTATTTGGAGTGTTTAGACAACACTTAAACCCGTTTTATCCCAAAACATGCTTAAACCGAGAAAACAGGCTAAAACCGAGAAAACATTGATTGTAAGCAGTAAACAGTTTTGTTACTGTTTCTAGGGTCATAATGTGTGACAATACAATGCATTTGACTAATTGTAAGAGTTTGGGATGAATTTGGAGTGTTTAGACAACACTTAAACCCGTTTTATCGCAAAACATGCTTAAACCGAGAAAACAGGCTAAAACCGAGAAAAAATTGATTGGAAGCAGTAAACAGCTTTGTTACTGTTTCTAGGGTCATAATGTGTGACAATCCAATGCATTTGACTAATTGTAAGAGTTCGGGATGAATTTGGAGTGTTTAGACAACACTTAAACCCGTTTTATCCCAAAACAGGTTAAACCCGAGAAAACATTGATTCTAAGAAGTAAGCAGGTTTGTTACTGTTTTTCGGGTCAGAATGTATGACAATCCAATGCATTTGACTAATTGTAAGAGTTCAGGATGAATTTGGAGTGTTTAGACAACACTTATACCCATTCTGTCCCGAAACAGGCTAAAACTGAGAAAACGTTGATTCTAAGCAGTAAACAGCTTTGTTACTGTTTCTAGGGTCATAATGTGTGACAATCCAATGCATTTGACTAATTGTAAGAGTTCGGAATGAATTTGAAGTTTTTAGACAACACTTTTACCCATTTTGTCCCGAAACAAGCTAAAACTGAGAAAACGTTGATTCTAAGCAGTAAGCAGCATTGTTACTGTTTCTAGGGTTAGAATGTGTGACAATCCAATGCATTTGACTAATTGTAAGAGTTCGGGATGAATTTGGAGTGTTTAGACAACACTTAAACCGGTTTTATCCCAAAACATGCTTAAACCGAGAAAACAGGCAAAAACCGAGAAAACATTGATTGTACGCAGTAAACAGATTTGTTACTGTTTCTAGGGTCAGAATGTGTGACAATCCAATGCATTTGACTAATTGTAAGAGTTTGGGATGTATTTGGAGTGTTTAGACAACACTTAAACCCGTTTTATCCCAAAACATGCTTAAACCGAGAAAACAGGCTAAAACCGAGAAAACATTGATTGTAAGCAGTAAACAGCTTTGTTACTGTTTCTAGGGTCATAATGTGTGACAATACAATGCATTTGACTAATTGTAAGAGTTCGGGATGAATTTGGAGTGTTTAGACAACACTTAAACCGGTTTTATCCCAAAACATGCTTAAACCGAGAAAACAGGCAAAAACCGAGAAAACATTGATTGTACGCAGTAAACAGCTTTGTTACTGTTTCTAGGGTCAGAATGTGTGATAATCCAATGCATTTGACTAATTGTAAGAGTTTGGGATGTATTTGGAGTGTTTAGACAACACTTAAACCCGTTTTATCCCAAAACATGCTTAAACCGAGAAAACAGGCTAAAACTGAGAAAACGTTGATTCTAAGCAGTAAGCAGCATTGTTAATGTTTCTAGGGTCATAATGTGTGACAATCCAATGCATTTGACTAATTGTAAGAGTTCGGAATGAATTTGGAGTTTTTAGACAACACTTTTACCCATTTTGTCCCGAAACAAGCTAAAACTGAGAAAACGTTGATTCTAAGCAGTAAGCAGCATTGTTACTGTTTCTAGGGTTAGAATGTGTGACAATCCAATGCATTTGACTAATTGTAAGAGTTCGGGATGAATTTGGAGTGTTTAGACAACACTTAAACCGGTTTTATCCCAAAACATGCTTAAACCGAGAAAACAGGCAAAAACCGAGAAAACATTGATTGTACGCAGTAAACAGCTTTGTTACTGTTTCTAGGGTCAGAATGTGTGACAATCCAATGCATTTGACTAATTGTAAGAGTTTGGGATGTATTTGGAGTGTTTAGACAACACTTAAACCCGTTTTATCCCAAAACATGCTTAAACCGAGAAAACAGGCTAAAACCGAGAAAACATTGATTGTAAGCAGTAAACAGCTTTGTTACTGTTTCTAGGGTCATAATGTGTGACAATACAATGCATTTGACTAATTGTAAGAGTTCGGGATGAATTTGGAGTGTTTAGACAACACTTAAACCGGTTTTATCCCAAAACATGCTTAAACCGAGAAAACAGGCAAAAACCGAGAAAACATTGATTGTACGCAGTAAACAGCTTTGTTACTGTTTCTAGGGTCAGAATGTGTGACAATCCAATGCATTTGACTAATTGTAAGAGTTTGGGATGTATTTGGAGTGTTTAGACAACACTTAAACCCGTTTTATCCCAAAACATGCTTAAACCGAGAAAACAGGCTAAAACCGAGAAAACATTGATTGTAAGCAGTAAACAGCTTTGTTACTGTTTCTAGGGTCATAATGTGTGACAATACAATGCATTTGACTAATTGTAAGAGTTTGGGATGAATTTGGAGTGTTTAGACAACACTTAAACCCGTTTTATCGCAAAACATGCTTAAACCGAGAAAACAGGCTAAAACCGAGAAAAAATTGATTGGAAGCAGTAAACAGCTTTGTTACTGTTTCTAGGGTCATAATGTGTGACAATCCAATGCATTTGACTAATTGTAAGAGTTCGGGATGAATTTGGAGTGTTTAGACAACACTTAAACCCGTTTTATCCCAAAACAGGTTAAACCCGAGAAAACATTGATTCTAAGAAGTAAGCAGGTTTGTTACTGTTTTTCGGGTCAGAATGTATGACAATCCAATGCATTTGACTAATTGTAAGAGTTCGGGATGAATTTGGAGTTTTAGACAACACTTTTACCCATTTTGTCCCGAAACAGGCTAAAACTGAGAAAACGTTGATTCTAAGCAGTAAACAGCTTTGTTACTGTTTCTAGGGTCATAATGTGTGACAATCCAATGCATTTGACTAATTGTAAGAGTTCGGAATGAATTTGGAGTTTTTAGACAACACTTTTACCCATTTTGTCCCGAAACAAGCTAAAACTGAGAAAACGTTGATTCTAAGCAGTAAGCAGCATTGTTACTGTTTCTAGGGTTAGAATGTGTGACAATCCAATGCATTTGACTAATTGTAAGAGTTCAGGATGAATTTGGAGTGTTTAGACAACACTTAAACCGGTTTTATCCCAAAACATGCTTAAACCGAGAAAACAGGCAAAAACCGAGAAAACATTGATTGTACGCAGTAAACAGCTTTGTTACTGTTTCTAGGGTCAGAATGTGTGACAATCCAATGCATTTGACTAATTGTAAGAGTTTGGGATGTATTTGGAGTGTTTAGACAACACTTAAACCCGTTTCATCCCAAAACATGCTTAAACCGAGAAAACAGGCTAAAACCGAGAAAACATTGATTGTAAGCAGTAAACAGCTTTGTTACTGTTTCTAGGGTCATAATGTGTGACAATACAATGCATTTGACTAATTGTAAGAGTTTGGGATGAATTTGGAGTGTTTAGACAACACTTAAACCCGTTTTATCCCAAAACATGCTTAAACCGAGAAAACAGGCTAAAACTGAGAAAAAATTGATTGGAAGCAGTAAACAGCTTTGTTACTGTTTCTAGGGTCATAATGTGTGACAATCCAATGCATTTGACTAATTGTAAGAGGTCGGGATGAATTTGGAGTGTTTAGACAACACTTAAACCCGTTTTATCCCAAAACAGGCTAAAACCGAGAAAACATTGATTCTAAGAAGTAAGCAGGTTTGTTACTGTTTTTCGGGTCAGAATGTATGACAATCCAATGCATTTGACTAATTGTAAGAGTTCGGGATGAATTTGGAGTTTTAGACAACACTTTTACCCATTTTGTCCCGAAACAGGCTAAAACTGAGAAAACGTTGATTCTAAGCAGTAAACAGCTTTGTTACTGTTTCTAGGGTCATAATGTGTGACAATCCAATGCATTTGACTAATTGTAAGAGTTCGGAATGAATTTGGAGTTTTTAGACAACACTTTTACCCATTTTGTCCCGAAACAAGCTTAACCCGAGAAAACAGGCTAAAACCAAGAAAAAATTGATTGGAAGCAGTAAACGGCTTTGTTACTGTTTCTAGGGTCATAATGTGTGACAATCCAATGCATTTGACTAATTGTAAGAGTTCGGGATGAATTTGGAGTGTTTAGACAACACTTAAACGCGTTTGATCCCAAAACAGGCTAAAACCGAGAAAACATTGATTCTAAGAAGTAAGCAGCTTTGTTACTCTTTTTCGGGTCAGAATGTATGACAATCCAATGCATTTGACTAATTGTAAGAGTTCGGGATGAATTTGGAGTGTTTAGACAACACTTAAACCCGTTTTATCCCAAAACAGGCTTAAACCGAGAAAACATTGATTCTAAGATGTAAGCAGCATTGTTACTGTTTCTAGGGTCAGAATGTTTGACAATCCAATGCATTTGACTAATTGTAAGAGTTCGGAATGAATTTGGAGTTTTTAGACAACACTTTTACCCATTTTGTCCCGAAACAAGCTAAAACTGAGAAAACGTTGATTCTAAGCAGTAAGCAGCATTGTTACTGTTTCTAGGGTTATAATGTGTGACAATCCAATGCATTTGACTAATTGTAAGAGTTCGGGATGAATTTGGAGTGTTTAGACAACACTTAAACCGGTTTTATCGAAAAACATGCTTAAACCGAGAAAACAGGCTAAAACCGAGAAAACATTGATTGTACGCAGTAAACAGCTTTGTTACTGTTTCTAGGGTCAGAATGTGTGACTATCCAATGCATTTGACTAATTGTAAGAGTTTGGGATGAATTTGGAGTTTTAGACAACACTTTTACCCATTTTGTCCCGAAAGAGGCTAAAACTGAGAAAACGTTGATTCTAAGCAGTAAACAGCTTTGTTACTGTTTCTAGAGTCATAATGTGTGACAATCCAATGCATTTGACTAATTGTAAGAGTTCGGAATGAATTTGGAGTTTTTAGACAACACTTTTACCCATTTTGTCCCGAAACAAGCTAAAACTGAGAAAACGTTGATTCTAAGCAGTAAGCAGCATTGTTACTGTTTCTAGGGTTAGAATGTGTGACAATCCAATGCATTTGACTAATTGTAAGAGTTCGGGATGAATTTGGAGTGTTTAGACAACACTTAAACCGGTTTTATCCCAAAACATGCTTAAACCGAGAAAACAGGCAAAAACCGAGAAAACATTGATTGTACGCAGTAAACAGCTTTGTTACTGTTTCTAGGGTCAGAATGTGTGACAATCCAATGCATTTGACTAATTGTAAGAGTTTGGGATGTATTTGGAGTGTTTAGACAACACTTAAACCCGTTTCATCCCAAAACATGCTTAAACCGAGAAAACAGGCTAAAACCGAGAAAACATTGATTGTAAGCAGTAAACAGCTTTGTTACTGTTTCTAGGGTCATAATGTGTGACAATACAATGCATTTGACTAATTGTAAGAGTTTGGGATGAATTTGGAGTGTTTAGACAACACTTAAACCCGTTTTATCCCAAAACATGCTTAAACCGAGAAAACAGGCTAAAACTGAGAAAAAATTGATTGGAAGCAGTAAACAGCTTTGTTACTGTTTCTAGGGTCATAATGTGTGACAATCCAATGCATTTGACTAATTGTAAGAGGTCGGGATGAATTTGGAGTGTTTAGACAACACTTAAACCCGTTTTATCCCAAAACAGGCTAAAACCGAGAAAACATTGATTCTAAGAAGTAAGCAGGTTTGTTACTGTTTTTCGGGTCAGAATGTATGACAATCCAATGCATTTGACTAATTGTAAGAGTTCGGGATGAATTTGGAGTTTTAGACAACACTTTTACCCATTTTGTCCCGAAACAGGCTAAAACTGAGAAAACGTTGATTCTAAGCAGTAAACAGCTTTGTTACTGTTTCTAGGGTCATAATGTGTGACAATCCAATGCATTTGACTAATTGTAAGAGTTCGGAATGAATTTGGAGTTTTTAGACAACACTTTTACCCATTTTGTCCCGAAACAAGCTAAAACTGAGAAAACGTTGATTCTAAGCAGTAAGCAGCATTGTTACTGTTTCTAGGGTTATAATGTGTGACAATCCAATGCATTTGACTAATTGTAAGAGTTCAGGATGAATTTGGAGTGTTTAGACAACACTTAAACCGGTTTTATCCCAAAACATGCTTAAACCGAGAAAACAGGCAAAAACCGAGAAAACATTGATTGTACGCAGTAAACAGCTTTGTTACTGTTTCTAGGGTCAGAATGTGTGACAATCCAATGCATTTGACTAATTGTAAGAGTTTGGGATGTATTTGGAGTGTTTAGACAACACTTAAACCCGTTTCATCCCAAAACATGCTTAAACCGAGAAAACAGGCTAAAACCGAGAAAACATTGATTGTAAGCAGTAAACAGCTTTGTTACTGTTTCTAGGGTCATAATGTGTGACAATACAATGCATTTGACTAATTGTAAGAGTTTGGGATGAATTTGGAGTGTTTAGACAACACTTAAACCCGTTTTATCCCAAAACATGCTTAAACCGAGAAAACAGGCTAAAACAGAGAAAAAATTGATTGGAAGCAGTAAACAGCTTTGTTACTGTTTCTAGGGTCATAATGTGTGACAATCCAATGCATTTGACTAATTGTAAGAGGTCGGGATGAATTTGGAGTGTTTAGACAACACTTAAACCCGTTTTATCCCAAAACAGGCTAAAACCGAGAAAACATTGATTCTAAGAAGTAAGCAGGTTTGTTACTGTTTTTCGGGTCAGAATGTATGACAATCCAATGCATTTGACTAATTGTAAGAGTTCGGGATGAATTTGGAGTTTTAGACAACACTTTTACCCATTTTGTCCCGAAACAGGCTAAAACTGAGAAAACGTTGATTCTAAGCAGTAAACAGCTTTGTTACTGTTTCTAGGGTCATAATGTGTGACAATCCAATGCATTTGACTAATTGTAAGAGTTCGGAATGAATTTGGAGTTTTTAGACAACACTTTTACCCATTTTGTCCCGAAACAAGCTTAACCCGAGAAAACAGGCTAAAACCAAGAAAAAATTGATTGGAAGCAGTAAACGGCTTTGTTACTGTTTCTAGGGTCATAATGTGTGACAATCCAATGCATTTGACTAATTGTAAGAGTTCGGGATGAATTTGGAGTGTTTAGACAACACTTAAACGCGTTTGATCCCAAAACAGGCTAAAACCGAGAAAACATTGATTCTAAGAAGTAAGCAGCTTTGTTACTCTTTTTCGGGTCAGAATGTATGACAATCCAATGCATTTGACTAATTGTAAGAGTTCGGGATGAATTTGGAGTGTTTAGACAACACTTAAACCCGTTTTATCCCAAAACAGGCTTAAACCGAGAAAACATTGATTCTAAGATGTAAGCAGCATTGTTACTGTTTCTAGGGTCAGAATGTTTGACAATCCAATGCATTTGACTAATTGTAAGAGTTCGGAATGAATTTGGAGTTTTTAGACAACACTTTTACCCATTTTGTCCCGAAACAAGCTAAAACTGAGAAAACGTTGATTCTAAGCAGTAAGCAGCATTGTTACTGTTTCTAGGGTTATAATGTGTGACAATCCAATGCATTTGACTAATTGTAAGAGTTCGGGATGAATTTGGAGTGTTTAGACAACACTTAAACCGGTTTTATCGAAAAACATGCTTAAACCGAGAAAACAGGCTAAAACCGAGAAAACATTGATTGTACGCAGTAAACAGCTTTGTTACTGTTTCTAGGGTCAGAATGTGTGACTATCCAATGCATTTGACTAATTGTAAGAGTTTGGGATGAATTTGGAGTTTTAGACAACACTTTTACCCATTTTGTCCCGAAAGAGGCTAAAACTGAGAAAACGTTGATTCTAAGCAGTAAACAGCTTTGTTACTGTTTCTAGAGTCATAATGTGTGACAATCCAATGCATTTGACTAATTGTAAGAGTTCGGAATGAATTTGGAGTTTTTAGACAACACTTTTACCCATTTTGTCCCGAAACAAGCTAAAACTGAGAAAACGTTGATTCTAAGCAGTAAGCAGCATTGTTACTGTTTCTAGGGTTAGAATGTGTGACAATCCAATGCATTTGACTAATTGTAAGAGTTCGGGATGAATTTGGAGTGTTTAGACAACACTTAAACCGGTTTTATCCCAAAACATGCTTAAACCGAGAAAACAGGCAAAAACCGAGAAAACATTGATTGTACGCAGTAAACAGCTTTGTTACTGTTTCTAGGGTCAGAATGTGTGACAATCCAATGCATTTGACTAATTGTAAGAGTTTGGGATGTATTTGGAGTGTTTAGACAACACTTAAACCCGTTTCATCCCAAAACATGCTTAAACCGAGAAAACAGGCTAAAACCGAGAAAACATTGATTGTAAGCAGTAAACAGCTTTGTTACTGTTTCTAGGGTCATAATGTGTGACAATACAATGCATTTGACTAATTGTAAGAGTTTGGGATGAATTTGGAGTGTTTAGACAACACTTAAACCCGTTTTATCCCAAAACATGCTTAAACCGAGAAAACAGGCTAAAACTGAGAAAAAATTGATTGGAAGCAGTAAACAGCTTTGTTACTGTTTCTAGGGTCATAATGTGTGACAATCCAATGCATTTGACTAATTGTAAGAGGTCGGGATGAATTTGGAGTGTTTAGACAACACTTAAACCCGTTTTATCCCAAAACAGGCTAAAACCGAGAAAACATTGATTCTAAGAAGTAAGCAGGTTTGTTACTGTTTTTCGGGTCAGAATGTATGACAATCCAATGCATTTGACTAATTGTAAGAGTTCGGGATGAATTTGGAGTTTTAGACAACACTTTTACCCATTTTGTCCCGAAACAGGCTAAAACTGAGAAAACGTTGATTCTAAGCAGTAAACAGCTTTGTTACTGTTTCTAGGGTCATAATGTGTGACAATCCAATGCATTTGACTAATTGTAAGAGTTCGGAATGAATTTGGAGTTTTTAGACAACACTTTTACCCATTTTGTCCCGAAACAAGCTAAAACTGAGAAAACGTTGATTCTAAGCAGTAAGCAGCATTGTTACTGTTTCTAGGGTTATAATGTGTGACAATCCAATGCATTTGACTAATTGTAAGAGTTCAGGATGAATTTGGAGTGTTTAGACAACACTTAAACCGGTTTTATCCCAAAACATGCTTAAACCGAGAAAACAGGCAAAAACCGAGAAAACATTGATTGTACGCAGTAAACAGCTTTGTTACTGTTTCTAGGGTCAGAATGTGTGACAATCCAATGCATTTGACTAATTGTAAGAGTTTGGGATGTATTTGGAGTGTTTAGACAACACTTAAACCCGTTTCATCCCAAAACATGCTTAAACCGAGAAAACAGGCTAAAACCGAGAAAACATTGATTGTAAGCAGTAAACAGCTTTGTTACTGTTTCTAGGGTCATAATGTGTGACAATACAATGCATTTGACTAATTGTAAGAGTTTGGGATGAATTTGGAGTGTTTAGACAACACTTAAACCCGTTTTATCCCAAAACATGCTTAAACCGAGAAAACAGGCTAAAACTGAGAAAAAATTGATTGGAAGCAGTAAACAGCTTTGTTACTGTTTCTAGGGTCATAATGTGTGACAATCCAATGCATTTGACTAATTGTAAGAGGTCGGGATGAATTTGGAGTGTTTAGACAACACTTAAACCCGTTTTATCCCAAAACAGGCTAAAACCGAGAAAACATTGATTCTAAGAAGTAAGCAGGTTTGTTACTGTTTTTCGGGTCAGAATGTATGACAATCCAATGCATTTGACTAATTGTAAGAGTTCGGGATGAATTTGGAGTTTTAGACAACACTTTTACCCATTTTGTCCCGAAACAGGCTAAAACTGAGAAAACGTTGATTCTAAGCAGTAAACAGCTTTGTTACTGTTTCTAGGGTCATAATGTGTGACAATCCAATGCATTTGACTAATTGTAAGAGTTCGGAATGAATTTGGAGTTTTTAGACAACACTTTTACCCATTTTGTCCCGAAACAAGCTTAACCCGAGAAAACAGGCTAAAACCAAGAAAAAATTGATTGGAAGCAGTAAACGGCTTTGTTACTGTTTCTAGGGTCATAATGTGTGACAATCCAATGCATTTGACTAATTGTAAGAGTTCGGGATGAATTTGGAGTGTTTAGACAACACTTAAACGCGTTTGATCCCAAAACAGGCTAAAACCGAGAAAACATTGATTCTAAGAAGTAAGCAGCTTTGTTACTCTTTTTCGGGTCAGAATGTATGACAATCCAATGCATTTGACTAATTGTAAGAGTTCGGGATGAATTTGGAGTGTTTAGACAACACTTAAACCGGTTTTATCCCAAAACATGCTTAAACCGAGAAAACAGGCAAAAACCGAGAAAACATTGATTGTACGCAGTAAACAGCTTTGTTACTGTTATTAGAATGTACCAAGGAGGAGAGAGGAGAGGCCGGTAAGGCCGAACCTTGGAAGAAGAGAAGAAAGGCCGGAAAGGCCATGTAAAGGCCGGTAAGGCCATGTCCGTGTCCGTGAGCGACCATGTACCGTGTCCGGTACCATGTACCGTGTCCGTGAACGGACCCATGTCCGGAGAGCGGCCAGTTAGGCCGTGAACACATTGAAGAGCAGGTCCGTCCGTACAGGCCCGTCCGTACAGGCCCGTCCGTACAGGCCCGTCCGTACAGGCCCGTCCGTACTATTAGTATATATGAAGGAGAAGAGAGAGTGAGGCCGGTGAGGCCGAGCTGCACAAGGAAGAAGAGAGTGGCCGGTAAGGCTGCTAGTACAAGAAGTGTGGCCGGTAAGGCCATGAGTGGTGTGGGAGCGGCCAGTAAGGCCGTGAGCACAATAAGAGTGGCCAATAAGGCCATGTGGGCCGTGAGAACAATGAGAGTGGTCAGCAAGGCCATAAGAGCAATGTGAGAAGAATTGTGAAGTAAAGGCCTTATAAGAAGAAGAGGCCCAAGAAGAAGTTAAATGTCTCACAAAGGGAAAAGAAGGGAAGGAAGGAAGCATGTGAGACCTTGGTTGGTGAAGAATGAGACAACCAAGGGAAGGAGCTGTCCCTTTCACCATACACCCACTTGTGCACCAACGGCTATATGTCACTCTCACCTCTCATTTATCTCAAACGGCCATATACATTTGTTCTCCTATATTAAGCATTGTAATCTCTCATTTTGTAAAAAAATAACAACACATTATTCAATAGAAGAGAAACCGATTTCCTCTCTATACTTGTGTTCTTGTTTCATATTAACAATGTAGAGAGTTTAGGATTAGCGGTTAGGGGCTGCCCTTAAGGCAGCCTATTCTCTTCTCAAATCCACCTAAACTCTTCTTATTTACTGCTTTACTTAGCCTAGATTACTGATTCTTAATCCTCCTTCTCCTAAGTACACAAACTCTAAGTGTTGTGATACTAGAAGAGGATAAGTCTCAAACTAGTGCTTCTCCTAGTTAGGATCCGCTTACTCTCTAGTATTTGGGTTCTATCTAGCTTGTTTATGGGGAGTTCATCACAAGTTCATGTTCTCTCCTCCCCCTTGAGAATGAGTTAGTTTGTTGTGGGTAAAGGGGGATTCATTCACCAAGTGTTTGTCTACCCTCTCTTGTGAGCTTTGTCTCATAAATCCCAACATGGTATCAGAGCAGGTTCTGTTCTTGGTGATTCAAACTCATGCTCAATGTCGTTTTCTTAGGAGTTAGCTTAGTTAAAGTTTTAATCCTAGCTTAGGTGTTAATTCGCTTAGCTTAGTTCTTTAAAGCTTTAATTTTGCTTTTGTTGTTAAATCGATTCTCTAGCAGCTCATTGTTGAGTAAGCTTGGTCTCTTGTCTTGTTAGAATTTGTAGACCAAGTGTGTGAAAGAAATCGATTTTAAAACCTCATCTTTAGGCTTACCGATTTGGTGAAAGCTTGGGTTTAAATGAGGTGGTGATGAACCAAGGAGCAAATCGGTTTTGTTCTTGGTAAGGATTCACGTTTTTGTGTGCTTGTATGAGCCACGAAATTCTTAGGATTTAGTTCTCTTAAGATTTAGTTAATTTTTCCTTTAAAGGTTTAATTTTGCTTTTGTTAAATTTCCTTTAAAGTTTAATTACTAAACTTCTTCTTCTTCTTCTTCTTCTCAAGGTTGAGAAAGCTTTGTTTCTGGTCATATGGTGTGTCCAGGTTCGAGTTTGAGGAAGAGAGAGACTTTATTTTAGCATGTAGAGCCCGCTTGGTCAAATAGATTCAAGTTGGTCCAAGATGCATTCTTTTAACCGTTGGACAATAGGCTGTTCCAAAGGCTTTTGTTGTTTCTTCTTTGCTTGGGACCACGAAAAACATCTTCTATATGTTATCTTCGTGGATCTAAAGCCTTAATCTCTTGAAGAACACTTGTTTAAGTGATTCTACAAGGAGTTTTGTTGTTAAACCTTTGGAGAAACTAATTTTCCATAAGGTCCATTGTGTTTCAGCCATTAAAGCACCAAAAGAGATTGTCTTCTTGGATGTTCTTGGCTGTCAAAGCTTCTTTCAACTCAAGAAAACAGAGTTAAACTCTGTCCATAAGAACTCTTGAGCAGATTCTCTATTCTACTCTCCATTCATCTTATACTACCGCCAATACTCTCCCTTATACTCTCACTTTCTATTCTCCATATATACTCTTATTAATTCTCTAAATTCTCTATTTAATTTCAGTAATATTCTCTATACTCTAATCTCTAACAATCTCTTGTTTAGAATCTGTTCCATTGATTTTTGGTTTCAGTTTCAGCATTGAAGATTGTGTGGAGTTCGCTCACTATCTCAAGGAGAAGAAGTGGCGAGGTTGAAGGCTACAAGATAGCCATGTAAGAGCGCAGCACAATGCCTGGAGTTAGAACCAAGGGCCACCAAGTCTTTGTTAAGCTGGTGGAAGGTGATGAATCAGTCCAAGAGCATGTGTGTTAGTGCCAAGTTGTTGATCGGATGTGCACAATGGTCTTTAGGAAAGGTGATGCACAAGGTTTCAACTGTTGATTGGATGTGCACAAGAACGGTGATGCACAAGGCTTCAACTGAGGTGATGAGGTTTCAGCCCATCATCAAGTAAAGGTTACGGGGGAGATCAAGTGACTTCAGACCGTACCTCACAGATTCTGCTCGGCCACAAGCAAAAGTCTTTACTTAAAGCTCAGCCGAAGCGTCTCAAAGATCGACTCGGACGAAACCCTTCCACTGCGATTCAGCTTCCGCGTTCTTCACAAAAGTTCTAGACCATGGAGTCATCTTGCCAGTGGAAGTGGAATCATACCAATCCGAGCAGCCGTTCGAAAGTTATGCCCGATTCAGTGGGCATATGTCAGTCTGACGAATAAAGCTAGCCGGGTTTAAAACCATGGTTAGAGAAGCGGTCTCAAGGAGGAATTCCAAACCGCATCAGTGATCAACTCTCTCCTTCCTATCCATCAAAACACCATAAAGGCTGTGCTCTAAACCCTTCTCTATTTTAATTCATAAATTCATTACCTTAGCTTCATTACTAGTCTTTAGTCTTTAATATGTTCTCTTAAATTGTCACACTTTTAGAAATTTTCTTTGATATTCCTCATAGCAAACACTTATTCTTTTCTTCTTTATCACTTGTTTAAGGGGTAAAGGAGACTATGAGAGCCTCAAAGAAATTCTAAAGGCGCAAGGATGGAGATCATAAGGAATGTGCTAAAGGCAAGGTGGGCTAAGGAGTAGGAGCGGTTCAAATCATGAAGAGAAGGGAGCTAGTTCTTTGCAAACCAAGGTCAAGGGACATCATGGATAGTGGAGTCTATACTCTTTTTCCCTTAACAAAGTTTTATCCCAAGAGGTTTTCTTTGTTGAGGTTTTTAATGAGGTAGATGACACTAGTCCACCCTTGATCTTTGGTCCCCATGGTGTCCCACCGATCAAGCGTGCGGGGGAGTATTAGAATGTACCAAGGAGGAGAGAGGAGAGGCCGGTAAGGCCGAACCTTGGAAGAAGAGAAGAAAGGCCGGAAAGGCCATGTAAAGGCCGGTAAGGCCATGTCCGTGTCCGTGAGCGACCATGTACCGTGTCCGGTACCATGTACCGTGTCCGTGAACGGACCCATGTCCGGAGAGCGGCCAGTTAGGCCGTGAACACATTGAAGAGCAGGTCCGTCCGTACAGGCCCGTCCGTACAGGCCCGTCCGTACAGGCCCGTCCGTACAGGCCCGTCCGTACTATTAGTATATATGAAGGAGAAGAGAGAGTGAGGCCGGTGAGGCCGAGCTGCACAAGGAAGAAGAGAGTGGCCGGTAAGGCTGCTAGTACAAGAAGTGTGGCCGGTAAGGCCATGAGTGGTGTGGGAGCGGCCAGTAAGGCCGTGAGCACAATAAGAGTGGCCAATAAGGCCATGTGGGCCGTGAGAACAATGAGAGTGGTCAGCAAGGCCATAAGAGCAATGTGAGAAGAATTGTGAAGTAAAGGCCTTATAAGAAGAAGAGGCCCAAGAAGAAGTTAAATGTCTCACAAAGGGAAAAGAAGGGAAGGAAGGAAGCATGTGAGACCTTGGTTGGTGAAGAATGAGACAACCAAGGGAAGGAGCTGTCCCTTTCACCATACACCCACTTGTGCACCAACGGCTATATGTCACTCTCACCTCTCATTTATCTCAAACGGCCATATACATTTGTTCTCCTATATTAAGCATTGTAATCTCTCATTTTGTAAAAAAATAACAACACATTATTCAATAGAAGAGAAACCGATTTCCTCTCTATACTTGTGTTCTTGTTTCATATTAACAATGTAGAGAGTTTAGGATTAGCGGTTAGGGGCTGCCCTTAAGGCAGCCTATTCTCTTCTCAAATCCACCTAAACTCTTCTTATTTACTGCTTTACTTAGCCTAGATTACTGATTCTTAATCCTCCTTCTCCTAAGTACACAAACTCTAAGTGTTGTGATACTAGAAGAGGATAAGTCTCAAACTAGTGCTTCTCCTAGTTAGGATCCGCTTACTCTCTAGTATTTGGGTTCTATCTAGCTTGTTTATGGGGAGTTCATCACAAGTTGATGTTCTCTCCTCCCCCTTGAGAATGAGTTAGTTTGTTGTGGGTAAAGGGGGATTCATTCACCAAGTGTTTGTCTACCCTCTCTTGTGAGCTTTGTCTCATAAATCCCAACAACTGTTTCTAGGGTCAGAATGTGTGATAATCCAATGCATTTGACTAATTGTAAGAGTTTGGGATGTATTTGGAGTGTTTAGACAACACTTAAACCCGTTTTATCCCAAAACATGCTTAAACCGAGAAAACAGGCTAAAACTGAGAAAACGTTGATTCTAAGCAGTAAGCAGCATTGTTAATGTTTCTAGGGTCATAATGTGTGACAATCCAATGCATTTGACTAATTGTAAGAGTTCGGAATGAATTTGGAGTTTTTAGACAACACTTTTACCCATTTTGTCCCGAAACAAGCTAAAACTGAGAAAACGTTGATTCTAAGCAGTAAGCAGCATTGTTACTGTTTCTAGGGTTAGAATGTGTGACAATCCAATGCATTTGACTAATTGTAAGAGTTCGGGATGAATTTGGAGTGTTTAGACAACACTTAAACCGGTTTTATCCCAAAACATGCTTAAACCGAGAAAACAGGCAAAAACCGAGAAAACATTGATTGTACGCAGTAAACAGCTTTGTTACTGTTTCTAGGGTCAGAATGTGTGACAATCCAATGCATTTGACTAATTGTAAGAGTTTGGGATGTATTTGGAGTGTTTAGACAACACTTAAACCCGTTTTATCCCAAAACATGCTTAAACCGAGAAAACAGGCTAAAACCGAGAAAACATTGATTGTAAGCAGTAAACAGCTTTGTTACTGTTTCTAGGGTCATAATGTGTGACAATACAATGCATTTGACTAATTGTAAGAGTTCGGGATGAATTTGGAGTGTTTAGACAACACTTAAACCGGTTTTATCCCAAAACATGCTTAAACCGAGAAAACAGGCAAAAACCGAGAAAACATTGATTGTACGCAGTAAACAGCTTTGTTACTGTTTCTAGGGTCAGAATGTGTGACAATCCAATGCATTTGACTAATTGTAAGAGTTTGGGATGTATTTGGAGTGTTTAGACAACACTTAAACCCGTTTTATCCCAAAACATGCTTAAACCGAGAAAACAGGCTAAAACCGAGAAAACATTGATTGTAAGCAGTAAACAGCTTTGTTACTGTTTCTAGGGTCATAATGTGTGACAATACAATGCATTTGACTAATTGTAAGAGTTTGGGATGAATTTGGAGTGTTTAGACAACACTTAAACCCGTTTTATCGCAAAACATGCTTAAACCGAGAAAACAGGCTAAAACCGAGAAAAAATTGATTGGAAGCAGTAAACAGCTTTGTTACTGTTTCTAGGGTCATAATGTGTGACAATCCAATGCATTTGACTAATTGTAAGAGTTCGGGATGAATTTGGAGTGTTTAGACAACACTTAAACCCGTTTTATCCCAAAACAGGTTAAACCCGAGAAAACATTGATTCTAAGAAGTAAGCAGGTTTGTTACTGTTTTTCGGGTCAGAATGTATGACAATCCAATGCATTTGACTAATTGTAAGAGTTCGGGATGAATTTGGAGTTTTAGACAACACTTTTACCCATTTTGTCCCGAAACAGGCTAAAACTGAGAAAACGTTGATTCTAAGCAGTAAACAGCTTTGTTACTGTTTCTAGGGTCATAATGTGTGACAATCCAATGCATTTGACTAATTGTAAGAGTTCGGAATGAATTTGGAGTTTTTAGACAACACTTTTACCCATTTTGTCCCGAAACAAGCTAAAACTGAGAAAACGTTGATTCTAAGCAGTAAGCAGCATTGTTACTGTTTCTAGGGTTAGAATGTGTGACAATCCAATGCATTTGACTAATTGTAAGAGTTCAGGATGAATTTGGAGTGTTTAGACAACACTTAAACCGGTTTTATCCCAAAACATGCTTAAACCGAGAAAACAGGCAAAAACCGAGAAAACATTGATTGTACGCAGTAAACAGCTTTGTTACTGTTTCTAGGGTCAGAATGTGTGACAATCCAATGCATTTGACTAATTGTAAGAGTTTGGGATGTATTTGGAGTGTTTAGACAACACTTAAACCCGTTTCATCCCAAAACATGCTTAAACCGAGAAAACAGGCTAAAACCGAGAAAACATTGATTGTAAGCAGTAAACAGCTTTGTTACTGTTTCTAGGGTCATAATGTGTGACAATACAATGCATTTGACTAATTGTAAGAGTTTGGGATGAATTTGGAGTGTTTAGACAACACTTAAACCCGTTTTATCCCAAAACATGCTTAAACCGAGAAAACAGGCTAAAACTGAGAAAAAATTGATTGGAAGCAGTAAACAGCTTTGTTACTGTTTCTAGGGTCATAATGTGTGACAATCCAATGCATTTGACTAATTGTAAGAGGTCGGGATGAATTTGGAGTGTTTAGACAACACTTAAACCGGTTTTATCCCAAAACATGCTTAAACCGAGAAAACAGGCAAAAACCGAGAAAACATTGATTGTACGCAGTAAACAGCTTTGTTACTGTTTCTAGGGTCAGAATGTGTGATAATCCAATGCATTTGACTAATTGTAAGAGTTTGGGATGTATTTGGAGTGTTTAGACAACACTTAAACCCGTTTTATCCCAAAACATGCTTAAACCGAGAAAACAGGCTAAAACTGAGAAAACGTTGATTCTAAGCAGTAAGCAGCATTGTTAATGTTTCTAGGGTCATAATGTGTGACAATCCAATGCATTTGACTAATTGTAAGAGTTCGGAATGAATTTGGAGTTTTTAGACAACACTTTTACCCATTTTGTCCCGAAACAAGCTAAAACTGAGAAAACGTTGATTCTAAGCAGTAAGCAGCATTGTTACTGTTTCTAGGGTTAGAATGTGTGACAATCCAATGCATTTGACTAATTGTAAGAGTTCGGGATGAATTTGGAGTGTTTAGACAACACTTAAACCGGTTTTATCCCAAAACATGCTTAAACCGAGAAAACAGGCAAAAACCGAGAAAACATTGATTGTACGCAGTAAACAGCTTTGTTACTGTTTCTAGGGTCAGAATGTGTGACAATCCAATGCATTTGACTAATTGTAAGAGTTTGGGATGTATTTGGAGTGTTTAGACAACACTTAAACCCGTTTTATCCCAAAACATGCTTAAACCGAGAAAACAGGCTAAAACCGAGAAAACATTGATTGTAAGCAGTAAACAGCTTTGTTACTGTTTCTAGGGTCATAATGTGTGACAATACAATGCATTTGACTAATTGTAAGAGTTCGGGATGAATTTGGAGTGTTTAGACAACACTTAAACCGGTTTTATCCCAAAACATGCTTAAACCGAGAAAACAGGCAAAAACCGAGAAAACATTGATTGTACGCAGTAAACAGCTTTGTTACTGTTTCTAGGGTCAGAATGTGTGACAATCCAATGCATTTGACTAATTGTAAGAGTTTGGGATGTATTTGGAGTGTTTAGACAACACTTAAACCCGTTTTATCCCAAAACATGCTTAAACCGAGAAAACAGGCTAAAACCGAGAAAACATTGATTGTAAGCAGTAAACAGCTTTGTTACTGTTTCTAGGGTCATAATGTGTGACAATACAATGCATTTGACTAATTGTAAGAGTTTGGGATGAATTTGGAGTGTTTAGACAACACTTAAACCCGTTTTATCGCAAAACATGCTTAAACCGAGAAAACAGGCTAAAACCGAGAAAAAATTGATTGGAAGCAGTAAACAGCTTTGTTACTGTTTCTAGGGTCATAATGTGTGACAATCCAATGCATTTGACTAATTGTAAGAGGTCGGGATGAATTTGGAGTGTTTAGACAACACTTAAACCCGTTTTATCCCAAAACAGGCTAAAACCGAGAAAACATTGATTCTAAGAAGTAAGCAGGTTTGTTACTGTTTTTCGGGTCAGAATGTATGACAATCCAATGCATTTGACTAATTGTAAGAGTTTGGGATGTATTTGGAGTGTTTAGACAACACTTAAACCCGTTTTATCCCAAAACATGCTTAAACCGAGAAAACAGGCTAAAACTGAGAAAACGTTGATTCTAAGCAGTAAGCAGCATTGTTAATGTTTCTAGGGTCATAATGTGTGACAATCCAATGCATTTGACTAATTGTAAGAGTTCGGAATGAATTTGGAGTTTTTAGACAACACTTTTACCCATTTTGTCCCGAAACAAGCTAAAACTGAGAAAACGTTGATTCTAAGCAGTAAGCAGCATTGTTACTGTTTCTAGGGTTAGAATGTGTGACAATCCAATGCATTTGACTAATTGTAAGAGTTCGGGATGAATTTGGAGTGTTTAGACAACACTTAAACCGGTTTTATCCCAAAACATGCTTAAACCGAGAAAACAGGCAAAAACCGAGAAAACATTGATTGTACGCAGTAAACAGCTTTGTTACTGTTTCTAGGGTCAGAATGTGTGACAATCCAATGCATTTGACTAATTGTAAGAGTTTGGGATGTATTTGGAGTGTTTAGACAACACTTAAACCCGTTTTATCCCAAAACATGCTTAAACCGAGAAAACAGGCTAAAACCGAGAAAACATTGATTGTAAGCAGTAAACAGCTTTGTTACTGTTTCTAGGGTCATAATGTGTGACAATACAATGCATTTGACTAATTGTAAGAGTTCGGGATGAATTTGGAGTGTTTAGACAACACTTAAACCGGTTTTATCCCAAAACATGCTTAAACCGAGAAAACAGGCAAAAACCGAGAAAACATTGATTGTACGCAGTAAACAGCTTTGTTACTGTTTCTAGGGTCAGAATGTGTGACAATCCAATGCATTTGACTAATTGTAAGAGTTTGGGATGTATTTGGAGTGTTTAGACAACACTTAAACCCGTTTTATCCCAAAACATGCTTAAACCGAGAAAACAGGCTAAAACCGAGAAAACATTGATTGTAAGCAGTAAACAGCTTTGTTACTGTTTCTAGGGTCATAATGTGTGACAATACAATGCATTTGACTAATTGTAAGAGTTTGGGATGAATTTGGAGTGTTTAGACAACACTTAAACCCGTTTTATCGCAAAACATGCTTAAACCGAGAAAACAGGCTAAAACCGAGAAAAAATTGATTGGAAGCAGTAAACAGCTTTGTTACTGTTTCTAGGGTCATAATGTGTGACAATCCAATGCATTTGACTAATTGTAAGAGTTCGGGATGAATTTGGAGTGTTTAGACAACACTTAAACCCGTTTTATCCCAAAACAGGTTAAACCCGAGAAAACATTGATTCTAAGAAGTAAGCAGGTTTGTTACTGTTTTTCGGGTCAGAATGTATGACAATCCAATGCATTTGACTAATTGTAAGAGTTCGGGATGAATTTGGAGTTTTAGACAACACTTTTACCCATTTTGTCCCGAAACAGGCTAAAACTGAGAAAACGTTGATTCTAAGCAGTAAACAGCTTTGTTACTGTTTCTAGGGTCATAATGTGTGACAATCCAATGCATTTGACTAATTGTAAGAGTTCGGAATGAATTTGGAGTTTTTAGACAACACTTTTACCCATTTTGTCCCGAAACAAGCTAAAACTGAGAAAACGTTGATTCTAAGCAGTAAGCAGCATTGTTACTGTTTCTAGGGTTAGAATGTGTGACAATCCAATGCATTTGACTAATTGTAAGAGTTCAGGATGAATTTGGAGTGTTTAGACAACACTTAAACCGGTTTTATCCCAAAACATGCTTAAACCGAGAAAACAGGCAAAAACCGAGAAAACATTGATTGTACGCAGTAAACAGCTTTGTTACTGTTTCTAGGGTCAGAATGTGTGACAATCCAATGCATTTGACTAATTGTAAGAGTTTGGGATGTATTTGGAGTGTTTAGACAACACTTAAACCCGTTTCATCCCAAAACATGCTTAAACCGAGAAAACAGGCTAAAACCGAGAAAACATTGATTGTAAGCAGTAAACAGCTTTGTTACTGTTTCTAGGGTCATAATGTGTGACAATACAATGCATTTGACTAATTGTAAGAGTTTGGGATGAATTTGGAGTGTTTAGACAACACTTAAACCCGTTTTATCCCAAAACATGCTTAAACCGAGAAAACAGGCTAAAACTGAGAAAAAATTGATTGGAAGCAGTAAACAGCTTTGTTACTGTTTCTAGGGTCATAATGTGTGACAATCCAATGCATTTGACTAATTGTAAGAGGTCGGGATGAATTTGGAGTGTTTAGACAACACTTAAACCCGTTTTATCCCAAAACAGGCTAAAACCGAGAAAACATTGATTCTAAGAAGTAAGCAGGTTTGTTACTGTTTTTCGGGTCAGAATGTATGACAATCCAATGCATTTGACTAATTGTAAGAGTTCGGGATGAATTTGGAGTTTTAGACAACACTTTTACCCATTTTGTCCCGAAACAGGCTAAAACTGAGAAAACGTTGATTCTAAGCAGTAAACAGCTTTGTTACTGTTTCTAGGGTCATAATGTGTGACAATCCAATGCATTTGACTAATTGTAAGAGTTCGGAATGAATTTGGAGTTTTTAGACAACACTTTTACCCATTTTGTCCCGAAACAAGCTTAACCCGAGAAAACAGGCTAAAACCAAGAAAAAATTGATTGGAAGCAGTAAACGGCTTTGTTACTGTTTCTAGGGTCATAATGTGTGACAATCCAATGCATTTGACTAATTGTAAGAGTTCGGGATGAATTTGGAGTGTTTAGACAACACTTAAACGCGTTTGATCCCAAAACAGGCTAAAACCGAGAAAACATTGATTCTAAGAAGTAAGCAGCTTTGTTACTCTTTTTCGGGTCAGAATGTATGACAATCCAATGCATTTGACTAATTGTAAGAGTTCGGGATGAATTTGGAGTGTTTAGACAACACTTAAACCCGTTTTATCCCAAAACAGGCTTAAACCGAGAAAACATTGATTCTAAGATGTAAGCAGCATTGTTACTGTTTCTAGGGTCAGAATGTTTGACAATCCAATGCATTTGACTAATTGTAAGAGTTCGGAATGAATTTGGAGTTTTTAGACAACACTTTTACCCATTTTGTCCCGAAACAAGCTAAAACTGAGAAAACGTTGATTCTAAGCAGTAAGCAGCATTGTTACTGTTTCTAGGGTTATAATGTGTGACAATCCAATGCATTTGACTAATTGTAAGAGTTCGGGATGAATTTGGAGTGTTTAGACAACACTTAAACCGGTTTTATCGAAAAACATGCTTAAACCGAGAAAACAGGCTAAAACCGAGAAAACATTGATTGTACGCAGTAAACAGCTTTGTTACTGTTTCTAGGGTCAGAATGTGTGACTATCCAATGCATTTGACTAATTGTAAGAGTTTGGGATGAATTTGGAGTTTTAGACAACACTTTTACCCATTTTGTCCCGAAAGAGGCTAAAACTGAGAAAACGTTGATTCTAAGCAGTAAACAGCTTTGTTACTGTTTCTAGAGTCATAATGTGTGACAATCCAATGCATTTGACTAATTGTAAGAGTTCGGAATGAATTTGGAGTTTTTAGACAACACTTTTACCCATTTTGTCCCGAAACAAGCTAAAACTGAGAAAATGTTGATTCTAAGCAGTAAGCAGCATTGTTACTGTTTCTAGGGTTAGAATGTGTGACAATCCAATGCATTTGACTAATTGTAAGAGTTCGGGATGAATTTGGAGTGTTTAGACAACACTTAAACCGGTTTTATCCCAAAACATGCTTAAACCGAGAAAACAGGCAAAAACCGAGAAAACATTGATTGTACGCAGTAAACAGCTTTGTTACTGTTTCTAGGGTCAGAATGTGTGACAATCCAATGCATTTGACTAATTGTAAGAGTTTGGGATGTATTTGGAGTGTTTAGACAACACTTAAACCCGTTTCATCCCAAAACATGCTTAAACCGAGAAAACAGGCTAAAACCGAGAAAACATTGATTGTAAGCAGTAAACAGCTTTGTTACTGTTTCTAGGGTCATAATGTGTGACAATACAATGCATTTGACTAATTGTAAGAGTTTGGGATGAATTTGGAGTGTTTAGACAACACTTAAACCCGTTTTATCCCAAAACATGCTTAAACCGAGAAAACAGGCTAAAACTGAGAAAAAATTGATTGGAAGCAGTAAACAGCTTTGTTACTGTTTCTAGGGTCATAATGTGTGACAATCCAATGCATTTGACTAATTGTAAGAGGTCGGGATGAATTTGGAGTGTTTAGACAACACTTAAACCCGTTTTATCCCAAAACAGGCTAAAACCGAGAAAACATTGATTCTAAGAAGTAAGCAGGTTTGTTACTGTTTTTCGGGTCAGAATGTATGACAATCCAATGCATTTGACTAATTGTAAGAGTTCGGGATGAATTTGGAGTTTTAGACAACACTTTTACCCATTTTGTCCCGAAACAGGCTAAAACTGAGAAAACGTTGATTCTAAGCAGTAAACAGCTTTGTTACTGTTTCTAGGGTCATAATGTGTGACAATCCAATGCATTTGACTAATTGTAAGAGTTCGGAATGAATTTGGAGTTTTTAGACAACACTTTTACCCATTTTGTCCCGAAACAAGCTAAAACTGAGAAAACGTTGATTCTAAGCAGTAAGCAGCATTGTTACTGTTTCTAGGGTTATAATGTGTGACAATCCAATGCATTTGACTAATTGTAAGAGTTCAGGATGAATTTGGAGTGTTTAGACAACACTTAAACCGGTTTTATCCCAAAACATGCTTAAACCGAGAAAACAGGCAAAAACCGAGAAAACATTGATTGTACGCAGTAAACAGCTTTGTTACTGTTTCTAGGGTCAGAATGTGTGACAATCCAATGCATTTGACTAATTGTAAGAGTTTGGGATGTATTTGGAGTGTTTAGACAACACTTAAACCCGTTTCATCCCAAAACATGCTTAAACCGAGAAAACAGGCTAAAACCGAGAAAACATTGATTGTAAGCAGTAAACAGCTTTGTTACTGTTTCTAGGGTCATAATGTGTGACAATACAATGCATTTGACTAATTGTAAGAGTTTGGGATGAATTTGGAGTGTTTAGACAACACTTAAACCCGTTTTATCCCAAAACATGCTTAAACCGAGAAAACAGGCTAAAACTGAGAAAAAATTGATTGGAAGCAGTAAACAGCTTTGTTACTGTTTCTAGGGTCATAATGTGTGACAATCCAATGCATTTGACTAATTGTAAGAGGTCGGGATGAATTTGGAGTGTTTAGACAACACTTAAACCCGTTTTATCCCAAAACAGGCTAAAACCGAGAAAACATTGATTCTAAGAAGTAAGCAGGTTTGTTACTGTTTTTCGGGTCAGAATGTATGACAATCCAATGCATTTGACTAATTGTAAGAGTTCGGGATGAATTTGGAGTTTTAGACAACACTTTTACCCATTTTGTCCCGAAACAGGCTAAAACTGAGAAAACGTTGATTCTAAGCAGTAAACAGCTTTGTTACTGTTTCTAGGGTCATAATGTGTGACAATCCAATGCATTTGACTAATTGTAAGAGTTCGGAATGAATTTGGAGTTTTTAGACAACACTTTTACCCATTTTGTCCCGAAACAAGCTTAACCCGAGAAAACAGGCTAAAACCAAGAAAAAATTGATTGGAAGCAGTAAACGGCTTTGTTACTGTTTCTAGGGTCATAATGTGTGACAATCCAATGCATTTGACTAATTGTAAGAGTTCGGGATGAATTTGGAGTGTTTAGACAACACTTAAACGCGTTTGATCCCAAAACAGGCTAAAACCGAGAAAACATTGATTCTAAGAAGTAAGCAGCTTTGTTACTCTTTTTCGGGTCAGAATGTATGACAATCCAATGCATTTGACTAATTGTAAGAGTTCGGGATGAATTTGGAGTGTTTAGACAACACTTAAACCCGTTTTATCCCAAAACAGGCTTAAACCGAGAAAACATTGATTCTAAGATGTAAGCAGCATTGTTACTGTTTCTAGGGTCAGAATGTTTGACAATCCAATGCATTTGACTAATTGTAAGAGTTCGGAATGAATTTGGAGTTTTTAGACAACACTTTTACCCATTTTGTCCCGAAACAAGCTAAAACTGAGAAAACGTTGATTCTAAGCAGTAAGCAGCATTGTTACTGTTTCTAGGGTTATAATGTGTGACAATCCAATGCATTTGACTAATTGTAAGAGTTCGGGATGAATTTGGAGTGTTTAGACAACACTTAAACCGGTTTTATCGAAAAACATGCTTAAACCGAGGAAACAGGCTAAAACCGAGAAAACATTGATTGTACGCAGTAAACAGCTTTGTTACTGTTTCTAGGGTCAGAATGTGTGACTATCCAATGCATTTGACTAATTGTAAGAGTTTGGGATGAATTTGGAGTTTTAGACAACACTTTTACCCATTTTGTCCCGAAAGAGGCTAAAACTGAGAAAACGTTGATTCTAAGCAGTAAACAGCTTTGTTACTGTTTCTAGAGTCATAATGTGTGACAATCCAATGCATTTGACTAATTGTAAGAGTTCGGAATGAATTTGGAGTTTTTAGACAACACTTTTACCCATTTTGTCCCGAAACAAGCTAAAACTGAGAAAACGTTGATTCTAAGCAGTAAGCAGCATTGTTACTGTTTCTAGGGTTAGAATGTGTGACAATCCAATGCATTTGACTAATTGTAAGAGTTCGGGATGAATTTGGAGTGTTTAGACAACACTTAAACCGGTTTTATCCCAAAACATGCTTAAACCGAGAAAACAGGCAAAAACCGAGAAAACATTGATTGTACGCAGTAAACAGCTTTGTTACTGTTTCTAGGGTCAGAATGTGTGACAATCCAATGCATTTGACTAATTGTAAGAGTTTGGGATGTATTTGGAGTGTTTAGACAACACTTAAACCCGTTTCATCCCAAAACATGCTTAAACCGAGAAAACAGGCTAAAACCGAGAAAACATTGATTGTAAGCAGTAAACAGCTTTGTTACTGTTTCTAGGGTCATAATGTGTGACAATACAATGCATTTGACTAATTGTAAGAGTTTGGGATGAATTTGGAGTGTTTAGACAACACTTAAACCCGTTTTATCCCAAAACATGCTTAAACCGAGAAAACAGGCTAAAACTGAGAAAAAATTGATTGGAAGCAGTAAACAGCTTTGTTACTGTTTCTAGGGTCATAATGTGTGACAATCCAATGCATTTGACTAATTGTAAGAGGTCGGGATGAATTTGGAGTGTTTAGACAACACTTAAACCCGTTTTATCCCAAAACAGGCTAAAACCGAGAAAACATTGATTCTAAGAAGTAAGCAGGTTTGTTACTGTTTTTCGGGTCAGAATGTATGACAATCCAATGCATTTGACTAATTGTAAGAGTTCAGGATGAATTTGGAGTTTTAGACAACACTTTTACCCATTTTGTCCCGAAACAGGCTAAAACTGAGAAAACGTTGATTCTAAGCAGTAAACAGCTTTGTTACTGTTTCTAGGGTCATAATGTGTGACAATCCAATGCATTTGACTAATTGTAAGAGTTCGGAATGAATTTGGAGTTTTTAGACAACACTTTTACCCATTTTGTCCCGAAACAAGCTAAAACTGAGAAAACGTTGATTCTAAGCAGTAAGCAGCATTGTTACTGTTTCTAGGGTTAGAATGTGTGACAATCCAATGCATTTGACTAATTGTAAGAGTTCAGGATGAATTTGGAGTGTTTAGACAACACTTAAACCGGTTTTATCCCAAAACATGCTTAAACCGAGAAAACAGGCAAAAACCGAGAAAACATTGATTGTACGCAGTAAACAGCTTTGTTACTGTTTCTAGGGTCAGAATGTGTGACAATCCAATGCATTTGACTAATTGTAAGAGTTTGGGATGTATTTGGAGTGTTTAGACAACACTTAAACCCGTTTCATCCCAAAACATGCTTAAACCGAGAAAACAGGCTAAAACCGAGAAAACATTGATTGTAAGCAGTAAACAGCTTTGTTACTGTTTCTAGGGTCATAATGTGTGACAATACAATGCATTTGACTAATTGTAAGAGTTTGGGATGAATTTGGAGTGTTTAGACAACACTTAAACCCGTTTTATCCCAAAACATGCTTAAACCGAGAAAACAGGCTAAAACTGAGAAAAAATTGATTGGAAGCAGTAAACAGCTTTGTTACTGTTTCTAGGGTCATAATGTGTGACAATCCAATGCATTTGACTAATTGTAAGAGGTCGGGATGAATTTGGAGTGTTTAGACAACACTTAAACCCGTTTTATCCCAAAACAGGCTAAAACCGAGAAAACATTGATTCTAAGAAGTAAGCAGGTTTGTTACTGTTTTTCGGGTCAGAATGTATGACAATCCAATGCATTTGACTAATTGTAAGAGTTCGGGATGAATTTGGAGTTTTAGACAACACTTTTACCCATTTTGTCCCGAAACAGGCTAAAACTGAGAAAACGTTGATTCTAAGCAGTAAACAGCTTTGTTACTGTTTCTAGGGTCATAATGTGTGACAATCCAATGCATTTGACTAATTGTAAGAGTTCGGAATGAATTTGGAGTTTTTAGACAACACTTTTACCCATTTTGTCCCGAAACAAGCTTAACCCGAGAAAACAGGCTAAAACCAAGAAAAAATTGATTGGAAGCAGTAAACGGCTTTGTTACTGTTTCTAGGGTCATAATGTGTGACAATCCAATGCATTTGACTAATTGTAAGAGTTCGGGATGAATTTGGAGTGTTTAGACAACACTTAAACGCGTTTGATCCCAAAACAGGCTAAAACCGAGAAAACATTGATTCTAAGAAGTAAGCAGCTTTGTTACTCTTTTTCGGGTCAGAATGTATGACAATCCAATGCATTTGACTAATTGTAAGAGTTCGGGATGAATTTGGAGTGTTTAGACAACACTTAAACCCGTTTTATCCCAAAACAGGCTTAAACCGAGAAAACATTGATTCTAAGATGTAAGCAGCATTGTTACTGTTTCTAGGGTCAGAATGTTTGACAATCCAATGCATTTGACTAATTGTAAGAGTTCGGAATGAATTTGGAGTTTTTAGACAACACTTTTACCCATTTTGTCCCG